>NC_047085.1:237496629-238121629 GCF_902459505.1 Geotrypetes seraphini | reverse complement strand
AGAAAATAATTTTTGGACGGCTTTCCCGATGAGTATCCAATTGTCCCCTGATGGGAGATTTCTGTAGCACTATAAAGACACTCCTCCACCCCAACCCCAACCCTCCCTCCCAAACCTCCCCCCCCCCACCCTAGGGAGCTCTAGCAACTTATCAGTGAGAGCTCTGTTAGTACATGTTAAGATTCATATAATAGAGGAAATAAAGATTATTTCGTGCTAGTGGTGATGGTGGATTGTGTGTGTGTTGGGGGGGGGGGGAGGTTGGAAGGTATATTTTATGTTTATTTTTTGACTCGGTTTTTCCTGCTTCTTCAGGTTCACATTTCAACTGAAACCAGGACAAAGTTCTATTTGGATTATAGTACCATAAGCCTTCATGTGCACTACCTGATTATTTTTATCCTGTTTTTAACCCCTCTCCTTCCTCCACAGGACTGGCCTGTTGACTGCAGTGATAATATTGTTTTCTGCTATGGCTTCAGTTTCTGTTTCATGCACCCCTGTGTCATTCTTTAGTGTGTGTGTGGAGGGGGGGGGGGGAGATGCACAAAACTCTGGTGCTGTTTCTCTACAGTGCAGGAGAAACACTAATCTTTTTTAAGTGACCAACGCTTAACACTAACAGCATGCAAATTATATATACTCTATTGGTAGAGTTACCAAACATCCGGATTTCCCCAGACATGTCCTCCTTTTCGAGGACATGTCTGGGGGTCCGGCGGCTTTTCAAAACCCGGCACTTTATCTGGGTTTTGAAAAGCTTCCTCAAAATTGCGTCAGGCAAGAGGGCATCCGCGCATGCCCTCCTGCCTGACAAGAGCGGGATTGGGGGTGGGACTGGGACGTAATGGGGCGGGGATGGGTAGAATTGGGCAGGCCTGGGGGGCGGGTCTAGGGTCCGGATTTTACTAAAGTAAAATCTGGGAACCCTATCTATTGGTATTGAGCATTGGTTTCTAAAGGGGTTGGAACTTCCTAGGCATGACTGCAACAGCTGTACAGCAGGCACTGCTCTTGTGTGCATGCCCATTGGACCCCCTCCCCAACACCACCCATAAAACCCCAAAAGATCTCTGGGGTGCCAGTAGTTAGGTTCCAGCTCAACAATCCTACCCCTCCTGACCCCCCACCCATCCCCAGACCGTGTGGGCCAAGACTTCAGCTGAACAACCGACCTCCCACCATTTACCTTTTCCAGTGGCAGGAAGGATGCCTACTCCCTCCTGCCTCAGGGCCTGACTCTTCACAATGGCAGCACCCTATCCCTGCCTGGTAGGGGCCTAAGAACCATATACGAAGGAAAACTCCTTATATAGTGCTTAAGCCCCTCCCAGTGCATCCCAGGATGCACCAGGCAAGGGCAGAGCATCACCATTTTGAAAAGGTGGGCCCTGAGGCAGGAGGGGGAGTATGCATCCCTCCTTCCACTACAAAAAGGTATGCGGGATGGGGGGGATCAGTTGTTTAGCTAGGGTTGCATCTACATAAGTTAGAGAGAGATCAGAGGAATAGGGTTATCAAGCTGAGTGGGGTGGGATCAGTCCCTGGACCAGCATGGATTTTTATTTTTGATTGGGGGGTATGCATTCTGACTTCCCTGTGTCTGAGCCAATCAGTGCTCAGGCACTGACAGAAAAGTAAAGGCAGTAGGCCCTATTGACAGCTCTTGAGCTGTTGGTAGTTTAACAAGGGTTTTGTGTAGCCCAATATTTTGGGTATTGCACTGATCTGCTAATGAGCTTGCCTTGATACTAATGAGCTGCTCAGCATGGGACTTTGGCCATTGCACACTAAAGCAGTGGCCAAAAGCCTCAGTGCATTGGTCTACAGAAATCTCCCATCAGGGGACAGTCCAAATGAAACGTTGCCAGCATAGTGGATACTGTGCATCTGCCCCTCACTGCTTGCTTCTATATTTAGGAGACTGTTTATCCTAGACACCTAAATTTAAAGTGGGCAGATTGGAGGAAGGACCTTAAGGGCAGTGGCGTACCTAGCATATGTGGCACGCAGGGCCCACTCATTTTTTGACACCCACCCCCATCTGTATGAAAAACATGATTTTTAGTAACAATCCAAATGTCACACAAGACAGCATCTTACATATTGCAGTGAGCAGTACATCAATACACCCATTGTAAAACTAAACAAGCCAGACTAGTACAGATCAATCCTGCAGAAAACCATGTCTTTCGAATACACAGAAAACACCTTTGCCTAGTATGGACTATGTAATCACAAACTAACCCCTCCCCCTTTTACAAAACTGTAGTGTGGTTTTTAGCCATGGTGGTAGAATTCTGAACATCAGAGCTGCTACCATCACAGCTGGTGCTAAAAAATGCTCCACAGTTTTGTAAAAGGGGGGATAAAATAGAAATACATAAACAAAGGTTAAATTGAACCAGCAAGAAGCTGGACTCTGCATACAATGCAACACCACAGAAACAGTGACAAATGTCTCCTAAAGCAATAAATAAATAGAAAATGTTTATTCTACCTTTGTCTTTGCTGGTTTCTGCTTTCCTCATCTTCTTGTTACTCTCTTCCTTCCATCCACTCTCTTCCTTCCATCCACTGTCTGCTGTCTCTCTGCCCCTATATGGCATCTTCTCTCCTAAGTCCCTTCCAGAAACTGTATGCCTCCCCCTTCCATTTCTCCTTTCACCCCCATTGGTCTGGCATCTCTCTCCTCTCCTTCCTTCTCCCACACCTCTCCTCTGCAATCCCTTTCCCTTTTTTCCCTCATTTTCCTTTTCAATTTATTTTCTGCATCCATCTAGATTACGTTCTTACTACCCTCTCATCAATTTCCTTTTTTACTGTCTACCTACATACAGCTCACCACCTCTTTCCCTCACCCCCTCCAGTATTTCCCTAACTCAATCCTTTCCCCCCCATCATGTGCCCTCCTTTTATTTATTCCCTCCTTCCATCAGGTGCCCTCTTTCTCTACCCCTTCCATCTAGTACTTTCTCTTCTCTCTGTCCACTTCCATCGTCTGCTCCCCTCTTTCTCTCTTCCCATTTCCTTCCTGCATTTGCTCCCTTATCTCTCCCATCCGCACTTCCATCCAGCACAGGCTCCCCCTCTTCCCACCACAATCCATCCAATGTCTGCCCTTTCTCTCTCCATCCACTCCTTTTCAATCAGCATCTGCCCCCTTTCTTTCTTTCCAATCCAATTAAATCCAGTATCCTTTCCTCTTATGCCTCTCTCCCCTTTCCCTGCACACCAATTCCATCAGTACCACCCTTCCATACCATCCTAACCCCTTTCTCTCCCTCCACCACTCTTCTATACCAGAAGTCCTGCTCCCTTCTCTCCCTTCATGCAACAAGGTCCCGCAATGAGTACATCTGCCAGCTCTGCTCCGGAAGAAGTAAGTTATGTCAGAGGGGGGTGGACCCAGCAGATGCAATCATCGCAACTCCCTGCGTCTGCCTGGTCCACCCCCCTCTGACGTAACTTACTTTTTCTAGAGCAGAGCTGGCAGACGTACTCATCGCGGGACCTTCCTGCACCTCAGCGCGGCTGCCAACTCTGCTCTAGAGCAAGTATATCGGAGGGGGTGCACAGGCAGCCGCGCTGAAGTGCAGGTATTTTTCAACAGTAGGGCAGGACTTTCCGGACCGCTATGTACCCCCCTAGGGCGTGCACTCATGGCGGACTGCCCCCCCCCTCTTTGGTACGCCACTGCATAAGGGGATAATTTAATAAAATAATTCTTGTGCATAAGTGGCCTCATTTAAAAATAGAGACCAGCATAAAAGTAGATGCAGTGACATGATGGTGTGCACTTTGCTGGTAGTATGTAATAAGGGGGAGGGGGGGAAACCTTGGGTGCAGACTTTGTAGGGGTGCTGATACATCTCCTCCTCCTATTCCTCCCGCTCCTTCCCCTGCCACGCACGCAGCGTCACTTCCCTGTCCCCCATACCTCCAGTTCTTCGCCAGCGCGAGCATCAGCTCTAACCTGTCGCTTGGGCTGGCCTTGGTTCTCCCTCTGATGTCATTTCCTGGTTGCAGGACTAGGAAGTGATGTCAGAGAGCTGAGACCAGTGCGGGCAGTACGCTGGATATGCTGTTCACGCCAGAAAAGTTAAAGAGATATGGGGAAGGTGCACACTCATGACGTAGCGGGGGAGGGTTGGCCTCCCACCCTCACTATGCCACTGTGTACAGGGATAGAGTTTGGACAGAGAACATAAGTGTTGCCGTACTGGGACAGACCAAAGGTCCATCAAACTCAGTATCCTGTTTCCAACAATTGGTGATCCAGATCACAAGTACCTGGCAACAATGTTATGCTGCTTCTACTAGCAATAAGCAGCAGATTTTTCCAAGTTCATCTTAATAATGGATTATGGACTTTACTTCTAGGAAATTATCCAGATCTTTTTTAAAACCTAACTGCTTTTATTTTATTCTCTAGCAATGAATTCCAGAATTTAATTACATATTGAGTGAAGAAGGACATAGGCAAAATATCTACACCTACACTACACATCTACACCTGCTCGAAAACAAGTGTCCAGGCTTGCAAGGTAGGCTCAACTAAATCCTGGTGTAAATCATTGCTCCTAAATTAGGTGCGGATCCCCTTTATTTTATAACAATGTGCATAAATTACATTACATTAGTGTCTTTTATTCCACCAATACGTTGTAGTTCTAGGTGGGTTACAAAAGAGTTGTTCTAGACATTTCCAGTTTAATTACAAGATAATTTAGTAGGAACATTAGGATCCAGGGATAGATTGAGGTGATTGGTTATATCATTTGCTTGTCTTGATAAATATTTCTCTCCTGAAGGTTTTGTAGTCTGGTGGTGTGATCAGTAGGTTGGAGAGGTGGTGGTCTAGTTTCCCTGCTTGAGTGGCCAGTAGGTCATCATACATTTTCTTGTGTTGTATGCCTTTGATTGGGGAGTGAGAAAAGGGTGCCTGTGTTCTCCGTGGTCTGGATGTGTTGTTCTGGATTAGGCGATCATTCAAGTAGGTTGGTCCATAGCCATTTAGGGCTTTGAATAGTATGCAATAGAATTTGAAAAGTATAAGTGCTTGTACTGGGAGCCAGTGTGTGTCAAGGTATGTGTTGGTACTTGTTCAGTGAATACCGATAGATCAGTTTGATAGCTCTATTTTGTACTGTTTGTAATTGTTTTATCTTGATTGTGGGGCAGGGAAGTTTTAGGATGTTGCAGTAGTCTAGAAGTCCCATGACTAAGGACTGGCCAAGAGCCTGAATTACTTTCTGTCTATCATCACATCTAGTAGTTTTAGGTTGGGTTGCATGGGGTATGTGATAGAGTTTATTTCTAAGTTTGTTATGGTTGGTGTTTTGTGTTTTTGTCGAGAAGTAGGAATTTAGTTTTATCTAGGTTCGGCTTTCATTTGTGGTCTTTAATCCATTGTGTCACTGTTTCTAATGTTTTGTGTAGTATATCTGTTGTGGAGGTTGGTTGTTCAAAAGGAAGAAGGATGGTGATGTCATCTGCATAGCCGTATGATGTTATGCCCAGTTTATCCAAGAAGGTACTGAGTGAGACTATGTAGAAATTGAAAAGTGTTGGGGATAGTAGGGATCTTTGGGGTATGCCACAGGGGTTGGACCAGGATTCTGATTTTTCTTTGTTTTTACACTATAGTTCCTGGATTGTAGGAATCCTTAAAACCATGTGTGAACCCTACCTGTGATTCCTATTGCTTCCAATATTTGTAGTAGGATGTCGTGATCTATCAGATCAAATGCTGCGGTGAGATTGAGTTGTATGACTAGCATTTTTTTGCCTTTGCTCAGGTGTTGTCGGGATCTGTCCAGGAGAGAACCTAGTAGTGACTCTGTGCTATGAGAGGTGGCGTATGTTGTGGTTTTCTAGGCAGTTGCCTTCTATTAACTTGACGTATACCAGTATTGAGGCTATGAGTCTGTAGTTGGATGGCTGATCTGTTGCACCCTTTGGATCTTTCAAAATAGGGGTGATGATGATTTTGTTGAGATCCACTACATGAGGTGGGTGTGGAGGTTCGGGTTGGCGGATTTAAACAGGTATGGGGGCAGTGGTTGAGGTCGCATGCTGCATGGCTGTATTTTTTTGTAGAGTCTGTTTAAGTCAGACCATTGTATTTTTGAGAAGTAAGACCAGGTTCTGTCAGCTGCACAAGTCTCTTTGTAGGAACACCTCAGATCATCTCGTGGCCACACCCCCTTTTTGGAACTTCATGTAAAATTTATGTGCAGATCCTGGCGGCTAAAAATGTGTGCGTAAATTTTAATTGAAGCAAATTATGAATGATGATTATTAGCACCCAATTATTGGCATATTCAGTTAAATTGCATATGGAAATTGGGCATGTGCCCAAATTTCCGCATGCAATTTTTAGTGCCACTTATAAAATTAGGATGTATATGTAGAAGCACCAATAATTATCCCTTATATGTTTTAGATTTAGCAGAACATCTCCGTATACTTGCCTAATCGATGGCACTTACCGTTTGTATATTGGTGCTGACTACATGAATAATTTTGAAATGTCTGGGTTAGATGTTTCAAATTACTTGGCAGATATCCTGCTGAAAATTGATCACAACATGCAGAGCTGTGAAAGTGTGAGTTACTTTATAAAATTTATATACCGTCTATATTTAGACGGTTTCCATATAAAACATATAACATAAAATTAACATTACAAAAAGCAGAGACTTCACGCCATTTCGTATCCACTTCCATCTATTACCTGCACAAATAGAAATCTTTCCTTACATGAAAGTAGATACTTTATTTATTTATATATATACCACTTCTTGTCTAAGTGGTTTACATTCAGGTACTCAAGCATTTTCCCCTATCTGTCCTGGTGGGCTCACACTCTGCTTAGTGTGCTTTGTTTCCAAAACAGCCCCCTGAAATACTCCTTTACATGTGGACACAGTAGTTTTTGCCGCATTGGAGGACACTTCTCAGAAAATTTACACACATAAATGGCTTTGAAAATTGTCCTATATATAGCTCTTGGTCGATGGTATTGTGGCTTTATTAATGTTGGCCAGCTGTGAAACTGCAAAAACAGAGTTATAAAAAATAATCCCCAGGAGAGGAGACGGGACATGGAGAAAGCAAGCTGCGGTATTGTTGGTGGGGCAGAGGTGCCGGATCTGAAACAGAGAGGAGAGGGGGGAGGGTAGAATTTTGGAGGGGGGGTATTGCTCCACAAATGCTGAATCCATACCTAGCAAGGGGGCGCAGCCATGTGCTCCAAACCTCCCTTTGAACCTGGAATCTTGTCATGCTTCCGGGAGGAGGGGGTTATGTGTGCAGGACAATGAGCAGAGGTGCAGAGAGAGGAAGGTGGATTCCTGCCGGTCAATATTCAGCTGAAGCCATGTCCTGCATATAGCAGAAAATAGTATTATCATTGCAGTCAACAGGCCAGCCCTTTGGAGGAAGGAGACGGAACAAAAACAGCATAAAAATAATTAGGTAGGGCAGATGAAGGCTCATGGTACTATAATCCAAATAGAACTTTGTCCTGGTTTCGGTTGAAATGTGAACCTGAAGAAGCAGGAAAAACTGAGTAAAAAAATAAACAGAAAATATACCTTCCAACCCCCCCATCCCCCCCCATCACCACCACTACCACCAGCACAAAATAATATTTACTCCCTCTAGTATATGAATCTTAACATGTACTAACAGAGCTCTCGCTGATAGCTGCTAGAGCTCCCTAGTTGGATTTTTGGGGGGATGCGGGGGTGGGGGTGGAGGAGTGTCTTTATAACGCTACAGAAGTCTCCTATCAGGGGACAGTTGGATGCTCATCACTCAGCAAAGCCATCCAAAAATTATTTTCTTCTTTCTATTTATTCACTATACACTCCAAGCGAGAGCGTTTCAACTTGCTTGCATATAATGAAAGAACAGCTGTTTCTGTCTTACAGGAAGCCTTCAGAAAACAGCATTCTCCAGCAGGACTGCAAAGAAGCTCCAGAGACAGGGTGCTTCAGTTCTAGTTTTTAAATAGAATTAAAAAGCAGCTTTCTGTGGGAGATTGTATATTTACCAAGCCTTATGAAAGCTGCAACCAAATCTGTAGGCTTCAGACATGGAAACTGAGTTAATATTTACTGTAATACTTTACTGATGAATGACTAAGACAAAGAAATCAGCAGCGAAAAACGCTAGATAAAGTGGATGGGATTTGATATACTGCCTTTCTGTGGTTACAAAGTGGTTTACATATTATATACTGGTACTTATTTTGTATCTGGGGTAATGGAGGGTTAAGTGAATTGCTCAAGGAGCAGCAGTGGGAATCGAGCCCAACTCCCTTAGGTCTCAGGCCACTGCACTAACCATTAGGCTACTCCTCTACTGCAGAGTTAATGTAACATTTCCTTATGAGTTCAGATTTGCTTCAAACTATCTTGTACAAAGTAGTGTGGTTGCCGAGTACATTCACTTGTGCATGTAGAAATAATATTGACTTTTGTTTAAAACTATTATTAAAAGGGAATACTAATCTTATGGTGTTTTATGTACTCACCATTGTATTTGAGGATGTAGTTTCTTATAGATGCTGACCTGTTATAAAGACAGAATAGGTTCTTACCGCGAAAATCTTCTTTCTTGTAGATGTGTCTAATAGTCCTGGACACTAGGGTTATGCATCTGAATCCACAAGTTGCTTGCAGAATGCTATCAATTATCTTTGAACTCTGCTTCCTTCCCAGGAAGCTGCTTCTGCCCTCTCAGTTTGTACAAAAACAATAAAGCAGCATTGTAATCAGTGGCGTAGTAAGATGTGTGCGTGTAGGGGGGGGGGGGGAACGAAGGGGCAAAACCTGGCAGATACAGGGGGTAGGAAGGCTTGAGGGTTCCATCCCTATTGATTTTAAGCAGATGGAGGCTTTAGGTAAAAAGATCGCTTAAAATCCAAGATGGCCGTCGCCAGCAAAATTGTGCCAGAAACAGCCCATGGGGACTCCCTTGAAGTACAAAAAAAATGCAGGGAAAGGGCTTTTTAGAGGTGGAGGACTTTGGCTCTAGCTGCAGAAACCTTCAAATTTTACTTTGAGAGATACGCCCCCCTCCCCAATTCTCCCCAAAGGCTTTAATAGCCTTACTCACTGTGCCATGTGCCTGCCTACTTCAGCTTAGGAGTACAGCTGGGACAAATGGAGAAGAACTCTGCCTCACAGGTTCACAGTATGAACTTGGTCTTCAGGCTGCCAGTTGGACCACTGAGCCTCAAACTCTGGAAAACCTCATGACGTGAAGGAGAAGACCTTGCAGCTAGCCCACTATTAAGCCCAACCAAGCTGGGACGGAGCCAATCAGCCTGTGTTCAAACTCCTGATAAATCAGGGATGTGAGCAGCTACTCAGGGGATGGCCCCTGAACTCCAAAAAATAAAAAAGAAAGCTGATTAGCTAGGTGTCCGCAAGGCCTGACCCTGTTAGCAGCAGATTTTCGCAGCGCAGGCCTGCGTCTTCTGCAAGGCAGAAGTCTCAACAAGTGAGAACCTCTGAGCACTGAGCCTCCAAATAATCACTAAGAAAAAAAATACCTGGAAATAATAAAACTATATAACAGAGCAAAAACACTTCTGAGCAACTTGCTTGCAGAAAAAAACTGATGGGCAGGAGCAGCTTTCTGGGAAGGAGGCAGAATTCAAAGATGATTGACAGCATTCTGGAAGCAACTTGTGGGTTCAGATGCATATCCCTAGTGTTCAGGACTACTAGACACATTACACTAGAACACACTTTGATCTCTCTGGCAGGAAAAGCAGAAAATAAATGTATTGATGATGCCAAATTAAATTTTGATCAAATGGACTCCACTCTCAGGAGCATTCATGGACTGTGAATTCCCATGGTACTAGTGGCTTATCTAACAAAACAGAGAGCTAACTCTATGTATTCTCCCCTTCTTTCCCTTTTGGGTTTAGTCTGTCTGTATGTGTTTTGTACATCATACAGTACTAATTTAATAGTTTTGTATGTCTTAATTTGTGTATATCGCTTAGAAATTTGATAAGCGATTTAATCAAATTTTAAATAAAACTTGAAACATGTCTGCTTTAAACCAAAATACTAGCCATGATCATGTTCTGCTGTTTTATAGCACCTTGCACACTTGCCAGGAATGAAGTGACTTGTTTCTGTGAGTGTTGGCTTTTCATTACTTCTTGGGAGATTGTTCTAGCAGCTTGTCTTCTTATCACCCCCAAGGTTGGCTTAGCCACTATGCAAATTAGGCAGTTTGGTTAGGTTGGAAACTTCAGGGAGCGGCAAGCAGCAGCTGCATTGAAACGATAAATCGGTGGTGGTCATTAACATTTCACGGTGGGGCCACTTTGGATTCTAAAACGCTGAAGGCAAGTTGCCTAATATTTTCCCATACTGGGCACAACACTGCTGACCAGTGAGTGTCAATAACATCCATCCCCAGCGGTCCACCTTCAAACTTCATACGGAGGGGGTATTCTTAAGATTGTAAGCACTTCCAAATGCATTTATTGAGAAATGCCTTTTCCTTCAAGCATGTAGCTCTTCTCCTATCTGCTTTCCTCCTTCGTGTCCTGAGCCTCTGCAGAGAAGCAGAGTAGCAGAAAAAATGATACAGGACAATGGGGGCCACCCCATAGATCTCCGAGGACTGCCACTGGCTTCCAGGCCTTGTTTTGAAGAACACTGCAATAAGTCCCGTCAGCCACACCAACTCAAGGAAACATCAACATGTACTTTTACTAGCAAAGGTGTGGGAGAGGGGGGAGTTTTTAATAGTCAATTAACCTGGATATATATATCTTTTGGAAATTGTCCTCATTTATTTATTTATTTAAAATTTTTATTTATTTGGCTTTAGCTCACACCTTTTCCCTGTTCTCAGAAGCATGCTAAGCTTTAATAATATGTGGGGCTGGGAAATTGTCCGATTTCAAAATACTGATGTTGAAATGATTTTGCATGCAAATGAATTTCACAGAGCTCCGCCAGAATCCCATCCAATCAGTCGTTGGGAAACCGACTCTGACACATGTGCAGAACCGGCAGGGGAAGCCCAAACAGCTGAGCGGCAGGGGAAGCCCTGAAGCAGCCTCCTGCTGCTCAGCTGTTTAGAGAAGGAAGACTTTTTTTAAAAAATGGGCACAGATATTGCACAATATCTGTCTCCATTAAAAAATTGTCATGCCATCCCCCCCCCTCGTGACAATGGCCCTGAACTTTAAATAATAAAAAAAAAATCAGCAGCAGGAGGGAAGCCCACTCCCTTCTGCCTTGGCCACCTGAACCCCCCACCTTTAAATTACAGAGTGACAGGAGGGATGTCCACTCCCTCCTGTCACCGGGTGACCCCCTGTGGAACCAACCCCCTGATGCCATGCCCCCCCCCCTCATGCCCCTCTTCCACCCCTGTACTTAAAAAAAAAATTGGCAGGAGGGATTCCCACTTCCTCCTGCCTTAATCACCCCTGCCACCCAGACCCTCATCTTTAAATTACAGAATGGAAGGAGGGATGCCCACTCCTTCCTGCCTCTCCCAACTGCCCCCCCCCCCCCCGGTCTCCATCATGCCCTTGACCCGCTTCCGTACCTTATAGGAAAACAGCAGAAGGGATGCCCAGTCCCGCCTCTCCAAAATAGTGGGCCTTTCCTGGTGCATCTTGGGATACATAGGGAGGGGCCTAAGGCCCTGATTGGCTCAGACGTCTAAGGCAATGAAGCTACTAAGTAGTAAATTTAAAACAAACTGGAAATATTTCTTCTCTCAATGATAAATTAAACTCTAGAAGTCATTGACAGAAAATGTGCTGAAAGCAGTTAGCTTAGAAGGGTTTACAACAGATTTGGATAATTTCCTAAAAGTAAAGAAAATAAAATATTATTAAAGATAGAAAATTCACTGTTTATTTCTAGGATAAGGAGCATAAAATCTGTTTTACCCTTTTGGGATCTTGGGAGCTACTTGTGAGCTGGATTGGACATGGTTGGAACCAGAATACTAGACTTGATAGGCATTTGGTCTGTCCCAGTATGATAACTCTTATTTTTTGATATACCATCTTTCTGTGGTACATAGAAATATGATGGCAGGTAAAGGCCAAATGGCCCTTCCAGTCTGCCATCCACAGTAACAATTATCTCTTCCTCTCTCTAAGAGATCCCACATGCATATCCCAGGCTTTCTTGAAATCAGACACAGATTCTGTCTCCACCAACTCTACCGGGAGACTGTTCCACGCATCTACCTCCCTTTCTGTAAAAAAGTATTTCCTTACATTACTCCTGAGCCTATCACCTCTTAACTTCATCCTTTTTATATCTTTTTGAAGGTGTGGCCTCCAAAATTGTACACAATATTCTAAATGAGGTCTCACCAGAGTCTTATACAGAGACATCAATACCTCCTTTTTCCTACTGGCCATACGCCTCCCTATGCACCCTAGCATCCTTCTAGCTTTCGCCGTCACCTTTTCAACCTGTTTGGCTACCTTAAGATCATCACATACAAGTTGCCTGAACACTATAACCTGACTCTAAACCCTGAAGAAGCCGACTTGGTGTGGCGAAACGGGTTCCGTCAGACAATATTTATAGTACAAGCTGTAATCCTGGGCGAGTATCAAGAATGAAACAAGCTACGAACTCGAGATAAGTAAAATCCTAATGCTACATTGCCTGCAATTGTAATTGTGATTGAGGCATTTGATACTAGAAGTTGTAATGTGCTTAGATTTTTCCCGCTATTATAAATATTAGTTGGGTTTTGGATAGATGTTGTAAAATATAAAAATTTGTTAAGTTACAAAAATTTGAAAAGCCATTAAAAAAATAAGTATTGATTATATGATAGATAAGGGTGGGGAGGGGGGAGATAAGAGAATATTATATGTATCATTGTTGATTATTAAGTAATATATTTGTGGTTATTTGTATGGATATGTTATCACACTTATAAGTTTAAAAATGAATAAAGATTAAAAAAAAAAAATTTAATTGAAAAGCCAAATAGTAAGAAGTAGAACGCAATAAATAAGTTAAAGGCTGGTAAAATTGGCAACCCAATTATTGTGAAGGTTGTTTGGTCTATGAAAGATATCCATTACCACGATAACCAAAGGAGAAGAATATATGATCCTTGGTGTGGTGTTCTGAGACCTTTTTCTTTCACTTAGGCAGATAAGTTTTGTGGTTTACCTTGAGTGGATCTCTCATTAGTATTGGTAAACTGATTTTTCACGTTATTTGCACCTTAAGATCATCACATACAATCACACCCAAGTCCCGCTCTTCTATCGTGCACATAAGCTCTTTACCCCCTAAACCAGTGATGGCTAACCTTTTTGAGCCCGAGTGCCCAAACTGCCGCACAAAACCAAAGAATTTCCTCAAAGTGCCAGCACGTCAATTAAACCTTAATAACAAGATTTTAGTATCTAAAAACTCTTTATAAAGTTGCCTGAACTATGTAACATCATTTTTAAAGGTTGGAATCTTTGTATTGTCAGAGAATCAATTTGATTCACAATCCTTTGGTTTTCATTTCAATTTATTGGCAATTTATAATGTTTTAATGATTTCATTCAATTTAATGAATTTAGGAAGAATTTGATTCAGTTACACAATATATTTTAAATGTATTATTCACATAACATGTCAAATGTATCCTGAGTAAAAAAAAAAGATAAACTTCTTAAAACTGTTAACTGTGTCAAGACTCAGTGTGTATTCCCAAAGAGTCTACACATGTTTTTTTGTAAAATTTACAATCAAATTTGAAAATAGTTAAATCATTACATTTCTAATAATATGATGTAAAGAAAACAAAAGAGCTTTCAATTAAACCAACCGTTTTTATTGGAAATTCCAGATTGGAATATAACAGGGCCATGTAAAGTCCCTTTTTTAAATAACATCTTTAAATAATATTTAAATAACTTGGAAAGTGTCTTAACTGCAAACTGAAAACACTGCTTCATGTAAACATATGCATTGGGCATGCTCTGAAAAAAATTAATGTGATTTTTGTTGTTGCATGCATGCTGATAACTTGTCAATCCTTGGCTCATAGTGCGTTGATTTCAGAGCAACACATGCAGCACTCATGTCATCCGTTAATCTGTTTCTAGCATCAGATTTTATATGATTCAAAGCCAAAAACAGCTGCTCACAAGCATAGGATGACCCAAACAAAGTAAGAAGAGCAATCCCAAGTGCTTTCATGGACTTAAAATTGTCTGGCAGAGAATTCCACGCTTTTAGGATTTTATTTTCAGAACTGCTAGCAGTGATTTCATTTGTCACCCTTTCACACTCAATACGTTCAAGAATGCCACTTTTGCACTTCTTCCTATCGCTAATATATCTAAAAAATGTCTTGTCTCCCTGTTATACTGTTTCAGCTATTTTTTTTTCCCATTTGCATCTTTGCTTTCCTGACTACACCGCCAGCTTCTCTTAACTTTTCCAGATATTTTTGCCTGTCTTCCTCTTTCTGTGATCTTTTGTAGTTTATTAAAGCTAACCTTCTCAGCTATTATTTTTGAGAACCAAAGCGTTTACATATACAATGCAGGTGCTTTCTCTGTCCCTACTGGGCTAACAATTTAACCTTCTGCAGTGGAGTGTTAAGTGACTTGCCCAATGTCACAAGGAGCTGTAATTGGAATTGTACTCAGTTTTAGAGAGTTGCACGGGGACAGAAATCCTGCCTGGCCTTACCCATCCCTGCCAGAATCCCCTCCATCCCCACCTGTTCTATCTGTCTGGTACATATCTGATACCTCTTCACATAGTCTGAAGGGCAATTGCTCCTCACCACAGGTTGCTTATCTAGACAGACAATGCTCAAAGCAACTGGCAATGCATGTGAGGCAGTTTGAATAAATGTCCCTAAAACTGTTACTTGCATATTAATCACAAGGACTTCCTATTCAGTAGACTCTTGAAATTCTCCATTTGTATTCATTAGTAAATTGAGCTAACTTTTAGGAGCTGAAAAGTAACTCTTTCGAGCCCTATCATAAGGATGACCCAGTATAAAAATCTATAGGTTGGATTGGAAGCTTGCTATCTATTCATCGACATCTAGGTTGCTAAGGGGCCCTTTTAATAAGCTGAGTTAGGTGCTAACGATCACCTAATGCAGCAAAAATGGATTAATGTGAGAAGCACTAATGTGTGTGTGTGTGGGGGGGGGAATGCATGGGGAGAGGGTCCTGCCAGGGGTGGAAACGGGCATGGATTAGAGAGTTGTGTGGGGTCAAAAATCCAATCTGTTCCCGCTAGAATCCAATCCGTTCCCACCCATCCCCACTGGAATCAAATCCATCCCCATCCGCCCCTTTCTACTTCAGAAGTAGTTATTTCATTTAATTATGCTGCTGAATTAGAGGTAGAGACCCATTTACAAATTCTGTTGCCCCTGTTCCCATGCAGCTCTCTAGCATGGATTCACTGTTCAGTGAATGCGATGACATTAACACGTGTTAACTGAATAATGCAGCTTAACAAAAGAGCCCTTACCACTTTCAAAATAGGAGGTGGTAAGTGCTCCCACATTAGCTTTAGTGTGTGGCCTTAAAAAAAAAAAAAATTAATATTAAGCAAGCCCCCCCCCCCAAAAAAAAGGCCCAATTTGACAGCTGCACTAGAAATTGGCTTAGCTTGCAAGAAAGGTCTGCTTAAGGGTATGCTAAGCTCATTTCTTAGAGCAGCTTGATGAAGGGTCACTAAATTATGGGACTAGCACTGGAATTCAATGATGAGCACTGAAAATTTATCATCTGGTTGACTTCATGTTACTTCCCAAGGCTAATTATGAAGCTGGCATCTGCCAGAGTCTACATTTGTAATCACCGGCTCTCAGCCAGTTTTTCTCTTAGCTGACTGCTGTTAGACATGCTTTTGTTTATTTATCGATTGTGATTTATTAACCGCCTTTATGAAAAGATTCACTCAAGGTGATATACAGCAGGTTCAACATAGAACTTAGAATTTTGTCAACATAACAGTAGTAAAAGAACCAAACATAAATACAATGAATGAGGTAAACTCAAAATCAGCTAACTGAAACTTAATAGAACCAGCATGAAACAGTTTCAAAATATACTTTTAACAGCACTGAAATTCAAATAAGATAATAGTTATGAAATACCTAATACACATCAGAACATTTAATCAGGTTCGTTTGGTACGATTTACATTTAGTGAAACCATGTTGCCTCGGATCCTGCTCCGTTTAGTGTGCCAGAGCTATAACGCTTATTTTACCTCATTGGAATGACTACGAGACGGCATTGTATTTTCCAAAACAGACAATATTTTTATTGTTAGTATAAAGACTTACAAAATTACAGCAGCAAAGGCATAGCAGAAAGAAATATATTGTCAGTTCAGAATATGCAATGGAGAGTAGAACTTACATGCATATGCTTAGCAGGGGGCTAGCACATCCCCACAGCATAAGCAAGTGAATCTCTCTGGCTCTACCTGTGATGCATGTTTTTTTAATACAGAGAAATTCTTCCTTTGTTCCAAAAAGTACATCCCCGAACTCTGGTCATGTACCTCCCTATTGGTTCAAAAATGTATACCTAACTATTCCTCCCCCCAGTCCACACCTCTCTCACTTCTCCCCCCCCCCCCCAGGAGGGGGGCCCAAGCAGAAACAGAGAATTCTTTGTGAACTTTCTTCCTCCAGCTCTAAGATCCTTATCACCTTCCAACCTCCAATTCCTTGGATGATGAGAGGTTAGAAATCAATTTCTATAGTTACATGAGGATGCTTCCAGAAAAGATTCGACTAGAAGTGATATAATTTTAAATGGAAGAGGCTTGCCATCTTGTGTGAGGACAGAGTCCTAGATTCTTTTCCTGTCCTACATCAAAATTGTTTGAGTACTTGTTAGAGCCTGAACTCAAGACCAATTCTGTTAGGATTCACCTCAGTGCAATTAGTGTTTACTAGTGCTGCCCGATTCATGATTCGAATCGGTTCACCGATTCACTTTGGGTGAATCGATTCGAATCAATTCCCTTTTTAAAAAAATTGGCCTCCCTGATTCGGTGCCCACAGATTGGCTGCTGTTGCTTCAAGGTGGGGTTATGCATGGCACGGATTGTATCTGAAGTGTGTGAGTGGGTGTTGCTCTTGCCTTCTCCCTTCCCCTTCAGAGAGAGATCTGGTAGGTGATTGGTGGACGGTCGTGCAGGTGGGTTAGTTCCCCCACTTCCTATGGTGGCTCGGGGCTGGTGAGGGAAACGGGGGGGGGGCGAATGAAAGTTAGGCCCCCTTCTACTAAACTGCACTAGCGGTTTGTATTGCCGGGAGCTGCCTGGAATGCTGCACATTGCTCCCGACTCTCATAGAGTTTCTATGAGTGTGGGAGCTGCGCGCAGCATTCAGCATGGCTCTCGGCGATAAAAACCACTAGCGAGGTTTAGTAGAAGGGGGCCTAGTCTAGAAATGGTTCCGCGTCCCTCGCCTCGTCGTCTTGTCACTGCCATTATGGTGAAAAAGCCCGCGAAAGACCAGGATGAGGTCGGGGTCGGCGAGTACAGGAGCTAGGCTTCAGCCTGCCCAACCGCTACTGCTTTGAGTGTGAGCAGCACAGGGTGACGTAAATTGGCATCACCGTCGGAAGCTTCGTGTGCACCTCCTGCTCTAGCCTCTTGTATTAATAATCATCTCGGCTAGTAATAGGGCTTATGCTGTTCCTATGTGTATTCCCTCTTTCCCTATCATAGTAATGCAACTGTCTGTTCTGTGCCCTTTCTGTGAATTCTAACAGTATTGCTAACACCATAAATGTCCGCGGAAAAAACATTTTTGGCCCTGTACTTAGTTATTCCTGCCCACACTTACATGGATTGATTGCTTCCCTACATCAGCTTTAAAAAAATGAGCAAAAAGAACAAACTTTTTTGTTTATTTTGTTTACACCACAGCGCCTGTGTGAGTAGGAGAGAGCAAATGGGGTGAAGAGGCTATAAAATAAATCCACTAGGACAGGGGTCTGCAACCTTTAAGACATAAAGAGCCACTTGGACCCGTTTTCGAAAAGAAAAAAAACTTGGAGCCGCAAAACCATTATAAAACAAATCTAACACTGCATATATTGTTTCTTATCTTAATGCTATATACAGGATCACTAAATTGAAAATAAAATCATTTTTCCTACCTTTGCTGTTTGGTGATTTCATGAGTCTCTGGTTGCACTTTCTTCTTCTGACTGTGCATCCAATCTTTCTTCCTTTCTTTCAGCCTCCTGTATGTTTCCTCTCCTCCAGACCTCATTCTCTCCCCCAACTTTTTCTTTCTGTCTCCCTGTTCCCCCTTCTTTCTGTCTCTGTCTGCCCCCTTTCTTTCTTTCTCCGTGCCCTCCCCCAAGCCACTCGGTTTGCTGCCACCACCATCGGGGAATAGCCCCCAAGCCACTGCCGTCCCAAGCTTTCCCTGCAGAAGCGTCGCGCTGACCAGCATTCCGCTCCCTGACGTCAATTCTGACGTAGGAGAGGAAGTTCCGGGCCAACAAGGCATTTCTCCTCATTCCATCCAGCCTGAGCCCCATCTCTCCTTGATCCAGCATTTCCCTTCTGTGTTTGTCAGAATTACCATTCCACCTATTTTCCAGCATCACCCTTCTTTGTGTCCATCTCACTATATCTTCCTTTCTTTCAGCCTCCTGTATGTTTCCTCTCCTCCAGACCTCATTCTCTCCCCCAACTTTTTCTTTCTGTCTCCCTGTTCCCCCTGGCCCACGGGACTCCCACGGGGATGCCCCCCTGACCCACGGGACTCCCACGGGGACGCCCCTGGCCCACGGGGATGAAAACAGCCTACCTAAATTCTGGCGATGCAGGCATGCAGCTTACAAGTCCGGTGTCGCGGCGGGAAATAGCCATGCTGAGCAGTGAGCTCAGCACGTACACAGATGAAAGCCTTGCTTGCTGATTGGTCCGGCGGCACGGCGGGGCCACCGGACCAATCAGCAAGCAAGGCTTTCATCTGTGTACGTGCTGAGCTCACTGCTCAGCATGGCTATTTCCCGCCGAGACGCCGGACTTGTAAGCTGCATGCCTGCGTGACACACTACCGGAGCCGCATCAAAGGTAGAAAAGAGCCGCATGCGGCTCTGGAGCCGCGGGTTGCCGACCCCCGCACTAGGACAAGGGTCTCAAAGTCCCTCCTTGAGAGCCGCAATCCAGTCGGGTTTTCAGGATTTCCCCAATGAATATGCATGAGATCTATGTGCATGCACTGCTTTCAATGCATATTCATTGAGGAAATCATGAAAACCCAACTGGATTGCGGCTCTCAAGGAGGGACTTTGAGATCCCTGCACTAGGATGTTTGAAAAAAACACCCAATTGGGAAGGAAAATCGAATCGAAAAATCAATTCAATAGGCAGAATCGAATCAAATTGAAATGTTTTTTTTCCTTAATCGGGCAGCACTAGTGTTTACCCTCAGTGTGTGGAAGATAAGCCCATCTCTGTACAGCCTGCTTCATGAGAGGTTTCCTTTTACACAAGCCCCCAGTTAAACCTCCCACAGTGTCATGAGATCTCAATGTCATTCTGAAGCAGCTAATGAAAGCTCCATTTGAGTCACTTGATACTTGTCACCTGACATTGTTGACTTGGAAGTTTTATTCTTGGTGGCAGTTACTTCAGCAAGTTTCAAGCTCAGATCCAACTTATACAAGATTTCATCACGACATAGTAGTTCTTTGCACACTTCCTAAGCTCCTTCCTAAGATTGTGTTAAAGTTCCACCTTAACCAGTTAACTGTTCTGCCAATATTCTTCCCAAAATCTCATGCCCATCCTGGTGAAAGCACACTGCACACTTTGGACTGCAAGAGAGCCTTGGCCTTCTATCTGGAATAGACTAAAGCCCAGCTTTAGATCCTAACAGATTGGGGCTAGCCATTGGCAGCTTTTTGGCACTATAAAACAGTCTGTGGGAGCATAACTAAAACTTCAAAAACACTGAAAATAGGATTTTAGAGATGGGGGACCCTTGGGAGAACCTCAGAAAACCTTAGTTTTCCCAATTTCTGACCCACCCCAATTTTCCTATAGACAGTAATAAGCTGTACTCACAGATCTGCCATGTACTCTGCCTGCATCAGCTTCTTACTGCAGCTGGAAATGGAGAAGGAATTTTTGCTTCAGACAAGAAAGGGTGGCTCCAGTGGCTTGTCTCTTTGGGTTGCCTTTTATTCAGGTTCCAAAACCTGAAACCCTCGACCCCTCACGCGCCCACATGATTTCTTCAGGGGGGGATGCAGTCGACCTCTGTCAAGCCTCCCAGCCAGTCACGGGGAACTAATCAGCCTGTGCTCAAGTGCCTGACTCCGCAGAGGCAAGCATTACTCCCAGGGAACCCATTCTCGAGATACAAGTGTTGGAGCAGGCTGGCCAGGCAGGTACTCTTTCAGAAGGGCTGCCCTCCTGGCTGCAGACCCTAACATCTGACCTTTCTGCCAGGCAGAGCTGTCCCAGGACTACTAGGAACCTCTTAGCGCAGGGAAACCTCGACAAAAATTGGATTAATACCTGAAAATAACAAATCTAGTGCAGAGTAGAGGAAAAGACACTTTCTCAACTCACTTTTAGAAGTTAAAACTGAAGAGAGAGGGTACTGCCCAGGGAGACAAGGAGGTGGAGCTGAGAAAAATGATTAATAATAATAATAATAATAACTTTATTCTTTTATACCGCCATAATCGTGTGACTTCTAGGCAGTTCACATTGAAGAGAGCTGGACAATCAGCGAGTTACAATATGCAGATAGTCAGTAGAATTACAATATGCAGAATCTTAATAAGTGGCGAATTACAGTATGCAGAATCTTAAAATGCAGCAAATTACAATATAACATACAGTTTATTAAGAATTTCAGAGGGGACATGCTAGAAATAATAGAATTGGATTTAGTGTTTGATGTAGTTACTGTTTAGGTGATATATCTGTCGAATAAGGCAGTTTTTATGACTTTTCTAAAAGCGTCGTAGGTCAGTCTAGCTCCATTAATGTAGTTGTCTAGCCAGTGTTGTTGTTTGCTTGGTACATAAAAGTTCTATCCTGAAAGGTTTTGTATTGACAGCCGGTATTGCTTGGGTATGTAAATAGATTGCAGTTTCTGGTTTGTTTTATAGGGCTGTATAATACGAAGTGAGATAGCAAGTATGTAGGAGCTAGTCCCCAAACCAGCTTGAAACATATGCAAGAGAACTTGAATATTATTCATGCCTCGACTGGCAGCCAGTGCAGCAGTCTGTAGTAGGGGCTAACACAACCCATTCGTAAGGAATTGTATGCTGTTCTATGGGAAAGAGGATTATCGAGGTAAGAATCTAATTCTTTCTTATACCTGGCTGGGCTGACCTTGGAGAGTCATATCATGGCTCATAATATCAGAGCCATGATTTCATTAATAGTCCTCTTTAGATCAGCCTCCATAATGGAGATGTACAGAGGTGTAACATGGTCATTACTGCATACATTCATATGTCATTACTGCTTAGAGCTAGATGGTTTGGTTAGTGTATCTTTCAGAATCTATTTGGAATTCAACTTCACCCTCCCCAGGCCCATCTGTTTATGTTTCAGGCCACTCCAAAATAAATAAATAAATGTTACAGGCTTTGTTAGTTCCTTTTTTAAAATTGTAGACAGCCTGGTAGCTAGGGATTTCTGTCTGTAGGAAACTGCTAGCTAATATGCTTGTTGTTGGAGAAAGCAAAGTTATTCACCTGTTATAGGTGTAGCAGGACACATAATCTCTCATACCTGCCCACTTCCCCTAGGAGTTGTATTCTATTAGCTTTCTAATAGACTGGTCCCACACTGTAACAGGTATTTGTGTACACCAATGGTTCCCAAACCTGTCCTGGAGGACCCCCAGGCCTGTCGGGTTTTCAGGTTAGCCCTAATGAATATGCATGGAGCAGATTTGCATGCCTGGCACCTCCATTATATGCAGATCTCTCTCATGCATATTCATTAGGACTATCCTGAAAACCTGACTGGCCTGGGGGTCCTCCAGGACAGGTTTGGGAACCACTGGTGTACACAATGTGGCCTTTTAAAGGCTTCTAGAAAGTAGCTGAGAAGTTTTCCACACTGAGACTGCATCAATGATGTCATCTATCTGTGAGAATAAGTGTCCTGTTGTCCTTGAAGAACACCTAGTACAAGTGAATAATTTTGCTATATATTTGGGGTCATGGATGTCTCTGTCTGAAAATTTAATAGAAGAGGAAAATATTTGGCACGGGGAAAACTGGTGAAAAGATATGTGGCATTAGAAAATGGGTGTAATCAGACTGGAAGTTCCAAAAAATAAGCTCTCACTCCACAAAAAAGAGAGGACTAATTTTAGATTTAGTCCTTAGTGGAACGCAGGATATAGTACAAGAGGTAACTGTGTTGGGTTGGGCTTGGCACTGGTCTCAGTTAGGGCACTGGTCTTTGACCAGAGGGCCGCCGTGCGAGCGGACTGCTGGGCATGATGACCACTGGTCTGACCCAGCAGCGGCAATTCTTATGTTCTTATGTTGGGAAATAGTAATCATAACATGATCAAATTTAGCTGATATCTGGAGTGACATCACTAAAGAAAACTATTATAACAGCATTTAATTTTTGAAAGGGCAACTGTGATAAAATGAGGAAAATGGTTAAAAAGAAGATAAAAGGATTGGCAGTGAAGGTTAGGACCTTAAATCAGGCATGAACATTATTTAAAAATACCATCATGGAAGCACAGACCAGATGTATTCCATGTATTTACAAAGGCAGAGAGAGGAAAAAATTAGAGTTGGCACGGTTAAAAGGTGAAGTGAAAGAGGCTATTAGGCCTGGATTCTGTGAGCAGTGCTTAAATTGGCTGGCGCCTAATAAAAAGGCACCAGCTGTGTGTCAATCACGCTTAGGCACCATTAACAGAATCGCGGCTACTGGTGTCTAAGAAACAGCTTAGATGCCACTAATGTAGGCCAGGGTTTCAAAGGCCTATATTACTGTCATCTAAGTTTTTGGGAGAATTGTGCCTAGCGGCACCTAAGGCCACTAGCTGCCATGCTGTAGACACGATTCTAGTGCTTAACCACACAGGTGCCTATTTATTTATTTATTTGGATTTATATCCTGTCCTCCCAGAAGAGCTCAGAAAGGGGTTACAAGTTTACATACATTATAAAACATAATAAGGCATAAAGCATAGTTATTTACCGTAACAGGTGTTATTCGGGGACAGCAGACAGATATTCTCACATGTGGATGATGTAATCCAGGGACCTTGGTACGAACAGCATTCAAAGTGAACTGTCACTTTAAGTTTTGAGAAACTTTGCGACTACCCATAGCACGCATGTGCAAGTGCCTTCCTGCACGACGTAGGCTTGCAGTACCTCAGTTCAGTAAGCAAACCAAGAAGCCAACCAGGGGAGGTGGGAAGGATGTGAGAATATCTGCTTGCTGTCCCCGGATAACACCTGTTATGGTCAGTAACTGCTTTGTCCTAGGACAAGCAGGCAGCATATTCTCAAATGTGGGACTTTTTAGCTTACTGTAATGGGACGGAGGGAGAGTTGGCCATTAAGAAGAAAATAAATTCTGCAATACTGCTTGGCTGAAATGAACATCTCATCTAGAATAGGATTTTAGACAGTAGTGAGATGTGAAAGTGTTAATTGAGGACCAGGTAGATGCTTTACAAATTTCATCAATGGGAGTAGAACATAAGAAAGCTACTGATGCTGCCATAGCTCGGACTTTGTATGCTGTAACACGTCACTTGAGCTGTAGCCCAGCCTGAGCATAGCAAAAAGAAATACAGGCTGCTAGCCATGTGTAAATAGTTCTTTTGGTTACAGTCTTGCCTAATATGTTAGGATCAAAAGAGAAGAACAGTTGAGGTGATGTCCTGTGTGGCTTAGTCATTGTATGTAGTAAGTCAAGGCATGTTTACAGTCTAACATGTGAAGAGCTGTTTCTCCAGGATGAGGATAGGGTTTTGGAAAGAAAACTGGCAGCACAGTGGATTGATTGAGATAAAATTCCATGACCACTTTCGGGAGGAATTTAGGATAGGCACAGAGAACCACCTTATTATGATGGAATACTGTGAACTGTGAGTCCAACACCAATGCTTGAAGTTCACTCACTCTATGGGCAGATGTGAGAGAGATGAAGAAGACCACTTTCCAAGTAAGAAACTTCAGATGAGTGGAAGCCATTGGTTCAAATTGTGGTTTCATCAAAGTGGCTAGGACTATATTAAGATCCCATACAACTGGAGCCGGCATGAGTGGAGGTTTGAAGTTGAATAGTCCCTTCATAAACCTGGAAACAAGAGGATGAGAGGCCAGAGATTTATTGTTGACAGGAACATGAAAAGCACTAATAGCACGGAGGTGAACTCTGACAGAAGTAGTTTTTAGTCCGGAATTGGAAAGATGAAGAAGCTAATCTAATATTGATGACAGAGAGGAAGATGTAACAAAGGTGACTAATCGGTGTTCAACCTCTTTATTGGTAAAGACTCGACATGATTGTGTTTCAGCCCATGCTGTTTAAGCTGTTAAAATTACTTCTACAGAGTCTTTGTATTCTTTAGTGTGTATTGAAGTGCTTTCGAGATTTGCACAAATAAATTTATCAAAAGACTCCTGAGGCAGGCCCCTATGGGCCGAAACACAATCGTGTCGAGTCTTTACCAATAAAGAGATTGAACACCAATTGGTCACCTTTGTTGTGTTTGCTGTTCACCGGTGTGAGGGCGGTTTCTCCTGTTTGCATCGAAGAGAGGAAAATGTAGCATCTTGGTTTTGGAGAGTACACCAAGTATTGAAACGTGTCCACTTCTGCTGGTAACATTGCTGAGTGTAGAAGGTTTTCTAGAAGCAGCAATAATGGTTTGTACAGCATCAGAGAGATTAGTAAGGTTGAGAGGTACCAAGCTGTGAGGTGTAGCGATTTCAGATTGGTATGTAAAAGAAACCCTTGACTCTGAGTGAGCAGAGATGGAAAGATTTGTACGGGTATTGGATCCCTGGCACTTAGCTGAAGTATAAGGGAGTACCAAGGCTGTCTGGGCCACTGAGGAGCTATCAATATCATGGTGGTTGAATTTGTCTTGCCTAATGTCTTGAGAATGAGAGGGATTGGAGGAAATGCATATAGGAACAACCTCTGGAACAACCTCACATCCCCACTCAGAAATTCAAACTCCCTCCAATTTTTCAAAAATCTAACACCTCCTGCTCTCTAGGACCCTTGTCCCTCTTTTTCTTCTTGTTCCTTTCCTATAACCCTTCATTGGAGTTCCTTTCTTCTTAACTCTGTAAACCGTGCCGAGCTCTACGCTTGTGGAGATGGCGCGGTATACAAACCTAAGGTTTAGTTTAGTTTAGTTTAGGAACCTGTCTGTCCAATCCAGAAGAAAAGCATCAACTTCCAAATGTTGCCGCAATACTGCCTGGAACACGTTCCAAACGTTGCCTCAGTACAGCCTGGAACAGTATTGAGGCAATTTGTGATTGTGAGGAGAGGCAAATGGATCTATCTGAGGAGTTTCCCATAGTGAAAAAACATGGCGTAATACCTTGGAGTTGAGAGTTCACTTGTGTGGGCAAAGAAATCTGATGAGACTGTTGTGCAAGGTGTTCTTTGACCCTTGCACATACACAGCTTTGAGAAATATGTTGCGAGCAATTGCCCAGTTCCAAATGTATTTGGCTTCTTGACATAGAGGGAGAGAGCCCATTCCTCCTTGCTTGTTGATGTAATACATCGCTACTTGATTGTCTGTGCAAACCAGGGGGACTTGATTGGAAAGGCTGCTCTGAAAGGTTTGAAGAGCATATCGTGTTGCTCTGAGTTCCAACAGATTGATGTGGAAAGGGTTTTCTTGAACAGACCAATGACCTTGCATGCAAAGACTGTCCAGGTGAGATCCCCAAGCATACATGGACGTGTTTGTAGTGAGTACCTTTTGGTGTGAAGGGATGTGAAACAGAAGACCTCTGGAAAGATTGGTCCACCACTGAAGAGACTGGATTCCCAGGTGACTAATCTTTCAAGAGAAGGGGTCGAGAGCCTGAGACCATTGAGAAGCTAGGGTCCACTGATACAATGCGGGCCAGCCTAGCAAAGGCCTCGAGGCTGCCTGAAGAAACTGCAGCTAAACTACTGCTAGCGGCAGCTGTGTGCTGAAGTTAAAAGCACACAGAGCTGCTGCTGCTGGTCTGGGGGTATGGAGAGAAGAAGGCAGGAGTCCCAGCAGATATGCGACCATAAAACTCAGTCTAGGCATATGCGACGGTAGGAGAAGTCAGCTGACACAGGCGCCGGAGCCTCTTTTCCTGCCCAGTGTGCCATGGCACACTTAAAATCTCAGAAGGCACACTAGTGTGCTGCGACACACAGTTTGCAATACACTGGTCTATTGTGATGAGAGCTCAATGTCGATGATAATACTGTAGTCAACCTCCGATAGGTTGGGGAAAGGCTGGGTAGGTAGTATAATGGCCATGCTCCCAAAAAGATTGTGCTGGTTCCTGAGGGGCGGACAACTGAGATTTTTGAGGTTGTTGCTGCTTTTGCCTCTTCTCTGGTGGTGGTTTAGATGAAGAGGACGTTGCAGGGTATGTCCTCTTATAAGGGTAGGCAGCTGGTCTTGAAGCTAACTTAGATGGTTGAGATTTGGTCTTTGACTTATTCAAAGAGCTCCAATTCTGCTTGTGCTGAGTGAGCTTCTGGGTGGCCACCTCTATCCTATCCCCAAAAAGCTCTTCTTCAAGATGTGGAATGTTGGTTAAATGATCCTGCAAATTTATGTCCATGTCCGAAACTTGTAGCTAAGCCAGACGCCTCATAACTATGGACATGGCAGATGCTCTAGATGACAACTCAAATGCATCAAACGCCATCCGAGCCATATAGGTCCTAGTTTGGAGAAGGCTGTGAGTCGTCTGTTGAAACTCCTCCAGATATTCCCGGGGGGGGGAGGAAGGGGGGGAAGGGACAGATATTACTCATAGGTGGCTAACTTTTTGACAAGATGTTTCTAGTAAAAGGACATATAGAATTATAATTCAACACTCTATTGGCCAACATTGAATTTTGGTAGTGCGCCCAAATTTGTCCATTGTGCATCCCTCACACCCCAGTGATGCAGACATATAAACTCTGGTACTGGATGATTTCTTGAGGGTTTACTCCATCAGCAGCGATTGATGTTGAAGCTGCGGCTTATCAAATCCCGGGCAGGAATTTATTCTATAGAGAGAATCAATTTTCCTTCAGGCTGCAGTGACCAAAAGAGTGTTTTCCCAATTTTGAAAAAGTGCCTCCTTGAGTAGATTATACAAGGGCAACTTTAGAAGCTCCTTAGGTGGTTCATCATAATCCAAGGCATCCAGAATCTCTGCCCTGGGCTCAGTGTCAGCCCTTAGCTTGACAGGTAAAGCTTTTCCCAGCTGTCTAATCTATTTCATGAGACAACCCTTCAGGAGAAGACCATAAGATTATGGTGCATATACAGTAGGTTCACACTCAGAGTCAGAGCGGTGACGTGAAAGGTCTCAGGCACTCCAGGTGACTCTCTATAGGAAGAAGAGTGATGAGGAGAATGGTGAGAACGTTGAGATGATGCTCCTCGATGTCCCCAGTAAAAATCTGATGAAGATGAAGAAGAGGATCAATGGGAAGCTGTCTTATCTCTAGAAACATGGGAATGATGAGATGTTGATCGACGGTATCTAGATCCAGAACATCGATGTATCGAATAAGAACATCAGTGTCTCGATGTAGAGTGTCGTTGTGGAGTTGAAGATCGATGCTTTGATGGTGAGTGTCATTGTCTACTGGGGATCCGTGTGAAGCAGACTGATGTCTTGATGGAGATCTTGATTTGGTACCCTGTGGCCTTGAGGTGCTATGCTTAGGCTGGGCCGATACCAAGGGAGTCAATGTTAACAGCGGTGTCGCATGCAACTTAAACATGTCACCGATCTCCCTCCAAAAAAACTCAAGTTGCTTTTTGAAGAGCTGCACCAGTACCCTTGGCTCAAGAGCTGGTACCATCGGTGCGGTAGGGTGTCTAGGGGTGGGTGACCTCAGCAATGATGTATGCCTTGAAGGAAATAACACCTGCAGAGATGAAGAGCAATGATGTCGGTACATCGAAGGACTCAATGCTGTCGAGGCTTGCGACATTGGTTGGGAAGAGGATGGCTTCCCCAAGCTGGGATGTCATCTGATGCTGATGTCAGTGGTGGTACCACCGCTACCGCAAGCTCTGAATGTTTGCCGGAGTCCAGAGCCAAACTAAAGAGTTTCTCCTGCTGGATGCGACGGGCTTTCAGTGAACGCTTCTGCAAGGTGGAACAGCGCAGGCAGGAGTCCACACGGTGTTCAGGGCCCAAACACTGCAAACACCAGTTATGCAGGTCAGTTATGGATATAGGCCGCTGGCACCGACAGCATTTTTTTAAACCCTTTCAATGGTTTTGACATTGATGGGAATATAGTGTCGGCAAGGTTAAACTCAATGATTAAAGTTGTTTAAAGCAAAAAGAAACTGGCGCCTGAAAAGCCATACAGAAAGCGTCTCACACGACGGCAACATTAGAGCCCTCACAAGGGCAGAAGCCTAGGTGAGAGAAAAATGACAACTTTTTTTTTTTTTTTTTTAAATATAAGGAAAAAAGTTTCAAGTTTGTTAAAAATTTGTTATACCGCCTAATCAGAAAAAATGGCAAAAGGCCAGAAAAAGAGAAACCAATAGCGGGTCAAAAGCACGCTATCCAGATGAAGTCCAGGAACACACTTTGCTCCATGGAGAATGGAGAACGAAGAACTGAGGTACCGTGAGCCTACATTGGGCAGGAAGGCACTCACACATGCACGATGCGGGCAGTTGCAAAGTTTTGTAAAACTTAAAGTGACAGTTCACTTTGAATGCTGTCTGTACTGGGTTCCATGGATGATGTCATCCACATGTGAGAATATGTTGTTTGCTTGTCCTAGGATAACAAAGTTTACATAATAATGTAGAACAAGGCCTAGTAATGTAGAGCACGACAGTACATCCTTGGTCATGACATGATAAGACAATACATAGGGGATCATAGTAGTAATTGAAAGCATGACAATATTTAATAGGTTATGGCAGGACAAGACCCCATACAACATGGGGTGGTGATGTTACGAGTTTGGTATGACATTGTGGTAACTAATAGAACTTGAAAATACATTATAGTGCCTGACAGTACAAAGCGTGATAAGGCAGTATATAACAGAGCATAGCAGTGCATTAGAATGCATGACAATGCATGGTATGGCAGACAACACATACAAGAACATATCGGGAACATGACGGTGCATGGCCTGGCAGGACAATCCATAACTGTGAATGATAATTTGGTAAGTATGGTATAGTATGGAACGTCTGGCAAAGTGTGGAAGTATCAGCAATGATAGTGCATGATAGTATGTGGCATGGCAAGATAGTACATAACAGCACATGATAATATATGTTTGGTATGACATGGGGGAAGATGTGGCTAACTGGTAGAGCTGCTGCCTTGGCACCCAGAATTTCTGGGTAGAGGTCACTGGTAGAGCTCACGGTCAGAAGAAAACGCAACCAGAAACTCATGAGACCTCCAGACAGCAAAGATAGGAAAAATGATTTTATTTTCAATTTAGTGATCAAAATGTGACAGTTTTGAGAATTTATATCTGCTGTCTATATTTTGTACTATATTTGTCTATTTTTCTATAGTTACTGAGGTGACATTGCATATTTTAAAGTCATCTGCCTTGACATCTTTGAAAGCCCCCCCCCAAATATAAATGATAATTAACATTTTCTCTGCATATAGTGTGCTGTGTAGTTTTTAAAAATTTTATAGTTACCATTATCAATTAAGATATGTGAACATGAAAAATGAATGGAAGAAATTGGGGGCGGGGCTAGGACGGGATTGGGGGTGGGACTGACAATTAATAGATGTCCCCTTTTGATGAAAAAAATTAATAGTCACGTTAATTATGAGGGTCATCATAAGGGGGCTATTGCATAGCTTGCCCAATGATGCTGGAGGAACCTACTTTTTTTGATGCAAGGACTGAGAGCTTTTTATTTACTAGCTGATACATAATGAATGTGGTTTATTTGCTTATATGCCCTTATGGACTTTACTATGTTGGACAAACATCATGGCAATTATGTATTCACCTTAATGAACATGTCTCTAGCTAGGAAACTTATGGAGCCACTGGTTGAACACTGCTTACAGGAATAACATAGTTTTTCAACTTTTAAATGTTGCGTTTTGGAGCAGATACAGATGACAACTTACTGGAGAGATGTCCGGCGGTGTCTCCATCAAAAGAAGCAAAGACGGATTTTCAATTTGCGATGTTCCTACCCTGTCGGCTTAAACTATGCCACTCAATGGAAGGCGTTTCTGTAGGAGGCGCTTGACTGATGACATCATTAGATGACTGGGTTTAAAAGCGATGTCTTTCTGCTGCATTCAGAGCAGCCATAAGTAGCTTTTCTCTGTTTCAACCCCTGAAGACACTGTTTGCAAAACAGGGTACTCCTATTGTGACTTTTTTGTTCATGGACTGTGGATTGGATAATGCTAAAGCCCTGGAGTTTTGGGAGAGCTACTGGGATGCGATAGATCTGTTTGGGCTAAAGCTAAGTACTAGAGAATGACACGGTGGCTGTTACCCGTGGCTAGCCACGGGTAACCCACCAAAACATGGGAGAGAAAAGAGGTGGTCACCACGGGTATGGAGAGAAGGCCATTCACTGCCCTGTGGAGCGGTGAATGGCCTTATCTCCGCAGTGAAGGGAGGGAACGCGCGTGGTCACCGATCGCACTCCCTCCCTCTATACTGATAGCCGCAGACACCACCCATGCATCTCTCTCCCTCCATATCGATGCTGCCTGAGCCCAAAGTTGCATCAGAGACGACCTTTCCTGTTCTCATTCAACTCCTTCCATCCACTGTCTCTCTTCTCTCTGCGTCTTCCATTTGCTCTGTTACTGTGCCTCCCCCCTTCCAAATTGGTCTGGCACCCATCTTCTTCCCTTCGCTCCCCCCATAGTCTGCCATCTCTGTCTTCTTCCCTGTCAGCGTCTTCTCCCCACTCTCTCTTCCCCATTTCCCTTCAGCATCTAATCCCCACTCTCTCTTCCCCATTTCCCTTCAGCATCTTCTCTCCACTCTCTCTTCCCCATTTCCTTTCAGCGTCCTTATCCCCCCTCTGTCTTCCCCATGTGCTTTCAGCATCCTTCTCCCCCCTCTGTCTTCCCCATGTCCTTTTAGCATCCTTCTTCCCCCATGTCCTTTCAGCGTCCTTCTCCACCCCTCTGTCTTCCCCATGTGCTTTCAGTGTCCTTCTCCACCCCTCTGTCTTCCCCATGTGCTTTCAGCGTCCTTCTCCCCCCTCTGTCTTCCCCATGTGCTTTCAGCGTTCTTCTTCCCCTCTGTCTTCCCCATGTGCTTTCAGCGTCCTTCTCCCCCCTGTTTTACCCATTTCCCTAAAGCGTCTTTTTCTCTCCACTCCACCTTTCCTCCCTTTCTCACACCCTGCCCCTTACCTTTGTGGCGCTTCCCCCCTGCCCACCCGCCCGCCTGACCGACCGACAACAGGCCCGGTCTGACAAACCTCCCTGCCCTGTGGCCGGCGATGTCTAAACTGCCTTCTTACAGCAGCCAGTTGCATCAGAGATGACCTTTAGGGCAGCCACATGCAGCTTCAATGCTCCAGCTGCTGTAAGAAGGTAATTTAGACTTGCGGCCACAGGGCAGGGAGGTTTGTCAGACCGGGCCTGTTGTCGGTCAGTCAGGTGGGCAGGCAGGCGGGGAGGAAAGCGCCACAAAGGTAAGGGGCAGGGAGGGAGAAGGGGAGCTATTTCAACACCATTCACCACTGAATTTTCCGGACCTGGCCAGCTGTGCATCTCCCCTAAGGCTGCACCCGGGGCGATCTGCCACCCCCCCCCTTGGTATGCCACAGGGAACTGGGGAAGGTGGGCTGGAGAAGAACAGACACTGAAGGGAACTGGGGAAGGTGGGCTAGAGAGGAACAGACACTGAAGGGAAGTGGGAAAGGTGGGCTAGAGAGGAACAGACGCTGAAGGGAACTGGGGAAGGTAGGGTGGAGAAGAAGAGATGCTAAAGGAACCTGGGGAAGGTAGGATGGAGAGGAACAGACGCTGAAGGGAACTGGGGAAGGTGGGCTGGAAAAGAACAGACGCTGAAGGGAACTGGGGAAGGTGGGGTGCGGAGGAATAGATGCTGAAGGGAAATGGGGAAGAGATTCCAGACTATGGGGGGAGCGGAGGGAAGATGATGGGTGCCAGGCCAATTTAGGGGGTGGGGTGAAGGGAGAGGCACAGTAACAGAGCAAATGGATGATGCAGAGAGAAGACAGACAGTGGATGGAAAGAATTGAAAAAGAAGATGAGGAAAGCAGAAACCACACAACAAAGGTATAAAAAAATTTTCTATTTATTTATTTCCTTTTTTTTTTTTTTTTGCTTTAAGATAAAGTAGTATATTAGTTGTGTTGATAAAATTTATAAACAAAGCCCTGCCAGCTGAACATCTCTTTCTGTAGTTGAGCAGTCAGAGCTTTGATTTATAAGGAAGGAATAAGCTAAATATTGCAGTACTGAGGCTTGTATGGATGCTGCGGGAACAGGGTGGGGATGGGGATGGGGATGAGGCGGAGACAGTGGTCATGGGGACGGGGAAGGAACAGGAGTGTGGTCGCAGGGACAGGGCAGTGATAGGGACAAATTGTTTCCCCTTGTCATTCTCTACTAAGTACTATTTACTTTTTATGCTATTTTCGGCTCAAGTTAAGTACTTGTGCATACATCCGGCAATATTCCCTTTGAGACTTTATTAATAGTGGTTTTTGATCACTTTTGGAATTTTGGATTGAAATTATTTAGTATTTTTGCTTGTCTTTTTGTTTTTGCTTTTTCCAATCCGGGATATTGCCTATTCTGCTCTATGGTGACCTCAGTTTGCTCTCTTGTAAAATGGATAAAGTGAGTCCTCCTTTTGCTGCTTGAGTTTTCCAGTTCATTGAGCCTTTATTGCACTCCTTTAAAGTGCTTTTTGCCTATTGATGAAAGGAGCCATACAAAACAGTGATTTTGCACAGTGGTGGAGTTTTTTTTATGACCGATAAGTGAACTTACTGGCTTTCAGCTTTTGCTGTTATGTTAAGTTCCACGATGCTTATATGAGGTCTTTTTCCTCCACTTATGTACGTCTACAGATAATTCAAAATCTTGCCGTTAAACTTATTCACAATGGGAAAAAATATGACCATGTAACCCCCTTTCTGGTTGCCTCACATTGGCTTTCCATTAACCATCGCATCACCTTTAAAATTCTACTTTTAGTATTTAAAACTTTATCCACAAACGAACCGCAATTTATAAACAGAATACTTATTCCATACAACTCTTCTCGCTCCCTTCGCTCATCAACCCAAGGTCTTTTGGTAGTCCCTTCTTTAAAAGTGATCGGCACCAGACAACATGATATATTTTCAGTAGTAGCCCCCCAAGCCTGGAATTCTCTCCCCCAATATATAAGAGACGAAAAAGACATTAGCCGTTTTAAAATTAGTTTAAAAACCTTCCTGTTTAAAGATGCTTTTACCTCCTATATGGAATAATCACAGTGCAGCAGTCCTTTATCTAAAATAGAATAATAAAAAATAAAAATACCCTTCCTAATGTTTTTCTCCTTTTTTGTCTCCCTTTTCTTAAAATGATTAATATTGTAACCTTATCCTCTCATCCCTTTACATCCAGTCAAGTCTGTTGGTCTGTAGGTCTAACCCCTTTTTTGAATTGTTATTATTATTCTTTTGTATTTTAACGTATGTACAAATTTGGATTTTAATGTAATTCGCTTAGTATTTTATGTATAAGCGATTCATCAAATTTCGAATAAACTTGAAACTTGTGTATGTATGCCCCTTCCTTAATAGAAGAGGATAGTTTGTACAGGTAATTGAAATCATCCATTATTATACTGTTACCCAGTTCGCCAGCTTTCCTAATCTCTGAAAACATTTCTTCATCTGTCTGTTCATTTTGTTCCAGGGGATGGTAGTATAACTCTACCTTTATATTCCTTCCCTTCACATACGGAATTTCTATCCATATGGATTCCACACTGCATGCAGAATGTTTATTTGATTTGATTCAATTCCCTCTTTAACATATAGTGCAACACCCCTCCAATTTGATCTACTCTATCCTTGCGATATAATTTGTACCCAGGTAATACAGTGTCACATTGATTGTACTCCTTCCACCAGGTCTCTCATCATTCAGTGCTATATACTTTAACTCTCCTATTTTATTTTTTAGGCTTCTAGCATTTGTATACAGACACTTCAAATTATGGTTTTTCCTTGTAACTTCAGGTTGCTGAGAAGCCAGGGAAAATTTGATGCTTTTACTCTGCTTTCCAGTTGCACTGGCTTCTGGTAGAGGTGAGAATAATTTTCAAATTTGTTTGTCTATTGTTTTGCTCCAAGCTATCTCCTAAATCATTTTGATTTATCTGAAATTAAATGTCATACGCATTGTATTTTCTTGTTTTCTTTTCTATCATTAAAAGGTTGTTTATATAAAAGATTTATTGATAGGACTTTATCTTTCCAAGCAGGAAAATGGAATAAGATTTTAAGAGCTTCATTTTGACTACTTCTTCTTACCAGGCTTTTAGAAGATGATTGAAAACTTGTTTGATAAATTTGTATAACGACATTTCTTTAAAAATGTGATTTTATCAAATTATGTATTGTGATGATGGGGTAGGTCACCGGGTCTTTCCCCAACCCGTAGCAATTAGCCACACGACTGCCGCAGTTGGTATGTCATGTATTGCCACCCTCCCAGCACTTTGAGTCAACAATGGAATATGAAAAACCAGAACCCGTCCAGGTTAACATCAGATCAAAAAAGCAAATCTGTCTGCTATCCCAAACTATTTTTACCTCTCCAAAACCTCCCCATCCTCTAAAACAAATCTCCATATAGCCCCTACTACCCCCCCCCCCAACTATACCAATCCCTAGAACTATCTGATCTATTCCCAGAAACCACTATAATCCCCAGAACTGCCCTAAAATTATTCCAATTACCCAACTCTCAAAACTACCCCCATAACTATTTACTACAAGTAGCCCATTATCCATCCATCACCCAACTACCCCATCTCCCAACTAATTCCACTCCCTTCAAAAACTATTCCTCTTCAATTTATTCTCACATTTACCATCCGTCCCCTCAAACTACCAAGTGCCACATCCCAAAACTTCCCTTTCCCTCTAACCCCCTAATGAACAGAGTCGCCCCTCCACTCTCTCTAAGTCAGGCACATTCAGAGAAAACACAGCTACACGTACAAACACACGTGGAGGGATTGGGAAGAATTCTATGAGCCATGCTTCGCATGTTTTCCCCATTTATTCTAATGATGTGGTCAGAATTCGCCTTTCTTATATTGCATTCCTTTCCTAATACCAGTGTGCAGAGTAATACTCCCAGTTAGTGTCAGCTATAATTATGTGATTACCTCTGAGCCATCCTCACAGATCTCATGTATAAGGGGATGTTTGTCTGCTACACTCATAAGTACAGCAAGGCCGTGTTGACTACTGTTTGCACACCAGAGGGATGTGTATTCCTGACATTAGCTGGAGCTGCAGGTTTTAGGAAATTTAGAATCTAAACCAGGCTGTTCCCATTCTAATCAGCGGAGGTCCCTAACTGGTCCGAAACTGTTCTGATGTTAATCTCAATAACCCTGCACTAGGTTAACGAGCATTACGGGCATTCTCAACTTCTGGTTTAATCTCCTCTGTTACAATACCACTTTTAACCGTCTTACTATCTGAGAAATAAGAGATGGGTGAATAGTTTTTACTATATGAGTATAAACTTCTCTCATGTTTCACAAGAGGATTGCAGCACAAGTGCAATGGAGCAAGCAGCTCTGTCGAGCTAAACGTGCGAGCTGTTAATGCTAGTAAATCTAAAAGAGTGAGCACTCAGTTTGTCGTGCTGTCTGATGAAACAGTTAAATATTTGATGCTATGGATGTGTGCTAGAATAGAATTAGGTTTCTTTTCTTTCTTTTTCTTTTAAGCCATATCATAAGAAAGAGTTTAGACTAGGGTGACTGTCATCCAGTGGCAGAAGTGTTCTAAGAATAGCATCTGAGTCCCATCAGTCAGCCTAGCCATGTTCTTTGGGTTCTATGAAGTTAGGCCTTGCAGAATCGCATTATCTTGATTTGTGGGGAAACTGGAACACCCATCTGCTGTGCTGTACCTGGAAGCTCACAGGACAGCATTCACCTCCTTTGCCCCAGATATTAATGACTGCCAGAACAGAAACTTCAGAATTAGGAATGGGACTATATAGAAAACTTTTTAGCACTAATCAAATATTTTTAGGAAGTAGGAGGCATTGTTTCCCTATGTATTTCTTAACTTCTTCACTCTCTCTTATTTTTATTTATTTAAAAAATTTTTACTTATTTTGTTTGATCTTTTTTTTTCTTTGTTCTTTTTAATGTAATTTATTGTATTATTGCATTTTCTCTTTGTTTTTGGCTACTCTGAATTTTATAAGCCCAAGTGATCTTACTCTCAGGATTTTTTCCAGCACTTTTTGGAGATGTATCCAAAACTCAATAACCACAAATATAGCAAGGTGGAACAACTTTTTTGAGCCCTGGTTTAGATGTTTTCTGGGCATGCAGAATGAGAGGGTTTTTTTAAAAAAATATGGGGCTCGCAGCAGCTATTGGGACATACAAAGGGAATGCTACTAAACCATAGTTGTCTTCAAAAATGAGCCACTGACATCTATATCCTATTGATAAAGCAACAGTAATATCTGGAGCACTCAAAATATGATCTTTGTTTCTAGGCTATTCTTATATCTCTTTTCTCTTTTGTCATGGTGGATTGTATTATATTTTTAACTTCTGATAGAACACTAAGAAGCAACATTACTGTGCTCTAAAATCGGCCCTGAAGCAGCAGACAAACCAGTGGTCGGTGAAACGCCGGCCCCATCAGCTCTGGCTCTAGTCCCGAGAGCGTTGAAAGCTCCGGTTCTGGTCCCGAGTTCGAAAAAGCACAGAATTGAAGAAGCTTAGAAATGGAAACAGAATAATGAAAACACTAAAGATAAGTAATTTTCTGTGAGGTTTTTCAGATTCTGAAGCTGTCTGCACTCAATCAGTTAATGTGCAAAATAAGAGTATAAGTTATAACAAAAAAGTTTAAAAAATAGTTTAAATTAGCAGAAACATAATATGGATAATGAAATAAAAGAACAGGTTTTTGGCCAGTGATTGCATTACGGAGTACGTGTTTGGAATACACCTACACTGGTAATGATTACCACTGAAATTATAAGCGTAGTACTCCTTATTTCTGAGGCCTTTTCCTGAACGAATATCAAGCTCCAAGTATAGATAAACTATAAAAGTGGAGTGCGAGTGTTTGAGTATAGAGTTCTTCATAGGAGTGGAGATTTGACTTTTGTGACACATCATGGTATAGTCAGATCTACTCCTTCCCCAAGTCTATCCTTCTGTTCTCACTTTTTTCTTTTTGTGTAGGTCAGTATGATGGCTGCATGAAGTTTAAGGGAACTCAGTACAGCTTCTCGGTTTACTAATTCATAGTACAAACACCAGAAGATGTCAGTGGATAAGGACCATTTGTCGAACAAATCCTACTCATTCTGTAGTCTCTTCCTTACCTGACTCAACATATCCTATGTATAGACAGTAAATGTTGGCAGATAAAAACCTCCATAGGTGGCCAGATAAAAACCTCCATAGGTGGCCTGAGCTGCACAAAACCACTCTGTGCTGTTGTCAAGTCTCCATCATGCCAACAATATAGGCAACCAAACATGATGGAGTCTCGGTTATAACTTTATATCATCCCCAAGAATCACTGACAGTATTCAACTTACCAGTAAAGATGCCTTCCCTCCCCCCTGAGCTACACAGCACCCCTCACTCACAGTATGTGACAATAAAGTGATCAATAAAATACAGTATATGTATATTGATTTCTGTTGTTTTGATTCCTATTACTTCTGATGGAAGTCTATTACAGTGAAAAAAACATTTTCTTTCTCTGCTTATATTTACATACAGCTTTTCTATAGCACTCTTAGAAATGTACATCAAAATACAAAAAAAAAATAATAAAATCTCTACAAACCCACATCACATGTCTAACTACAATACTCAACAGCCACATACTACCAGATCGACAAACTTAAAAGTGACAAATCCCCTGGACCGGCTGGAATTCACCCAAGAGTCTTACAATAATTGAAGGTTGAAATCAGCGAGATATTGCAAAAACTTGCCAACCTATCAATTAGATCTGGACAGATACCGGATGACTGGAAGATAGCGAATGTCACGCCAATTTTCAAAAAAGGATTGAGAGGAGAACCGGGCAACTACAGACTTGTGAGCCTTACGTCTGTCCCTGGAAAGATGGTTGAAGCAATGATTAAAGATAGCATAGTCCGGCACTTGGATACACACGACCTGATGAAAGCCAGTCAACATGGCTTCAGGAAAGGGAAATCATGTTTGATGAATTTACTTCAATTTTTTGAGACCGTGAACAAATAAATTGATAGTGGAGAACCAGTGGACATAATATACTTGGCCTTCCAGAAAGCGTTCGACAAGGTTCTACATGAAAGACTTCTCAGGAAACTACAAAGCCATGGAATAGAGAGGGATATGCAAAGATGGATAGGCAAATGGCTGGAGAACAGAAAGCAGAGAGTGGGCATAAATGGGAATTTCTCAGACTGGGAGAAAGTGACTAGCGGTGTACCCCCAGGGCTCGGTTCTTGGGCCAATCTTATTTAATATCTTCATCAATGACATAGAAGAAGGAACATCCAGTGAGATCATCAAGTTTGCAGACGACACAAAGCTATGCTGGGCAATCAGATTGCAGAAGGATAGCGAGGAAATCCAGAGCGACTTGTGTCAGAGAAATGGGGAGAGAAATGGCAAATGAAGTTTAATATGGAGAAATGCAAAGTAATGCATTTAGGCAGAAGTAACAAGGAACAAGAGTATAGAATGTCAGGTGCAACTCTGGGAAAGAGCGAACAAGAAAAGGACCTGGGTGTACTGATAGATAGGACCCTGAAACCGTCGGCACAATGCGCAGCAGCGGCAAAGAAAGCAAATAGAATGTTAGGCATGATAAAGAAGGGAATCACGAGTAGATTGGAGAGGGTTATAATGCCGCTTTATAGAGCAATGGTCAGACCACACTTGGAATAATGCATCCAACATTGGTCTCCCAACCTAAAGAAGGATATAAAACTGCTGGAGAGGGTGCAGAGACGAGTAAAGAAGTTAGTAAAAGGTATGGAGAAAATGGAATATGAGGAACGACTTAAGAGACTGGGATTGTTCTCCCTTGAGAAAAGGAGACTGCGAGGGGATATGATCGAGACCTTCAAAATACTGAAAGGAATAGAAAAAATAGAGCAGAAAAAAAATTATTTACATTGTCCAATTTGACACGGACAAGAGGACATGGAATGAAGCTAAGGGGGAACAAGTCCAGGACAAATATCAGGAAGTTCTGCTTCACGCAGAGAGTGGTTGACACCTGGAATGCTCTCCCAGAGGAGGTTATTGCGGAATTGACCATCCTAGAATTTAAAAGCAAACTAGATGCACATCTCCTTACGAGAGGCATAGAGGGATATGGGTGACTAAAAATTATGCCAGGTATACACCTGGCAGGGCCTCCACATGTGCGGATTGCTGGACTTGATGGATCGAAGGTCTGATCTGGAGATGGCGCTTCTTATGTTCTTAACTTCTTTTTAGCATTTTAATATCCAACTCTGCCAAAAATTTCAGAAACATATTATCCCACCTTTGCTTAGCAATAACAGAAAACATCCTTTTCTGAAGGCGTACTTGCTGTATATAATACCAGGAATATTCTCTGTTTGATCACAGGGGAGATATGAGAGAGGTTTGTAAAATACTGGGTAGAGTGGAGAAGAGCAGATAGATGCAAGTCACTTGTTTACTCTTTCCAAAAATACTAGGACTAGGGGGCATGTATTGAAGCTATGAAATAGTAGATTTAAAACAAATAGGAGAAAATATTTCTTCACTTATTATGTAATTAAACTCTGGAATTCATTGCTGGAGAATGTAGTGAAGGCAGTTAGCTTAGCAGGGTTTAATAAAGGTTTGGCTACCTTCCTAAAGGAGAAGTCCATAAGCATTATTTATACTGCTTATTCCTAGGATATGCAATATAAAATGTTTTACTCTTTAGGAATTTGCCAGGTACTTGTGACCTGGGTTGGCCACTGTTGGAAACAGGAGACCGGGCTTAATGGACCTACAGTCTGTCACAGTATGGCAGCTCTTATGTTCTTATATTCTGTACCAGTTGGAGTTTTGCAGCAGAAAGGAAGGCAACCTTTCCAAAATCTCTTACAGTAAATCAAAAGTGTGCTATAACTGATGTTAATCTTATAGTCATATCTGCTTTAAAAGTCGGATGCAGTAAGTCTGCAAATCAAATGCAGCTTAGGGAAAAAACTTACATGCAACCGCTGAAAGCTGTGCGTTTTAATAGAGCCCTCCATTAGAACACCCATATTCTTGCATGTTCACTCTGTCAATATCCACTCCTAACCTCAAGGTATAAGGTGTTGGAATTCCCATCATTCTATTTCAGTTTCAGTGCTGTTCACTGGTTAGCTATCAGGAAATTGTCCTTAATCACCTATTAATCCTCAGTCTCATGGTATCCAAATCCCCACCTATCGGAACAGATTCACTCTTCCGCGGATGACATCCAATTGTACCTACCGCTAGGAGAAGCCTGTGACGTCCAGATTGAGAAACTCCTAAACTGCCTTTTGGAAATCAAAAACTGGATGTCCATCAATAAACTTCAACTAAATGCCTCCAAGACGGAACTCCTCTGGATCCGCAAAGAACGCTGCGATCGTACCCGTCCTTCGCTGTGCTGGGACTCAACTACTCTAACTGCAAAAGACCAAGTGCACAGCCTAAGAATACTCCTTGATAGCAACCTGTCACTTTCTGACCATATCTCTCGGGTGGTATCTTCCTCATTTTACTATCTGCGACAACTCCAAAAAATAAGAAACTATTTTTCAGAATCTGACTTTGCCCAACTATTCAATATTAATATTTTTATTTTTTAATTTTTTAACTACCCCCGTTTCCTTCTGTTTTTTCCATATTTGTTTTTCTCGATATAACAGATGTAACCTTTGCCCTTCTTCCCTCCCCAGTTCAAGTCTGTCTTGTCTTAAATTTGATGTTAACAAATTTTTAATTTGTATCTTTATAATCTTATCCCTTTTTTACTTGTGTACATCGCTTTGTAAACAGATTCAGCGATACATCAAATATTAATAAACCTTGAACCTATGCCTTAGTACTCTCCCGCATGGATTACTGCAATGCGCTATTCAAATATACGATGGCTCCAGTATGTTCAAAATGCGGCAATCAGGCTTCTAAAAAACCTCCGTGTCCGTGACCCTGTCTCTCAGGCTCTAGCGTTGGCTCACTGGCTGCCGGCAGCCAAACGTTGTGTCTTCAAGGGTCTGATGCTGGCGTTCAAATCCTTGCATGACATGGCGCCGGGCTATGTGAAAGCTAAACTTCATCTGTATGTGCCAAACTGGTCCCTCCGCTTCCAGGATGAAATATGCCTCAAAATGCCCCCTGGTCATGCCCTTCAATTAGAAGCCGCCGTTTGTTTTTTTTTCAAACATCCCCTGGGTTTATTTTATAGCTTCTTCACCCCCCACTGGCATATCCTACATCTGAACCGGAAGCCTTCTCTCTGACATTGCAACATTAAAGGGAAGGCTTCCAGATGAGGCACGGGACATGCGAGGAGCTGCTGCCCACGGCTTTGTGCACTGCAGCACTGAGGAAGAGGGAGCCGGCCCGAAGATAACACCGGGGGCCAGGCCAGAAGGCAAGGCACAGCATGGAGGGAGGGAGACAACAACGGTAGGTGGAATGATTTTATTTTTGAATTTAGTGATTGATTTACATCTGCTGTCTGTTCAGGAAGAAATGCATTTGTTTCTTTTCCTCTGAGGTTGTACTGCATGAAGAGTCTTGCACCTTAGGGTTTGTTTGTAAATATTAGTACTTTTAGTTTTTGGTCCCATATTTGCATGGGGTTATCTGTCTTCTGCTAGGAATGAATGCTGAGAAGCATACAGTGTGCTTTGTGTAGTTTAATTTTGTGGTTAACCATTATGTGTTATTAAAAATATTATATTGTGTGTGTGTGTATATATGAAAAATGAATGGAAAAATGGTCTTATAATTAGTACTATTATGGGGGCGGGGTCTGGGGCGGACATTGGGAGGAGATAGGCGGAGTCGGCCCACGACCTAGCCCAGTGTTCTTCAATTGCCGGTCCACGGACCGATGCCGGTCTACAAAATAATTATTTTATTTCTGCCAGTCCATAGGTTTCAAAAGGTTGAAGAACACTGGCTTACGTGACACACACTGGTTCAGTTACCAATATACAATTCTTTGTAGTCCAAGGATCAAGGGCAGAGGGTTAGGTGAAGAGGTATGTTTTTATTGCTTTTCTAAAGTTGAGGAGTCCTTCAAGAGATCTACTCTGTAACACCTCTGGACATGTCCAGAAATCCTCTTCTGTAATTCTGAAATCCTCTTCTGTAATCCACCTTGAACCGCAAAGTAATGGCGGAATAAAGATCACTAATTTAATGTAATGTAATTTAATCTGATCTGTGGTGGCAGTCGATTCCAGTGGCATGTACCCCCAGCTTCCCCGCTTTTATCTTAAGCAGCTAATACAGCAGCCTGCAGGATCGCTGGTGCTATAGCTGTCTGTCGTCCTTAGCGGCACGTTCTCTCTGCTGCCATCCTGCCTCTGACGTCGGAGCAGGGGCAGGACTGTAGCAGAGAAAACGTGCCGCTGAGGATGGCGGGCAGCTGCAGGGATCGCTATAGCACCAACTGCCGCATTAGCTTAAGGTAAGAGTGGGGAAGCTGGGGGAACATGCAGGCCTTTCTGACTGACCCTCCCCCATCAAACAGAAGTGGCAGCAGACGGCCAGCAAGAGGCAGCGCTGCCGCTCCTGCTTTAGGAAGGCACAGGGGGAAGGGTCGGTTATGCCGATTTTTAAAAAAAATTGAATCGATTCACTTGATTTGAATCAGTGAATCGATTCAAATCGTGAATTGGGCAGCACCAACCCGTACCCTTAGCGCTTATTCCTGAAACTGTTGCTCTGTGTTGCACCCCTCCCTGCAGGGAACCCATACCCCCTAATTCTATAACCTTAGCTCCTAAATGAAAATGCCATTTGCTTGTTGATTATAGAGTACTGGTGAGTGAATATAACATTCACATGTATAAGTGCCAGATGTGTGCTCAGTGGGGTTCTGTGATGTGAATGCAGTTGCACAGCACGCACATGCAAGAAGTTGTGCCCAGGGACAGGGAATGGACGTGTCAAACATTTATGCATGTAAATTACACTAAAGTTCTAGATTTAGGTGTATATATTTACTGTTGGCATGATGTAAATGGACATGTCTAAAAGGTTGGTACATAAATTCCAACATACATTAACATTTTATAATGGAATCTGGTGGCCAGATGTGAATTTGCACTCAGTGTGCTACAATTTGGCATATAACTTTTGGCACACTTTATTGAAGTATCCCATTAAAGGGTAATTTTATAATTGGGTGGTAAAATGTGCCCTAAGGTGGCAAAATATGCCTAGTTCAAGCTTGCATATATGGAAAAAAGGTGCCAACTTTTCTTTATAAAATAATATATAAGTTGATGAAAATGAGCCAATTAAGGTGTGATCAATTACACCAGCTCTGATGAAAATGACTGTGCCAACAATTTGAACAGATGTATGTAAATTATAGTATTCTGGCCATGTGCCCATCCATGGCAAAAGTACGCACCACGCAAATGACATGCGTACTTTTATACTGGTCGGTATTTTAAAGAGGTCATTTATGCACACATATTGATATGTAACACGTGTAAATGACTAACATGCCAACATTTAAGCATGGTGTGCACATCTAAAAAGAGGCACCACTTTATAAAATTACCCTCTTCCTTATACTGTTATACCAGTCCAGACCAACTCCACCCCCCACCAGCAGATGGCGATTCTGATACTTAGCTACTATCTTTCCATCTACTCAACTGATTCCATCTATTTCTCACTTTTCCCCCAGCTTTCTGCTCCCCTTTTTCTTCACTCAGGGCCAGAGTCTCAAAACTTAAAGTTGCCTTTAATGCGGTTGCTAAACCGGTTTCAGCCGGTTTAGCGTGCATGTGGTGGATTATCAAAACGGCTTACTGTGGTCTTTTCCGAGCTTCCCAGCAGTGTCCGATTCTGACATGCAAATGGGCTCATCAATATTTAAACAAGCATTCTGGTTGCTTCTTCATCATCGCTGAGTGATTCTCCAAGTGCAGCGAGCACGTGTATTATAGCCAAGTATTAGGTGTTTTGGGCTGTGCTTCAAGATAAAATGTGACATTAAAAACAAATGACAAGATTTACATGAATTATAGCAGTTTGGGGTGGGTGGGTGGAGAAAAGACATGTTTTATGCACACTTGTTGAAAGCTGATGTTGCATCTCCTCTCCCTTCATTCAATAGCTCTGGTACGCCTATGATTGACACACCACTTACGGTGTTGCTTTTCCCTGTACATGCACAGATTTATGCCTCTTTTGTGATGTATTCTGCGCATGTGCTGATCACTATCACCAGCGACTCATGTAAATTTAGTGAACCTTCGCTACTCTCCACCAACCTCATTTGCATGCTCGGTTTTTTGAGAATGACATGCCTTTTTGAAATCGCTATAACAACGGCTGCGACAATGGCCCATCGGTTTTTACTGCAAAGTTTTGAGAATCTAGCCCTCAATCCCTAGAATCGTCTTATATATAGTGGAAGAGAATGTTTTAGAATGCTTGATTGGAGTTGAATTATTTATCCTTATGTGTCAGAGTACAGATGAATTATCTGAATTTTTCTAAGAAACCAAAGACTTATTTGTGTTGGTAAATTCTTAATAGATCATAAGATTATGTACATTTTTTATGTGCTTGTTTTTAATTGTACTTTCTAGATCTGGCTAGTTTCTTAATTGTCACCCACATAAAATCAGTCTTGGTATTCTGTAGAATATAAGAATAAAGTATTTCTTTTACCAAGGAGAATGGCAGTAACAAGTGTCTTAAGAAATCTGTGAGGGAGGGGAATGCCCCCTCTTGTCCCACCCCCTACACCCATGAGTGAAACTAGAAAAAACAAAGGAACTATGGAGGAGTCAAAAGAGAGTTTAGGAACTTGAGTAGGGGGTAAGAGACATAAAGGGCTGGTTGCTAGGAAAGGCAATGAATGACAAGAAAAGTGAATGGGGCTGGTAAGAGGAAGATTGATGATTCGAAGGGGGGGGGGGGGGGAATTCAATACAGAAGGCTGAAAATGGAGTTCTCATTGGTGTCACCCTTTCTATTACTCCCTGCCCCATAGAAAGCCCTAATGCAAAAAACTATTCCCCACCCCCAACCTAGAGAACGTCCTCCCTATGCCCATTCTTTTACTTCTTCACAGACCTGCCTTTTCCCTCAGTTTCTCAGCTCTTCTCCAGCACCTTTACATCCTTCACAATTTAACACTATCTCTCTACCCTGCTTTTCTATCCCCTGCCTCAAAACTCCATCCCATTTAATACTCCCTTACACATGCTTCCACCCATTTCCATACCCGCATCCTGCCGTCCACTTTCAATTGCCAAATACTCACATAATCTTGGTGTCTCTGTTTTCTCTCATCCACAATTCCCCAGCTAATCTCAATCTTGAAATCCTATTTGAGGGGAAGGGGACACTTCCCTCCCCCAGGGTTTCCCTTCTGTAGCAACACCAGTGTACCTCTCTCATCTCTTCTCTTTCATGTCCCCAGGCTCCCCACCTTCATGCTTACCCCCTCTTTCTTTCCCTTTTTAACAGCCCTTCCCAAAATTCTTTTTAAACTCACCCTATCAACCTGGCAGCAGGAAAGAGGAAATTTTCTCAGGTCATCTCGTCTCTTTCTGTAGCCATAACTAGCAATGATCACTACTGCAGAGGAGGGAGCAAGACCTCATATTCCTGGGCCAGGCTGGCCGTAGTAGGTACTAGTAACTGCAGCCACAAGAAGGGTGCAGAACACAGCATTTGCAGCCCAGGCTGGTGGCAGTGTGTGTAGGTGCAGTGGTGCTAACTTCTTTTTTTTTTTTTGGTTCAATATTTTTATTATTTTATATTATAAAACAATAAGAAAAGTTATACAGCAACTTAACATAGGTATGACAAGTTACACAGGTATAATAAGTATACAGGTATAATATCGATACATGAGCATTTGGTAATATGATTAACACTTTGTGCACTATAAGTATGATAGTGTGGCATTATAAACTGGCATCGCCAGGAAGAATTAGGAATGTCACAGTGGCATATTGTAGAGAAAAACTATCAAGGGCTATCATTGGGCAGTTTCATGGCATTAATCCAAAGCAAAGGTACAAACTATACCATTATGAGTGAGTCTGATCAGAGGGAAATAATTGAGCTAAGGGAGAAGTCAGATGTGATTTACAGTAATTAATGATTGGGTCCCATATAAGCATAAATTTGTGGAATCTATGCATCCTTTTGGCAGTTATGCCTTCATATTGTAAAATGATGCAGACTAGATTCCACCATGCAACAAATGAAAGTTTGTCAGGATGTTTCCAATCATTTAATATGGTTTTGATAGTTATCATAATTAGAGATTGGAAGAGAGCGATATGATGTTTAGACAGAGTAGAGTTTAGAGCAAACTCACCAAAAAGTATTTTCGCTAAAGATATAGTTTCCTTAATTGGTAAAATTTGGGAAATGAAGTCCCAAATTTGGGACCAATATTTGGATATGATGGGACAGTAATATATCGTGTGGTCAAGAGTCCCAATGTCCAATTTACAGGACCAACCTCTGTTATTTCCTTCTGAGGACAATTTAGAGAGCTTGTATGGTGTCCAGAATGCCCTATGTAATAAGAAATAGCAGGATTGTGTTATAGCAGAGGATCTAAGGAGTCAGTGGTGGTAACTTCTAAGAGATGCGGGGTGGGGGTAAAGCAGTAACCAGAGAATATTTCTAGCTTAGGGGTGGTAGTGGTAGTGGTTATGGGGAGTACCTTACTCCCTGGCTATTGTGTTCTCCCCCCCCCTCCTCATTTTGCAGGGACCCATCATTGTTAAGGAAAGCTAGGGTTTGTTGTCTGTCAAATTTTTGCTAACACTGGTCGAGAGCATCTCCTCTAAAGGACAGATCAAAATTGCACTAAAGTAAATAAGGAAAAAAAAAAAAACCCCACAAAAAAATACAATCAGCCCTTTTTGGAATAAATTCATTTGAACAAAGCCTTTCTAACATTCCAGGATGCTATATGCCTCCTGTCAGAGATGTACTGTGGCATATTTATTTTTATCCCAGGACAAGCAGGCAGCATATTCTCTACATGTGGGTGACGTCATCCACGGAGCCCCGATGCGGACAGCTTTTTAAGCAAACTTGATTGAAGTTCTCAAGTTTGCTAGTATTGCACCGCGCATGTGCGTGCCTTTCCACTCAGCTAGAGGGCGCGTCTCCTCAACAGGGTCCTCAGTTTTCCACGGAGCCAGAAAGTCCTGTCTCTCTTCTCTGCGATCCTAAGTGCCTTTCTCGCACCGAGGCTTCGTTTGGTTTTTTCCAGTCGGAAGTCGCTGTGCGCTGCGTTTTGTTTTTTCCACCTCGTGCGAAAAGCACCGGTCGAGGCGTCTCTCTCCCTCGAAGCAGCGGTCTGTGAAACGGGGCAGATCACCGGGCCCTCGCACTACGGGGTCTGTTCAGCTCTCTGACCTCGTGCGGTCAGACCCTACTCTCCTCTGCTCTCCTGTGCCATCCCGGTCCCCGGACTGTGGGGCCCCGAGATCGAGGTGGGAGACCTTCACCTGCAGTATCGGGTCTTCCCGTTCGGGCTCGCTTCATCCCCCCGAGTCTTTACCAAATGCCTCGTGGTGGTGGTGGCGGCCCTGCGGTCCCAGGGTCTTCAGGTGTTCCCGTACCTTATCAAAGCCCCGTCGCGGAGGGGGATTATCTCAGCGACCCGACAGACTATTATCTTCCTTCAGTGCCTGGGCTTCGAGGTCAACTTTCCCAAGTCCCAGTTGTGCCCTTCTCAATCTCTGCAGTTCATTGGGGCGGTGCTGGACACGGTTCGTTCATTCCTGCCTCAGCCTTGGCAGGCTGTCCTTATCCACCTCTGCTGGCAGGTCTCCCTTCAGTCCACGGCCTCCGCCAAGCAGATGATGATCCTGTTGGGACACATGGCCTCCACCATTCATGTGACTCCTTTTGCCAGACTTCACCTCCGTATACTTCAGTGGACTCTGGTGTCTCAGTGGAGGCAGGACCGAGATCCCGCCTCTCACTGCATTGCGGTTGAAAGGACATATCAGCGGTGACTCCCTCCTTGAGGCGTTCGCGCCGTTGGTGGACACTCTCTTCGAATCTTTTGAGAGGTTTTCTCTTTCTTGCGCCCCCACCGAGGAAAGTTCTGACGATGGACTCCTCTGTGTATGCCTGGGGGGCTCACCTCGACGGCCTCCGGACCCAGGGTCTTTGGTCGAGCGCTGACCGTCGCTGCCACATCAATCTGCTGGAGCTTCGGGCCATTTACAATGCCCTGGTCGCCTTTCGGCATTTGCTTTGCGATCAAGTGGTCCTAGTGCGCACGGACAACCAGGTGGCGTTGTATTATATAAACAAACAGGGGGGTACGGGTTCCCTGTCTCTTTGCCGGGAGGCTCTTTGCCTTTGGGAGTGGGCGATACGTCACAACATCTTCCTTCGGGCAGTCTACACCCAGGGAGAGCACAACTGCCTTGCGGACAGGCTGAGTTGTCTTCTCCAGCCGCACGAATGGTCTCTTCATGCCTCAATTCTGCGTCAGGTGTTTGCTCGCTGGGGGACACTGCAAGTAGATCTATTCGCCTCGCCCCTCAATCACAAGTTGCCTCTCTTATGTTCCAGGATTTACTCCCCGGACCATCTCGAGGTGGATGCTTTCCTTCTGGATTGGACGGGCTGGTTCCTCTACGCGTTCCCTCTGTTTCTGCGGACCCTTATGCAGCTCAAGTCAGCTCATGCCGCCATGATTCTAATAGCCCCTCGTTGGCTCCGGCAGCCGTAGTTCTCCCTTCTCCTTCAGCTCAGTGTCAGGGAGCTACTGCTTCTAGTTGTGTTTCCTTCTCTGCTGCCTCAGGGTCAGGGTTCACTGCTGCATCCCAATCTGCAGTCTCTACACTTAACGGCTTGGTTCCTGTGCAGCTAACTCCCTCCTTCGGTTTTTCTCAGTCGGTCTGGGATGTTGTTGAGGCTTCTCGCAAATGTTCTACTCGACAATGCTACTCCCAGAAGTGGTCTAAGTTTGCTGCGTGGTGTGCTTCGCGTGCCCTGGAGCCGCTGTCTGCCGCCTTGCCCTCTGTGCTGGATTATTTGCTCCACTTGTCTCAGTCTGGTCTCAAGTCAACTTCTATTCGAGTCCACCTTAGTGCGATTGCTGCCTTTCATCAGCCAATTGATGGGAAATCGCTCTCCGTCCATCTAGTGGTTTCTCGATTCATGAAGGGTCTTTTTAATATTTAATCCTCCTCTCAAACCTCCTCCGGTGGTTTGGGATCTTAATGTGGTTCTGGCTCAATTAATGAAACCTCCATTTGAGCCCCTGGATAAGGTTCACCTGAAATTTCTCACTTGGAAGGTGGTATTTCTTGTTGCTCTCACGTCTGCTCACAGAGTGAGTGAGCTGCAAGCTCTGGTTGCGGACCCGCCTTTTACTGTTTTTCACCATGACAAGGTGGTCCTTCGTATCCATTCGAAGTTCTTGCCCAAGGTGGTTTCGGATTTCCACCTCAACCAGTCCATTGTTCTTCTGGTGTTCTTTCAGAAGCCCCATTCTCATCCTGGTGAAGTGGCGCTTCACACTCTTGACTGTAAGAGGGTGTTGGCCTTCTACCTGCAATGCACTCAGTCTCATCGGACGGCTCCTCAACTTTACATTTCTTTTGATCCTAATTGGTTGGGCTGTCCTGTTTCCAAGCGCACCTTATCCAACTGGTTGGCTGCTTGTATTTCCTTCTGCTACGCTCAGGCTGGTCTTCCGCTGCCGGGTCGGGTCACGGGGCATAAAATCAGAGTGATGGCGGCGTCTGTCACTTTCCTGAGATCCACGCCTATTGAAGAGATCTGCAAGGCCACCACTTGGTCCTCAGTTCATACATTCAGCTCTCACTACTGTCTGGATGCTTTTTCCAGACGCGACGGCCGGTTCGGTCAGTCAGTTAGTTTTGCGTAATCTGTTCTCCTAAATTGCCAATTATCCCACCGTCCCTTCCTAGTTAGCTTGGAGGTCACACACTTGTATAGAATATGCTGCCTGCTTGTCCTGGGATAAAGCACAGTTACTTGCCGTAACAGGTGTTATCCAGGGACAGCAGGCAGATATTCTCGCAACCCTCCCATCTCCCCGGGTTGGCTTCTTTGCTAGCTATCTGAACTGATGTCCACGTTGAGGAGACGCACCCTCTAGCTAAGCGGGAAGGCACGCACATGCGCGGTACAGTACTAGCAAACTTGAGATCTTCAATCAAGTTTGCTTGAAAAACTGTCCGTGTCAGGGCTGTATGGATGACGTCACCCACATGTAGAGAATATCTGCCTGCTGTCCCTGGATAACACCTGTTACAGTAAGTAACTGTGCTTTATCCTCCAGGCAGCTTTGTTACTGGTAGCCTAAAGCAGTGCTGATTTCTCCCCACAATTCACACGGACAACCTGCCTGAATGCCCCTCAGGGCATCCTAGCATTTCAATCTCCCCCCCCACCCTCCCCATCTCACAACCTTCTAACTAAATTATCTATCTTGTAATGACCCTGAGACAATGTCCAGATCTCCCCGGAAGTAACCCGCTCTACTTTGTAAGTCTCCTGGAAATGGCCAGATAACCTCTTGCGTAATCCGCCTTGAGCCGCAAGGTAATGGCGGAATAAATATCACTAATGTAAGGGCCTTAGAAGTAATTGCAGCATTTTTATTTATATATATATTTTTTTTTTGGTGAGGGGGAACTGCAGACTGAATAAAGGTGTATTTGCTTAGGCCGTGTTGGTGTTCAGTTCCTTGCTGGGTGTACTGGCTGCTTTTCCCTCCCCCCTCCCCCCTGTTTCATCTGCCCCGCTCTGCGGAGAGTGGCGGGAGCCGCGGTCCTGCCTCGAGGCTTAGCACGAGACGAGGAGGCTCGTGACGAGAGGGCAGGATGACGGCGGGGATTGGGTGTTGCCTCCTTTACACAGCGGCGGAAGAATGCGCGCCAGCTGCAGCAAAACGCTGGCCCGGCTGCCTGCCGAAGATGTTCGTAAGGGCGTGCTGGAGTAAGCGCTGACCTTTTTTCTTTTTCCTCCCTCCTCCTAAATTTATTAATAGCGTCGCCATAACACGCTGTACGAGCTTCATTCAAAGCAAACAGACGCCCGGGGGAGGATTGTAAACAGAGACTCGGCAGCCACAGAGCATCGGTCTCTCGAGCCACCGCATCGGAGCCTGCCACTGGCTTTAGTTTTCTATCCCCCCTCCCCCCCTCTCCCAAGCTGCTAAGCCTGGAAATAAGTCACTTGGGTGTCGGATCCGTGGCTCTGAAATGCCGGAAAGCGAAGACCTGGCGCAAGCCGAAAGGTACAGCCTTGCATCGTCCGAAGTGCGTTTTGCGTGGCTTTGACATTTTGCTTGGCTTGCTCTCGTTTGTTTGGGGGGGGGGGGGAGGGAGGGGGGGATGGTTAATAGTGTGTTGTTGAAGTGGCCCCAGCATAGCCTATGAGCAAACTCGGCCTTCCTTGACTTGTCAGAAACCGGTGAGCGTTAAAGGCTCTTCAGATTTCACTCATCACTGCTGGAAAGGACCAGTGGCAGATTAATGTTATATATACTGTATTGTGTATATAACCTGCCCTGCTGAAGGTGGTCTCACTGGATACCAGCATGAAAAACAGGGGCATGTCAAGTGTCACCACCACTGTGCCCATCTTTACATCCACTGGCTGCTGCTACCAATTGAGGGGGGGGGGGGGAGAGAGGGGGACTGACTTGCAAAAGGTACTTGCTCCAGGTCAGATGGTACTGGGTTGGGTTGGGTTGGTTTTTCAGGAAGTAATGATAAATCAAGATCTGAATAAGGTTTGTGTCTAGTTTGTTTATACAGTACCACGAAGTCCCTGTGGATAAATAGGGCATATGTATCCGTGGACAGGCAGTTAAAGTTATAGAAAATATTAAAGTGTACTTAGAAGACAATAAAAGAACCATTAAGCATGGCTTGAGTATGTACAGTACACGATCTCTGATATCTTGCCAACAGAAACCTTTTCAATTTTCATTGTAAAGTCGTCTTCTTTCATTTGGCATCCTTGAGCTTCATGTTGCATTTTCAGTCCATATTTTTACACTGATGACAGAGTTACTGACTTGAGGGCTAGTGATGGCATTTTAAGGGAAGCTAGGACTAGTCACTGGTAAAAAAGTAATTCACTCGTAAGAGCTTATTATAGCCATTGGATTGAACTGGAATAAAGACGGGCTCAGGGACTGTTTTAAATTTGCAAATCTTGATCATAAGTTTGTGAGCTGCTCCTCCCAAATTAAACTATCACAAGTGAACTCCTGCATATAGCAGTATCTATTTGAAGCAGAATCCTTGAGATAACCCTGATTGGACCTATTTCTATGTTTGAGCAAAACAGCATCAAGTTAGACATTGGTGGAGCAGAGTTACAAAACAGGTGGCCAGTAAATCTGAAATGTTAGAGAAGTAGGCAGGCTGGTTCCCTACAGGAGCTATAGGGCATTGGGTATAAGATATGCTGGGATGGGAATGGAAAGTAGGCCAGAACTTCACCATGGGACTAGTAAGGGCCTAATGCAATAGCTTTCAACCCTGATCCTCAGGTCTCCCTTTCTCCCCATCTAGTCTGGGTTTCGGAGTAACCAAAATATGATTCTTAGACCCAGTGTAAAGAAATATACTTTGTGAATACATATTATGAATGTTATATGTGTACTTTTTCCTGCTTAGTTTGGACAGGTAAGAATGCAGGGTGGGGAGGGGAGCTAATTCAGCATCAGAATAGAGTACGGAGGGGAGGGGGGGTCTTGCCTCTTCATGCCAACCTACATCCATGATGGATGTTGTTGTGACAGTCAGATCTACTGGGGGAAAGTTTCCAGGGCTTGGTGGAGAATGACTTGGACTAAGTGAGCCAGGTAACATCTTGATAAAGTTTATAAACAATGGCCTGTAGTTAATGGAACAGTACTCGAATCAGTTGAAATGGGTGACTGATTTAGGCCAGATTTGGATATGGAAGTTAGCAAATACTGGAAGATAAGCATGATAATTTTTTTCTCACTTTTACATGGAAATTCTTTCTGAATATTGAAACTATTTTGAGCCACAGAATTAAAAGTGGTTTTTGCAGATATATCAGACAAGTTTAGCTGGTTGATGCAGGAAAAAGTTTAAAATCAGAGGTGTACCATCTAAAAACCTTTTGAGAATCTAAATGTTTGCTTTCTCTTTGAGTCTAAGGCTTTTCTTAAAATTCATGTTATAGTTGTTTCCATTTCACATTTATGTGATATTGGAGAGAGCCTAGTGTGAGGTTTTCTCTTTTTGTAGATGATGCAACAGGATTGATACTCCAAATCTGATTAGAAAAAAAACTAAGGAATTATGTACGACAGCTACAGGCGTGGATAGGAGTTTTAAATATTATTATTTAATGCATTAAAATGTAGAGTTGGTGTACAGAAATCCAGCATAATAGTACATTATGGCAATGAGGTAGTGTTGTCTACCAAACAGGAGAGGGATCTGGTCTCAGATGATTGTAAATGTAGCAAGATGCTGCGTTCATAAGATATATACGAGAGCCAACCAAGAAGAGAATGATGTGAACCCATGAAAAGTACAAGTTATTCCACACTTTTTGTTTCAATGATATGAAATGAAAAGAAAAGTGTGAAATAACTTGTACGTTTCATGGCTTCACATAATTTTCTTCTTGGCCTCTTAGATGTAATGGTCAACAAAATCAGTCAGTGAATCAAGTTATAGGTAATATAGAGTACAAAGAACAAACTTATTTCCATTAGAAAAAAAGAAGTGATAATGCTTCTGAATAGGTCATTGGTGAAAACTAATTGTTAGTAGTATATGCAAAAGGATCTAGAAGACAGAGTAAAGGCAATCCATTGAAGAGATACCAAAATGATGCCATGTCTGCACGCGCTAGCCGGAAATTACCACCTGCTTAAAAGGAGGCGGTAGTGGCTAGCGCGTGCTATTCCGCGCATCAAGGCCTTAACGCACCTTTGTAAAAGGAGCCCTTAGGATCTAAATAAGTGCAATCTAAAAAAGCAGAGCCAAGCAAATGCTGCTAGAACAGAGATTCTCAACCCAGTCCTCAGGATGTACCCAATCAATCAGGTTTTTGGTATATCCACAAAGAACATAAGAGCCATACTGCGTCAGATCAATGGTCCATCTACCCAGTTTCCTGTTTCCAGCAGTGACCAATCCAGGTCTCACAGTACCTGGCAGAAACCCAAATAGTCATTAATCAAGAAAAAAAGGGGGTATAATGGATAATTAATACAGAACCTAGTTTGATAAATTTAGTATCTAACTTCTATTTTTATGAAAAAATCTATCATTACTAATAACCCAAATTCAATCGTATAAACAACTTGTTTTAGGCACACATTTACCCCAATATATAAATGAATTAATAAATTAAGAGGCTGGAGTATCATAAAGGATGCATTATTCTTAGTAAAGAGACCTCTTATAACTTGGATGTTATTTCAAGTCTTCATTCTGAATGCATGTAATATAATCATCTACTTCAAGCCTCCTTCCTACCTCACAAAAATTTTATGAAGGCTAGGTAATAGCTGAAACGCTCTAAAACATTTTGAGCGTCGGGTAGTTCACAATCCACCAACGTTGGTCCCGGCAGGGAAGCCACTAAGATAAGTGTGGCTGTTCTTCTTTCTTTTTTTGACATATTTCAATATATTTTTGATGAATTGAATGAATTGAATTTTAGATAAAAATTAAATTATAATATTGATTGATGAATTGAATAAAGGATAGGTTTGCACTCTTAGTCAGTTAGTTGATAGTTTTTTAATTGAATTAAATTAATAAAATTTTTGTGAGGTAGGAAGGAGGCTTGAAGTAGATGATTATATTACATGCATTCAGAATGAAGACTTGAAATAACATCCAAATTATAAGAGGTCTCTTTACTGAGAATAATGCATCCTTTATGATACTCCAGCCTCTTAATTTATTAATTAATTGATTAATTCATTTATATATTGGGGTAAATATGTGCCTAAAACAAGTTGTTTATACGATTGAATTTGGGTTATTAGTAATGATAGATTTTTTCATAAAAATAGAAGTTAGATACTAAATTTATCAAACTAGGTTATGTATTAATTATCCATTATACCCCCTTTTTTTCTTTATTAATGACATTTTTTGTGGATTGGATAACTTGGGAAATGATCCGTTTGTTTATTAATAGAAACCCAAATAGTAGCAACATTCCATGCTACCGATCCAGGGCAAACAGTAGCTTTCCCCATGCATGTTTCAATAGCAGACTATGGATGTTTCCTACATGAACTTGTCCAAACCTTTTTTAAACCCATCTATGTTAATTGTTGCCATCACATCCTCTGGCAACAGGTTCCAGAACTTATTTATTCTTAGAGTAAAAACATATTTCCTTCTATTTATTTAAAAAATATTACCATGTAATTTCAAAGCATCCCTTGAATTTGTACTTTTTGAAAGATTTAAAAATCAATTCACTCTTCTTACCTGTTCTATACTGCTCAGGATTTTGTAGACCTCAATCATATCCTCCCACAATCATCTCTTTTCCAAGCTGAATAGCCCTAACCTCTTTAGTCTTTTCTCATATGAGAAAAGTTCCATTACCCTTTATCATTTTGGTCACATTTTTTTAACCTTTCCTAACGCCACTGTATCTTTTTTGAGATATGGTGACCAGAATTGTGTGCAATACTCAAGGTAAGGAAGCACCTTAGAATAATAGAGGCATTATAATATCTTGGTCTTATTTACCATCCCTTCCCTAATTACTCCTAGCATCCTGTTTGTTTTTTTTATGCTGCAGCCATATACTGGGCAGAAGATTTTAACGTAGTGTCTATAGTGACACTCGGATCTTTTTCCTGGGTGATGACTCCTAAGGTGGACCCTAGCATAAAGTAACTATGATTTGGATTATTCTTCCTGATGTGCATCACTTTGTCCACATTAAATTTCAGCTCCCATTTGGATGCCCAGTCTTCCAATTTCCTAAGGTCTTCCTGCAATTTTTCACAGTCCTCAAGTGTTTTGACAGCTTTGAATAGTTTTGTGTCATCTGCAAATTTAATCGCCTCATTTGTCATTCTAATTTCCGGACTGAGAGCAGGTGGAGTTGAAGGCTCCCTTAGTGACCTTGATTTTCTTTAATTATAAATGATCAACATATTTCAATTCTCATTTCCATCTTTACTGCATATTTTTTAAAATTGTCTGTATGGACAAATAACCAGCAAGTCAATGGCTGTGCATCTTGATTAGAAGGCATACCATCACACAGGTCTTAGGCAGATATCAAAAAACGGCTCATCCTGAATCGCATCTTATTGGATGACCTCCAGTCTACTTAACCAATGCTCTCAGTTTACTATCACACAACCAGTTCCTAATCTGGTCCAGCTACATTAGGACCCATCCATAGGCACTCGTATGTTTGCAGTTCATGTAATTCTGCGTATGACGTTGGAGAATTATTCTTTTGGTTAATGGATAGTTTGCCTGATAAGCTCCCTCCCATTTGTTGGACTAGAAGCATTATGTGGAGATGAACTTGGATGAAATACTTTTGAAAGTGTTTTCTTGCTGCTTTGATGGCAAGGTTCTTGAGGAAGGGGTTATTCTCTGAAACCGGGCTTGGTCGAACCCACTGTGACTAGTGCAAGAACTGGTTGCGTATGCCATGATTGAAAGCCGCCAAGAAAATTGTGTTGGCTGAATCGCTATATACTGTTCCATTGAAGATAAGTTCTTTTAATTTTTTTCCTAGTATATACTTCTATTAAACTTTGGTCCTGAGGGTATTTTGGACAATAAGTTTTGACAAAATATGGAAATCTCTAGCAGGCAGTAGTCTTTATTTATTTAATGTATTATGTGAATGAGTTAGTGATGCTGTACATTCACTTTATATGATTTATGCACATTGATGAGACATCAATGATGGTGTGCGATTAGGAAACGCATATAGTTTCATTTCCCTGGATTCTAGCTTTATTGAGTGAAGGAGCTGTGGCTCCACAGCAGTGGAGCTTGGGTGCTCTTTATCCCAGGACAAGCAGGCAGCATATTCCCACACATGGGTGACGTCACCGACGGAGCCCCGCAGCGAACAGCCTCGAAAGCAAACTTGCTTGAAGATCTCGATCTTTCGAGCACTGTACCGCGCATGCGCGCGTGCCTTCCCGCTCGAACTAGGGGGCGCATCTCCTGAGAGAATCCTCAGTTCGTTTAATTCCGCGGAGACAAGAAGACACGTTTTTCTACATCTCTGCAGCATTGCCTTCTCTTCACCGCGGCTGTTTCTTTTCTTTCAGTTAAGTTCGGTCGCTGTGCTCTCCTATTTCTTTTTCGTTTTCTTTTCTTAAAAAAATAAAAAATAAAATAAAAAAGTTTCAATTGTTTCTTTGATTTCGTGTCCGGCCAGTGAGCCTTGGGCCTAGGCCCATTTGCTCCTTTCGTTCGACACGGACTTTATTTTTTCCATGTCCCGGCCTCTTACCGGGTTCAAACGTTGTCGCCAGTGTAATCGTGTGATTTCGGTCACCGATCCCCACTGCCGCTGTCTACAGTGCCTGGGTCCCACTCATTCCCCAGAAGATTGTCACCGTTGTTTCACTCTTACTCCACGGGCTTTTCGACGCCGGTGCGCTCAATTTTTTCAACTTTTCGGAGACATGGAGCAACCTTCGGATTCTGCTTCGACCTCGGCGGCTGCCCCGGTCTCGAAGGCTTCGACCCAGGCTCCGGCTGGAGCTTCGGTCTTGAAGCCCTCGACCTTACCTGCTTCGGTTCCCTCGAAGACGGTGCTATCTGCGAAGTCTTCTATGGGGGGTAAGTCTCCGGGTTCTCTTTCAGGTATCGTACCCAAGAAGCCACTAGACTCCTCTGCACGTCCATCTTCCAAGCGTACCTCCAAGATAAGGGAATACTCACCTTCGAGGTCGCCCTCTTCGGAGCATACTGCTGCACCTACGAGGTCAGAATCTTCTGTCTCGGTGCCGATGCTGGAGGACATGCTGAAATCTATACTCACCACTCAGATTTCTTCCTTAGTGGCTCAATTGGTCCCGTCCTCGACCTTGCCTCGGACTGATCAGCCTGTCACACAACCAGAGCTTCCAGTATCTCGAGGCCGATCCAGGACACCGAAGAAAATTTCTTCGTCTGATTCTTCTCCAGACTCGCCTCCTCCGAAGCACCGGTCGAAGCATTCGAGACCTATTGCTCCCAAGCTTCGGAGGGAGTCTTCGGCATTGGATACCAAGACTTCTCTGCCTCATTCTTCGAAGCAGAAGCACAGATCTCGACACCATCGCGCATCGACTCGAAGTCCTTCTCGACCGAAGACTCCACCATCGAAGCCACCCCGTCGAGACAGTTCACCACAGACCTCGACTCATTCTGTACCACGTACACCTGGTACTTCTCCATCCAGGAGCCTGAAGAGAAAACATTCTCTTACTCCACCTCACAGTGCAGCTTCTTCTGTGACTCTACGTCTAGACTCAGAACCACTTTCACCATATTCTAGAGAGGCTTCTCCCTCATACTCAGCTCTTTCTAAATCTCGCAGTGTATCTCCTGAGGAAGCGTCTGATTCCAAATCCATTTCTTTTGCCAAATTTATTTTTGATATGGGACAAGCTCTCAAACTGGATCTTCATTCAGATTCTAAATATACTCCTGAATATTTAGCAGATATGGAGCTTCCTCATCCACCGAAAGAGTCCCTCAGATTACCTATGACTGAAACAAACCTTTGTTCGTAATATGGAGACTCCTTATTCCATCACTGCCATTCCATCTAAATTGGAATCCCGTTATCGAACAGTTCCATGTAAAGGTTATGAAAAGTCTCATCTATCTCATCAATCCCTGGTAGTAGAATCCTCTTTAAAGAAAGCACATCCTTCCAAAATCTATGCTTCAGTTCCTCCAGGTAGAGAAGGTCGTACCATGGATAAGTTTGGTTGCCATTTATACCAAAACTCTATGATGGCAAATAGAGTTCTTAATTACAGCTACATCTTTACGTCCTACTTCAACCATTTTCTGAAGATTTTACCATCTTTTTACCCGGATATCTCTACCACTCGTCTTTCAGAATTTAAACTCATCCTTAAGACTCTTTCTCAATTACGACTCTTCATGTTACAAGCCTCATATGATGCATTTGAACTCTCGTCTCGAGTATCGGCCTTTGCTGTAGCCATGCGTCGTTTAGCATGGTTACGTATTGTGGACATGGGTCCCAACCTTCAAGATAGATTGGCAAATCTACCTTGTCAGGGAAATGAATTATTTGATGACTCTATTGAGGCAGCTACCAAGCGTCTTTCAGAACATGAACGCTCTTTTGCTTCCCTCATTCGACCAAAACCTAAACCTGCACCAACTAGAGGTTTCAAACAGACTCCACGTCGTTATCCTCAGAAAACGACTCCTGCTTTTTCAAGACCTCCTCCTCCTCAACAACAGCGACAACAAAAATCTCAGACTCCTGCTGCCACCAAGCCTGCTCAGTCTTTTTGACAATCTCGACATGAGCATTCAAATTTCTCTATTTCCAAATTCTCCCCTCCCCATAGGGGGTCGCCTTTCCACATTTTATCACCAGTGGGAGCTCATTACATCAGATCTCTGGGTGCTTACCATCCTACGAGAGGGATACTCTCTTCGGCTCCTTCAGGTACCTCCAGATCGCCATCCAAGAGAGTGTCCTTCCAATCAGTCGCATCTTCCCCTTCTTCTCCAAGAAGCTCGAGCTCTGCTTCTCCTACGAGCTGTGGAGGAAGTTCCTCTTTCCCAAAGGAACTTGGGATTCTACTCCCGTTATTTTCTAGTTCCCAAAAAGACGGGGGATTTGCGACCGATCCTGGATCTCAGAGCTCTCAACAAATATCTAGTCAAAGAGAAATTTTGAATGCTCACACTGCCAACTTTATATTCCTTAATGGACCAAGGGGATTGGATGTGTTCCCTCGATCTCAAAGAGGCGTATACTCATATCCCTATTCATCCAGCATTTCGCAAGTACCTCAGATTCCAAGTAGGAAGTCTTCATCTGCAGTACCGAGTTCTCCCCTTCGGATTGGCTTCTTCTCCCAGGGTTTTCGCAAAATGTCTCGTGGTCATGGCTGCAGCTCTTCGCAACCAGGGTCTCCAAGTATTTCCATACCTAGACGACTGGCTCATCAAGGCTCCCTCTTTTTCAGGGGTTATTGCAGCGACCCAACAGACTATTCTTTTTCTACAAAGTTTGGGATTTCACATCAACTTTCCCAAATCTCAGTTGACTCCTTCTCAGTCTCTCCAATTCATAGGAGCAACTCTGGACACTATCAATCTGAGAGCATACCTTCCACAACCACGTCAGGCCGCCCTGCTTCAGATTTCTCAACAACTCTTCCAACTTTCAACTGTTCCAGCACGAAAGATGATGGTTCTGCTCGGTCACATGGCTTCTACAGTTCATGTGATTCCTTTTGCCAGACTTCACCTTCGTATTCCTCAATGGACACTGGCATCCCAATGGCAGCAATCAGTGGATCCACCAACTCGACTGATTTCCATAACTCCTTCATTGCGGAAGTCTCTCCGTTGGTGGATGCTCTCTTTAAATCTTTCCAGAGGCTGTTCCACCCTCTTCCTCATCAGAAAGTCCTCACAACCGACTCATCAATGTACTCATGGGGAGCTCATGTGGACGGTCTTCGCACTCAGGGTCTCTGGACTCAAGCAGACCGTCGGTGTCATATCAGTCTATTGGAACTCAGAGCGATATTCTATGCTCTCAAAGCTTTTCAACATCTCCTTCACGACATGGTGATTCTTGTACGTACCGACAACCAGGTAGCCATGTATTATGTCAACAAACAGGGAGGGTCGGGCTCTCACTCCCTCTGTTAAGAAGCTCTGAAATTGTGACATTGGGCAATTCTTCACAACATCTTCCTCAGAGCTGTTTATATTCAGGGTCAACACAATTATTTGGCGGACAAATTGAGTCGTCTTCTACAGCCTCACGAATGGACACTCAATTCTCCTACTCTTCGCCAAATCTTTGCCCGTTGGGGAACTCCACAGATAGATCTGTTTGCGTCACCTCTCAACTTCAAACTACCTCAATTTTGCTCCCGCATCTATGCCCCTCAACGTCTCGAAGCGGATGGGTTTCTACTGGACTGGAGGAATCAGTTCCTTTATGCTTTTCCTCCGTTTCCTCTGATTCTCAAGACTCTAGTCAAACTGAAGTCAGAACATGCCACCATGATTCTGATAGCTCCTCGGTGGCCCAGACAACCTTGATTCTCCCTTCTACTTCAACTCAGCACCAGGGAGCCTCTTCTTGTACCAGTATTTCCCTCTCTACTCACGCAGAGTCAAGGATCCTTGCTTCATCCCAATCTGCAGTCTCTACATTTAACAGCTTGGTACCTTTCTGCATAACAGACTTTTCTCAATTCTCTCCGTCTGTTCAAGATATCTTACTTGCTTCCAGAAAACCATCAACTAGACAATGTTATGGCCAGAAGTGGACTAGATTCTCTGCTTGGTGTTCTACACGTCACTTGCCACCCAGATCTTCCTCCTTGACATCCGTTCTGGACTACTTACTCCATTTATCACAATCTGGACTTCAAACTACATCTATTCGAGTCCATCTTAGTGCTATAGCTGCTTTTCATCAGCTTTTGGATGGAAAACCCCTTTCTGCACATCCTATCGTTTCTCGCTTTATGAAAGGACTTCTCAATCTCCATCCACCGCTTAAACCACCTCCAGTGGTTTGGGATCTCAATGTTGTTTTAGCTCAACTTATGAAACCTCCTTTTGAACCGCTTGACAAAGCCCACCTCAAGTATCTCACTTGGAAAGCTGTGTTTTTGATTGCTCTCACTTCTGCTCGAAGAGTCAGTGAGCTACAAGCTTTAGTTGCAGATCCACCCTTCACAGTTTTTCACCATGACAAAGTGGTCCTCCGTACTCATCCTAAATTCTTACCTAAAGTTGTTTCAGAATTTCACATCAATCAGTCTATTGTTCTACCTGTGTTTTTTCCAAAGCCTCATTCTCATCCTGGAGAAGCTGCTCTTCATACCTTGGACTGTAAACGTGCTTTGGCTTTCTACCTCCAACGCACTCAACTTCACAGAACATCTCCTCAACTTTTCATCTCATTTGATCCAAACAAGTTGGGACGTCCTATATCAAAACGCACAATCTCCAACTGGATGGCTGCTTGTATTTCTTTCTGCTACACTCAGGCTGGTCTTCCTCTGCAAGGTCGAGTGACGGGCCACAAAGTTAGAGCTATGGCGGCATCTGTAGCTTTCCTTCGATCAACTCCCATTGAGGAAATCTGCAAAGCTGCCACTTGGTCCTCGGTTCATACTTTCACCTCTCATTATTGTCTGGATTCCTTATCCAGGAGGGATGGCCACTTTGGCCAATCTGTTTTGCAAAATCTTTTTTCGTAAATTGCCAACTTCCCTCCATCCCTTTTTACTTAGCTTGGAGGTCACCCATGTGTGGGAATATGCTGCCTGCTTGTCCTGGGATAAAGCACAGTTACTTACCGTAACAGTTGTTATCCAGGGACAGCAGGCAGATATTCCCACAACCCTCCCACCTCCCCTGGTTGGCTTCTTGGCTAGGTATCTGAACTGAGGATCCTCTCAGGAGATGCGCCCCCTAGTTCGGGCGGGAAGGCACGCGCGCATGCGCGGTACAGTGCTCGAAAGATCGAGATCTTCAAGCAAGTTTGCTTTCGAGGTTGTCCGCTGCGGGGCTCCGTCGGTGACATCACCCATGTGTGGGAATATCTGCCTGCTGTCCCTGGATAACAACTGTTACGGTAAGTAACTGTGCTGTAAGGCTCATAATCCCACACTGAGGAGTCACCTCGCATTTAAAATATTTCAGCACCATAAGTGTTTAGCACTTAGACCTGCTAGAGTTCCCGGTTTCATTTCCAGATACTCCGCATGTTTTATTGTGTTTTTTACAAATTTTGGATCTTTGTGATCTTGGGGCTTTTTCTTATATTGTGATAAGTAAGTTGGACATGTTCTGAGGTTTGTTGTTCTTTTCATCTACTACAGACAAGGATTGAAGATCCTTGATGATATTTTTGAGTGCTGATATCATGGAATTTTAAATAGAAACTAGGGGTACCCAGTCTATTTGAATTATTTCCCATACAATGAAATGCTGAAAAAGGATCAAGTTATACAAAAAGGATCAAGGTGTGTGGTCTTCATGATAAGGTGTGTGGTCTTCGTGGCATATGGGGACAGACTTAAATATCTCAAACTGTATACTTTAGAGGAAAGGTGGGAGAGGGGAGATATGATAGAGTCATTTAAATTCAAAAATTGTATAAGAATGTTATTAGCCAAGTGGTGGGGGTGCCCCCTGAAAAATCATTTAAATTCAGTGGAGAAAAAACCTCAACTACTAATGATATGCAGACGGCAACCCAATTAGTTTTTTTAGCCGTTCTAATTCTGTATCATAGGCAAAAAAACTCCACAAACTTTCAAAATGTAATTTTTCAAAATAGGAAAAATCCCACCTCTGTGCACAGGGAACAAAGGAAAAAGAACAAGAGACACAATCCAGTTATCTTCATCGATGTCAACAATTAGCAATTCATGCTCAATCCAGCGAATCGATCTTCCTGCTATAGCGAGCTTAACGTTGGGTTTTCAGAATTTCCCAATGAATATGCAAGAGATCTATTTGCATGCACTGCTTTAATTGTATGCTAATAACCCTGAAGAAACCTTTGGTTATGCATGGGTGAAACATGTCGATTATCTCCCCCCTTTTTTTTGTGAACTGAGACCAGAAGTCCGATAAACTAAAGCTAAGTAAATTGCTTTGAGTTAATATTTATAAGCTGACATATAATGGATAAGTTGAATTGAAGACGGAGTGAAAAACTCTATATACATAAAAATTATAAAACCAAAAAAAGATTAGAATGATCCTGTGACGATTTGAGGTATAAAGCCGCCCACTATGAGTGAACATTGAATGGGCTGGTGGTCTTGCTGAGGATCGGGTGGAAAATATGTTTACAATGAAGTTTTGAATGAGGTGTGAGAATATATATAGATTATATACTATATATATTTGAGTATATGAAATAATAGATCTCATGCATAGTCATTGGGGCCATCCTGAAAACCCGACTGGATTGCGGCCCTCGATGACTGACATTTGACACCCCTGCTCTAGAGGATATTCGATATGGTAAATAAAAGTTGGGCACTAGGCAACAAACGGCAGACATAGACTTACAACAGAACTAATTTAATTTTGCAAGTGTAGGTCTTCCTGGGCTAAGTGAGAAAGGTTTTTGCTTGGGCACACGGTTTATGTTTCTGTATATGCTCAGTGAGCCTGCTTTTGGTCTTTGGCTCAACTTGTATTTGTTCTCATAGAACCTGTTTTGCTTCTTTAGTATCCAGATTATTAAGGGTTTGTTTCAGGAAGGGAATAAAATAAATGTCCCCAGAAGGAACTTCTTGTGCACCTTATTCCTGCTGGAGTGTGTAATTTTATTAGTGAATGGAAAAGAGGAGGCTCAGGGGAGATATGATAGAGACCTTCAAAATCCTGAGAGGCATAGAGAGGGTGGATAGGGACAGGTTCTTCAGACTGAGAGGGACAACGGGTACGAGGGGGCACTCGGAGAAACTGAAGGGGGATAGATTCAAGACAAATGCAAGGAAGTTTTTCTTCACCCAAAGGGTCGTGGACACATGGAATGCGCTCCCGGAGGAAGTGATCAGGCAGAATACAGTACAGGGATTCAAACAGGGATTGGACAGATTCCTGAGGGACAAAGGGATCGTAGGGTACTGAAAGGGGTGCGGGGACAAAGGGTCAAGAATTGGATGGGAAGATAGGACTTCGATGAGAAACCAAGGGGTGATTCAGACAGGTCATGACCTGTTGGGCCGCTGCGGGAGCGGACTGCTGGGCGTGATGGACCTGTGGTCTGACCCAGCAGAGGCACTACTTATGTTCTTATAATGTGCCTGTCAAAATTTAGAACCTGGGCACGTACCAAAACGTAAGTGTGCCAGTGAAGAAGAGAAGTGTTTGGTTTACTTTGGATGATCTTTAATCATTTCTTTGCTTCACTGTCAATTCTTATTGTTTGATGTGACAGTGGCGTACCTAGTATATTTGACAACTGGGGCCGATCATTGTTTTAACACCCCTCTCCTCTATATATAAAAAAATATATATTTTTCGTAATAATCCATGAGTCACACAACAAGGGTTCACCTAGGAAAAAGCAGCATCTTAAACACTGCAGTGAGCACTAGAACATCAATACACTCATTGTAAAACTAAACAAGCCAGTTTGATACAGAACGATCCCGCAAGTCAATGTTAATAGAAAACCATGTCCTTTCCATACATACACAACACAGATACACCTTTACCCAGTATAGAATGATAATCACAAACTAAAAATAGAAATAGTAGACAAAAGTTTAACTGACCTGCAAGAACCCAGACTCTGCATACAATGCAACACTACAGAAACAATGACACGTCCCCTAATACTATGTAAAATATAAAGATAGCAAATGTAAATTTGAAAAAATTGGCAAATAATCATCACTACAAATTAATAAAAAATGGAAAATAAGAAAATACCATTTTATTGGACTAATCCATTTTTCAATGAGCTTTTAGAGGCCAAACCACCTTTTTCAGGACAGTACAGTATACTGCTGTTGTATCCTGTCCTGACCTGAGGAAGGGAGTTTTGGTCTCTGAAAGTTAGTAAAAAATATATTAAACTTAGTCCAATAAAAAGATTACGTTATTCCCATTTTCTGTTTATAAATGTTTAGCAATACTGCTACAAAATACTTTATTCTAAAAGCAACAAAAAAAATATTTTCTTCTACCTTTTATTGTTTCTGCATTATCTTCTCTTTACTGTCTTCTTTCCATCCAGTGTGTGTCTTCTTTCTCTCTTCCATGCAGCATCAGCCCTCTCTCTACCCCTTCATCCAGCCTCTTTCTCTGCCCCTTCCATCCACTGTCTGTATCTCTGCCTTCCATCCAATCTCCACCATCTCCCTTCCATCCATTGTCTGCCCTCTCCCCCTTCAATATGGCATCTTCCCTTTGTCTCTTCCATAAACTGTTTCTCCTGTGCCCTGTCTCTCCTTTGTTCATGATTCATTTCAACTTCACTCCCTCTCCATTTTATTCTCCCTCTTCACACCTTCCACTATGCTCTGGCATCACTTAGGGCACTCCATTATGGGCTGTACCTGGAGCACACCGCTCTCCCTTAGTACGCCGCTGGTAAGTGAAATAAATGACCCAATACCCTTTCTTGAAGCTAGCATGACACCCTTGGCTTTGTTCTCTGCACCATCATGGTGAGAATTGACCCTCCCCTCCACCTTACTACTACACACACCATCCACTGTCCTAACAGCACAGTTTTCTGAATGTGGTCACATATGGTGCTATTGCTGCAGTTTCAGCACACATCAGTGCAAGTCACTGAGGGGAATCTACTCATAACTCCTGATTGGTTGAGTTTTCATTAACACATCCCAAGATTTGGTAAGCCTGATACTATGGAGTCAGCTGTTGCTATTTTCAGCATTTTGGGGTGATGAGATATGCATTATTTTGTGTTCAGGTTATTTTCCTATTTTGTCACAATGTGTCCAGACTCCTCCCTAATCCTTTTTGACCCCACAAATAGTGGAGTGCTATGGCTCCTTCCCCTGGATCTACAACCTTAAAAATACCACAAATGAGAGCAAGTGGGAGGCTGTAGCCCCCATCCTCCCCAAATATTGATGGGTCATGGGTCATCCTGGATTCTCATACCCCACAAATGCTGGCAGATCAAGGTTCTGACCCTACAAATTCCCTTATTTGGCAGACTGACCCCACACAGTATATCCCTGGGATCCACCTTATGGGGTCATGTGCCACCATTTATCAAGATGGCAGTACAGAGATAAAAGTGAGTGGGCTTTGCTTTTGCTTTATTCTTTAAGGTGCACAGAGGGGAACCATGGGCCACCAGGGCAGGCATTTGTGGGGTGGAGGGGGGAAAGCCTTTGGCTGCCAGCATTTTGGGGTTAGGAATCAGAAGGCGCAGAACGAGGGGTCTTGAGTCGCTATTTATGAGGCTAGAGATGGGAGTTGGGTTGGGAGTGGTGAGGTTGGTACATCCCTGAAGCATATTTATAGCCAGTCTTGAGTGTATGTTTTAGATTTTAGCTCAGCTTTTCTACATCAGGGAATAATTTAATCATTTAGCAATTTGCATGCCCACCATGCTGCCCAGTAGCGTGATGGTTATAGCACAGATTTTCACACACTGTTCTTTCTGCCTCAGGAAATAGGATTAGCTGGGGAAAATCTAGTGCAAACTAGTGTGTTACCAGATAGTCCAGGCAGTGTGAGCTTGTCCAGAGTTCACAGGCCAAGCTTATGTAGTTGGGAAATCAGTAAGGAGTTGCCACATTCTAAGCGTCACGTTCTGCTTTGTCATGGTGGACATTCTCGTGTATTTACAACTGGCTCACATGATTGAACAAACACAGTACCCCATCATGACAAATTTTGAAAGCAGTAATCTGAAACTAACTGACCTTGTTTTCCAATAAAGATTTACTGGGTTGGGGAAGAAAATAGAGAAGCAGGGAAGGCAGGAGGGAGGGCAACTAGGAGAGGGAAATGATTGAGGCCGTGTTGATGGACATTTACTACAAATGCACAACAGCTATGAGACCTTTAATGATTTCCACACAGGAGGGTTGCTAGATCTGAAGCTCAAGGTGGGGGGTTCACTGCCTGTGAGTGATGGGAGGGAACATCTGTTGGTGACAGTTGCTTGGGTGACTGCATACAGTATGTATTTTGGTGACTTAGTGACCTGCAAGTACGGACAGAAGAAATACAGCCAGGCCAGCTTTTATTCTATATAGAGGTTGTTTGCCCTGAGCATGGAACAACTATCTTTATCTGTCAATGTGCATTTGATGGGAGGACATCTGAATCATCTGTAAATTGCTGTGTGTCAGGATGCTGACAGCTGGGATTATAACCAGGCTGCTGTTTTCTTTTCCTGGTCTAACTCGACCTATTGCCCCTCACTCCTATGGATAGATAGGGGATTTGATCTTATTCTCTGATAATTGCACGCACCAGCTTAAAAACTTGCTTCCTGCTGTGCTGAAACATGGTGTGCGGTGATTAAATTTAAGGGAGTCAATACTGCTTGAAATATTTTCTTAAAATCTCTCCTCTAGTGTACTAGGTGAGTCATTCTAGACATGTGGGTTATCTCTGAATGGCCATGAGCTATCTTCAGAAGGAATCCACCCCAGATTTTTTCTGTGACTCTCCTCTACTTCACAGGGAGCTCTACTGCCACCTGTGATTTTTCCTTTCTGCAGGCGAACCTGAAAGAGTGTTTTTCTGCTCTTCCCTTTTTCTTATTTTCTTCGGTGTTTTCAGGATTTTTGGTGCTCAGAGCATTTACTTCAGCTCTGCCTGCATTGAGAAGAAGCAGATTGCGATCTGCAGCTTACAAACTGATCCTTGGTGGTACCTATTAGCTAGCCTGCACATATATTTTTGAAACTCAGGGCCACCCCCACTTTCTTCTCACCTACTGCTTCGCAGGGGTTCAAGTGCAGGTTATTAGGCATCTTTAGGGGACTCAGCGGTGTCTCGCGGGGTGCCGGCTGCATTTTTCACTCCAACTTTCTGTTCACGTATCCGTCGGTCTGCGAGGATGGGGGCAAGGTCAGCCACCCTATCTGACTTGCAGCCCAAAGATTGGGGTCACAGAGGCATGTGCCAGCATGAGGCAGTGATTCTTCTCCTTCCAGGTACTCTATGGGGCTGAGGCAGGCTGCAGCACATTTCCAGCATAGGTCAAAGTGAGTAAGGCTGTTACAGCCTGTGGAGTGAATCAGGGAGGGAGGGGGGAGTGTTGAAAATTGTAAATTTTGAACATTTCTGCATGTTCCCCCCACCTGTAAAATCCTAATTTTGCTGGTTTTGAACTTTACATACTTTGTTTAAATTGTGATTTTTGGTGCGAAAATTGTAGCGATGGCCATCTTAGATTATTGTGATCTTTTTTTCAAACGTTCCCTGGACTCTCAAAACTGTAATTTTTTGCCTGAAAACTTGTTGGTTTGGGGGCCTTGGGCTCCTCTGCTCCATCATCATAACAGGATTGCACAAAATTTGTGCTTCAGAAGCATCTTTATGACACTTGCCATGTGGCATAGCTGGGAGAGGCAGGAGCACGAAGCTTAGCCTCTCCCCTGACTAGGCAGGTGACAAAATGGGCAGCCTTCTCTATTTTCAGAGCCCAGCAGCACTGTCCTTTTCACATGAAAGGACACGAATGCCCCACAGCCTGAGAAACGCAAGTTTAAATCATCTGAGGGTCTACCACTCCTCCATCCCTATTTATGTTTGTCTTCTGCGGTCCCACTCCCGGTGCATCAGTTGTGAACACAGAACAGAAATATTTGTTAAGCAATTCAGCCTTTTCTTTATCAGCTTCTACATATTCCTCCCCTTCACTTTTGAGTCTCACAATGTTACTTTTGCACTGATATATCTAAAAAAATGCCTTCTCTCCCTATTTTACCATAAATGCTATTTTTTCTTCCATTTGTTTCTTTGCTTTCCTGACTACTCAACCAGCCTCTCAACTTTTTCCAGATATTTTTGCCTGTCTTCCTCTTTCTGCGATCTTTTGTAGTTTATGAAAGCTGACCTCTTGTTCCATACTTTCTCAGCTATTACTTTTGAGAACCAAAGTGGCCTTCTTTTCCTCTTACTTTTACTTACTTGCTTCACAAAAAGGTTTACCGCCCTTACAATAATTCCTTTCAGTTTTGCCCACTGCATTTCTACTCCTTCCAGACGTTCCCAACCAGACAACAATTCCTTGACAAGTTTCAAGTTTATTTTCATATACCACCTATCTAATAGTCTAGGACAGTGGTTCCCAACCCTGTCCTGAAGGACCACCAGCCAGTCGGGTTTTCAGGATAGCCCTAATGAATATGCATGGAGCAGATTTGCATGCCTGCCATCTCCATTATATGTAAATCTCTTTCATGCATAGTCATTAGGGTTATCCTGAAAACCCGACTGGCTGGTGGTCCTCTAGGACAGGGTTGGGAACCACTGGTCTAGGAGATATACATACATAGTTAAAATATATTAAAAATAAAAGAGAATTTATTGACATGGACAGGTATAAACAAACATTAAATCAGTACTCATTACAAGAGGGAAGAAGGGGAATTAATTACATTGTGTTTCTAAAAAAAAGGGCGATACAAAATTAGTTTTTTTAAAGTCTAGAACTTTTACTTATCCCAGGACAAGCAGGCATGATATTCTCACAAGTGGGTGACGTCATCTACGGAGCCCCAGCGCGGACAGCTTTTCAAGCAAACTTGATTGAAGTTTCAAGTTTGCTACACTGCACCACGCATGTGCATGCCTTCTTGCCCACTAGAGGGCGCATCCCCACCTCGTGGTCCTCAGTTCATTCTCTTCCGCGGAGCCAGAAGCCCTGTGGAAATTGTGCTCTTAGTTTTGCCTTCTGTCACCGCGGCTGTGTCTCTTTTTTGACTCGGTCGCTGTGTTTTTCTCTTTTGTTCTTTTTATTTCTTTCAGTTTTCGTCGAAAAAAAAAAAAAAAAAAAGTCTTTTCGTTTGGCTCCGGGGGATCCCGGTAGCCGCGGCCGCGGGACCTCGCTTGTTCCCGGCCGGTTTTTGGGCCCATGTCCCGTCCTGTGACGGGCTTTAAAAAGTGCACCCGGTGCGATCGGCTCTTGTCGATTACCGATCCTCACCGGTGGTGCTTGCGTTGCCTAGGCCCTGAGCACCCCTCCGACACCTGTTCCCGGTGCTCCACTTTTCAATGGAGAGCTCTCCGCCGCCGTCAGGCTCGCATGGCGGAGCTCTTTGCAGTTGACCCCGCGGCGGGGAAGGCCTCGACGTCGGCCTCGGCTTCGGCCCCGGCCTTGACCTCGGCCTCAATTCCTTCGTCCTCGCCCCGGGAGCCCCCGGCGTCGAAGCCGGTGTCTTCGACCCCGAAGTCGGCGAAGGGTAAGTCCTCACTTCCTGCTTCAGTTTCAGCCTCGAAGAAGCCATCCTCGAGCTCCTCGGCGGGGGCGGGTGGGTCGTCCTCGGCCCTGCCCCGAGCGCCGAAGTCGGGTGCCCCGCGGGAATACTCGGTACCGAGGTCGCCCTCGAGGGAGCACCCGACAGCCCCGGACCTGCCGACTATGATGGGGGTTCCCTTCTTTCAGGACTTGCTCCGGGCTCTCATTGCCTCGGAGCTGTCCGGGGCCCTCACGCACCTTCAGCAGGCTTCGGCCTCGGCTGACCCGGCGTTGGTGACCTCGGTCTCGGTGCCCTCGACTTCGGGCCCGGGGGGGTTTTCGGCCTCGGTCCTGACCTTGCCCTCGACCTCGGTTGACCAGCCTGAGCGGAGTGTGCGGCCTCGGGACAAGGTGCGGTGGGTTCGGAGGATCTCTTCCTCTTCGTCCTCGTCGAGGTCCTCCCGGGGTTCCTCGTCCTCGGGTCGGCCTCGGGCGAAGCTTCGGTCGAGGAAGCCCAAACGCCAACGGGCTTCTCCTCGACGACACGGTCGCTCCTCGCCGACCGGGGCCGAGACCCTGCGGGTCTCCGAACTGCGCCTCGATAACCCGAGGCTTTTGCGTTCTTGAGGTTGAGTGCTCGAGGGACTCTTCGCCAAGACGAAAGGAGCGTGCCTCGGTGCCCCATACCCCGGGGACTTCCCGAAGGGGTTCCTCGGGGCGTGGGCGGTCCCCGACCCCGTCCAGATCGCTCGATGCGGCTTCTTGGGGCTCGGGGTCTGGCACGGGGAAGGAGCCTCGATACTCACGCGAGGCTTCTCCTTCCTTCTTGGCGAGGCGCTCGTCTCGATCTCCCTCCCCGCCTTCGAAGCCCTCCTCTTTCTCGAGGTTCATTCTTGATATGGGAAGGGCTTTGGACCTTGATCTGGGAGCAGGATCAAAGTACACGAAGGAGTTTTTGGAGGAGCAGGATTTGCCCTCCCCTCCTCGAGAGACGCCTCGGTTACCTCTCAATAAGGTTCTTAACCAGACCTTTTTGAGGAACCTTGACTCCCCTCTTACAGTCACAGCGGTGCCTTCTAAGATGGAGTCCAAATATCGCACGGTTCCGTGCAAGGGCTTTGATAAGGCACAGCTGTCCCACCAGTCCCTACTGGTGGAGTCGGCTTTGAAGAAGTCGCAGCCTTCCAGGGTCTCGGCGGCTGTTCCCCCCGGACGGGAGGGACGGACCTTGGACAAGTTTGGTCGTCGCCTCTATTCTAACTCGTTGATGGCGACCAGGGTCCTGAATTACGCATTCACCTTCTCGTCTTATTTGAGACAGATGGTGAAGTCGTTGCCGAGGTATTATGGAGTCATGCCAGATTCCCATAAAGAGGATTTTGGGGTTTTTATGTCCAATTTGTCCCAACTGCGTCTCTACCTCTTCCATGCGGTGTATGACGCGTTTGAGCTCGCCTCTCGCGTGTCAGCCTTCGCGGTGGCCATGCGCCGCCTGGCATGGCTCCGTACCCTGGAGATGGACCCGAACTTACAAGAACGTCTGGCCAATCTTCCTTGTGTTGGCTCAGAGCTGTTTGATGAGTCTTTGGAGGTGGCGACCAAGCGTTTGTTGGAACACGAGCACTCTATTGCCTCATTGGTCCGTCCCAAACCCCGAGCTCCGCCGCAGAAGCCGTTTAGACCTCCTCCGCGGCGGTACCCGCAGAAGTCGATGCCGGCCTTCTCCAGGCCTCCGCCCCGACGTCCCCAGCAGCAGGGCAGGGCGTCCCAACCAAAGCCTCAGGCGCAAGGAGCGTCTAAACCCGCTCCGTCTTTTTGACGTGATGTGCAGTGATCACTGGATGCCAGATGATCACCCACTCTAACATCAGAAACACTGTCCTCATTTGTAAGCACTAAGTCTAGTATAACCCCATCCCACGTGGGTTCCATTACCAACTGCTGGAACAGTTGTAGAGAATCCAGGATCTCTCTACTTCTAGAAGACCCCGCAATAGAGATAACCCAATCAACATCCGGCATGTTAAAATCACCTAATAGTAAGACTTCCCCTTTTTTAGAGATACTCTGAATGTCTACTATTAAATCTCTATCTACTTCTTCCATCTGTGAAGGAGGTCTGTATATCACACCAATGTAAATATATTCACCATTCCCTCTTTCCAAATTTATCCACAGTGTCTCTTCCTTGCCCTTCAGATCCTGCAATTGTGTGGCTTTAATATGATCTTTAACATATAACGCTACTCCCCCTCCTTTTCTTCCTACCCTGTCTTTCCTGAACAGATTATAGCCCGGTATAACTACATCCCAGTCATGGTTCTCCGTGAACCACGTCTCTGTGATTGCCACTATCCAACTCCTCTTCTTCCATCACAACTTCTAGATCCAGAATCTTGTTTCTCATACTTCGAGCATTAGTATATACTGCTTTTCAGACATCACCCCTTTTTCCCATCCTTGTAGAGGTATTTAGTGATTTACTTACATGAGGGCTTATACTCATCCAAGAGCTTTGATCACCCTGCCCCATCTCTTCTAGTTTAAAGCCCTCTTCAGTAGATTTGCCAGCCTGCTGGCAAAGAAACTTCTTCCCTTCTTTGATAGATGCACACCATTCCTGCTCAGCAGCCCTTGGAAAATCATCCCATGGTCCAGGAAGCCAAAACGCTCTCGATGACACCATCTACATAGCCACGCATTCATTTCCAGGATGCTAGATTCTCTGCCCTGGCCTTTACCCTCAATAGGGAGGATGGACGAGACCACCTGCATGCCTGATTGCTTCACCTTCTCTCCCAGAGCCACAAAGTCATCTTTGACACGTTCACAGGAGTACCTGTCAGTATCGTTAGTGCCAATGTGGATGAGCAGCATCGGATAATAGTCATCAGGCTTCATGTGTCTTGGCAAGCACCTGGTGGATTTTGGCACCAGGTAGACAGCATACCTCTTGTGAAATCATGTCTGGTCTGCAGATGAACACTTCTGTACCTCAGAAGGGATTCGCCAACTACCATTACCTTACGTCTCCTAGTGGTGTCAGATCCAGTAATTTTTGGGATCTCAAGCTTTGGTCCTTCCTCTCCTTGGGATGCTCTCATCTCCTCCACTTCCAGGACAGCATACCAGTTTTTTAGTTCAAGGGGGGGGGGGGGGGGGGAATCACAGTACCAATCTTGCAGTGTTCCATAATCTGAGTCCAACTGTCTTCCCTAAGCATAGCCTCTTCTTTCCCACTGCTGGAAATCTTTAATGCCTCATGAACCATTTCATCGATGTACCTCTCGTTCTCATGGATGCTTCTTAGTCTTGCCACCTCCTATCTCAGTTCTTTTACTTCCTTCATGAGAGATTCAAACTGAAGACAGCTTGTACATGGAACTATTCCCTCTGCCTGGGTAACATTTTCTGTCTGAACAGAGACAGAAGTTGTAACCTGAGCAGCAGCTTTGGTGATACGATGTTTTCCAGCCATACTGTGGTGCAGAAGTACTTAAACCTGGAAGAAATAAAAAAAAAAAAGGGCAGAGAAGTCCTACCAAAGTAATTCCCTGCTCCTGGTTGGTTGGAGAGCCTATAAATCAAAAAGCTTGTTTTGGGGTGGGTGGGAGGGAATTAAATCAACACCAGATCCTCTACAACCTCTCTCTCAGAACCAGGCTTACTGAGGGTTAGGCACTAGGCCAGCATTCCTCCCCTCAAGGGTCACCTGTGGAATCTGATCTCTTAAGAAAGTCCTCAGAGTTCAGTGATACTGGAAGCCATGGGAGGAGATCAGCACTCTAAATGAGCAAGTGTAGATTGAGAAAAGGAGTGGTCCAAGGACAGAGCCTTGAGGTACACCAATCAATAGCGGGAAGACTATGGAGGAGGAACAACCATTGTATACACTGAAGGTGCGATGGGAGAGAGGAAGAAAACCAGGAGAGGGCCGAACCCTGGAATCCCAACAAGGACAGTTTATCAAGGAGTAGGGGGTGATCAACAGTATCAAAGGTGGCAGACAGATTGGGAAGGATGAGGATAGAGTAGAAGCCTTTGGATCAGGCCAAGAACAGGTTATTGAAAACTTTAGTAAAGGCAGTTTCTATGGAATGCAGTGGGTGAAACCTTGACTGAAGCAGATCCAGAATACAATGGGATGAGAGGAAGTCCAGGCAACGATGGTGAACAGCACGTTCAAGTAACTTGGATAAGAAAGGGAGAAGGGAGATGGGGCACTAATTGGAGGGACACGTGGGTTACAGTGAGGGTTTTTTGAGGAGGGATGTGACAATGGCATGTATGAAGGCATCAGGGACAGTTGCCATGGAGAGTGATATGTTGAGGATGTGACAGAAGGGATGACAGAGGGTGAGATAGTACTGAGTAGGAGAGAACATAAGTGGGAATCGGATCGGAGGAGCAGGTAATGGGTTTGGAGGTTGAGAGAAGATGTGTGGTTTCCTCTTCAGTGATCTCGGAGAAAGAGGAGAGGGTGGCAGGTGTTGAGGGGAGGTTAATAGAAGGGACTGATGGATGGAGGGAAGAGGAAAGCAGCCTGGTTGAGAGCTTAAGGTGAATCTTCTGAATCTTTTTGTAGAAGAACTCTGCCATTGTCTGGGGAGAAATTGAAAGAGGGATAGGTGGCGAGGGTGCTTTGAGTAGGGAGTTTAGTGTGATAAAGAGACGTCAAGGATTGGAGCTAAGAAAAGTGGTTCAGTGGATATAGTATTCTTTTTTGGCCATTGAGAGGACAGACTGGAATGATGTCAGCATGAAATTGAAGTGTATGAAGTCGGTGTGCGCATGGGATTTAAGCCAGGGTCATTCAGCATAATGGGCACAAGAGCGCAGATAGCGGAGGTGGGGGCTGAGCCAGGTTTTGGACTTGGCATGCCTAATAGGACATGAGATTGGAGGCGCAAGGGTGACTAGAGCAGATGAAAAAAATGGTATTATAAGAGAGGACGGCTTCGTTGTCAGTCTTGTGTGATATAGTAGATGATGAGAGGTATGAGAGTGTTTTGGAAGTCTCAGTGGGAGAAACGCTGGCTACCAGTGACCATAACATGGTATGGTTCAACCTCAGGAAAGGCTTCCCTAAATCACAAACAAAAACGAGGGTACTCAATTTTCGGGGCACTGATTTCGCACGTATGGGAGAATTCGTCCATCAGACGCTGCAGGATCAAGAAGCAACTGATAATGTGGAAGCCATGTGGTCAAACCTGAAATTGACCCTACACGAAGCAACTATCCGCTACATAAAATCAGTAAATAAACAACAAAGAAACAAAAAACCCAAATGGTTCACTAAAGAGGTCGCGTACCTCGTCAAGGAGAAAAAAAGAGCGTTTCTTTCATACAAACGTACGGGAACAGGTGAAGCTAACATTGAATATAGGACCAGGTCTGCAGCAGTCAAAACAGCAGTCAGGGAGGCCAAACTTGCAGTGGAAGAAACTCTAGCAAAGAACATTAAGAAGGGGGACAAATCCTTCTTCAGGTACATTAGTGACAGAAAAAAAAAACACAAACGGGATAGTACGCCTCAAAACACCGGACGGGAATTACGCGGAAACAGATTCCGATAAAGCCAAACTACTGAATGAATACTTCTGCTCGGTTTTTACCTGCGAGGCACCGGGGCAAGGGCCACATCTGGAAGCAATGTCAAGCGTGGAAGACCCATTTCAGAATTTCGAGTTCACACCAGCTGATGTCTACAGCGAATTGTCAAGACTCCAGGTAAGCAAAGCCATGGGTCCAGATGGACTGCACCCAAGAGTGCTCAGAGAGCTGTGCGATGTCCTGGCGGAACCATTAGCCATGCTCTTCAATCTCTCCCTAAAAAAGGGGAGAGTCCCCCTGGACTGGAAAACGGCGAATGTTGTTCCTCTACACAAGAAGGGTTGCAGAGCGGAGGCTGCGAATTACCGACCAGTGAGTCTCACATCGATAGTATGTAAACTCATGGAAACACTAATTAAAAGTAAGTTGGACATGATCTTGGATGAGGGGAATCTTAGGGACCCTAGTCAGCATGGATTCACTAAGGGTAGGTCGTGTCAATCCAACCTCATCAGCTTCTTTGATTGGGTGACAGGAAAGTTGGACTCAGGAGAGTCTCTGGACATAGTATATTTGGATTTCAGCAAGGCTTTTGACAGCGTACCACACCGCAGGCTGCTAAACAAGATGAAATCAATGGGGTTGGGTGAGACGATAATTGCATGGGTCAATGATTGGCTGAGTGGTAGACTTCAGAGGGTAGTGGTTAACGGTACCCTATCTGAAGCATCGGAGGTGACCAGCGGAGTGCCGCAGGGCTCGGTCCTTGGTCCTCTCCTTTTTAACATATTTATAAGGGACTTGACACTAGGACTACAGGGTAAAGCAACATTATTCGCCGATGACGCAAAACTGTGCAACATAGTAAGTGGAAGCTTTTTACAGGATAGCATGACAAAGGACCTTCGTATGTTGGAAAACTGGTCCTCGACATGGCAGCTAGGCTTCAATGCTATGAAATGTAAGGTCATGCACCTCGGTAGCAGAAATCCGTGCAGAACTTACACCTTAAATGGAGTAACATTAGCTAGGACCTCAGTAGAACGAGATTTGGGAGTAATCATCAGTGCAGACATGAAGGCTGCCAAACAGGTGGAGAAGGCCACATCCAAGGCAAGGCAAATGATGGGATGTATCAATAGAAGTTTTGTCAGTCGGAAACCAGAAGTCATAATGCTGCTGTACAGAACCATGGTGAGACCTCACCTGGAATACTGTGTGCAATTCTGGAGGCCACATTACCGTAAAGACGTGCTTAGAGTCGAGTCGGTTCAGCGGATGGCCACTAGGATGGTCTTGGGGTTCAAGGGTCTCTCGTACGAAGAGAGACTGAGCAGACTGCGGCTCTACACTCTAGAGGAACGCAGGGAGAGGGGGGACATGATTGAGACATTTAAGTTCATCACGGGACGTGTCGAGGTGGAAGATGACATTCTCTTCCCCAAAGGACCCTCGACCACAAGAGGGCATCCGCTTAAACTTAGAGGGGGGAAATTTAGTAGTGACACCAGAAAGTATTTTTTCACGGAAAGGGTGGTGGACCACTGGAATGAGCTTCCGGTGCAGGTGGTCGAGGCCACCGGCGTGCTCGACTTTAAGAGAAAATGGGACACTTACGTGGGATCCCTACGTAGGTCGAGTCACTAGCATCTAGACTATTGGGGTGGGTCAGTGGAGTGGGCAGACTTGATGGGCTATGGCCCTTTTCTGCCGTCATCTTTCTATGTTTCTATGTTTCTATGTTTCTATAGCACTAGAGGGGGTTATGGGATCAATAGCCTGAAAGTTCCTGAATGTTTTGGTGGTGATTGGCCGGATCTGGGGGGTAGGGTGATGAATAGTGAACGTTAACAGGTGATGGTCAGAGAGGGGAAGGGTGGTATTGCAGAATTTGGTGGTTGAGCATGAGCAGTTGGAGGATAGAATTAGGTCTAGGCAGTCTCCTTTCTGATGTGTAGGGGTGGTGGTGCACAGCCCCATTTGTAAGCACTAAGTCCAGTATGATCCCATCCCATGTGGGTTGTGTTACCAACTGCTGGAACAGTTCTCCTTGTAGAGAATCCGGGATCTCCGTACTTCTAGAAGACTCCACAATAGGGATTCCCCAATAAACATCTGACATGTTACAATCATCACAACTGAACATTGCCTTCTATCCCATGACTTTAATTTTCTCAGGAGGCTCTCATGAGGAACTTTGTCAAAAGCTTTCTGAAAATCTAGATACACTACATCAACCAGTTCAGCTTTATCCACAAGTTTATTCACACATTCAAAGAAGTCAAGCAAATTGATGAGGCAAGAACTCCCTCAGTTGAACCCATGCTGATTATGTCCCATTATATCATGTTTGTCTATATGTTCCACAATTTTTTTTTTTTATAATTGTTTCCACTATTTTGCCCGACACAGAGGTCAGGCTTACCGGTCTGTAATTCCCTGGATCTCCCCGGAACCCTTTTAAAAAATCAGCGTAACATTGGCCATTGGCCAATCTTCAGGTACTACAGATGATTTTAGCAACAGGTTACAATTCACTAACAGTAGGTCAGCAATTTCTTGTTTGAGTTCTTTCAGTACTCTGGGCTGCATACCATCCATTCCAGGTGATCTATCACTTTTTAATTGTCAATTTGGCTTCGTACATTTTTCAGATTCACCAAGATTTCTTTCAGTTTTCCATATCATCACTCTTGAAAACCATTAACGGTTCAGGTAGATCTCTTAAATCTTCATCCGAATAGACCAAACTCATTAGTCAAGAGCCAAAGATTAGCAGTACAACAATTAAGATTTCTTTTGAGAGCCAAATTTCTTTTCAAGAACCATGTTTTTAGGAGTTGGTTTAAACTAGCCATTAACATTAAATAAAATCAAATATCATCATCATCATAATAATCTTATTGACAAAAAAATATTTTTTACATTAAAATAAAAATATGACAAAACACGCATTTATGTGAACAATGGCCTCATCAGAGCGATGAAGCTGCATCAGCTATCAGCGGCACATGTGGAGGATCGTTCAGTCAGGGTAAATATTACAGCTTTCTTGATCATCTCCCCTGCTGTAGCTAGTAGGGATCCCCAAGCCTCACTAACTGACGGCCACCTCCTCCCCTCCAACTTCCCAAGTTCTGCAGCTGGTAGCAATATTACAGAGCTGCTGCATTCCCTCCTCCCTGCGCCCCCCCCCCCCCCACACACACACACACCTTGGCTTTCATGCATGCATGAAAGCAGTGGCAGCTTGAGGATATTTCCATTGGCTGCAAAGCTTAGAGATTTTGGGTTGCCAGACTGAAGGAAGATGTCTTCAGGTGGCAGGGCTTGGGGAATTTGTAAATTGCACGCAGGTGGGGAGAAACTTTGGTGCCCATCTACTAATTTTGGGCTCCAGACCCTCCCCTAAATCAGCTGTATATGACTACACCACTGAATACAAAAATAATTGTGATGCACATGTCCCAAAGCTAACATATTCCAGTAAATAAATTCAAAATAAAACAATTTTTTCTACCTTGTTGTCTGGATATTTTGTTTTTCCATTATCTTGGTCACAGTTTCTCTTTCTGCTTTTTGTCTATCTTCAACTAATTCTCTTTCCAATGTCTGCTGTTCATTTTTTTTTTCCTCTCTTGTTTCATTTCCTCCTTATGCTTGTCTCCAACGTATTTATTTTTCCCTTTCAGTTTTCTTAACTTTTTCTTTTCTTTTTTGCCTCTGTCCACTCAAATCTTGCCTTCTTTCTCACCCTTCTTTTTAAATGTTCAGCTACCTCTCAATTCTCCATCTTCTCTCAGTCCCTAGTTCTCCCATTTCCCATCTCCTTTCCCAGCCTCCTATTTCCTGCTATCTACTCCCCATTACCACATTTCTGTACTCATTGCTCTCTCACTCATCTCCTCATCCACATGGCTCACCACTTTCAGAATCCCCCCTCCCTCTCTCCACTGGTCAGGCTATAACTCCCTGTTCCTTTCTTCGTGTCCCTTTCTTTCCATCCCCTTTCTTATCCCAGCTCTCCGTCCTCCTGCCCTCCCATGGGTCCATATCTCCTACTCTATCCCCATGGTCCAACATTTTGCTCCCTCTCTTTTCTATTTTTCTTCTTCCCTCCAGCCCCTTGAGGCTGAACAATGAAATGGCCACAAGCCAAAAATTTCTCCCTACCTCCCTTCCATCCCCAGATCCAACTTCTCTCCCTTTCTCTTCCCAACTGCTTCCAACTTCTCTCCCTTTCTCTTCCCAACTGCTTCCCACCCCATCTCTCCCCCTGCCTGCCTCCTTCCCCCAGGTCTACCATTTCTCCTTTTCTCTTTCTGGTGTTCCATGTAATGCCAAAACCATTATCTCTACTCTCATAAAGCCATCCTTAGTGCTGATGGAGCCCTAATTGCCAAAGCATCTCACATGGAAATTACTTTTCCTATTTACAACTCAGTCAGAAGGATCTTTAAGCCTTGGTTGTCTTGGTTAGAATCTAACTCATCCAAAATACTGGCTCCCTTGCTGCAGCTGTCTGTGGGGAGCGTTGGCTCCTCACGCGCGATTCGTGGCTGATTCGGAAGCCTTCTCTCTGATGTCAGAGGGAACACTTCTGACACGGCTGCAGATCGCGCGTGAGGAGCCAACGCCGCCCGCAGATGACTGCAGCAAGGGAGCCGGTATTTTGCATGAGTTAGATTCTAACCAAAACAACCCCTCTGGAGTTCCTCTCATACAGGCCCAAGCTTGTTTGCAGTTTTTACTGATTCTTTCTTCATTTGGGACCCCTGATGAAGGTGTGTTTTCTGAAACACGGACTGTGTCGGGTCCATTGGTTCGTTTGCCTTTAGGTGATATTTTTAACCGCATTTTAACTATTGTCACAATAAACTTTGCCTGCATCATTGCATGCCCGTCTGCAGTTATCCTTCAAGGATACTCCACACTGAACCATCTGCTCCTGGGTGACTGTTAAGTTTCCTCTCCCATCTCAATGTAAAAGCTGCTGTGTTTCCTTTTTAAATGTTAGCACCAGCAGCCTAGTTCCTTCCCAGTTAAGCTTCCTCTTTACCAGAAGGTTGCTCAGTTCCTAACAAATCTAAATTTGGCTTACAGAACCTCCCTCCCATATTTTCCTATGTCATTGGTACCTATATGTACTAAGACAGCTGGCTTCTCCCTAGCACTATCTAAAATCCTAAGTGACACATGAGGTCCGCCATCTTCGTACCAGACAGGCAAGTGACAATCCTTAGGCCCACTACTCACCCAACTATCTAATGATTGAATCACCAACTTCAACAGCTGTCCTAACCTTTCCCTCTTGAGCAGGTTTCAATTTAGTCTGCCCAGTTGGCTTCCATGTGCAATTCCATAGACGCCGATTGACCATTGGCTTTCTCGACTTTTTTTGCACCTAACTGAACTTTGCCATTATTCCTGCCTCCACTGAGGTTGTTCCATGCATCCTCCACCCTCTGAAGGAGAGTTATCTGATGTTATTCCAGAAGGTGCTCACTTTGAACCTCTTGTTCAGGGGTGCCCAATACGTCGATCGCGATCGACCAGAAGCTCAGGAAGGCAACGTGAGTCGATCGCGGAGCCCATCCCGGGCTCCGTGATAGACTCGTGTTGCCATCCTGATCTACGGGCCGATCAGCCTTCCTCTCCAGTGTTCTCCCTAGGGCCTTTTAGCTGGGCGGTCCGCCCAGCTGTCATCTGCCGCTGCTGAACATTAAAAAAAAAACAAAAAAAAACGGCTTGGAGATTTCAGCCCGTAGCGAACTTATGTTCCGGGCTCTAACATGTGCGTGCCGGCTTCTCTTCTCTTCCCTCCGAAACCAGAAGTTATGTCCGGGGGGGTGGGGGGGGGGAGAAGGGAAGCCGGCACGCACATGTTGAGAGCCCTGAAGCAAGCGTTCGCTACGGGCTAATGTGAGAGACAGGTTAGTGAAGCATTTGTTCTTCTTCCTGCCGGGTCCTGCCTACTTTCTGTTTCCGCGAAGGCAGGACCCGGCAGCATTTCCCCCAATAGGTTGATCACGATCTTGGGCTGATCAGCCTTCCTCTTCCCGACGGCAGAATTGACGTCGGGGAGAGGAATGCTGGTTGGCCGAAGCAGGGAGAGCTTGGGGCCTGTTATTGGTGGCGTTTGGGTCCTGGTCCCCGATGGCAATGGCAGTGGCAGTGGCTTGGGGGAGGGCAGGGAGAAAGAAAAAAAAAGGGCAGGCAGGGAGACAGAAGGAAAGAAGAGAAACAGAAAAAAAAAGAAAGGGAGGCAGAGAGAAAGAAAGGGCAGGGAAGAGAAAGGAAAAGTTGGGGGAGGGAATGAGATCTGGAGGAGAGGAAGCATACAGGCTAAAAGAAGGGAAGAAAGATTGGATGCACAGTCAGAAGAAGAAAGTGCAACCAGAGACTCATGAAATCACCAGACAAGGTAGGAAAAATGATTTTATTTTAAATTTAGTGATCAAAATATGTCTGAATTTATATCTGCTGTCTATATTTTACACTAAGGTCCCCTTTTACTAAACCGCAATAGAGGTTTTTAGCGCAGGGAGCCTATGAGTGTCGAGAGCAGCGCTGGGCATTCAGCGCAGCTCCCTGCGCTAAAAACTGCTATCGTGGTTTAGTAAAAAGGGAGGGGGGTATATTTGTCTATTTTTGTATGGTTGTTACTGAGGTGATAGTGCATAGAGTCATCTGCTTTGACCTCTTTGAAAAACCCTGGAATAGGAATGATAATTAACATTTTCTATGCGTACAGTGTGCTTTGTGTTTTTTAAAAATTTTATTGTTGGTAGATCATTTTGACTTGGTCATTTAAAAAGTAGCTCGCAAGCCCAAAAAGTGTGGGCATCCCTGCTCTTGTTGTTACTCCTACATCTAGAACTTCCTTTCCAGCTAAAAGGTTAGCTTCTTGTTTATTTTGTACTTTGAGATATCTGCACATCTTTTACCATATCCTTCTCCTCCTCCTCTAATGGCTACATATTTGTGCTCTTAAGTATCATTTTGCAGGGCTTCTGGCCACTGCAGTATTTCCATAGCCCATTGCTGGATAGCCTTTTCACTGACTGTATACTTGTGAGCATGCTGATCCAGAATAGTACTCCAGGTAAAGTCTCAGCAGTGACCTGTAAAGGAGCATTATACTTTTTTAATCATTTGATCTGGCCTCTGTTATTTCACTCCACTTGGCAACCTTAAGATTAATGGACACTTTCACCCCAAGGTATCTCTTGATGAGTGCTTATCAACTTCTCACCTCTAGCATGTCCTGCTCCTTTGGTTTTCTGTGCCCCAACTGTATGACTCCTAACTTTTTTTAACTGATTTTTGGCTGTAAATTACCAGCTATTCAAGATTGCTTAAGTCACTTCTCATTCTGTCTGTTCCCTAAGGTTTGTCTTCTATGTTGCAGACCTCAGCACTCTATTAACCTCTCTGCAATTTAAGTTATGAAACAACTGGACAGAACTTGCTTGAGGGTCAATCCCTTTGTCAATTCACTGATCATGTCTCCTTCCTTGGAGTGAAGTGCATTTACCACTACCCTTTCTTTCCTATTACACATCCAGTTTCTAATTTGGTGAACAGTATTAGGACTCTCCCTTTGGCGGGCTCAGTTTACTTTTGAGCCTTCCATGTGGACCAGTGTCAAAAATGTTGCTCAAATCAAAGTACTATATACTACATCTAGTGCATGGCACTGAACTAAATCTGAAAATCTCACATAGGCATCATTTTCACATTCCCTACTTAGTAATTTATTTAAACACATTTGAACACGTTAAATCAAAATGTTAATTTTTTAGGTACTTTGCAAACCATGTTATTTTGATAATCACTGACCATAGCAATGGGTCAGCTCTGTAGTTTTACTTTTTATAACTTGTTTTGTTGTGACCTGATGATTTTAGGTTCTGGTCTCACAAATTTCAAGAGTATCTAAGACTAAAACTAGACAACTGCTAAATCACTTATGAATAAGATTGGTGTCACTTTCATTAATTGTGGTATTTAAGAAAACCTGTTACATCCTCAGATTGTACCAGTGGGTACTGTGAAAGGTAATGAAAGCAAGACTGCCCTAAAGACGATACCTGAAATACTATATAATATATAATAACGCTTTGGTTGTACCACAGAAAAGCAATATAACAAGAATCCATCAAAAATAAATATAAAATTAATGAGAAATAAGATCTGAAATCTTATCTTTTAGTTAGGACTTTACGTTAGGGTTATTTAAGTTAAGTACCTGAGATATTTAGGAGGTAAAAATCCTGTGCAATTTTCTTTAAAAATTGTTTTGTATTGTAGCAACATCCTTCTCTCATATTTGTGGGCTAGAAGGAATTTCTATTATCATGATGTATGATTTTTTTGTTGTTTTTCCTTTATTTTTCTTTGTAAAGTTTCTTATCTTTAATCTTTTGATTTTCAAAAGTGTGAAAATATTTTTCAATAAACCCCCCAAACAGAATTACTTTTTTAAAGGATTTTATAACAGTGATATACACTCCTGCTGACATGATGAGTCATCTTCTGTACAACAGCTGTTAATGGTAACATTTTTCTAATCTCATAAGCATGGAAGCAATCCCCTCCGTTTGATAAAGACATCCATCTTTGACATATCTACTATCCAGCGTTAACAATTTAACAAAGAAAATAAATTCAAATAGTCCTTTACTAGGCTTGCATGGAAGCAGCATGTGATGTGCATTAGATGAGAGTGTTATACACAATGTAGACAATTTTATATAGGGAGCCAAACATTGCATAATGAGATGCAGTGCGCTAAGCACTAACTCTGTAACAGCATCTGGGCACCCAAATACCATTATAGAACATTAGCTTGACGCCATTTATACAGCAACATTTAGGTGTGCACAGTTGTGCCATGTCACTAGCAGGCTTGAATGTGCACACTCATTTTATTTTGGATGGTCAACAGTAGCAAATTCCAAAAATGAGATACCTCAATTAACACACTTAAGTGATTGTTTTTAATTATGAGGTGAGACGTATGCCCTTTGTATCTTTATGCTAAGCATTTTGCGCATCTGTGTTATAAAATTCTGCTGAGCACAGGGCAAGCACAAACGTATGTGGGCAGTGCTGCTGTTCTATAATGTATGCATTCAGTTGGTTCCTAACTTTAAGTGACCTGTTACAGCAGGAGTGTCAAGAGTCCCTTCTCGAGGGCCGCAATCCAGTCGGGTTTTCAGGATTTCCCCAATGAATATGCATGAAATCTATTAGCATACAATGAAAGCAGTGCATGCAAATAGATCTCATACATATTCATTGGGGAAATCATGAAAATCTAACTGGATTGTGGCCCTCGAGGAAGGACTTTGACACCCCTGTGTTGCAGAGTAAGGGAAAATGTTCAAAAAATACTGAAAATATTTTCCAGTTTGAATATTTTACATGACACTAATACATATGGGGCAAGCCATAATTATGCCGCCTGTATACGCACAATAGACACAATTATAACCCTTGAAAACGCCTACATGGTGCCTGCAAAAAAAGTATCTCCATACCAAAAAAGCTGATCGACCCTGTAAATTCTAGCAGTGGAAAAGACATAATTCTGCTCTGAAACTGGAGAAGAGCAGATGCTCTCTGTCATCATAAAAGAGGTAGCAGGGAGAAAGTTATTAACCACAGGTCAGTCTGTCTGACCTTCGCAGTAAGGGGAATTTAGGGGGAATTATTGGAGTCACTACTGAAGAAAAGCATAGTGGCTTACCTTGAATGTAGCAGTTTATAGGATCCCAGGCACCACAGCTGTATCAGAGAGATCATATTAAACAAATGTATTTATTTGTGTAATTCGTTTTTTTATCCTGTTCTCCTCAAAGAGTTCAGAACGGGTTGCAGGTTAACATACGTAATATACAGTTAACAGAAATTTGATCAATTTCTTTGCATGGATGACCAGAATATTTCTGTGAGTTCATGGATGTAATGGGACAAAACTAGGATCCTCCTCAGCTTGTTCTGTAACCCTGTCACTACATCACGCTCATCAATCTATACTTCTGTTAATCCTACATGTTCATTGTAGTTTAACTTAGCACTAATTGTTCTACACTTCTCCCTCCGTATTCGCGGTTTCAGCATTCGCGGTTTTGATTATTCACGGTTTTTAGCTTGCTGGCTCCACCCCCCAAATTACATTGGCTTGCATAGAGAAATTGCTGATTCCAAGCGTTTACAGAGAAAATCGCTGATTCCCAGCACTTTCTTCACCGTGCTTTGCCTCTCCTTCAGGAACAGACCAGGTCTCCCACCATGTTGTTCGCGGTTTCACTATATTCACGATGGTTTTTAATAAAAAACAGCGAATAACATATGAAAAAGTTATTTTGCGTTTTTTCTGTATTTGCGGTTCTGTTAATCTCCTATCACAGCGAATACAGAGGGAGAAGTGTACTTTGAATTCTTTACAGCTATAATAGCTATAATTTCAGTAGAGGCATGGTTGTGAGATCATTTCCCTGGCTGCAGCAATTCTATAGCTTACCTTTATCTCATTATGTAACACAGTAAATGATGGTTGAAAAAAGACCCTCCCAGTCCATCCAGGCTGCCCAACAAGGTGGCCAGAGCTGCACCTGCCACTGTGCCTCAGAATTCCTCAGTGGACCCTAGCATCTCAGTGGATGCAGGTTTGCGACCCACTTTCTCGACACATTGCAGTCACTCCTTCATTGAGACAGTCTCTCCGCTGGTGGATCCTCTCTTCCAATCTCTCCAGAGGCTTGCTGTTTCAAACGCCCCCTCATCAGAAGGTCCTCACAACAGATTCCTTGACCTACACTTGGGGTGCTCATCTCGATGGTCTCCGTACTCAAGGCCACTGGACCAGTACGGATTGTCAGTGTCACATCAATCTGTTGGAACTCAGAGCGATTTTCAAGGCTCTCAAAGCTTTCAACATCTTCTTCAAGATCAGGTAGTCCTCTTTCGGACGGACAACCAAGTCGCCATGTACTATGTCAACAAACGGGGAGGGACGGGATCTTCCTCCCTTTGTCAAGAAGCTCTGAAGGTTTGGGACTAGGCAATCCGCCACAACCCTTCCTCAAAGCTGTCTACATCCAAGGGGCGAAAAATAGTTTGGCGGACAACTTGAGTCGTCTTCTGCAACCTCACGAATGGACACTCCATTCCTCGCCTCTTCATCACATTTTTTTCACAGTGGGGAACGCCTCAGATAGATCTCTATGCAGCTCCCTACAACCACAAACTGGCTCAGTCCTGCTCCAGGATCTATTCTCCTCATTGCCTCGAGGCAGATGCTTTTCTTCTGGAATGGACGAATCTCTTCCTGTATGCATTCTCTCCATTCCCTCTCATTCTCAAGACTCTTGTCAAGTTAAAGAACGACCATGCCACCGTGATTCTGATTGCTCCTTGGTGGCCGAGACAACCTTAGTACTCCCTTCTACTTCAACTCAGCAGCAGGGAGCCATACCTTCTACCAGTTTTTCCATCTCTGCTTACACATAGTCAGGGATCTCTGCTTCATCCCAACCTGCAGTCTCTACACCTGACAGCTTTGTACCTCTCAACATAACTCCTCTTCAGTTTTCTCAATCTGTAAGAGACATTTTAGAGGCTTCTAGGAAACCTACCACTGGACAATGCTATCACCAAAAATGGACTAGATTTTCTACGTGGTGCTTTTCTCACAATAAGGAGCCTCAATATTCCTCCTTGTCTTCTGTTTTAGGCTACCTTTTGCACTTATCCACCTCTGGCCTCAAGTCTACATCGATCTGAGTCCATCTTAGTGCAGTTGCTGCTTTCCATCAGCCTATTGAAGGAAAACCCCTTTCTGCTCATCCGGTGGTTTCCAGATTCATGAAAGGACTTTTCAATGTCAAACCTCCTCTCAAACCGCCTCCAGTGGTTTGGGACCTCAATGTTGTTCTTGCTCAATTGATGAAGCCTCTATTTGAACCAATGTCTACGGCTCATCTGAAGTATCTCACTTGGAAAGTGCTGTTTCTCATTGCCCTCACTTCTGCTCGAAGAGTCAGTGAGCTGCAAGCTTTAGTAGCTGATCCACCTTTCACTGTATTCCATCATGACAAGGTGGTTCTACGTACTCATCCTAAATTTCTACCTAAAGTGGTTTCGGAATTTCATCTCAACCAATCCATTGTTCTTCCTGTGTTCTTTCCAAAGCCTCATTCTCATCCTGGAGAATCAGCTCTTCATACTCTGGACTGTAAACGTGCTTTGGCCTTCTATTTGGAACGCACCAAACCACACAGAACTGCTCCTCAACTTTTTGTCTCCTTTGATCCAGATAAGTTGGGACATCCTATCTCTAAGCATACCATCTCCAACTGGATGGCTGCTTGTTTCTTCTTCTGCCATGCCCAGGCTGGATTACCCCTACAGAGTAGGGTCACAGCCCATAAGGTCAGAGCAATGGCAGCTTCAGTAGCTTTCCTCAGATCTACACCTATTGAGGTGCTACTTGGTCCTTGGTTCATACTTTCACTTCTCACTATTGTCTGGATGTTTTCTCCAGACGTGATGGCTATTTTGGCCAGACAGTATTACAAAATTTATTCTCCTAAAATGCCAACACTACCACCATCCCATTCTAGGTCACCCATATGTGAGTATAGGCTGCCTGCTTGTCCTGGGATAAAGCACAGTTACTTACCATAACGGGTGTTATCCAGGGACAGCAAGCAGCTATTCTCACAACTCACCCACCTCCTCTGGTTGGCTTCTCTGCTAGCTATCTGAACTGAGGAGATGCGCCCTGTGCTGGGTGGGAAGGCACTCACGCATGTGCGGTGCAGCTGACTCGAAACTTCTAGTTTCTACAAGCAAGTCTGCTTGCGAGGCTTACGCGTCGGGGCTCCGTCGATGACGTAATCCATATGTGAGAATAACTGCCTGCTGTCCCTGGAGAACACCTGTTACGGTAAGTAACTGTGCTTTTCGCACAGTATTACGGGACATGTGTCACTGTTTCTGTGGTGGTGCATTGTATTCAGAGTCATGCATCTTAGGGTTTCATTTTTGTATATTAGTACTTTTAGTTTGTGGTCCCATATTTGCTTAGGGCTTATCTGTGTTCTGGTAGGAATGAATGTTTAGAAACATACAGTGTGCTTTGTGTAGTTTAATGTTGTGGTTAACCGTTATGTGTTGTTAATAAAGATTATGTTGTATCAGTGTTCCCTCTAAGCTGCGCTGGCGTGCGCTGGCGCACAAAATATTGCATCGCAGCGCACAAGTTTACATCACAGCGCACGGCGTACGGAGATGGCAGGGCGGCGAGACTGGAGAATCGGGCGAGTTGGTGCTGGCGCCCGATATTTGTAGCGCACAGCGAAAAAAAAATTGCCCACAACACCCGCCCGCTTAGAGGGAGCACTGGTTGTATGTATATATGAAAAATGAATGGAAGAAATTAGTACTATTATAGGGGCAGGGTCTAAGGGTGGAGATTGGGCAGGGGCGGCGTTGAGCTTTCAGGCCCCCCCAAACAAAAAAGCATTCCGCTGCCTATGCATCCTACCTCATCTGCTCAAACAAATCCCTATATGCACTATGTATATATGGCACTGACAGCACATGTATTCCTACGCAAAGGGGGAGAGCAAGGACTCAAGAAGTTCTTCTTAGATAACTGCCATCAGCCAGATCCATGAGCCTGCATTATGCCCACACATCTCTCCGAATGAACAAGTAATAAGAAACCAGCACTGGTTCATAGGCAGGACCGGATTAAAGGATAGGCCCAGTAGGCACGGGCCTAGGGCCTGAAATGGTCAGGAGGGACTGCCAGTGTAGTGCTTTAGGGCCTCACCCTTGCTGGATGTGCCAGCAGCAGCAGCAGCGTCGTCGTTGTCCCGTGATCCCCACCTGACTTGACCCTCCTATCTCTCCTTCCCTCCCATGTGAACCCTGCCAACCCTCTCACCGCGAAACGACAAACGGACAAACATCCCTCTAGCAGCATTGGCAGCCGCAGCATTCTAAACAGGCTGCTTTGCGGCTTTCTCCTGCCGGTGATTCCCTCTGATGCGTCACTGAAGACATTATCAATGACGCAGCAGGGGGAATCACTGGCAGGAGAAAGCTGTGAAGCAGCCTGTTTAGAGTGCTGCAGCTGCCGAAGCTGCTGGAGGGAGGTTTGTCGGTTGGTCATCTTGTGGTGGGAGGGTCGGCAGGGTTTGCATGGGAAGGAGGGAGAGATAGGAGGGTCGGCTGCGCCGGGAGGGGGGTGCGAGGGGAGTGAAGCGGTCTGCCCCGGGTGCTCGGCCTGACATCATTAACTTCTTTGGGCAGCAACAGCGTTTACAATTTGCTGCTGTTTCTGGCTTCAGGTCTTCATCTCTGCCGGGTTCTGCCTACTTCCTGTTTCCAGGAAGGCAGGACCCGACAGCGAAGAAGGCCCAAAGCCAGCAACAGCAGCAAATTGTGAATGCTGCTGCTGCCTGAAGAAGTTCATGACGCCGTGCCTTGGGTGACAGAAGGAGGAAAGGGAGCAGAGGGGGAGAGAATTGCTGCACCCAACTGGAGGGAGAAGGAAGATGATGTAGGGAATGAAAGGAGATACCAGGGCATGGAGGAAAGAGAGGGAGGGAGGGAGGAAGAGATGCCAGGGCATAGAGTGAAGAGAGGGAGGGAGAGAGGACGAGATACCAAGGCATGGAGGGAAGGAGGAAGGTATGCCAGACCAGGAAGGAGGAGATGTCAGAGCATGGAGGGGGAGGATGATATGGAAGAAAAGGAAAGGAGAGAGATGCCAGAGAATCAGGGAAGGGAAGATGCCAGACCGTGGGGTGGGAAGGAAAGAAAGGAGACGAGAGAATTGCCAGCGCATAGGGGAGGGGATGGTGACAGAGAGAAAAATGGAGAGGTGGCAGAGCTGAAATTAATCATGTACAAAGAAGAGAAGGGGCATAGGATAGACAGTTTATGGAAGGAGCATAGAAAGAGGGAAGATGCTATATGGAACGGGGAGAGGGCGGACTGCGCAGGTCCTGGACCTGTTGGGCCGCCGCGTGAGCACGATGGACCTCGGGTCTGACCCAGTGGAGGCATTGCTTATGTTCTTATGTTATGTTATGGAAGGGGCAGAGAGAGAGAGCGGATGGAAGGGGCTGATGCTGCATGAAAGACAGAGAGAGGACAGATGCTGGCTAGAAAAAAAAGAGTGAAGACAAGATGATTAAAGCAGAAATGACAAAAGGTAGAAATTTATTTTTTTTGTTGTTGCTTTAGAATAAAATACTTTTGTAATTGTATTGATAAAACTTTTATAAGCAGAAAATAAGGTAATCTTTTTATTGGATTAATTTTAATACATTTTTTACTAACTTTTAGAGACCAAAACTCCCTTTCTCAGGTCAAGACAGTATAATGTAACAGCAATATTGACCTGAAGAAGGAAGTTTTGGCCTCTGAAAGTTAATTGAAAAATGGATTAGTCCAATTATTTCCAATTTTTGTTTTATTTCTATTTGTTAATTTGTAAAGTGGTGATTGTCAGTATTTTCAAATTTACATCTGCTATATTTATATTTTGCAGAGTATTAGGGGGTTATGTGTCATTGTTTCTGTGTTGTTTCACTGTATGCAGTTTGGCTTCTTGGCGGTTCAGTTTAACCTTTATCTACATATTTCTATTTTTAGTTTGTGATTACTTATTCCATACTGGGTGAGGGTGTATCTGTGTTCTGTGTGTATGAAAGACATGGTTTTCTGTTAGTGTTGACTAGCCTTGTTTGGCAAAATGCATCGGGCATGGTTCTTATGAGCACCTTAAATAAACCTGATTTGAATCTCCTTATTTTCTGCCGATCTTCTTTTGTTTCATGTTGGATTCTTTGGTGGACTTCTTGCCTTGTTGTTTCGTTACAAGTTATACATGGAGTGGAACGTACTAGAGGAGTTACAGATTTGGTTGTTTATACATACATATGGGTTACAGTTGGTTGACATAGAGTGAGGCAGTTGAGAGGCGTTCTAAACTTGGTTATTAATATAGACTTATATTTTGGATAGTATTACTGCTTTATAATATATTTGAACACTTTTATATATGTATGGGAAGGGTTCAGAGTTAAAGTCCTGAGTAAGTAGGTGGGAAGGGAAGGAAGGGGGATTTGTTCAGAGATGTTTGGGGGTTGCATAGAAGAAAAACTGTGCACTGGTATGCTAATCTTTGTTTGGAATTTAAAAAAGAAAGAAATAGAAGTGAATAAGAAAACAGATAAATGGGGGTGGGGCAGGGCCAGGGGGCCCCCCAGTATACTTGTGTGCCTAAGGCCGTCAAGAATTAATCCTGCCCTGTTCATAGGAGTGACAAAGGAGGATGATAAGTGGAAGTCAGAAAGGTCAACAGCCTGTATGACAAACATGCAATGCACATAGCATAACCCTGCCTGAAGGAGAAGGGGCAATGAGATGTCGGTACCTTTGAGATGAAGAGGAGAAGTGAAGCTGGAGCACATATGTTCAGAGGGACAGTAAATATGAGCAAGGCTGTACAGAACATGTTCCATATAGGGCCTGGCCAGAATCCCCCATCTCACTAACCCACTCTACTTCCACCATCATACAAACAGTATAACACAGCACAAAACATAAGAATAGCCATACTGTATCACACCAATGGCCCATCTAGCCCAGTATCCTGTTTCCAGCAGTGGCCAATCCAGGTCACAAGTACCTGGCAGAAACCCAAACAGTAGCAACATTCCAGGGCAAGCAGTGGCTTTTCCCATGTCTGTCTCAATAGCAGACTATGGACTTTTCCTCCGGGAACTTGTCTGAACCTATTTTTTTTAACCGTTATTACTGCATCCTCTGCCAACAAATTTCAGAGCTTAACTATTTGTTAAGTAAAAAAATAAGTCCTCTTATTTGTTTTAAATATATTTCCATATAACTTCATTGAGTGTCCTGTACTCTTTGTAAGAGTAAAACGCTGATTGTTTTACTCATTCTGCACCACTCAAGATTTTATAGACCTCAATCATATCCTCCCATATCATATCTTCTTTATCATTTTGGTCGCTTTTCTTTGAACCTTTTCTAATTCCGCTATATATTTTTGGAGATAAGATTACCAAAATTGCATGCAATACTCAAGGTAAGGTTGCACCAGGAGTAATACAGAGGCATTATAATATTTGTCATATTTTCCATCCCTTTCCTAATATTTCTTCGCATCCTATTTGCTTTTCTGGCTTCCGCAAACTGGGCAGACGATTTCTGTGCATTGTCTACAATGACACCTAGATCTTTTTCTTGGGTGCTGACTCCTAAGCCTTTGACATGGTTCTTCATAGAAGGCTCATCAATAAATTTAGCAGTCTGAAGTTAGAACTGAAAATAGTGACTTGGAATAGGAATTGGTTGACTGACAGATGAGAGAGAGTAGTGGTAAATGGAATTTGCTTGGAGGAAGGAAATGTAAATAGTGGTATTCATCAGGGGTTAGTACTGGGTCCCATTCTATTCAATATATTTGTGAGGTGATATTTCTGTAGAGTTAGAAGGAAAAGTGTGTCTCTGCGGATGGCATGAAGATTTGCAACAGAGTGGGCATGCCAGAGGGAATAGAAAACATGAGATCTGCTAATGTTGGAAGAATGGGCTAATGGTTAGCAGTTAAAATTTAATGGGAAGAAGTGCAGAGTGATGCACTTGAGGGAGTAAAAATCCAAAGAAGCTATATGTGCTAGGGAGTGAGAAGCTGATATGCATGGACCAGAAGAGAAACCTTGAGGTGATGGTATTTGAAGATCTCAAGGCTGTGAAACAATTTGACAAAGCAGTGGCCATAGCCAGAAGAATGCTGGGCTGCATAGAGAGAGGAATCACTAGCAGAAAAAGTGAGGTGTTAATGTCCCTGTACAAGTCATTGGCGAGGCCCTACTTGAAATATTATGTTCCGTTTTGAAGGCCGTATCTTGCTAAGGATGTAAGAAGACTTGAAGCGATCCAGAGGATTGTGACAAAAATGATATCAAGATTGCACTGAGACATATGTGAAGAGGCTTGAATACCTGAATATATATATATACTAGAGGAAAGAAGGAATAGATAGGAAGGAATAGCCCAGTATCCTGTTTCCAACAGTGGCCAACCCAGGTCCCAAGTACCTAGCTAGATACCAAGTAGCAAAACAGATTATATGCTGCTTATCCCAGGAATAAGCAGTGAATTTTCCCAAGCCATCTCAATAATGGCCTATACAAACTCTTCCAGACACCCGGACAGTCCTCTAAAAAGAGGACATGTTCAGGTTTTCCCAGACGTATGGTAACCCTACACTGATGCTCATGACATCAGTGGCCTTGGGCAGGAGAATAATATAACATCAGTATTGGCTAGCCATATTGGTCAGAATAACACCCTGCCCAGGGCAGAGATAAGTAGCCTCAATGAGGACATTCAGGGTCTTCAAGCCATTGTGAAGTAGGGGATTGGTAGATTTAAACAAAATCTGTATCAATGGTTTACTCCAGCCCCTGAATCATAATCTGCTTCCCTTGCTTCCCTAGCTGGTTTCATGCCATACAACACTAGGTATACCCTTCAGAGCACCTCATTATACCTCAGAGTAGGCCCTGAGTGGTGTGAGTCATCCATTTCTGGTTTTCCCTGACTTCCATGGGGGGAGGCCAGGTGTGAGGTTCTTCTGTAAAGCTGTCATGTACAACAGCCTTTCTGCTGCAGCTCTTGCCAGCAACCAGCTCCCCCCAAAGCTTGGCCATGGCAAGGAAAACAGCTAGGGATTGAGAGGGGGTGAGACACATGCATGGGTCATAGCGAAGATTGGGATACAAAATATATATGTACACAGTGACATGAGGAAGGGAGGAGTTTTATTTTTGGAGAGCATACTGGCATTGTTACACACACTATTTGGAATTTTGTGATGTTAACAAAGGAATTTGTAATAAATATTTCACACATGAAATGTGCCTGGATTGTTCCATGCTGTCATTACTTGATAGTGGACCTGTGGGGGTATTACATAAGAATATATGAATGTCTTAAGGGATCAGATTAAAGGTCTATCATGCCCAGAAGCTCGTTCTCACTGTGGCCAATCCAGGTCACTAGTACCTGGCCAAAACCCAAGGAGTAGCAACATTCCATACTACCGATCCAGGGCAAGCAGTGGCTTCCCCCTTGTCTTTGTCAATAACAGACTATGGACTTTTCCTCCAGGAACCTGTCCAAACCCTTCTTAAAACCAGCTATGCTATCCGCTCTTACCACAACCTCTGGTAATGCGTTCCAGAGCTTAACTGTTTTCTGAGTGAAAAAATATTCCCTCCTATTGGTTTTAAAAGTGTTTCCCTGTACCTTCATCGAGTGTCCCCTAGACTTTGTAATTTTTGATGGAGTGAAAAATCGATCCGCTTGTACCCGTTCTACTCCACTCAAGTGTTGGATCCCTGAGATTCACAGCCTCTCCCTCCTTATCACTCATTGCATTTGCAAGTATCAGTGCTTCCAGTTCAGGCATTCACCAGTTGATGATAAGATCGTGGAGCATGAAGCAGGCCAAAACATATCACTTGATTTGCCAGGAGTGTAGTTAAGGGCTCCCCCTGCCCTCTTCAGATACCTGAAGTGGGACTTTAAATATGCCAGATATTCTCCTAATAATAGCCCTAGTCTTCCTATGTGTCTCATCTATTTTCAGCTTGGCCCTCAAAATGGATTACAGGGGTCATCAGCCATATCCTGAGAGGATAGCCTCTCTCATTCAAGGGAGAAAGAGGAGGCTACATGAATACTAGGATGCCTAGTGTTATGGGATTTAATACATCATATCATTCGTGAGACTTATGGTGCTGGTTGTTATAAGTAGAGGGAATCATCTGTGGGGGGAGAAGGAGCAGGTGAGAGACTGTGAGACTCTATGTGGATGTAGTGAGCTCACCTAGTAGCCATCCCCTGGTGATCTTGCCACTCTTCAAAGCAATCATGGATGCCAGATTGTGACAGAATGTGGGCATCATAATAGAAGCCTGAGTAGCAGGCATGCACATTAGTTATGATGTTGGAGGCATTGCAGATCACCTGCAGATTTAGGGAATAGTATGACTTGCAGTTCCTATAAATGGCCGCCTTGCCGGCAGGTGGTCTGATGGCAACATGCGTGTAGTCTATGGCTCCTAGCACCAAGGGGAATTGGTGCCAACTCAGGGAAGAGAATGTACTGAGTGTTTCTCCTGAGAAAGGCTTGTAGAAACTGAACTATGCAGTGTGAGGTAAGTATTTGGCTGCTGTTTCCTAAGGGGTGTCAAAAGGTTGTGTGGCCAAAAAAATGCCAGGTGCGCTGGCAGGGCTTGGCAATGTGTGTGCATTAGTCACTAGGATTTTCATTAGCTGATTACACAGGTACACTATATCAGACCAGGACCTGTGCATGCACTTGTCTCTGTTATGTCCATGAGCTTCCTTTGGGACCTGTATACTTTGCACAGGGGCCACCCTCCTCTGTTGCCTCTTACAGGAACATGACCCTGTTTCCACTTATGCTTATTCCCACCACCAACTATGGAACAGGGCTACACACACACAGGAGTACAGACACAGAGACTTAGTAGTAGGTCGACACACCCAACAGCACAAACAAACACACTTGCTGTTGCAGAGAGAGGGAGGGGCAGAGAGGCTGAGGAGGGTGAAGGGGGGGGGGGGGGGGCGCTAGATATTTAGAGAGATGGAGAAAGTGTTTGGTAGAAAGGGGCAAAATGGACCAGAGTGGGTCTATAGAGGGTTAGATGAGAGCAAAGAGGTAACTGGTTAAAGGATAAGCGAGACCTGATCATGCTTGGAAACACCAAACACCCCATGTTACAAAAGACATCATCTCTGCCATTAGTTGTTGTTTATAGGATGTGTACATTTGGGTGCATCTTCTGTATACCATCCACACACTCACTGTATATAGAATATGTCCTGTGTGCTTGATCACTGCTCAGTGTATGCGCAGTCTCTACCCCAAACCCCCCCCCTCCTTACATGAATATGATGTGTTGCATATGCATACCTGTTTTCCTGTTATAGAATAGTGTTGAGCAAGTTCCTGGCTTTGGGGGAGGCCTGATGTTGATCCTATGTACCTGAATGATGCCTAACTTGTATTCATTTAACCCTGGTACCAGAAATAGAATTACTATAGGAAGAAATTAGTTCCCTGAAGTTTCTTTGGGGTGGGGGATACTTTGTTTTCTAAAGGTAATGAGTGTGATGAATTAAAGTAAATCATGGTGAAACTGGAAAAGGTATTAAAGCAAGGATTTTCACCCAGTCCCCAGGACACAGTCCAGTTTTTGAGATATCCACAATGAATATTCATGACAAATTTGCATGCACTACCTCAGCTGTATACTGCTTTCATATGCATATTCATTGTGGGGATCCTGAAAATCTGATTGGTGCTGTGTGTTCTGAGGACTACATAATATGAATGAAATCTGAGTGAATAGAAAGGCAGAAAAAATGGAAGAAAGCTGAAAAGAATAGATAAATGTAATGGAGGAAGTGAGAAGGAGAAAAAATGGCAAATGGACAGGAGACCCTTGAAATGAATTAAAAATTCAGATAAACAGTAACCAGAGATTGGGGCCAACACAAAAAAATTAAATGGTTAGTTAACAAAGGTAGAAAAAAATTTTCATTTTTAATTTAGGATAAAGTAATTTGGTAGCCATGTTAATCCACTTTAAAAATTAATATAAAATAAAAACAGAAAATAAGGTGATACTTTTTATTGGACTAAATACCTTTTTAAACTAGGGGCTCCTTTTACGAAGGCACATTATGGCCTTAACGAGCGGAATAGCGTGTGCTAAATTGCCATGCGCACTAGCCGCTACCGCCTCCTTTTGAGTAGGCGGTAGATTTTCGGCTAGCATGCGCTAATCCGGTGTATGCGCTAAAACGCTTAGCGCACCTTCATAAAAGGAGCCCTAGATTTTGGAGACCAAAACCATTTTCAGGTCAGGACAGTATACTGCTGTTGTAGTATGTTTATTCTGACTTAAAGAAGGAGGTTTAAGTCTTCAAAGCTAGTCAAAAAATGTAATAAGTTAGTCCAATGGTTCTTAAACCTTGTCCTGGGGGACCCACGGCCAGTTGGATTCTCAAGATATCCCTAATGAATATGCATGAGCGAGATTTGCCTATAAAATAGATAGTAGGCATGCAAATTTCGTTCATGCATATTCATTAGGGATATCTTGAAAACCCAACTGGCTGGGGGGTCCTTTAGGACAGGTTTAAGAACTAATGAGTTAGTCAAATAAAAAGGCATCATCTTATTTTCTATTTCTGTTTTATTTGTTAATTTTAAATATAACAATTGAAATAAATCGTTTACCTAAAATTTGCATCTACCGTCTTTATATTTTGCTACGTCAAGCCCCTGTCCCTAGGCTTGGATGTGTACAAGGAAGTTATATTGGCTCAGGGAGGCTCTATTCAGCAATCTGCAGATTCCAGGAACTCATTTGTGCTACATCTCTTAAAGAATCAACAGAAACATTGAGGCCTTTAGGCCTGTTTTTACCAATGCATAAAGGGGGCCCAGCCACCCTAGTGGTCCATTGGTAAATTTAGCCCTGACCTTGGTGCTTGGCTGCTCTGTGAATGGCTGTGGATGGTCACTTTGCTTGTTCTGAATCTCATAGTGCCAGCCTGTGCCAGTCTAGAAAAGCTGCCTGGTGTACACATTCTATTTATTTTAAATCTTTATTCATTTTCAAAAGCCAACAGTAAGTGCAACAGATAAGTAAACAAATAATACAATAATCAGCACTCAATACAATCAAATGATATAATAAATATATATCACTCCCCTCCCACCCACCGTTCCTGGACGTGCATAACAGAAATCAAGGGAAATATAAAATTTTGTTAATGGATCCCAAACCACCTTGAATTTATTAGTGTGTCCCAATTGTATTGAATTCATACGTTCAAATTTATAACTTTGACATAGGGTTTCCCACCAAAAATTGTATTTCCAGTTTTTCAGGATCAGCTGCATAGAAACTCCTGTCATGATTAGAAATAATCTATTCTGATTTGCATTAATTGGACTTTTTGGGCATTAATAAAGTTCTAAAAACACAACTGATGGCACCCCCCATTTCGTCCAAGACCTTAGGCTGTCAATGCTTTGGTGATTCCCATTGCACCCATTGTCCCTGACGTTCCTTCCCTCCTCTCCTCCATTCCACCTGCAGCCACTATTTTCTGTCATTGACCTGAAGAATGCTTTCTTTTCTGTCCCTGTTGATGAGGCTACTCAGCCCCTTTTTGCCTTCACCTTTCAGCAACAGCAGTATACTTGGTGTAGAATGCCCCAGGGCTATGTTGACTCCCCTGTGGTGTTCTCCATTGTCCTTCGGGCTACTCTGCAGCCATGGACGGCCCCTCATGGTTCTGTCCTCATCCAGTAGGTGGATGACCTCCTCCTATGTTCCATAACTCAGGAGACTGAACTTTTTGCCTGTTTTTTAGGGAAAAAGTTCAGTTTTAAGTATAATGTGGGGGGTTACAACCCCCCAAACCCCTCACAACGCCAGCGCGATGTCTGTTAAGTAAAATAGGGGGGTTCCCCACCAATACCCCCCGTCGGAGCCCTTTAAAATAGTGCTTTTCTTCGGCGCGCCGTCAACCTTGCGCTCAGTTGTTTGCGCGCCGTAGTCTCGCGCGATTTAGTCCCGTCATCCCTCTATGTATCATCAGAGGTGTTCATCAGCATCATATCAAGGCCCAACACAACTAGATACTTTGACAAGTTCCACCCCTCCCCGGGTGACATTCCTCCTTAAACGTGAGGCAGCTAACCAAATACACTCCTGTGACATATTACATGCCCATGGCCAGGATACAGAGTAGGCTAGTCCAGATATTAACCGAGGATAGTAAGGGCGGAGGGAAGGGGGGAAGGCAGAGCAGAAGCAGCTCTGGGATTTACAATAAATGCAGCCACCCCCATGCATGATTAGGCTTACCAGACATCCAGATTTTCCTGGACATGTCCTCCTTTTGAGGACATGTCTGGGGGTCCGGATGGCTTTTCAAAACCCGGAGGGCAGGGAGGAAGTCTACGCATGCTGGGGGGGCAGGCATAGGGCAGGGATGGGCAGAATTGGGCGAGTCTAGGTGCAGGTCTAGGGGGTCCAGATTTTCCGATTGGAAATCTGACAACCCTACGCATGATGAATCCCACAGCTACTGGTCACTGTAGAGCAGAGTTTCTCAAACTAGTCTACAGGACATACCTAGCCAGTCTTCAGGGTATCTGCAATGAATATTCATAAGAGATTTACTTAAAAAGGAGTCAGTGCAAGAAAATCTCTCATGCATATTAATTGTGGATATCCCACAAATCTAACTGGCTGGGTATGCCCTGAAGACTGGGTTGAGAAACACTACTATAGAGGAAGATCCTGTGATATTCAGGTCATTGTGGGAGCTTCACCCGATGTAGTGCACAAGTGTCTTCTGATTGGGAGACTGAGGGAGGGCTCAGCTTGCTCTTGGGTGAATTCTGTGCAAATTCTGCAAATTTGCTCAGTAGCACAGAATTCCCTGCCTCAGCAGGTTGCTTTCAACTCCTAGCTCTTAGCAATATCTGTTTTATAATTCCCTCTGAGAGAAATTACAACCCCTATTTGTCCCATTTGTCTGTTTTGATTAGATTGTAAAATCTAACAAGCAAGGATTGTCTCTTACATGTTTAATGTACAGCACTGCGTGTGTACATCTGGCAGTGCTACAGAAATGATATGTAGTAACGTGTTTCCCCGAAAATAAAACAGGGTCTTATATTAATTTGTGCTCCAAAAAATGCACTAGGGCTTATTTTGGGGGAATGTCTTATTTTTTTTTTTCCGCATACAACAATCGTCTCTCCCTTCCTCTCCTCCACACCAATTCTTCCTCTTTCTTTTTGCTCCCCCCTATGTGCAGCATCTTTCCTCGCCTCTCACCCATCCCCTTGTGCAGCAGCTCCAAGGCCTCCAAATACAGTGGCAGTGCTCTGATTGGGCTGCTTCAGGGCCTCCCGAAACAGCCCGTTCAAAGCACTGCCTCCATCGCCGCTGTTTTGGAGGCTTTGGAGTGGAGGTACAGTATGTCAGGCTCATGGTGGGAGGGTCAATGGAGTTACGCTGCACAGAGATATGGGAGGGAGGGATAGAAAAACGCTGCAGAGGGAAGGCCAGGCCGCGGCGGGGAAGGACGCGAAGCAGCCCGTTCAGAGTGCTGCTGCTGTTTTTGGAGGCCTCGGAGCTGCTGCACAAGAGGATGGGTGAGAGGCGAGGAAAGATACTGCACATAAGGGGGAGAGAAAGGAAAGAGGAAGAATTGAGATGGAGGAGAGTAAGGGAGAGATGATTGGTAAATTGGGCAGCACTAGGGTCCAGGATGGAGTCAGGGAGTGTCGGGGTGGCTTCAGGGGTTGATTTTAACTAGGGCTTATTTTCGGGGTACATCTTATTTTCGAGGAAACACGGTGGTGGTGGTAGTAGTAGATTTCACAAAATTCTGAACAGTGTGTTTTTGGCTGCTTCCCTCCCTGCACACTAGTGCTGCCCATTTTGCCAATTTGAATTGATTCACTAATTCACTTAGGTGAACTGATTCAAATTGGGTTTTTTTTTTTGTTGTTGTTTTAAATTGGGCTGCTGATTCAGTGACCAACCCTCTTCCCCACATACCTTTGGGCCTCCTAAAACAGGAGCGGCAGCACTCTGGCAACGAAAAGCCTGTTCTAAGTCTGACTCTTGCTGGCCGTCCACTGCCGCTACTGCTCCTGCTTTAGGAGGCCTGATGTCAGAGCTCACGGTGGTGGGGTTGGAGGGTGTTGGTTGGGAAGTGCTGCATAGGGGCATATTTATTTATTTAAAAAATTTATAGACCGCCTAAAACTAAGTGGTTTACAAAAGAGCATACATAAAGTAAGACAAAACGGCACGTGAAACAGAGACATCATCTGTTATTCTCTTTCCTAACTATCTATCTGTTGTACATTGCATAACCATTTGACTGTCATTTAACTATCTGTTTCTAATATATTACATGAAGGCATCAACAAATAGTTGAGTTTTTAATAATTTCTTAAAATTCACACAATCTGTGCAAAGTCACAAATTCCATGGTAGTGCATTCCACAATTTTACACCAGCTATTGAAAACACTGAGGCTTTCGTTGTCGCATAGTGTACTCCCAATTCCATAACCGCCATCAACTTCATCCCTCCCTCAGACCTTAACACTCTTCCTGGTCAATATCATTATCAAATCCTAACTCAAACACGAGTCGATGGCACCTAACCTTAAAAATCCTTTGTCCTGGATCCAATCTTGGGTGATGCTTCATCGACACAAATTTTCTGTGTGTGCAGAATTGGAAAATATATGACATATAAGGCCCATATTCAAAAACAATTATTGAATTTTTTCCTAGTGGTGTTTGACCTCCTTTTACCCCTTTTTTGCCTCTTTTTAAATGTGTATTCGGCACATTATTGCCAAGCTGTGACTTTTGCTGTAAGTTATTACAAAGGTGCGTTAGCCAGTTTAGCACATGCTAAATATACGTGTGCCCTAAATGCTAACACTCCCATTATAAGTCTATGGACACGTTATCTAAACAGTTTACAGAATTAATAAAATGGAAGTAGATAAAGAATTGGAAAGAAATAATAGGTAATACTGAGTTACATAGGGGTTTAATGAAAATACCAATATAGGAATAGCAGATTAAAAACTGCATTTCATTTTCATTACATTAATATTCCATCTATCATTATATATCTAGGCAGGTTAGAATCTAACATTTTACAATAAAAAGGACAGAACATTCAGTAACCCAGATCTACTTCATTCACTACTTAATTGTAGGGGGTTGTAAAAATCTTCATCTGATTATATGCATGCACATACATACAAGCATAAATGTACCTTAAAAGATGTGATATAATTTTTTTTAAAAAAGATTTTATGTTGAAACGATTTAAAAATGACATCTAAAATCAGATTGAATAAACTAATCTAAACAAACCAGTCTTCCCCTTTTTTTTCCAAAAGCTTAACAAATCTGACTCCATCCTCAAATTACCTATTACAGCACTCAAGATAACTCAGGGGAGGGGGAGGAAGTGACGTCATCCCAGCGCATGGCTGCCTAAATCGGGAGCTCTGTAGGGGCCGGTGAGGAAAAGTGCTTTTTCAGCTTCTAGCGCTAAAACGCGCTGATTATTAAGATCGCGGTTCGCGAGTGAAGCCATGGCGACGCGGAAGAAACTTGATAAATTTAAATACTTCGGCGATGGAGGAGAGAAAACAGCGAGTGAGACACAGGGGAGTGCAGGAGACGCGCTTAAAATGGCCGCGGGGCCGTCGGCGCCGGCAGAGCTGATTGAGGCTGGGACTCTGGCGATCTCGGGGGAGCTCAGTGAGACGGTGCACAAGTCTTTTCAAACGTGGTTCCAGGACCTGAAGGATGAAATGGTAGGAGTGAGAGTGGATGTGAAGGCTGCCCTGGCGGAGCTCCGTGCGGATGTAGGGGAGTTGGGAGCCAGAGTGATAGCCTCTGAAGAGCACGTGGAGGCTTTGTCTGCCACAGTTACTGGGGTCAAGGAATCCACAGACCATTTAACATCTGAGCTGCAGGAACTACAGGCGCAGGTGGAGGATCTGGAGAATAGGTCACGCCGGTGTAACCTGCGATTTAAGGGAATCCCGGAGGGGGAGGCATATCGTGATTGCAAGACTGTGGTGCGAGAGTTCTGCCAGAGCCTCCTAAGTGTGGATGGAGCTGAGATACCTGAGGAGATTAAACTGCAGAGAGCACATCGGAGCTTGGGTCCTGTGAGAGGTCCTGGCTATAAAGATATCATCGCTTGCTTTGCGGATTTTTCCCTCAAAGAGAAGATTTTGCAGATGGCACGGCGCCACCCGCGGTTTCGTTGGAAAGAGTTGGAAGTGGGAGTCTACCAGGACCTAGCATGGTCTACACTACAGAAGCGCAGGGCGTTCAAAGAGGTTACGCAAGTGCTGAGAGATGGTGGCCACAAATACAGGTGGCTGTTCCCCTTTGGGGTCTGGCTTACTGTCAACGGGAGGTCTCGAAAGGTGGCTACGGTCACGGAAGCCTGGATAGCTATGAAAGAGCTGGGTTGTGTGAATATCCCGGAGACGGTATCAACGCCGGCTACTGCTAGTACTTCGGGAATCCCTGGTGCTTGGTCTACAGTTCTGCGTTCTGGCAAGCGAGCAGCTAAACAGGGGACCTGATGATGAAGAGGACTTACCATCTTGACTATTCTTTAACGAGGCCACTTTGAGTGGCATAGACTGGGAGAGGTGCTGAGTGGTGTGCCATCTCCGGTCTGGATCTTGGAAAGAGACTCTGCACTTTCTAATGTTTCTCTCTCTCTTTAGCTTTACTTGCGGCTGGTTATGCGGCAATTTTTTGGTTTTGTGATGTTGACATGGGAAGCGGCTTGGGCTAGTCGCCTGGGGTACTTTTCACTTTCTAAGGGTTGGCTAGACCTTCACTGAGGGGGTCGGCTTCGGGTATGGGGGGAGGGGGGGGATGGGAGGGAGTACAAGTAAACTTCTTACTATTGGATCATGGAATGTAAACGGTTTAAACAGTCCGGGTAAGCGTAGTATAGTATATCGTGAATTGAATAGATTAAAGTGGGATATATGTATGTTGCAGGAAACCCACTTGAGGCCCAGACATGTGGGGGTCTTGCGGTCCTCTTACTTTGAGCAAGTATGGACGCATCAGAGTGGCCAGTCTGCTAAGAAGGTGGGAGGACTGGCAATTCTTATCCGAAAGGGCTTGGGTTTTACAGTTCAGGAGGTGTTTAGAGATTCTGGGGGAAGGTGTCTGGCTCTGCAGGGTGCAATACAGGGCCGTACTATCACTGTAATTAACATTTATGGTCCTAACGGAGGTCAGGCGGCCTTCTATGGTTCTCTTGCAGATGATTTAGTCAATTTTGTTAGGGGGTCTGTATATTTGGGGGGGGATTTCAATGTCACTCCAGATGTGCTGCTGGATCACTCCCGGGGAGGACTTCGATCTTCGTCCCGAGCTTCCCGCAAGGCTTTTCTTGCCCTGATGTCCTCCTTGGGCTTGATCGACAGTTGGCGCTTGCATCACCCCTCCCAGAGGTCGTATACCCATTATTCATCTGTTCATGGTTCTTATGCTAGGATTGACAGTATCTGGACTCATCGTAATCAATGGGGGGGAATCAGAACTGCTGAAATTGAAGCTATACATATCTCTGACCATGCGCCTGTCTGGATAGCTTGTGAAGGCTATTGGGATGTGGGGCATCATCGGACCTTTTGGAGGCTAAATGAATCACTGTTAAAGCATGCAGAGGTGGACAGGGAGGTGGGAGAGGCTATCGCCAATTATCTACATGACAATGATAATGGGGAGGTGGGTGACTCCATATTGTGGGATGCCCTTAAGGCTGTGATTCGTGGGGTCTTTATTAAATGGGGAGCGCGCCTTAAGCGACAGCGGGAGCGGAGAACTATATCCCTGCGGGAGACCTTGATATCTTTGGGGAAGCAACACCAGTGCTCTCCTGATCCAGAAGTGTTTGCACAGCTTTTGAGAGCGCGACATGAACTTTCTCTTATACAGATGGAAGAGATTGATTTTTATAGACTAAGATTACGCCAAACGATATATGAATACAGCAATAAAGCGGGCTCGCGACTTGCTAGATACATTAAATTGAAACAAGCTAGAACAGCTATTACCCGAATTAGGGATATAGAGGGGAAAATGCAGTGTACGGATGGGAACATTAAGAAGGTTTTTCTTTCTTACTACACCAAATTATATGGGAAAGTGGAAGGGGTACAATTGGACTCTATCAAGGCATATTTAGATAAAGTGACGTTGCCACACCTGGGAGACTCGGATATGGGATATCTTAATAGTCCTGTTTCCTTGGGGGAGGTATTGGGGGTTATCACCAGGCTGAAATTGGGAAAGTCCCCGGGTTTAGATGGGTACACTAATAGTTTTTACAAACAGTATCGGGTCCAGCTAGCTCCTTTATTGGTACGGGTTATTAATGGGGTGAGGGAGGGGAATTCACTACCGCCATCAATGGGAGACGCGGGTATCTCACTATTGCTTAAACCGGGGAGAGATTCTGCTAGTTGTGGGGCGTACCGGCCCATTTCATTATTGAACACCGATGCTAAAATTCTAGCTAAAGTTTTGGCCCTCAGGCTGGGGAAGTGCTTGCCTAGCCTGATTCATATGGATCAATCGGGGTTTATTCAGAGACGTCAGGTTGGAGACAATATCCGAAGAACGTTGCATCTTCTTTGGGAGGCGCAGCACAATTTGGACAAAGTAGCTCTCTTAGCAGTTGATGCGGAGAAAGCTTTTGATCAGGTGGGTTGGGACTTTTTATGGCAAGTCATGGAGCGGACAGGGTGTGGGGATTTCTTTCTGGCTTGGGTGCAGGCATTCTACCGGTCACCGAGGGCGACTATTAGGGTGAATGGGGACTACACAGACTTTTTTTCAATCGAACGGGGTACACGTCAGGGGTGCCCTCTCTCTCCGCTTTTGTTTGCACTGTCTATTGAACCCTTAGCTATCCACATACGAGAACGTCCGGACATGAGGGGTTTATGGATCGGGGCTCAGGAACATCGGCTCGCGTTATTTGCTGACGATGTTTTGTTATATGTGCGGGACCCTGAACTTTCCCTACCTATCTTGTTAGACATTTTTGCTGAATTTGGTTTGGTGTCCGGCTTTACGGTTAATCTGGATAAGTCGGAATTGTTGGGGATCACCTTGACTGCAGATGAAGAGAGGGGACTGTCGGGGAGATTCCCGTTTCGTTGGGCTTCTGGGGCGCTGAAATATTTGGGGATCTATATCTCTCGGGATTTGTCTCAGCTGTACACTTTGAATTATACCCCCATTATTAGACAAATCAAAGTGGACTTGCAGAGGTGGTCTGGGCTGTGGTTGTCTTGGTGGGGACGGATAGCGGTTATTAAAATGAATATTTTGCCTCGCTTATTATTTCTTTTTCAAACACTGCCTATACCGCTCCCGACTGTGGTGTTGAAAGAACTTCATGCTCTGTTCTTCCGGTTTATCTGGAAGGGGAAACCGCCTCGGATCTCTCGTCAGTGTCTGTGGCTGCCCCGTGAGTCTGGGGGACGAGCACTTCCCAATTTGTTCTGGTATTATAGGGCTGCACAATTACGAATTTTGTTGGATTGGGATATAGCGGAACAAAAGAGTGTAGTACAATTGGAACAGCAATTAATGGGTACCCGGGTTTTACGAACCCTGATTTGGTCCTCTTTACCTGCACGGGTGGTTTTTAGAACTTTGAGAAACCCTATTTTGACACACCTTTTGCGGATATGGTGGGAGACGCGGAAGAAATGGGGAGCAGGGCTGGTGCCTTCGCTGCTGGGGGCGTTGGGGGACGAACCATCTTTTCCGGCGGGTGGGGAGAGTTCGGTTTTTCAGCGCTGGGAGCGTCAGGGACTCCGGACGTTCTCGGATGTCCTTCATAGGGGGATCCTGGTGTCCTTTGAGGCTTTTCAGAAGAGTGCAGCTTTACCTAAGGGGGATTTTTTAGCTTACTCCCAAACCCGACATTTTATTCAAACACAGGGCTGGTCTGGGGATTCGATTAAGACAAGGGCTCCCTTGGAACATCTGTGGCTTACACTTCGTAACCTGCCCAAACCCATTTCAGTTCTCTATCAATACTTTCGGGGCTCAGTTGTCTTTCACCCTAAATACAAAGGGCTTTGGGAACGGGACCTGGGGCGTTCTTTCTCGGAGAGGGAATGGACTCAACTATGTCTTGAGGTGGGTAAGGCATCCTCTTGTGTTCTTATACAGGAGAATGCCTACAAGGTGTTTACCAGGTGGTATTATACCCCAGCTAGGTTACATAAAATGTTTCCGAGTTCCTCTGCAATGTGTTGGAGATGTGGGGGGGGCAGTTGGCACCTTTTTGCATATTTGGTGGGACTGTCTTCCTTTACAAATCTTCTGGAAACATGTTGTTGGCTGTTTATCCCAATTGGTGCAAGTTGTGATCCCGTTGGTGCCAGTGGAATGTTTACTAGGCTTACATAATGTGGGTGAACACACTTGGCAAACTAAGCTCCGCAGGTGGGGATTGGCTGCAGCTAAATGTTTAATTGCTAAATCCTGGAAAAGATCTGAGGCACCTGTTATGTTAGAATGGTATTTGCAGTTTCATCAATTGTGTACCATGGAACTTTCAATTGCTAAACGTCATGGACACTACCTTTCATCTATCCGAACTTGGACTGTTATTATGGACAAGATTGATACTTTGGTTTAAGTTTACTGGGGCTGGGGGTTTGGGGGGATTGTTGTTGTAGGGATAACTTCCTGAAGGAACAACAGGGAGGTGTCCACTCTGTATATTTCAGTTTACTTGGGAGGGGTGGGGGGATTTGTGATTCATTGCAGGGGATATCTGGTTGGCAATGATGTTTTCTTCTTGCTGTATTGTGAATTCAGAGCCTGTTGTCTTTTGTTCAATACTATGGAGTGCTTGAGCCTGGATATCCTTATTTTGCTTGTATAATACAAAACTTTTAATAAAGATTTTCAAGTTAAAAAAAAAAAAAAAGATAACTCAGGGGAAGATTCTCAAAACTAAAATGTGCCTTTAACATGCTCGCTAAATCAGTTCCAGACGGTTTAGTGTACATATATTTTAGCAGCAGATTATCAAAATGGCTTACCATGTTTTTTTTTTGTTTCCTACCAGTCTCCGATACTACCATGCAAATGTAGTACAACGAGGTCATTAATATTAAAATGAGTATTACGAGTGATTCTCTAATATTGCCTCATTGTGTCACATTTGCAGCCAAAATTTGCCGACAGGTTTGAACTGTCATAGCCTTACTTTCTGATCAGTGCCTAAGTGCTGATTTGCATCTGGCACTGACAGGAAAGTAAGGTTTGACAGCTCAGACCCCCCCAACGCAAATTTTTAAAAAACCAACCAAACTCCAAATTGAAGAGCAGCAGTAGAGATGCCCACTCTCTCCTGCTTCATCGCACAATCCACCGACACTACTACCCACACCCGACCCCACAGCAGGAGAGATGCCCACTCCCCTCCCACTGTCACCCAAGCGCCCCCTCCCAACTTCCTGCCCCCCGCCCCTCCCTACCTTATTCACAAAGTCTAGCTGGAAGGACGCCTACCCGCTCTGGCTGGCAGGCCCGCCTCTTACAAAATGGTGGGTCTTCCCCTCCTGGGATGCGCTGGAGAGGGGCCTAAGTCTCTGATTGGCCCAGGAACATAATGGTAATGGATCATTAGAGAGTGGACATGTTTATGTCTAATACCATCAAGAGATAGGTTATTTAGCTTTAATTGATCATTTGAAAGAAGACTTCCCAGAGAAAGAAAATGACAAAATCAATGTGAATGGCAAAGGCACAAAACCATTAATAATACTGAATATTAACATGCATAATTTAAACAGTGTTCATGCTTCTAAATGCAGTTGTCTCAATAATGGAGTTGCTCTTTCCCATAGATGAAGTATTCTGCAGCTTCCTACATAACATCCTTGAATAACCAACATAAAATGAATTACAATAGCTCAATTTGCTAATTATTAAGGTGTGGACTATTAAACTGAACTGGGTAAAAGAAGCATTTTCATATTCTGTGAAATTGCCTCAGCTTCCAGACAATCTGCTTGGTCTGGTGTGCAATATGATATTCAAAATTCAACGTATGATCAGAGGAAATGCCAAGAACCATGTTTCATTTTTCAAGTGCATGTTCCTAGCCAGGTAACTTTTTTGTTTTTTCAGCATTTAGCTTAAGATGATTTCGTGACAATAATTCAAAAGCATCCATACAAACCTAGACATCCCATGTTGAATTTGTTTTACGCTTGACAGGTATGAGCAGAATAATTTCTGTGTATGTTTAGTAGTTTACCTCCAGATTAACCAGAAATGTATTGACAGAGTTCATAACAACATTGAATTGAACTGGGAATAAAGGAGACCCACGAGGGAGTCCATTTTCAGCCCTCTACAAATTTGATCATAAATTTAGATATATAGATTCTATTTACCCCAAACCCCCTTAGCCAAGCAAATACTCTTCCAGCTATATCTACAGTATTTCACATAGCATATTTAACAAGATGGAATAGTCTGATGTCAAAGGCTGCCAAAAGATCAAATTGTAGGACAATAGCTTGTTGTCTTAACATAGTAAATGATAGCAGATAAAGACTTGAATGGTTCATCAAGAATGCCCAAGATGCACTGGGACGGGGAAGGGCTACCATTTTGAAGAGGTCATGCTCATCAGAAACCATATCTGGGAACATGAACAGCTGAAAAGAGGTTTCAGCAAAGAGGGCACATATAGTAAATGGACGTGAAGGAAAATGTGAATACAATAAGGACAGAAATTAAAGAGCTAGAGAGAGATTGAGTCAGTGCTAAAGTCAGGAAGCACACGAGGCGATGCTTTGAAGTCTGCCTGGTGTTTCTGCTGTCAATCAGTATAAGTGGAATGCTAATCTGTACACTTGTTTTTCAGATTTCTCCTGAGCTGTTTCTGAGCTGAGTGTATTTAAAGTTTGTTTGTTTGTTTATTGTCTGTTTCAATTTTTTTCAGCAGGGAGGTGATGGACTCTAAGCCACACTGCAGGCCAAGGCTCAGCCAGAGCATTGCAAATTCCTGGTCTAGCTGCACATTGTTTCTGCAAGAGCTCTCTCTCTTCAAACAGCAGAACCCTTGCAAGGTAGGTGGCAAAAGCCAGCCGTTCTCCTGTCCTGCTGCGTTCAGAGTTTCAAACATGTAAAATTGAAGCACACCACAGCACTATTTTTAAACATGGGTATTCTGCCTGTGTGTTTTTGTTCTCAGCAGATTAAGATATCAAAATGAAATTAGTGTCTAATCAGGGGTCCTCATAATGAAAGGATTGTCTCCTGTTGCATGTGTCTGATGCGAGTTGAGAGAAGTAGGCAGGCGTGGTCATGCTATATAGTTTCATTGAGATGCTGGATTTTCTGTTTTACACACAGGTTTAGCAATGAGATAGGCCAGTGGTTCTCAGAACTGTACTGGAGGAACACCTGCCAATTGGGTTTTTAGGATATCCCTAATGAATATGTATACTCTTCCAATAGAAGCTATTAATAACTATAAATATATATTTATACAAATAATTTTTTAATTTGTATCATAATAGTAATAGAGTCTCAATCAGATGTTTTGTCCTTATAATACCAGTCAAACTTGGGATCACATATGCTTCATGAACACCTCTACTCCCAAGTAATAATAATATTTTAATTTTTAGTTTTTAATTCTTCTCACTGGCAAAGGAGATACAGGGAATTCCATATGCAGGTCGAGATTACAGTATAATGTTTTGGCTTATGCAGATGATATTTTGCTTCATTTGAAAAATCCTGAATTAACTATCCCTCATTTACTGGAATTGATTGATCGTTTTGGCAAATTTTCTGGTTATAAAATAAATTGGAGTAAATCAGAGGTTCTTCCACTGAATGTACATTGTGTAAAAGGTTTATTTGATCCATTCCCATTCCTTTGGAAGGAATAGGGAATAAAATATCTGGGTATAATGATTCAAAAAACATTGGAAGATACAATGATAGTAAATGAAAAATCTTTATTGTTGAAAGTCAAAGAAATGTCATTACATCTTTCTTGGTGGGGGAGAGGCCAGACCATCAAAATAATGATCTCGTCTGTATTTTGTTATCAAATGAGTATGTTACCAGTTTACTTTCAGAGTTCTTTTTATAAAAAACTGAATGGGATTCTTATGAAATTCCTTTGGCTGGGTAAAACTTCTAGAATAGCCTTAGTATCTTTGCAAAAATCTCAATCGGCGGGAGGGGTAAATTTTCAAAATTTTTACAAATATCATCTTGCATCAGGGTATGTTTTGGATCCTTCCTGAACTCATGGATAATCTATCAGATTGGTTGATCCTGGAAAGTCATCTTATGGCCCCATTACACCTTAGCCATATTTTGAGTGTCAAGCTTCCTAGAATATACAAGGACAATATTATTTTTCATTCAACCTGGAATACATTAAAATTTATAGATGCCTTAACTCCTGTTCCAATACAACAATCTACGTGTCAATCCCTATGGTTAAACTCCAAGATACAAATTGGCGAGTCTAAAATCCTCTGGAAACATTGGTTGCAGACAGGCATTCGTACTCTAAATGATGTAATTCTGAATGGGAAAATGGTAAATTTATTACAATTACAACAATCATTTAGTATATCAAAGTCTCAAGGTTATAAATGGTTGCATTTGAAGCAAGCCATTCAGAAAGGGTTCCCTGACTGGCGCAACTTAAAAAATCAGTACAGCTTGCCGGATCTATGTTTCCAGACAGATTTTCAAGGGCATCAAGCCGCTAAGTGGTACAAATTAATATCTGAATATTTGGCTTAAGAGACATTTGGAGTATAGAAACAAAGCAGCATATTTCTGCTACACAATGGCCACGGATTTGGACTTGGAGAATGAGATGTACAGCGTCAGCATCTATGAGACAAGCTTGGTTCTTTTTGTTATATAGAATTTTTTGGACCCCAGTTCATTTGCAAAAGTTGGATAATTCAAAGTCTAATAGATGCTGGCACTGTCATCTTGAAGTAGGGACACTGGATCATCTGTTATTTTATTGTCCATTGATACTCAATTTTTGGAAATCGATTTGGGGTAAAATTAATATGGTATTAGGTGTCTCTATGTCATTGTCTTATAACGTGGTTTTATTTGGGACATTGTTGAGACCTAGGAGTCCAATCGACACATATAAAAGTAGACTTCTTCTGATTATGACGGGGGTGGCCATGTTACTGATAACTAAGAACTGATAGGTTAAACTTTTCTTTTCGGTGGGAAACACTTTGGGCTCCTTTTACTAAGGTGCGCTAGCGTTTTTAGAGCGCGCAAACCACACGCTAAACCAAAAATACTAACGCCAGCTCTATGGAGGTGTTAGCATTTAGCGCACACGCTAAAACCGCTGGCGCACCTTAGTAAAAGGAGCCCTTTGTATGAACGAATGAATGCAGAACAATTGGGAAACAATAAAAGGTTTAAAGAACTATGGGGTCCATTGGAAACATGTTTTACAAATTCATGTTCTCTGGCTTTTGTGAACTTTGATTGTTCTCGAATGTCTTTCTTGTGTATGTTCATTCTTCAATAAAAAATAATTGGAACTTAAATCCTTAATTCCTGGTTTTCTTTGATTTCTACACACATCCAGATAGGGAGGGAGGGAATAGGGTAATTTGTTTTAGTATATTGTTCAAGTACAAGTGCTGTTATATGTTATATCTGAACATATATTTGTTTGCACTTTATATAAGTTTTGCAAATTAATAAAGATTAAAAAAAAAAAAAAATTCTTCACTGTTCTTCTCAAACTTTATGGACCTCAGAAACACAACTTGCCGCTCAAATGTTTATCACAACGGTTAGCTTAACGTGTTGCCTCCTCACCAGTCCTCTTGTATATCTAATATTGGTATTAGCTTACATATTTAAAGTGCTTGAAAGTGCCTTAAAGTGCTATATTCAATTAGGTTAATCAAAAGCTTTTACTTATCTTAGTTATAATGATCGGGGGAACTCAGATCCGACATGTTTTGCATGTTTAACGCTTTATCAAGGATCGTTTCCCTAGAATAAATCAAAACTTAGGGCCTCTTTTACAAAGCTGTGCTAGCGGCTGCCCTGCACTAAGGGCCCTGAAGCCCATAGAGATTTAAAGGGCTTCGGGGCTGTTGCCACGCGGTAGCTGCTAGTGCGGCTTTGTAAAAGAGGCAGTTACTATCAAGTGCATTTAATAAATCTTATTTCCTTATAGCAGCACTCACCGCAATCAGTCCATCGCCACCTGACCAATTGTTTATAATGTGTCAAGATGGCGGCGGCTTTTTTCTCTGCCTTTTTAAACTTCCTCTAAATCAGCTGACTCTTGACGACATTGCCACAGACATCACGATTAAAGTAGGGAAGCCCATTCTAATTCTCCATTCAATCCCCCATTTTTGTTCAAGGAAATTTTAAAAACGCTCCTCCTTAAACAAAAATGGATCTATAAATTAAATTCAGTAAAGCCCGGGGGATTAGTGTTACATCTACCCCAGCACAAGAATGCACAGTTTATGGTCAGGGTCAGTGTTAAACGTACTGAGTCCCAAGGTAGAGATTTAGCAGAGGGCTCCAAAGCTAACCAGCAGTCTATATATTCAGCTTCAGGTAAACTTGGGGCCCTGGGCTAAGGGGCATGCCTTGTATGCACTGACCTAATATTAGCTCTGTTTCTGATATAGTTTTACTGTACTAGGATTTATTTACCACCCTTTTGAAGCAGTTCACCTAAGGTGATGCACATCAAAATAAAGATTCCATGATTGAGGGTGTCCCATATGATTCTAAAACTTACAAGTTAAATGCATATGCAAATGATGTGCTACTGTATCTTATGAATCCCTCTAAATCTATTCCTAAATTACTTGATGTTATAAATGAGTTTGGAATGTTTTCAGGGTATAAGATAAACGACAAAATCAGAGCGCATGCCAGCCAATGTGTTAAGTGTCAAAGATCTTTTTAAAGACTTCCCATTTAAATGGAAACAGAGGGTTTTAAATATCTGGATATACAGGTGCATTCCTCTTTGCATAAAACTATTAGAGCAAATGAAAGGAAACTAATACTTACTGTTAAAGATCTAGTAAAGAAATTAACGCCAAAATGGCTATCTTGGTGGGGTAGAATTGAAAACTGTTAGAATCACCATAGCTCCTGTAATTATGTATTATTTGAACATGATTCCTATCTACTTCTCATCATCAGTGTATAAAGATTTGGACAAGGAGATTAGTAAATTAATCTGGCAAAATAAACAGTCAAGGAGAGCCTTTAAAACTTTACAGCTTACCAGAGACCATGGAGGAGTTAATCTTCCACATTTTTATAAATACCATTGTGCTTTTATTCTATGACAAGCCATATGTTGGCTAATGCCAGAACAGTTTAGTTTACCAAGCTGGTGCACTCTGGGGCAAGATTTGTTCTATAGGAACTGAACTACCTAAAAATTTTAAATCAAACCCTATTATAAATTCCGCTCAAAAGGTGCCTATTGAGTTAGATCAACATGGACAACCCGTTTGGAAGTTCACATCTGTGTCCATTATGGGGAAGTAAGAACATTCGTATTGATAGCAAGCAATTGATGTGGAAAGAGTGGATGAAGTTGGGTATTTACACAATGAATGATGTTATGATATCTGGTAAACTCAAATCTTTTTTGGAATTACGTGATAGTCATCAAATTAAATTTACATACAGCTTTAAGTGGTTACAACTTTGTCATGCAATTGGTTGTTCAGAGATTTAACTGAAACTGTCCAAACCAAGTATTCTTTCGACATGCAAAAGTATTATGTGTCTAGGATATGAGGCATCAAATTGGTATAAAGTTCTAGTCCAAAAAGAACAACAAAGGCGAAGGATAATTGGTCTAAAAGACATATGAGCAAGTGAACTGAATACGTCGATATCTGAGGAACAGTGGAATCAAGAACAACAAAGGCGAAGGATAATTGGTCTAAAAGACATATGAGCAAGTGAACTGAATGCGTCGATATCTGAGGAACAGTGGAATCTCATACTAATTAAGCGTATTAGATGCTGTCAATCAGTTTCAATGAAACAATCATTATATTTCATGATAAGAAGGATTAATTGGACCCCTGTTAAGATGAATAAGATTAATGCTGAAAACTTTCCTTTGTGTTGGACATGCAAGAGTGAAAAAGGAACGTTGGATCATATGCTTTTTCATTGTCCAATAGTACATGCCTTTTGGCAACAGATTTGGAGTCATGTTCAAATTTTGTTATCTGTGAATATACCCTTAACATATGCAGGAGCTATATTTAACCTATTTGGTACTTCTATAGATATAAGTAAGAATAATATAAGATTAGCAGCGACATTGACAGCTGTGGCCATTCAGTCTATTTTGAGAACACGGAAAGACTCGTCTTCACTGTCATTTCAATTCTGGTGGAAAAAAGGGATAAAAAAGCAAGATTTGATAAAAGTATGGTTGCCCATTAAAGAATTTGTAGAAAGTAACAAGATTTGATTGTCATGGATGACTGGGTATGTATGTGTGTGTGTATTGGTATGCGTGGAACTACATTCTCTATATGTAGGAAAAGGGTGGGATGGGTTATGTTTAAGATACAAGTGTATCCCTTGCTTATGTTAAGAATATCAAATGTTTTGAGATATATATTCTTCTGTCTAGATGTTTTGTTATAAAAAGCTTTTCAATAAAAATTTTTGAACAATAAAATAAATCTGTATATAAGCAATAGCAATACATACAGTAGATTCTTTGTTAAGCGGAACTCAAACAACCAGAGCTCTCAAGCAACCAGCAAAAAAAAAAAAAAAAATCAAAGAAATACTGTAATACTTTAAATTAAAATAAAATCAATTTCTGGCAGAAATTTAAGTGTAAACTTGGCATGCCACACCTGAGTATGCCCACGCTTTGCCTACCATATGTCCAGTAGTATGTCTGGAACAGTTTATGGTGCAGCATAGTATGGGGTATAGCAGGGATCTCAAAGTCCCTCCTTGAGGGCCGCAATCCAGTCGAGTTTTCAAGATTTCCCCAATGAATATGCATTGAAAGCAGTGCATGCACATAGATCTCATGCATATTCATTGGGGAAATCCTGAAAACCCGACTGGATTGCGGCCCTCAAGGAGGGACTTTGAGACCCCTGCGGTATAGTATTAGTAAGGCCTATTTTCAACAGTAACTCTCAAGCAACCAGAAACTACATTTATCCGGCATCTATCAATCCCCATGGGTGCCGGTTAACTGAGAGTCGACTGTAGTTTACAAAGTCAACATGTGCATAGTAAAACATAGACCAAGGGTTCTTAGCTCAGTCTTCAGGACACATCTGGCCACCTAAGTTTTCAGGATATCCACAGCAAATATGCAAGAGATTAATTTGCATACAAGGGAAACGATGCATATAAATTTCTCATGCTTATTCAATGTGGATAGTATGAAAAGTTGACTGATCTGATATGTCCTGAAAACTTGGTAGAGAACCCCTGATCAAGACAGATGAGAGAGTCACAGGAGGTCGATTAGTCACCCCTATTTTCTAAGGAAAGATTGCACATGGAGCAAGAGAGGTGCATGGACATAATTTCAGTTTGGGTAGGAGTGCGTATGCAAAGTCTTGTTACAGTACTGTATTTGCAGCCGGTGTTGGTCCTTGTGTGGGTGAGATTAGCTATGTAGCTGTTTTGTTGTTTTTTTTTTCCATTAAAGGCTTGGAAGACGAGCTGCACTTTCACCTGCTTCCTGAAGTAGAGATAGGGAATAGATGACTACAGTTAATAAGCCTTAGGGAATAGATGACATTAGCAAGGTCACATGTTTCAGCAGAGTGTTGTCAGTTAATAGGTGCACTTGAGGTGGATTCCTGATCTTTGAGAGACTGTACCCCACCTGCAATTTCCATGTTTTCCCTGTGAATCACTCCATAGTAGAATAACCTGCATCTGAAAAGCCAGAACAATTAAGCGCTGGTTCATGCAGTCGCTTTACAATGCCACACATTATTAGAGATGTAGCAACGTCTGCCACTTAGTCTGCAAGTAAACAGTCCCAGCCACTCTTCAGAATGTGCCTTATTAATGAAAAGATCCTATTTCTATCTAATTCACCGAGGAAGAACGTCATTTAGAAAGCTTGTACCAGAGGTGGTGTTGGACGCAGTACCCCAGGGAGGCTTAGGAGATGACTATGCATTATTATTTTAAGAATCTTGCTGTAAAGTAACTCCACCATCACATGCTGTAAAAGACAGATTTAGAAAACCAGTCCCTTTGTTTTGTTGCTGTTTTCAATATGGCAGTTACTTCAGTAGAGGAAAGCGATTATTGTGTGGCTCCGCTTGAATAAACAGAAATGAAGGCCAGACATCAAGTTATAGGTGACATCTTTATTTCTGTTGTTGTTAAGTTGACATTAAGTTAATCCAATGCAAAGCTACCACCTGTCCTCTAACTTATTGGTTGCCCTTTATGTCTCTGTAAAATGATGCTTCTCACTGATTAAAATTGATATACGATTACTTCTGTCACTCGGGGAATGTGGCTTCAGGTGTGGAGGAGCTGCAGAGACGTCTGTAAGGGAATGTGGCTTCAAGTGGTGGAAGGGCTGCAGAGATATCGCTGGGGGAATGTGGCTTTAAGCATGCGATTTTTCCAATTTTGCACTATTTTGTGGGTATGTCCGTTTGAGATTTAAGCTGTGCACGTGAGGTTGAGCACAAATATATAATCTCCTGAGGAAGCTAGATGTGCCCAGCGCTGTTCATTGAGCATTCAAGATACGGTCCCTTCTCAGAATAGCTTACAATCGAATCAACAGAAAAACATGACAAGTAGGGGGTTGGGGAGTTCATCAGGCATGAATGCCCTACAGTGGAGATTAGGAGTTAAAAGCAACCTCGAAGCCTGGATTTGAATACAGACAAGGACGGAGCTTAGCTTAGTGATTCAGGGACTCTGTTCCAAGATTATGGCACAGCAAGAGAGAATGAACGGAGTCTGGAGTTCGCAAATGTAGACAGTGATGTACTAAGGAGGGATGGATTGCCCTAGAGGCTGTCTTCACGGTGGGAGGGGGGTCAGCGCCTCTCCTCCTGTCTGCCCCCCAGCATACCTCTTTAAATGTTCACCAGTGTGAGCAGCATAAGAACATAAGAATAGCCTTACTTGGTTAGACCATCAAACCCAGTATCCCGTTCTCATGGGGCCAATCTAGTACCTGGCCAACACCCAAAAAGTAGCAACATTCCATGCTACCGATCTAGGGCAAGCAGAGGCTTCCCCCATGTCTTAATAACATCTTCCACTTGTTGCTCACGTTGTCACTTCCTGATCACGGAACCAGGACATCACGTCAGAAGGGAGCTGGGGGAGAAGGGGGAGAGCACTCAAGCAGTGGGGAAGAGTGGAGGGGAAGGCACATGGCACTGTGATGCTGGACGCCACCCTCCCTTGCTATGCAACTGGTGGAATACAAGTCATAAGGGGAGAGAGGTGGTTATGAGGCAGACCTGTGAGAAACAAGTTGCAGTAGTTGAGGCAAGAGGTGATAAGAGCATAGATACGAGTTTTGGTGGTGTGCTCCAAGAGGAGGGGTTAGATTTTGCTGATATTATAGAGAAAGAAGTGACAGGTTTTGGACCTAAGGTGTTCCTCCTGTAATTGCATAGGAAGACAAATCTGGCATCCTGCCACATAATACACACTTTGTTCAGTGCTTTAGTACAGGTGTAATCTATCTTAATAAGGGGACCCTTGCCTCTTCAACTTGTATATTTCTGATATTCTAATAGTGCAGAAAAAAGGTATTAGAACCATCTTGTGAATTACTGCTTTGTGTTTGCTGCTGCAAGAGTTTTTGAGAAAGTAAAATCTCAGTGCTGTGCTTAGTGAATATGCTTATTCAGAAGATTCTGACAATCCACTGTCACTTTAAAAATGCAGTTTCTCAGGGGTATGTCAGGAGGAACTGTGGAGGTGTAGCAGCTTCTAGCTCAGGTGGAACATGAATTGGATTGTGGCAGCATGATTCCTGTTGATTAAAAAAAATAAGAATTATTTATTTTATTTAAAACATTTCAATACTGTTTTATTCCAAAACGGTTTACAATTAAACAGAGTGCCAGCTGAAAATTTCTATTTTAGGATGCTGGCCAATAGAAGTCAGGAAATAGTTTCAGTAGACCAGTCTAACTAATGCATAAGTCCCTTGAAAAGATATAGAGTGTATATGTATAGGTGGTGTTAATCCAGTCTACCAAAAAACATATGTAGTGTAGCGGTTTGGATATAAAATTTGTTAAAGACAGGCGGCGGAAAGCTTCCGTCGTAAAAACGCTGATGAGCCCCTCTGGTTGGACCAGGCGCCCAGGGCCCGCCATTCGGAGGATGGCAAGCCTGGCAGGGTGGATGGGCTTGGGACCCGTCCATCCGGCTAATGTAATGTAAGTGCAGAGGGGGTGAGGGGGGTGCCGGGGGGGGGGGCATTCAGGGGTTTGGGGGGGCGGATGTGTGGGGGATCCCTCCTGCCTGTATTTTAGGGGGGGGTCGCTGTGGGCAGGAGGGCCTGGGATCCCTCCTGCCTGTATTTTAAGGGGGGGTGGGAAGGTTGTGGGGCTTGCGCCTCAGCAGGAGGGTTTGGGTTCCCTCCTGCCGGTATTGTGTCGGGGTTCGGGGGTGGAGGGGTGGATCACAATCGCAACAGGAGATATTGGGCATCTCTCCTGCCGCAATTCATGGCAGTTCGTGGGGGATCGCTATTGCAGCAGGGGATATGAGACATCTTTCCTGCCGCGATCGTTGCGGGGGTGGAGGGTAGGGAGGGTGGATTCTGTAACCGGTGTTGTTTTTGACAGACGCCGGTTACAGAATCTAGCTTTTAGGCGAAGGACTGGCCCCTCCTTCGCCTAAAAGGTCTTGTTTTGGGCATTTGAGACTTAGGCTATTTTTTGGGTTGATAATGTGTTCTAAGGTTAGACGTAGTGTTGGTCTGGGCATTTAAACTGCTGAATGTAGAGGTAGGCCATTCTCAAAAAAAAACTCATTTTGAACGTTTTTTTGAGAATGGACATTTTTCTTGCTGCTACTTTCAGCGTTTAGGGCCTTAGGCCAAAAGGGGACTTAGACAGTTTTTTAAAAATTATGTCCCTCTAAGTTTTCTTAATTGCCTATGCCACAAAAGTATCATTCCCCTCAAACTTTGCTTTTGTGGCCAGGATATTGATATTTTGAAATTTACCTTTTTTGCAGAACATTCCAGATTGATTTCAAGCTGAGTAAACGTAGGGACCTTTTTACTAAGGCACCTTAGGATAATGCCATGCAGCAAACAATACTACAGGCATGCCACACTTGCTACTGTGGTAAAAAATTTACTGCATGGCAATTCAGTCAGTAAAACTTACCATGGCTGTGGGTGGAGATGGGTGGAGGAAGGGGCATGTGGTGGGTGTGCATTCCTACAATGCTATGGTAAAGGCACACGGTGCTTCTTACTACTGGGTTGGTGCAGGAGCTTTTCCCACCTTCAAAAAGGCGCATGTGGGTGGAAACCTGCCTCTCTGCAGACACACCAACGAACCATGCTTTTTTGACCCAAGTTTATTTATACTTGATATACTGTCTATCAAAGAATACTTAGACGATTTACAATATTAAATTTAAAAGAAAAAAATGTAATTCAAAATAAAAGTAAAGGGGAATGTTTCATGATTAAAGAGGATAGACAAGGTACACTGAAACGATGGGAATCAGAGGGAAGGATGGTGAAAAATACATTGAGGTAAAAAAAAAAAATTAAAAGGGAGGTAGTAGGCCAAAATAGGTGGTAGACGCCTGCAGTGCTAATTTTGGCCTTAGGCCTTAGTAAAAGGGCTCCTTAGAGTAACTTCAGGAACTTTCTAGAACTTTCCATCTATATAAACAGTACAGTATAGCTTTAGAGATCTTAAGCACACCAGCTCAGTTAAGTTCCAACTGCCTTAAGTGGTAATATATTTGCATTGTTTTAGATGGCATCAAGAGGCTGCAAACATCTGGCAGATTCATTTTTCTATGTATGTGGGCAATTTATCAAGACAAGAGGGGAAAAGTACTCTATAGAAGCATCTGCTAAGATGTGTGATGCCTACAAGGCATATTTCGGCATGTCTGTTAGGGATCAAGACAAACCTTGGGCACCTCACTTCACAGAGAGCCATGAAGTTTGCTATTCCAAGAATTTGGTGGGAACCCACTGACCACTCAAGCAACTGCTACTTCTGCATGAAGGACTCTTCCAAATATCAAACTGGCAAGCATGCATCTGCAATCATATATCCGGACATTCCTTCATCCATTACCCCAGTACCACATTGCCTGAGTTCCCCATACCCACTACCCCAGAGAGAAAGAGAACTGCTGTTTTTAGAATAGAGCAACGTCCGAGAGTGAAGGAGATGTTGTAGATCCATTTTACAATATCAGTGGTACAGCTGATGAGAGAAACCCATACTATCCAAACCAAAAGACCTCAATGACTTGATCAGAGATCTTGGTCTCACCAAGTTCAATACCGAGCTTTTGATTTCTAGGTTCAAGCAGTCACAAATCAGAGGAAGAATCGCCAAGCTTTTTCCATCTTCTTCACCCATCAAGATGGGCTCTGCTTCTGCCCCAATATGGACCAGTCTGTTTAAAGCAATTGGAATTGCCTGTAACCCAAAATAGTAGCATCTCTTCATTGACAGTTCATCTAGGAGAATCAAAGCCATGCTGCTCCATAAATGAGAACAAGTACTATGTCTTTTACTGGCTCACTCGCACCTCAAAGAGGATTAAAACAACATCAAGACCTTATTAGGCGCCTTATAGTATGATGAGTACTTCTAGAAGGTCATTGTAGACATCAAAATGGTGGCCAAATTTCCCTGCTATCTCTGCTTTTGGGACAGCAGAGACACAAAGGTGCACTACCAAAGGCAGGACTGGCCAAGGCAGACCAAGTTTTCTGTGGGGAGAAGCAACGTAAAATGAACCACTGGTGAGCACCTGGAAGATGCTAATGCCACTACTGTACATCAAATTGGGCCTAATGAAATAATTTGTTAGAACTCTAGATATAAAATTGGCAGCCTTCAAGTACCTTCAAGACATCTTCCTAAATCTGTCTGAGGCAAAGGTCAAAGCTGGTGTTTTTGTCAGACCATAGGTAAAGAAGATCCCAAGAAGCTAACTAGGAAGGTGGAACAGCTTTGTTGCAGTGGTTCAGGGCTTCCTGGGCAATCACAAGACCAAAAACTACATGGAGTTGGTTGAGACTCTGGTGAGGGATTGCAGTAAAATGGGCTGTAGGATGTTTCACAAAGTCCATGTCCTTGATGGTCATCTTGAGACATTCAAGGAGAACATGGGACCATATTCAGAGCAAGGTGAGCGCTTCCACCAGGATATACTGGACTTTGAACACCGCTACCAAGGACAATATCATGAGAACACGATGGGAGACTACAGCTGGAGGCTGATTCGTGAAAGTGACTTGCAATATAATTGCAAATCTCAAAAAACTACTCACTTCTAAATCTTCTGTGATCAACTTTGTATAACTTTAATATAAATACATGTTAATTGTGATTCATATATTGCTTTTTATGACTTTATAAGAATGAAAAGATGAAAATTTGGCGTTTTCACATTTTAAATAGGTAAATTGCAAAATTTGACTATCTTGGTCACAAAAGCAAACTTTTATGGAAATAACAGACATTTTCTATACTTTTTAGGCATGAGCAATTAAGAAATTATATTTATTGTCCAGGAACAAAAATCAATCATGTTACTTAGGGCTCCTTTTACTAAGATGCGCTAGTGTTTTTAGCACACGCAGCAGATTAGCGCGCACTAACCCCACGCTACGCGGCTAGAACTAACACCAGCTCAATGCTGGCGTTAGATTCTAGCGCATGCGCAGCATTGTAGCGCGCGCTATTCTGCGCGTTAATGCCCTAACGCAGCTTAGTAAAAAGGAGCCCATAGTGTTTTATGTTTTAGACGTCACTTTTATAAAACTGCCCAGAGCATAGGCTGTATATATGTAAGGCCTTTTTGATGTAAAATAAATTGGTAAACGTTTGTGTGCGTAAGAGTAGGTGTAAATGTATGTGGATGTATTCTGTGTGGCCTGACCATAGCAAGGCAAAAATGCGTCCTGTTTGAGTCTTCCAGTGAGCCCACCTGACAGCTAGGGTAGGTCTAGGGTAGGGCAGGCAGCTGCAGTTCCCACTTGCTGCTTCCCTTGTTGGTTCTGGATTCAAAATGGCAGCTATGTCCTCTAAACCTGGGGGCGAGGAGCCTATAGGAAGGTAAGTGGGTGCACTACGAGGGGGTGCTATAGACAGGGTTACCATATTTTTTCTCCTCAAAAAAAGGACGCATGGCCCCACCCCATTCCGCCCACAGCCCTGCCTCTGTTCTGCTCCCCCAACCCCAGCCCCATGTAAACTTCATCTCTTCAGGGCCACATCTGGAGGGCATCTGCGCATCCACAGTTGCGATACAGTGACATCACATGCATGCACACATGCGTGTGATGTCATTGCGTCGCAGGTGCCCCCCAGACACGGCCCCAAGCTCAATGGTTTTCAAAAACCTTTAGTCTTCTAAAAAGAGGACATGTTCAGGTAAATCCAGACATCTGGTAACTCCAGCTATAGGGAGAACAATTGAAGATGCTGAGCAAGCAGGGGAGGTAATGGATGGAGCAGTATTTTGGTACCCTGCCAGTATTTTGGTACCTTGTATGACTGCACCAGCCACACATACCTTGCTATGGCCCTGCTCTGGGGTTATTCCCCCCTGTAGCTCCTTGTGACCCTGGGCAAGTCATTTAACTCTCTTTTTTCCCCCAGGTAGAAAAACTTAGATTAGAAGCCCAGTAGGGACAAAGTACTTTTATATAATATACAAATTGCTTTGCTTGTACTATAGACAGGCAGTATATAAAATGTATTACCCTTAATTTTATCTTTAATTTTTAAAAGAGAAAGTATGTGTATGTTTTTCCTTTCTAAACTTTTCTATATGTGCAAATGATATCATGCAGATCTGCCAAGTCTCCCACTAATCGCGCAGCAGCAGGAGATGACATTTTATGAAGTGTTTCCTTCTGCCACTAGATGGGGAGGGCCACTCTTTATGCCTCTAGCTGCCAATCAGCTGTGCCAGAGGTTGAGCAATGGGTGGGGATTGGTGGAGCAATGGGCAGAGTGGGGCGGGCTTGAAGCTGATCCTAAATCTCCCACTGAGCAGGTTGACCCCTTGGGAGCTCATTTTCTTGATGCAGAGGAAAGACTGTGACTGCAGGGTCACTTCATGTAAGGGTGAACATAAACAATACTTTGCCTGGTTAATCCATGCAGTATTTTTTGAAAGTACACACTTGTATCAGTAAACTGCTTTATTTCAGTTATTGCAATTTAAATCCTCTTCACTGCTTTTATTTTGTTCCCTGGGTCCTCTGCGAGCAGGCTTCTTACACAACAGTACTGAAGTTGGTTTGCATACCTTTATCAGGTTGACCTCTGTCACAAGAGACATCCCACAGATTGCTTGCAGCAGTTCATTGGCAGCACTCAACATGTCTATGGTGATTCACAGCCTGGCTGTCCTCACAGGCAGTGCAGAATGACAAGGAGTCACCCTGTCAAAATGTCAAGAATGACAACCTGATTGGAAAGAGGCAATGTCCTTCCTGCCCGGGTGTGAACATAGCAGTTTTATGAACACTGAACAGTCTGATATAGCACAAGGACAGTAGTTGATGAGTGATGATGCCATCATTTGTCTTACTGTGGAGATTTAACTTAATTGGAGGCCAAGGTTTCATAAATACTATGAACTGATGTGTTCATTCATGCCTACATTTGTAAACTTAACTTGAATACGAATCAAGATGGTGTCGAGGACGGATGCTTGAATGGGAAGCAGCGAGTTGTGGAGCTTCTTTTTTGCCTTTAGGCCATTTATCACTAAAGCACAACTCTAGCCCGGCATGGGAAAGAGAAAGGGGACTGTTCCCTCTAACCCTCCGGTGTCCGGGAACCCGCAGCGCATAATTCAGCCGACGATATCAGCTGCCTTTGCCCGTTCAACCGTGGAGACCCACTCTACTTTGGAGGTGAACCCAAAGGAGTTTTCGGGGGATCTTTGTGCAGGAGCTGCCCGGGCGTTTCTGAACCCGGAGCAGAGGTTAGCTCCTCCCCAACCCGGAAGTTTGTTGGTGCAGGGAGCTGCAGGAGCTCAGCATCCTGGTGAGGGAGGACTGGACTCCAGCAGAGGAGGGACGCCAGCACTGGAGCCTCAGCAGGACGGTGCTGGAAATGTAGGCCAGCTAACCCCTAACACCATGGAAGGAGAGGTGAGAGGAGCTTCTCTGGAGGTAGAAACATCAGTTTGGGGGAACTGAAAAGACCAGAGAAAATTGATATGGAGGCCCTATCTATTATGGACGCTAACCTTAAATTGAGTCTTTCAACTATTAAAACTGACTTTGGAACTCTCTATTCCAAGGTGCAACTAGCTAAACTAAGTGAGGAATTGGAGAAACAAGAAGAAAGTTTGAAAGAAGTAAAGACTGTTCAATTGGAATTGGTTAAGGAAAGATCCTTTATTTCTCATAAATTAGAGAACTTTGAAAACTCACTTAGGAAAAATAACTTAAGATTTTTGAGTTTTCCTAAATGTCCCGTCATCTCACCAATTGAGATGGCGAGAAAATATTTTCAAGAAGTCCTTGCCATTCCATTGGAAAATTTACCTCCAATTGTTAGGGCTTATTACTTAGATATTAGGAGACCTCAGGGGGAGTCTACTCCTAAGGAAAAATCTAAACATAATGTTGATTTGTCTTTATTTCTGGAAAATTCTCTTGAGGTAATTACGGATAGAACCACTCTATTTTTGACTAGCCTTGGAAAGTGATAGGGAATATGTTTTACGTTTATATTTCCGTCATATCAATGACAAGTTTTTGGGCTGAAATATTAGAATTTTTCCAGATTTAGCTCAGAAAACCCAGAGGCGCTGAAAGGAGTTCTTGGCCTTGAGGCCAAGAGCCCTAGCACTCGGGGCTACTTTTTTGCTTACATTTCTGGCAAAATGCTTTATTTCTTATCAAAATAAAAATTTCCTTTTTTTTTTTTTTTTGAGCCCAAACAGCTATTAGATTTTATAGGACCAAAGGAGGGGTTGGTTTCTTAGTCTATTGATGAATGACCTGTTAATGAGCTGTAGGATGGATAACCATTACCATTGATCTAATCTGAATAATTTTGTTCAATTTATTGGAATTTATTGAAATTTATTTCCTTTCTTGAATCCAATATTGCAGACTAAATAGTAGATAGTATTTCTAATATTTTTCTAGTATTTTTGTGTATTTATATGTTAAACTTTTTTTCTTATATATTCTGATCTTTTCAAGATTGTAATGCTTGAGGATAATTGTAAAAACTTATAAATTAAAATAAATAAAAGTAACTTAATTTTTTCAATTTCCCCATATACACTGTTAACATGAGCTGGATAGGCTTATCAGTATGTCTTTAAGTCAGTGCTCTAAGTTAGCCTGGTGTAGCACAGGTCCCTGTCTGAACTCTGAATTAGAGAATGACACAGTGACTGTTTCTCACAGCTAGCCACGGGTAATCCACAGGAACAGGGGAAAAAATTGACTGGTTGCTGCGGGTACGGGGACAAGACTTTTCACCATCCCATTGAGCAGTGAATGGTCTTATTCCCACAGTAAAGGATCTGCTGTGAGTCGACTCCCGGTCAGCAGTCCTCCTCCCTCCCTCCCTATTGCGGGTCCAACAACCTCCTCCCTCCCTCACTCGCTCGCGATCACAGTTACCAGCAAAACCCCCCCAAAAACAACAACCTGCGACTTAGGCGCTAAAGGGAGGGGATAGAGGGCTAGAAGGAAGAGAGAGAGGTGCAGCACCTGCAGGGAGGAAGAGAGAGAAGGAAAGGGAAAGAGAAAAGCTGAACCAAGGTGATGAAGGAAGAGTGAGTTCAATATTTCACTTAGCAGAGGGAGGGAGGAAAGAGAGAGTGTGAGAGACACATTGGTTTAAGAAAGGGGAGAAGCTGGACACAGGGAGATATACAAAAAGAGGGGAGATGGTGGGCATGGATGGGAGCATATGAACAGGGACAAAAAGGGGAATGCTGCATCTGCATGGGATAGTATATGGACACAGAGAGTCATGGGAGGGTATATGGACACAGAAAGAAGATGGCTAGACATAGGGGAGAATAAGAATGCAGAAGGAAGATGCTGGATGGGGGGGACAAAAGGATATAGAGGAGTGATACTGTACACAGGAGGAGGGGATCATAGAATGGTGAGATGATGAAGGCAGGGAGATAGGCACAGGGGGAATACTAGAAAATGATGTATAGGAGACATAGGGAAGGGAGATGCTGAACATGTCAATACATTCACAGAGAGAGAAGATAGATGGTGAGCATGGAGAAAGCAGAAATGCCAAATGGTCAGGAGACCTTAGTAAGTGAGTTAAGAGAAGACAAAAGAAAACAGAGACCAGCACCTAAAACCAACATGACTTGAAGAATAAAATGATGAGACAACAAAAGGTAGAAAAATAATTATTTTCTATTTTTTGATTAGAATATATCAGATTTGAAATATGTATCTTGCTAGAGCTGGTGTTAGACATAACTGGGGACCGCAAAGCCCAGGCAGTGTTTCTTTAGCTTTCAGCTGACTTAGGGCTCTCTCAGACTAGAGGGCAGTTGCCCTAGTTACAGTCCCCAACACTATTCCTGTCATATGTGACTGCAGTATTCTGTTAGCATGATTTTTCTGTTTAGCAGTCTGTAGTAATTTGGCTTATTCGGTTTTCTCGATAGTGGAGGGGATATTTATGAAGGGGAGGGGAGACAGGTGTTTTGTTGAGCCTTGCTCTGTTTTATTTGTGTTTATAAAATGCACTATTATTTGTACTGTATTATTTATGTTTATAAAATTGTACAGAATATTGTTTCTTTTTATATGTTAATAAAATAAGTTCAGTATAAAATCATAACTATTTGAGGCTTGTGTGGATGAGATCAAATGGCTTCAGAGATGGGTCGGGGATCAAGCTGGTGGGAACGGGGACAAATTTTTTTCTCCACATCATTCTCTACTATGAATCACTACCTAATTTGTTTGTTCAGGCTGTCAGAAATAGTAACAAGCCTGTGTTAACAGGTGATATACCCAGACCAAATGTCAACACCAAAAGATTTCATATTGTATAAAATCTGACCTATGCTGGCAGTCATCATGGCACAAACACTCACTGTACTTCAAATTTATTTTCTTAGTTTTGTCTTCTGGTTTGCGGCCTGTGTACCTTTCTCACCATCTTGGGAAGCTACATTCCTGGAGTCGTACTCTCCTACTTGCTATGTAAGTACCACTTTGTGTTTCTTATTTTTTTTAAATTCCACTAAAGATTAATTTATTGTATAATTCAGAAGGAAGAAAAAAGACTTGGACTCCTATTAAGCACAGGTGAATCTTCAATGTCTGCTTTGTTTTGGAAGACAAGACATTGCACCAAGTCAGAAGCCTGTGCAGGCCCATTTACGGTAAATGGCTAATCTCACTTACTAAAAGCATAGAGGGGCATAATAAAAAAAACAAAACGTCTAAGTCCCCTTTTGGCCTAAGGCCCTAAATGTTGAAAGTAGAAGCAGGGAAAATGTCCAAAAGCAGGGTTTTTTTTTATAATGGCCTGCCTCTACGTTCAGCTGTTTAAACGCCCAGACCACCACTACGTCTAAACTTACACCATATAATCAACCAAAAAAAACCCTAAGTCCCAAAAGTCCAAAACAAGGACTTTTAGGCGAAGGAGGGGGCCAGACCTTCGCCTAAAAGCTGGATTCTGTAACCGGTGCCTGTCAAAAAGAACACCGGTTACAGAATCCCCCCACCCCAGCAACGATTGGGCCAGGAGGGATCCCAAGCTCTCCTAGCCCGGAGACCCCCACCCCGTCCGACAATGATCCAGGCAGGAGGTAGCCCAACCCCTCCTGCCCAGGCAGCCCCCACCCTGGCCGACAACGATCCAGACAGGAGGGAGCCCAACCCCTCCTGCCTAGTCGATCCCCCCACCCCCACTAAGATACGGGCAGGTGGGATCCCAGCCCTCCTGCCCTCGGCGCACCCCCCTCCCACGATCACCCCCCTGAACGCCCGATTGCCCCCCCCCGCCTGACCCCCCCTCCCACCCGTACCTGGAAATAAGTTGGCTGGACGTCCAGGTCCTAAGCCCAACCATCCAACAGGCCCGCCATCCATCGAATGGTGGACCTTAGGGCCTGATTGGCCCAGGCACCTCAAGCCCGCAGTTTAATAGAAGAGGGGGTAAAGCTCCCACCTGGTGCTCAGTCCTCTATACATGTCTCTGCGAGGGACTGAACAGCTAATATTCATATTTATTAATGTTCATTTTAATATTCAGTAATGTCTAGTGTGGAAATTTACAGTTATCTTCTGTGCAAAACACTTCTCTGCATCACATGGCCACACTAATACCCGTCCCACCCCACCTTGCCTTGTTTTCTACATCAGTTCCCTTTTAAAAAATTCACAGGACTGTCTGAATTGAGGCTGTGGGAGAAGGGATGGCCCCACCCCCACCAGCTCTCATGCAGGATAAGTAGAGCAGAAATGATCCCTGCTGCTCCTTTGTTTTGTCGCATAAAGCCAAATGGTACCATAGTCGATTATGGTAGAGAAGGGCCATTCTGCCAAGCTGCCTTCCTCTCCTATCCTCTACCATTTTCAATAGATAAGTAGAAAAATTCCCCACACTTAAACCAACATCAATTCCCACCGTCCCCACAACCTTACTGACTTTTTCCTGAGCTCTCAACACCATCCCATCCGCTGTAGCTATATCGATTCCAGGCCTATTTATATTTCTGTATAGTGCTGGCTTCTATTACTTCTACAGGTAGCTTCTTTCATGCACCGTCATCTTTTTAAAAAACTTTTTGTTTGTGTGTTCCTAAAAAGACCCATTCTTAGTCAAGTATTACGAAAAATCATGGCTACTGCAAAAGCTACAGATTGATTTACCTTCTGTGTGGCTATTTACTCTAGCAAATTAAAACCTTTAAAGGCATTTGAGTAAGTGCTAAAGCCGGTTCCAAGTTGTCATGGGTCTGTTCCAGCAAGTTCCCATAATTCCCCTGTCACTGCTAAATATATCATAAACTGTTCTGCTTGGACATGGACTTGGAAAGTTAGACACTGTATCAGAAAATGTTAGCCAGCCTCACTGGCAGCTGCATACCTGTCTCCAATGTTGTGTGAACTTGTGAGCACCACTGAACAAATGACCACAGAGCCTGTCTGGTGACATGGATTTAATGTTCTTCAAATTCCGTGCCTTCTTTCTGTGTGTAGTTATGTGTGCTTTATTTACTGAGATGTCAAACTGCTGTTTACTCGAATGGCACTTGTAAAATTAATGAGCTCCTTGAAAAGAACATGTATTAAAATGAAGACCAGTATATTAGGGGTCCTTTTACAAAAGTGTGGTAAAAAGTGGTCTTAGAACTTGATTTTATTTGTCTTATGTCAAAAATGGCAAATTTACCGTATATACTTGACTAAAAAAACTGAGATTTTGGGGCCAAAACACATGGCCCCAAAATGATGTCTCTTCTACTACTATTTATCATTTCTATAGCGCTGATCTCTTTTATCTGTACTTGTCCCTTTCCCCTATATATTATAGTAGAGTTTATATACATTTCTTATTATTATCATCCCCCTCTTTACTAAGCTTGACAGAGCATGCCGGCACAGTAAGTGTTGTGATGCCCACAGGGCTTGAATGGTCATTGGAGAATTTGCCATGGGGCACTTGGCTTTGCGGTTTAGTAAAAGGGACCATATATGTTCATATTTTCAATTGATCTCAGGATTTTCTGGAAGAAGTGTAATGTACTTAGATTGAATTTGTTAAAAAGCGTAAATAAATAATTTCAAAAAAGTATCCTTAGAATGCCCTTCTGTGGATCTTTCCTGTACGCTAAGGCCATTTTTTTACCGCAACCCTAAAATGGCCACTTTTCAATTTTTTTGTATTACTGGTTATGTGCTAATGTTGCTGTTAGTATGTGACCATTTTTTAAAAATTTACTGCTCGACCACTTACCATCCCCCAATTTGTAAGCAGTAGAGGCTCCCATAGAATTCCTGCGCTAATATAGATACACAGTTTAGCGCAGGAATGCCTATTCTCCATCCTGACCCCCTCCCCCCGGTAAAAAAAAAATGCTTATTTTAGTGTGCATTTAGCATATGCACATTTGGCAGTTACTACAGAATGCCTGAACACATCAAGTGGTATGCTATTTTAAGCTGTGTTAGGCACACGTTAGCGCCTAATGCAGCTTAGTAAAAGGAGCCCTTAGTTTTAAATGCGTCCAAGAAACAAAGGTCATACACAAAGAGTTGGTGGTAGAGGGGCGTCAAGCTCATGTTCCAGGAATTACGAAGTAGCACAGTATTGCAGCCGATGTCCATTCAGCCCATCCAGTCTGTTTAATTATTCTGATCTGTACTACAGATTATTTATTTGGAATATCTGATGCCTTTATGAAGAAATTTGCCCAAGATGTTCTACAGCAAGTCTAACCCAGACATAGGAAATAAACAAATACAGTAGTAAAAATATTCAAATAATAGTAAACACTGTGGCATAATATGCTACTTATAATATCAACACAGTATATATTAAGACATGGTAAATGGAGATTGAACATAGACCAGGCTTGTCCAAAATTTTTTTTGTTATTGGTGACCACATTTTATATTTTCTAATATTTGGAGGGCCAAGATATACACATAAGAACATAAGAATATAAGAAAAGCCAGTCTGGGTCAAGCCAATGGTCCATCTAGCCCAGTGTCCTGTTTCCACAGTGGCCAATCCAGGTCACAAGAACTTGGCAAAAACCCAAATAGTAGCAACATTTCATGCTACCGATCCCAGGGCAAGCATTGGCTTCCCCCATGTCTGTCTCAGTAGCAGACTATGGACTTTTCCTCCAAGAACCTGTCCAAGCCTTTTTTTTAAACACATCTACATTAACCACTGTTACCACATCCTCTGGCAGGTTTGGACTCTTAAGCTTGGAAAGAGACAGCTGAGGGGGAGATATTATTGAAGTCTAGAAAATCCTGAGGGGTGTAGAATGGGTAGAAGTGAATCGATTTTTTTTTTTTTTTTTTACTCCATCAAGAATTACAAAGATTAGAGGACTCTCAATAAAGTTACAGGGAAATACTTTTAAAACCAATAGAAGGAAATATTTTTTCACTCAAAGAATAGTTAAGCTCTGGAACTCGTTGCCAAAGGATGTGGTAACAGAGGTTAATGTAGATGGGTTTAAAAAATGTTTGGAGAAAAAGTCCATAGTCTTCTATTGAAATAGATATGGGGAAGTGCTGCTTGCCCTATGATCAGAAGCATGGAATGTTGCTACTATTTGGGTTTCTGACAGGTACTTGTTTTATTTATTTATTTAGATTTTTATCCCGTCCTCTCAGTAGCTCAGAACGGTCTACAAGCAAACATTCACAGTGGAGTATATTTGGACAATACAAAGACTATAGAGTAGTTTAAATACATTTGGACAATACAAGGACTATACAATAATTTAAGTAGAAGTTTTGAATGGAGAAGGGAGGGTAGAGAGGAGGGGGTAGGTTTAAGGGGGGGGGAAGTGTAGATTGTAGTTGAATTTTAGTTGAAGAGAAGGGTCTTTATCGCTTTCCGGAAGGTCATCAATGAGTTCTGTAGTCTGATTTGTGGGGGGGAGTTGGTTCCAGAGTTGGGGGGATGAAGTGGCTGTAGGAGCGTTTGCGGGCGGTTTCTGACAGGAGGGACCTTCCTGAGGGGATGCACAGGCATTTCTCCATTTCTGAGTGGAGGGGGCGGGTGGGGGTGTACAGGGTTAGCTTGGATTTCATGTAGGTAGGGGTGGTGGTGTAAATTCTTTTATGCGCAACTACCAGGGCCTTGAATGCACAGCGTTGGTTAATTGGATTGGCCACTGTGGAAATAGGAAACTGGACTAGATGGACCAATGGGCTGATCCCATATGGCTATTCTTATGTTCTGTTCACATAGTGATATCAGAGACCACCCTGTTACAGAAAGTGTGATGTAATGTAAAATCACCATTTATGTTAAGCTTTTGGCTAATGCTTTGGGTTCAAGGTGGATTACAACATAAAAGGTAATTAAAAAGAAAAAAGCAATACTTAGGGCTCCTTTTACTAAGCTGCTGTAGCGTTTTTAGCGCGTGCTGCTCCCCGCGCTACACAGAAAAACTAACGCCAGCTCAATGGAGGCGATAGCGTCTAGCGCGCATGGCATTGCAGCACGCGCTAAGCGTACGCTAAAACCGCTAGCGCAGCTTAGTAAAAGGAGCCCTTAGAGTATCTGCATACTAGTCAATGTAGTGTTAACCACTTTGATATCCGCAGAGGAAAGACGGTATATTAAATAAAGATAACCATAACCATTAACATCATCTGAAGTGGCTGATATCAAATTCACCAATACAATATAAATAAGAGTACATTGAAATGATCAAATATATGGAACATAAAACAAACCTTCAACATCCTTCAAGCCTCATGCCCCTAAAATTGCATCTCTAACCACCCAAAACCCTCAGCCCTAATCTCACAGCTCTCATCAGATTCCACTTACAACCAACCAAAGCCCAATGTTGGTTCTAGTCAAAACTTCATAATCAGTTATAAGATTTGTAACTTGGCTCCACTCATCATACGCCACTCACTGTTTTTGTGATTTTGAAACAGGAACAAGAAGAAAACCCTCTTTTGATACTATTTAATTTGATATATCATGCTCTTTTTCTATTACAGTACTGTGTGCCTTTTTATATCCACTGATAAAATGTAATGAATATGGACAAAAAATCTACAACAGGATCAAGCCTGCTCTACCATCACTAGATTTTGGATTCAGAAATTACTTCCACCGAAGGAGTAAAGAGAGATCTGGTAACGTCAAATCTCTTGGTTTGCCTGAAGCCTTACAGATCGATCTGACTTCAGCTCTCTGATTTTTCTGTTTTCTTTCTATTTTGTTTTAAAGTCTGCATTGTATTGATTTGATAAGATTCATAGCATTGGTGCAAATGAATGGGGAAGTGCCACCAAAATGGTTTCTACCATTGCCTCTCTCCGGTTTCTCTCACCTTGTTAACCTTTGTGTACTGTAAATACAGTATTTTCACAATAGATTGAGCGCCTAATGTTCATTTCCAGAAACACCTTTGGTGTTTTAGCTCATGACAAGTACCATGCCTAATATCACCTTTTTCTGGTGTTCTTGAGGATTTGTGAGATACATTCTGCCATGTATAGGTGACAGAAAGTATCTAAGGACAGAGAGATGGAAGCAGCTTTTAATTCCAGCATGCCATGGCTTCAAACCAGGTATCCTTTGAGGGCTGTTTTCTTAGCCTTATATGCACAATGTTTCACAATGCATGTATATTTAGCCCTCTTTGAAAAGGCTTTCCTGAGTAGAGGATAAGGATGTTTGGTGGTGAGGGAAGGGATTGGACTATAATGCAGGTAAACTCTATTTTCAAGTCTACCTGCATTATTTTCTTTGCAGAATCTACCTCTATGAAGAGAGAGAACACAAAATCTGTGAGTTTAAAGTGCCCCTGCACTTTGCACCAAAGAAGACAGTTTGAAAATTGTCCTCTGTATCCAAGTCATCCTCTGTTGGAATTAAAGGTTTTTCATCTATTCTGTGTCTATGATATAAATAAATTATATAGGCATCTATAGCAGAATTTAAGAAATATAATTAGGCCAAACTAAGTGTATGTGGAAATATTAAAGAGTAACTCTTCGTTCTTTCTTTCTCACATCTACCAGAAAACCCAAAAGACGATGAGAGCAAGTTGGATTTATCAGCCTTATGCCCTGAGGTAAAAAAACAAGTGTTTTTGGCTTGTGCTCTTCCTTTATCCCATACTAGATTTAAGTTGTTAAAATACTGGATAATTAGATTACCTTTCAGGGTAGACACCTCTCTTCTTTGAGGTCTACAGAGAGATCTGTTGTCTGGGGTAACAAAGATATGCAAATTAACCAAATTTTTGCCCCATTATATGGAAATCTAATGATGAATGCACACTTCTGGTTATCCTGAAAACCAGACTAGTTTGTGGCTTTTGAGCACAGCAGGTGCCTGTCCCAGACTGGAGCTTGTTGAAGTAACACAGAACTTGGGGCTAGATTCACTAAGCAAACGATTGGTTTGCGAGCCCTTTACGACCAGATTTCCTTCTAACATGATTCACTAACGCCTATAGCGATCTGATCCCAATTGTCCCATGCAAATTAGTAAAACCCCATGCAAAATAGCCAAGCGATTGATTCACTAACAATTGCTTGGCTATTTTGAGTCGGGTTTTACTATTGGCAAACCCGACTGCTGCAGACCTGTAGGTAACTGAGTTACCATCAGGTCTGCAGGTATTTTAACAGGCCTGCCTGTCTTTTTTATTCATTTTTTTCCATGCCCCATAAAAAAAATTAAAAAACAGGCAGACCTGTCAAAAAAAGACCGAGGGCTCCCCCCCCCGACAAATGTGAGGGCCCCCCAGCGACCCACATATAGCAGGAGGGATGCCCACTCCCTCCTGCCACCACCCGATACTGCCCTCCCCGCCCGCACGAATATGGCAGGAGGGATGTTAACTCCGCACAGCCCAACATGGCACGACCCATCCACACATGAACAGCCCGACCATGTTAAAGTTGGGAGCAGGAGGGGTGCTCATTCCCTCCTGCTCCTAGGCCAACCACCCCCCTGGCCCACCCACCTGGTACCTGTAAAATAGTTGGGCGCAGGAGGGGTGCCCGGTCCCTCCTGCTCCTTGGGCAAGGCGGAGGGATGCCCGTCCCTCCTCCTGCTCCTACGCACTGCCAAAATCTTTGGGAGCAGGAGGAAAGTCCTCCTGCTCCTACTCTTCGGCTGGCCGGCGCCCAATAGTGGCCTTAGGCCCCGCCCTGGCGCATCATCTGATGCACGGGGAGAGGCCTAAGGCCCTGATTGGCTGAGTCGCCTCAAGCTCCTTCCTTTAGCACCTCAGCCAATCAGGGACTTTCTTAGGAGGAGTCTAAAGAAGTCCCTGATTGGCTAAAACAATGGCCAATCAGGGACTTCCTTAGACTCCTCCCTAAGGAAGTCCCTGATTGGCTGAGGTGCCAAAGGGAGGATCCTGAGATCTAAATAGATACATTAGAGACTGAGTAGCTGCGTGTGGTCAACAGTGCTTCTCCCCTCAAAAAATTTAAAAACTGAGTCTTTTATTAATAATAGTAATTTTTTTATTTTACTCTTTTCTGTGTTAAATAAAAATTTAGGATAAATACAAATTAATATAGGCATACAAACGTGCCTCTTAAAATAAATGTGATACAAAGAATAAACATACAAAAAAGAATTGCTCCTGAGGGCCATTAAGACTCTAAGATGGGCATTTCTGATAGAACGTCTGACTTTGGATGTTTCCCACAAGACGTCCCAAAGTCCATTTTCAAAACCACTAGATGTCCAAATTGTTTTCTGAAAATTACCTATTTAAACATCTTGGCCTTTAGGATGTCTAACTTTTTTTTGGCCATTTTTGAATACAAAAGCATCCAGGTTCAAAATATCTAAACCAAGCCCATTTGGACATGGGAGGGACTAGCATCTTAATGGACTAGCCACACAGACATGCCAACAGGGCAGTGAGGTATCTTAGGGGACACTGCTGTGAACTTCACGTAAAGGGTACCAGGTACCTATTTTACCAGAACCCCCTTATAGTGTATGGTGAGTCCTCCATAACTCCTCAAAACCTACTATACTCACCTACCACCCTATATAGTGTCAACTATATAGCAGTATAGGTGATTTTGGGTGGGTTTTGGTAGGCTCACACTTTCCACCATAAATGTAGTGAGTATTGAGTTATATGGGCCTGAATCCCCCCTCTCTGTGGTTCACTACATTACCCACCAGGCTACTCCAGACACTTGTTTGCTGCTGTATTAGGATGTCCCATAATATCTGCAACTGTCATAGAGGCTGCCATATACTGTTCTTTCACATCTTTAGAGGGTTGGAGGAATCAGTGACCACTGAGGGAGTGTTTGGGGGGGGAAGGCATGGTGGAGCATGCTTTCTAAACTAAACTAAACTAAACCTTAGGTTTGTATACCGCACCATCTCCGCGTGCGCAGAGCTCGGCACGGTTTACAGAGTTTGAAAGGAAAGGAACTACAAAGAAAGGATATAGGAGAGGGACTGAGGAGATAGAGGGGGACAGGATACTAGAGCACGGGAGGTGATTAGATTTTTGAAAAGAGCCAAGTTTTCAAGTGTTTGCGGAAGGATTGGAAGGAGCTAGAATTTCTGAGCGGGGATGAAAGATTGTTCCAGAGTTCTATGGTTCTAAAGGGGAGGGATGTTCCAAGTTTTCCTGCGCGGGATATACCTTTTATGGAAGGGAAAGATAGTTTCAGTTTTTGGGAGGATCTAGTCGAGAGCGGGTTTGAGGAATTCCAGAAGAGTGGGATAATGGGAGGGAGGACGCCATGTAGAATCTTGAAGGCTATGCAGGCACATTTATAGAGGACTCTGGAGTATACTGGGAGCCAATGAAGCTTGAAGAGGAGTGGGGAAACGTGGTCGAACTTGCCTTTTGCGAAAATAAGCTTGGCTGCGGCGTTCTGAATTAGTTGAAGTCTATGGAGGTTTTTCTTAGTTAGGCTTATATAGATGGAGTTGCAGTAGTCCAGTCTAGAGAGGATGGTGGATTGGACGAGGATGGCGAAATGAGAATGATGAAAGCAGGGTCTTACTTTCCTCAACATATGGAGGCTAAAGAAGCATTTTTTTACCAGGGAGTTGAGGTGATCGTTGAAGGAGAGAGAGGAATCTAAGATGATGCCTAGGACTTTGCTTGAAAACTCAAGCTGAAGAGTGGGGCCGGAGGGTAGAGGGATGGAGGTGGGTAAATGGTGTGAGATTGGGCCGAGCCAAAGTAGTTTGGTTTTGGACTCATTCAGTTTCATTTGTACAGATTGGGCCCAGGATTGGAGGTTCGTAATACATGTGGAGATGTTCTCAGCAAGGTTCGAGAGGTTCGAGTCGGTTTCGAGGAGGATGAGGATGTCGTCAGCGTAGGAGTAGAGAGTTTCTAGGGGGGATAAATGAAGGAGTTTCAGAGAGGACATGTAGATGTTGAAAAGGATAGGGGAGAGGGGTGAGCCTTGCGGGACTCCACATTTTGGCTTCCAGGCGGGGGATGCCTTCAGTGGTCATCTGGTTAGTTTGGGTACTTTTTGGCACATAGACACTTGGAAAACAGGTCTAGCTCTTGTCATCTAAGTCAGTGTTCTTCAACCTTTTTACACCTATGGACCGGCGGAAATAAAATAATTATTTTGTGGACCGGCAAACTACTAAAACTGAAATTTTTTTTAAAAAACCATCGCCGCCCCGTCCCCGCGAGCTCGGTCCCACAAACCATCTGATCCCATCCGCACAAGCCTCAAATAGTTATAATTTTATATTGAACATATTTTATCTCTATAATAAAAGGCTAACTCGCGCATGCGCACTCCTATCAGCGTGCTTCCGTGATCCGTATGTCCGTGGCCGGCAAGAGTGCACATGCAAGCTTACAACAGCCCGCACTCACGGTCTGGCTGGCTCACTACAGTTTTTCGCAGTGGCGGCTCACCTGCTCCGCCTTCCTCTTCCTGCCAGTCTCAGCCGGGCTCACTCCTGGCAGCCCTGAACCTGTTCTCCGTTCCTCGCACGACGGGCCAGTGAGTGGCGCGGCGGGGGCAATGCAGGTGGAGACTGTTGTTGGCGGCGACTCTTGGCGTCGGAGACGGAGGGAAGGGGGGTGGGAGGCAAGAAGTTCGGCAGCATAAACGCAAATTGTTTGCAGTGCGAGCAGGAGGAGGGTGAGACCGAAGCCATTACTCCGGAGTTTTACAGCGAGATCCTGGAATACACCCTCCCCTACGAGCAGGCATAGGAAAGGGGTGTGGCAAAGGGGGAAAGCAAGGAAAGGCTGCCCAATCTCCTGTGGGGACCTGATGTGTCCTGTGTCCGTCCGTGGCCGCGGCTTCAGGCGTATGCGCCAGTTAGGGAGCGGCGCTGGCGGCGGATGGCGGAAGGAGGGCTCATGGTCCTGCCGCCGCTGCCGCTCCTGTTCACAGCAAGTCGCCGACTCCCCCCCCCCTTCCCGCAACAACCGCTACCACTCCTGTTCAAAGCGGCCTGCTGAGGTTAGCGGCCGGCTGTAACGAACCTCGCAGGCCGCTCTCCACATGGTAGCACGTTCCCTCTGACGCGATCGCCTCAGAGGGAACATGCTACCGAGTTGGAGAGCGGCCTGCGAGGTTCGTTACAGCCGGCCGCGAACCTCAGCAGGCCGCTTTGAACAGGAGCGGTTGCGGGAAGGGGGGGGGGGCGTTTTAACAGGAGGAGTCGCCGAAAAAAACCTTCAGCCGCAGCAGGCCAGCACGTGGGAAGGAAAGGGGGAGGGGCCGAACGGAGCAGGGCAGCTCAAGGTAAGAAGGGAATGGGGGGTGGGTGAAAATGCTTCTACTACTCAGCAGGGACCTGGAGGGGAAGGGAAATACCGCTGCTGCTTCTGCAGAGGAAAGTGGTGGTGGGGGAGAGAAGGGAATGGGGGGTGGGTGGGGGAAAATGCTGCTACTACTTCTCAGGGATCTGGAGGGGAAGGGAAATATCACAGCTGCTTCTGCAAAAGAAAGTGGGGGGGGGAGAGAAGGGAATGGGGGGTGGGGGAAAATGCTGCTACTGCTTCAGCAAGGACCTGGAAGGGAAGAGAAATACGCTACTGCTTCTGCAAAGGAAAGTGGGGGGGAGAGAAGGGAATGGGAATGGGGGTGGGTGGGGGGAAATGCTGCTACTACTTCACAGGGATTTGGAGGGGAAGGGAAATATCACTGTTGCTTCTGCAAAGGAAAGTGGGGGGGAGGGGGGGAGACACAGAAAGAAATACAGACAGACAAAGGAGGCTAGGGAGAGAGACAGACAGAAATAAAGACAGACAGGGGACCAGAGAGAGACAGAAAAAAAGACAGACAGACAAAGGGTGCCAGGGAGAGAGAGAGAAAAATTGCAGGAGGGAGAGAGACAGAAAGAAAGGAAGAAAGAGACAGGAGCAGGGAGAGAGACATAAATAAAGAAAGACAGACAGCCATATATTCTAGCACCCGTTAATGTAACGGGCTTAAACACTAGTTAAAGTATAAAAAGAAACAATATTCTATACAATTGTCATTTTATAAATACAAATAATACAGGGCAAAGATCAACAAAACCCCTGTCTCCCCTCCCCTTCACATATATCCCCTCTACTATCAAGAAAACTGAATAAGCCAAATTATTACAGAATGCTACACAAATATCAAGTAACAGAATACCACAGTCACACATGACAGGAATGGTATTAGGGGAGTGGAACTAGGGCAACTGCCCCCTGGTCAGAGAGAGCCCTAAGCCAGCTGGAAGCTAAAGCACTGCCTGGGCTTTGCACTCCCCAATTATGTCTAGCAAGATACATATTTCAAATCTGATATATTTGAATCACAAGATAGAAATCAAATTATTTTTTTCTACCTTTTGTCGTCTCTGGTTTCTGCTTTCATTGCCTTTTCACTCTCTTCCAGCCAGTGTCTGCCCTAAGAACATAAGAATTGCCACTGCTGGGTCAGACCAGAGGTCCATCATGACCAGCAGTCCACTCACGCGGCACCAGCACCCTAACTGAGACTAGCCCTACCAGCGCACGTTCTTGTTCAGCAGGAACTTGTCTAACTTTGTCTTGAATCCTTGGAGGGTGTTTTCCCCTATAACAGCCTCTGGAAGAGCGTTCCAGCTTTCTACCACAGAACTTCCTTACGTTTGTATGGAATCTATCCCCTTTCAACTTTAGAGAGTGCCCTCTCGTTCTCCCTGCCTTGCAGAGAGTGAACAACCTGTCCTTAGCTACTAAGTCTGTTCCCTTCAGTACCTTGAATGTTTCTATCATGTCCTCTCTCAATCTCCTCTGCTCAAGGGAGAAGAGGCCCAGTTTCTCTAATCTTTCGCTGTATGGCAACTCCTCCAGCCCCTTAACCATTTTAGTCGCTTTTCTCTGGACCCTTTCGAGTAGTACCGTGTCCTTCTTCATGTACGGTGACCAGTGCTGGACGCAGTACTCCAGGTGAGGGCGTACCATGGCCCGGTACAGCAGCATGATAACCTTCTCTGTCTCTTCAGTCCAGCATCTGCCCCTTCCATTCACTGTCTGTCTTTCCCTGCCATCTCTCCTCCTGCCCCCCCCCCCCCAATTTGGTCTGGCATCCATCATCTTCCTTCTGTTCCCCTCATGGTCTGGCATCTCTATCCTTCCCTCCTCCCTGTGGTTTTTAGCATATCTCTCTTCTCATTTCCTCCACTCAGATCTGATATCATTCTCTGCTCTCTCTTCCCTTTTCTTCTCTGGTCTTCCTCTCTATTTTCTGCCTCCATCTAAATTAAATTATTTCTTACTATTTAGTCCCATTTCCCTCTTTTCACTGTGTCTACGCACAGCTTGTCACCCCTTTCCCTCACCCCTCCATTATCTTACTATTTTCTTCCCCCTTTATTTATCTCCTCCTTCCATCCAGTATGTGTTCTTTCCCCACTTCCATTCAGCATCTGCTCTCCCCTCTCAACTGACATCCATCTGCCTTCTGCTCTCTCTCCCTTCTTCTCACTTCCATCATCTGTCCCCTTCTCTCTCTCTCATCTCCTCCATTCCATCATCTGCCCCTTCTCTCTCTCTCCCCCCCCCCCCAACTTCCATCATCTGCCCCCCTTCCCCTCACCTTTGTGGGTCACTTTCTTTCCCCTGAGGGTGACTCATGTCAGAGGGGAAGCTTTGGCCGAGCAGAACCGCTTGCAAGGAACAGTGGAACTTACTTGATTGATGTCGATGCTGGGGCCCGTTGCCATTTGAAGGAAAAAAAAAAAGGTGGAAAAAAGGGACCTGCAAAGGCGAGAGGAAGGGAAACCTCCAGGACAGCTGCTCTTTGCCCTCCTTCAGCGGCCCAAGAGTCCAGACCAACAGCGGCAGCTCTGTGTACTTCTAACTTCGGCACAGAGCTGCCCCTAATCAATAGTTTAGCGCGGTTTCATGAGGCAGCCTCGGGGCCTTTGATAGCCGGCCCACTTCGATGATGCGATGTGGGCCGGCCTAGCAAAGGCCCCGAGGCTGCCTTATGAAACCGTGCTAAACTATTGATTAGGGGCAGCTCTGTGCCGAAGTTAAAAGCATACAGAGCTGCCGCTGCTGGTCTGGAGGTGCGGAGACAAGGCAGGAGGCAAACGCGGTGGAAGGCAGGAGTCCCGGCATAGCGACTGCAACAGGAAGTTGCAAGTCAGCTGACGCCGGCCTTTCGTTGCGGCGGGGACCGAATCCTTCGCGGACTGGCAAGATTTTGTTTGCGGACCGGCACCGGTCCGTGGACCGGCGGTTGAAGAACTGTGGTCTAAGTTACGTTCCGGACGCCTTGGGAAAAGTTTTATTATAACCGCAAGCCATCCTAGTGCTAAGCATGCCTAAAGCCCACCCACAACATGCATGCAACATGCCCCCTTGAACTTTGGACGCTCAGAAGACAAGAAGCCTAGCAAGACATCCAGAAAGCTGGTTTCGAAAATTGACACTTGGATGTTTTGGTAAGAAAAACATCCCAAGTGCAGGTTTATGCCATTTTTAGATTTATTTGTGTTTTGAAAAAGAGCCTCTAAATGGAACAAAGAGAAAAAGTGTGTATACTTAAAAGTATCCAGTCACCATCTCTACTTTGCCCAAATAAAAGAAAGTCCTTTCTGCTCTTAAAAAGCCTTTACTTTCTATACTGGTACCATTTAGTGAGATTTATCTGCTTTCTTTCAAAGATGGCATGCTTGGCCATTAATTACTATTTGCTATAGTATCCCAGCTCTGTTCTTTCATATCTCTTAAATCTCCTTCAGTGCCAATGCCTGGTCCTTAAAACATTCCATAAACCTTGGGTGCATCTGGGAGGTTTTTCTTTTAAATTTCTTCAGGTTCGTGACAAGCATATACAGTGGAACCTTGATTTACGAGCATAATTCGTTCGAGAAGCATGCTCGTAAACAAAATTACTTATATATCAAAGCGAGTTTCCCCATAGAAAGTAAGGGAAACTCGTTTCCAAGTTTATTAGATATCTTGATTTATCGCCTATTCACATTTCTAGGCGATGTACAAATTGTTCAAAAATTTAAATAACATATCATTGAACATACAATAATTTGGGTAAGAAAAGTAAACTTATTTAAATAGATATAAATACATTTAGATGAAATATTTCTACATATAATAATAAAACAAAAGGGAAGTTATTTAATGGTTACATTCATTGTTAAGTTCAATAATTTGAGGGAAATACATTAGGAGGGGAGACGCAGACAATAAATACAGAAAATTAAGTTGGCGATGCAGAAGAGTTTAGTCATTAAAAGCATCTGTAAATAAAAAACTTTTAAGATTGGCCTTAAATTTTTCTAAATTTTTTTCTTGTCTTAAATAGAGTGGGAGATCATTCCAGGACTGAGGGGCTGTTATGGAAAAGATTGTATTACGCCTTGTGTTGATGACTTTTAATGAGGGGATAGCTAATAGATGTTGATCCTGTGATCTGAGAGATCTAGAGGTGGTATATGGTATTAAGACTCTATAAATAAAGGCAGGAGTTTTGAATTCTAAAGCTTTAAAGGTAAGTAAGCATTGTTTGTATATAATGCGGTGTGCTACCGGAAGCCAGTGTGCTTTCTTGAGTAATGGTGACACATGATCAAATTTTTTGGCTTTATATATAATTTTAATGGAGGCATTCTGAATTATTTGTAAGCGCCTAAGCTCTTTTTGTGGCAAACCTATAAATAAGGCGTTACAGTAATCAATTTTAGAAATTACAAGGGAATGAAGTAAGATGTTCAGAGATTGTGTACAAAGAAATTTTGATATAGATCGGATCTGGCGGAGTCTGTAAAAGGTAGATTTGACCACTTGGCTTATGTGATCGTGAAAAGATAATTTATTATCGAATATTACTCCTAAAATCCTAATGTTTTTGGCCATCTGCAGGGAAATACCTTTAATAGAGATAGGAGAGGAAAGTGTTTCACAGTCTTTCCATGGAAAGAGCATAGCGTTGGTTTTCTGAATGTTTAAAGATAATTTATTAGTTTCAAGCCAATATTGAATTTGATCCAGTTTGTCGTTTATCATTGCTATTTCTTGAGGATTTTTGGTATTGATTGGATGTAATAGTTGTATATCGTCTGCATAAGCAAATACTGTAAATCCAATGGATTGACATAATGTCATCAGAGGGGCTAAGAAAATATTAAATAAGATAGGCGATAGTATTGATCCTTGGGGGATTCCATAAGGCAGTGAATAACTTTTTGAGGTTGCATCGTTAAAAGAGACAATCGATGAACGGTTATCAAGGTAAGACTGGAACCAAAGCAGAACTTGATCAGTTAAACCGATTGACTGAAGCCTATTTATTAAGAGACAATGATCAATAGTGTCGAAAGCAGACGATAGATCAAGAGAAATCAAAATTACAGATGTATGATGATCTAAATGATATAATAAAGATGTTGTCATACCAATTAGAGAGTGTTCTGTGGAATGATTTTGTCTGAATCCTGTTTGATTTGGATGCAGTATGTTGGTTTTTTCAATGTATTCTGATATTTGGTTAAAAACAATTTTTTTCGGTTATTTTAGCTAAGTACGGTATATTAGCAATTGGCCTATAATTAGTTTTTATGTCGGAACCTATTTTTTGATCTTTAAGAACTGGGCGTATAGTGGATTTTTTCCAGGCTGGGGGAACTTTACTTTGTTGTAGACTAGACTTGATTAAAGTATGTATGTAGGGACCAAATATAGAAAAGTATTTCTTGAGGATAATGGGGGATATTGATTCATTGAATGTTCCTTTATGATTGATGTTTTTAATAATCATTTCTAATTCTTTAAGACTGGGAACGTTAAACTGAGAACATTTTGAAGTGAGTGATGAATTAGATTCATGCTCTAATGGAATTGCAGATTGTTGTTGTAATGTAAAGTTATTGCTGATTTTTTTAATCTTATCAACGAAACTGCCTGCTAATTCTTGTGCGGTTGGAAGAGGTTTAATGTCATGTGAAATGTTTTTGGATTGCTGATTAATTGATTTTAAAATATTATATAATACGGTAGTATTTTTAGCCTGGATAATTTGTTTTGAGTAATATTTCGATTTTGCATGAATTATTTTTTCTTTGTAGTATGTTGCATGGTCTTTAAATTTTGAAAGATTTGAAGGATTTTTGTCTTTTCTCCATTTTCGTTCCAACGAACGAAGTTGTTTTTTAATTAGGTCTAGTTCTGAGTTAAACCATGGATTAATTTTCTGACGTGCTGAAATATATTTTGTTTGAGTTGGGGCAAGTTTATCAATTAGGAGCTGGGTAGCATTCTGCCATTTATGTAAAAGATCTTCTATAGTGGTTGATTCTAAATCACCAAAGTCTAGGCAAAGATTTGATGAAATGGATTCGACTGATAGTTTCCTAAAGTCTTTAAATTGTCTAATTTGTGAAATTTTTTTTGGTTTTGATGGTACTGCTGTGATAGTTATTGATATTACATAGTGGTCAGACCAGGCACTGGCTGTGAGGAATGAAATTGAAAGTGAGATTTATTTGATGAAGATGTAGAAGTTAAAATCATATCAATTGTGTGACCAGCTATATGTGTTGGAACTGCAAATAGTGGGGATAATTCTAACAATTTAAGATGAGAAAAAATGTCTTTGGTAAAGCTATTATTTGAATCCCCTCCTCCCCAGAGGCCAGTGGCACTGCTGTACTCCCCCCACCCGAGAACCGGCATTGCTCCCCCCCGCATGATCCGCCATCCCCCCCCGCTCACATGCCCCCCCCCCCCCGCCGTGATCCAACATCCTCCCCGTACCCATCACCCACCCAAACACATCACTTACCCCCCATCTGGCACCGGCACCAACGCACAGGACATGCTGGTGCTCGAAGATCTGTCGTCCTTTTTGCTGGGCCTTGAGCATCTGCGCATGCTCAAGGCCTTAGTTCCTGCTCTCTCGGAGATCTCAAGAATCTCGGAGAGAGCAGGAACTCGAAGGCCTTGAGCATGCGCAGATGCTCAAGGCCCAGCAAAAAGGACGACAGATCTTCGGGCACCGGCACCGGCATGTCCTATGCGTTACATTATAACTGATTCAAGGCCCAAAACATCTTGGCTTATTACAGTGCATGATCACGTATAATGTAGTCAAGGATTTGACCCCTCCTTTTTTAAATTACATATTACAGTGTAGACCCCATAAAATGCAAGTTCACTTATGCTGTCTAGTATCTTGGACCTCAACATCCTATTTATATTGGATCTACAGTGTATATCTTAGAGAAAAGATAGGATGGCGGAGTTTTGATAGAGATATTTTTAAATACAGTAGCTCATCTGATGAGCTCTTATAATAATTGAAGAATTGATTTTCTACAAAAGAAGTCATTTTAAAAATCAATCATTTAAAAATGGATACAAATTATTACAATGAAATTAAAATTAATTTAAAGATATTATAATTATTTTTGATTATAAATTAACAATGGTAGACCAAATTAACCATATAGTAAGAAGCTGTTTTCTAACTATGAGAAAATTAAGGAGGCTACGAAAGTATCTACCCTTAGCAGAATTCAGGCTAGTAATTCAGTTTTTCATTAAAGATACCTGTAATATTGTTTATTGGGGTTTTACAAAAAAGGATTCAAACAATCCAACACACCACAGTCTGTTTAATTTTTGCCTTGAAACTATTAGATCATGTAACTCTCATTTTTCTCTCACTGCACTGGCTTCCAATAGAAGCAAATATATAAGCTTGGCTACTTGTGTTTTAAGATTTTGTATAGGTTGGCCCCACAATATATGTTAGGTTTAGTGTGAGGCTAACATCAGATTGAATATATAACAGTCGGAACTATATGTTAATACCGTTTTCTACTCCAAGGAAGGTATTCCAATCGGACTGCTAAATTTTGGTCTACATTTCTTGGAGACATTAAAGTACTGAATAATTAGGATTCTTATAAGAAAGTTCTTAAAACTTTTCTTTTTCATAAATATGTTCAGATAAATAAATTACATTGAATTAAGTATTATGTCATTCCTAGATAAATGATCTAGTTACTCTCTTGTAATCCACTGAGAACCTATATAGCAGATATAATAATACATTTATTTTTATAAGTAATTAACCCCCTCTTTTACAAACGCAAAGCGCAGGTTTTAGCGCCGGCAGCAGTGGTAATTGCTCTGACGCTCATAGAATTCCTATGAGCGTCAGAGCAGTGACTGCCGCTGCCAGTGCTAAAACCCACGCTATTGCGTTCGTATAAGAGGGTTTAAAATCTGTATCTGTAACATTAGGTTGTTCACCTTTGAAAGAGAAATTGGTCTATACAGCAGCAGTATGTAGAGAGTTAACTCTGGACTGCTGAGGTCTTTCCTTCCTTAGCAATATTATTAGTGATCAACACCAAAAATTTGATTACTTTGATATTTAGATACTTTTGGTGTGAACACATCTATTAGAGCCTCTTATCAAGCACAACAGTGCGGGTCGGTGCATTAAATGCACTGAAGTTCATTCAATCCCTGTAGGCTTTGGTGCATTTTATGTACCGACCTGCACTATTGGGCTTGATAAAAGAGGTCCTTAGTAGGGCCACTGGGGGAGTTTGAGGGAGGGCAGAACCAGTGTCAGCTGTTGTTCAGATCAGGTGTTATTCTGTTAAGCTTGTGCTAATGCATAAACTGAAGGTATGCCTTGACAACTTTAGTGTTTTGTCAGTGTGCTGTGAGATGTAAGGTTGAAAATCACTTGGACAGTTTAATAAAAGCCTTCTTATACACATAGAAATCAGTTCTACATTTATAAATCTCTTATAAAAGTACCCCTTAGTGTGGATAAGTACCCCTTAGAGTAGATAAGTCATAGGTTTTGATTTTTTTTTTTCTGTCAACATGTTCTATATGTTTTCCTTAAAGCAGCTCTGTCTTAGAGAATGACACGGGAACTGTTTCCCATGGCTAATCACAGCAAACCTGCAGAACTAGGGAAAAAATTGGCCGTTTGCCACAGGTACGGGAACAAGGCTTTTCACCACCCCATGGAGCGGTAAATGGCCTTGTCCCCGCAGTAAAGGATCTGCCGTGAGTCACCTCCCTCCCCACCCCTGCCGGCCAGCAGCCCCTCTCGCGATCATGGGTCTAAAAACCCCTCTCCCTTGCACCCTTCCTACCTCGCTTCTGATTGCGGGTCAAACCTGTGACTCCCCTGGGTTGGCCCCTTTGAGTCTCCTAACCCAGGCCTACCAGACTGTCTTCATCAACGAATAAGCAACATCACAGGCCTGCTCTGGGCCCTTCCGGCCAAGTCCCTCCTTCCGATGTAACTTTAAATTTTGCCGGAAGTTATATCGGAAGGAGGGAGCCAGCGGAAGGTCCCAGAGCAGGCCTGCGATGTTGCTTCTTTGTCAACGAAGCTTCTAAGAGGCAGGTGGGCCCAAGGCAGGAGGCACAAAGGGGCTGACCCAGTGGAGTTGCAGTATTTTTTTTCCTGCTGGTTTAGATCCGCAATCTGGTACAAAGGAGGAGTCTGTTGGACCTGTGATAGGGAAGGATGAGGGCTGCTTAATTCACGAGGGGGGGGGGGCTTGCTGCACCCGCGAAGGGAGAAGGGTTGGGCTGCTGGACTGACTGGAACAGAAGAGAGGGGAGATAGGTGCTGGATCTGGTCTGAGGGGCTAGAGGGAAGGGAGAAAGGTGCAGGACCTGTAAGGAAAAAGGGAAAGAGAAAAGCTGAATCAAGGGGATGAAGGAAGAGTGAGCGAAATATTGAACATAGCGGAGGGAGAGAGGAAAGAGAGAATGTGAGAGACACATTGGTATAAGGGAGTAAGAGAGGGGAAAAGCTGGACACAGGGAGATATACAAAAAGAAGGGAGATGGTGGGAGCATAGGAACAGGGACAAAAATGGGAATGCCGCATAGGGGTAGTACATGGACACAGAAGGGTAATGCTAGACATGGGAGGGTATATGGATACAGAAAGAAGATGGCTAGACATGGGGGAGAATAAGAATGCAGAAGGAAGATGCTGGTTGGGGGGCATAGGGATATAGAGGAATGAAACTGTACATAGGGGGAGGGGATCATAGAATGGTGAGATGATGAGAGCAGGGAGATGGGCACAGGGTAAATACTAGAAAGGGACGTATAGGAGACAGAGAAAGGAGATGCTGAACATGGGGAACAATACATACACAGAGATAGAAGATGGATGGTGAGCATGGAGAAAGAAGATATGTCAAATGGTCAGGAGACCCTGGTAAGTGAGTTAAAAGAAGACAAAAGAAAACAGTGACCAGCACCTGAGACCAACATAATTTGAAGAATAAAATGATGAGACAACAAAAGGTAGAAAAAAATAATTTTATTTTCTATTTTGTGACTTCGAATATGTCAGATATATTCTGCTAGAGCTGGTGTTAGACATAACTGGGGACCGCAAAGCCTAGGCTGTGTTTCTTTAGCTTCCAGCTGGCTTAGGTTTCTCTCTGACCAGGGGTAGTTTCCCTAGTTGCACTCCCCTAACACTATTCCTGTCATGTGTGACTGCAGTATTCTGTTAGCATGATTTTTCTGTGTAGCATTCTGTAACTTGGCTTATTCAGTTTTCTCGATAGTGGAGGGGATATTTGTAAAGGGGAGGGGAGACAGGTTTTGAAGATCCTTGCGCTGTATTACTTGTTTAAAAAATGACAATTGTATAGAATATTGTTTCTTTTTATACTTTAATAAAATAAGTTTAATATAAAATCATAACTATTTGAGGCCTGTGTGGATGGGATGAGACGGTTTCTGGGGACTGGACCGAGCTTGTGGGGATGGGGACAAACGTTTTCCCTTTGTCATTCTCTACTCTTATCTTTTTTGTGTTTTGGCCTATTAGATTCCTTCTGCTTATTTGGGGAACCAGCCTCTATGGGGCTATAATGACATAAGCCTTCTTTTGCAGATACATGTTTTTTATATTTCTATAGCCCTCCCCTGACCGCCCATTTGCTTAGCTCAGCTATTGTTGAAGTTGTCCATGAAGGATTAAAAAATGTATTTTCTTCCAGAAATACCCATAGGTCAGTTACTTTTCTGCTGTGCAATGATAGAGACTCCTTCCCTTCCTCCAGTCCTAAAGGTTGTCATGTCTACATCATCTACAGCCCCAGCCCTGCATGGCAGTCTCCACAACTTTTCAATCAATATAGTGTGCCTTCCTATATGGTTCACAGTTCACTTTATTTGATATACTTGCAATCGTTAATACATATCTAGACAGTTTGTTAAAAACATATATAGAGAAGAGAAATTCAGAAAAGTTTTTTGAAAGAGGTGCAGAAGAGGTGAACACACATTGGGAGGCCTAATCATGTGGGGAAGGGGGAAAAGAAATATAAGGGACAATTAGATGGAACACAAGAGAGGAAAACAGACAGGACCTAAACGGTTAGGACAATGGCAGGAAATTTACAATGTTTGTATTATAGGGCTCTGTAGGCTGGGTAAAATAAGTAAAGTAAGAGGTCTTCAGTTTTTGTTATATCAGGTATGAGCTCATTGCCATTTTTATCTGGCTGTTAACAGGTCATTAACTACTTTTAAAGTATTCAAATTTATGCATTATCTTCTAACACATTATTAAAATTTTCTCTGTTTAGGTCAGTCCCTCAGTGTCAGATACGGAACAATCAGAAGTATCTTGGACTGAAAATGGGATGTTTAATTTATTAGAAGGCCGCACACAACTGACAGACACATCTGATGGTATGTCCGAATACTGAAAGCTGAACAAAGCGGGACATGATGGCACTGTTCTAGCTAGAATGGTTGACACTTATTTAGGGGTCAGCTTTCAAGAGTTAGGCACTTAAACTTTGCAAGCTCGACACCTAAATCAGCTCTTTGGAAAATTTCTTAAACTGAATTAACTTAGCCTCTAGTTTCACAAGGTGACTAAATTTAGGTGGGCAACCAGGGGACAATCTTGGGATATACAAGTCATCTAGGGCTGATTTTTAGCAGTAGGTACCTAAATTAGCCAAGGTACTCTGGCCCGGATTCTGTAACTGGTGCCATTGTCGGTGGCCGCCGATCATTTGTCAAGTACGCGACGGTGCCAGGTACAGAATCATGTCGCCAGAAAAGGTAGGTGCCGGAAATGTAGGCCAGGGTTTTCCTGGCCTACATTTCCGGTGTCTACCTATGATGTGAATCGTGCTTACAGAGATGCTTTAGGCTGCCTAATGCTATTTCCTGCGTTAGCCACTCCCACAGTGGTGTTTGGTGGCCTAAAGCACCTCCATAGGTGCGATGCTAGTGCCAATTTTTTTTAGGTGCCTTAAATCTGTTAAAAATGGCATTAGAATGGCATTGTTAACTGAGATTGGATGCCTAAAATAGTGCTGGTTCGAGAATCTGGGCTTCTTTCTATTCCTACAGCTAGACAATTTTCTCTGCTTCCCCTCCCTCAAGCCCTAATTTGAATTAAAAAGCTGCCTCTGGATCTAGCAATGCCCCCCTCATCTGAACCCATTCTTGAACAGTGAGTTTCAGTTGTCTGTAAAAGAAAGCTATACCTGCTGCATACTGTATCTTCAAAATTATACAGCTAGCAGTGGGAGCCACTCCTTCTCAAGGAAAATTCAACTGTTACATTAAAAAAAAAATAATCATATACCTTGAGTTACCTTACTGTCCTAAAAGCTGAACTGATAGCATGAGTTACAGATGATTGTATGCTCCATCCATTGGTAAAGGTGGTTAATCAAGAATAAAAAAACCATAAATCATACTACACAGCTGTTAACAGATGCACAGTCCATAAGTAATTGTACAATCTCGGTTCCTGTGGCAGCTGCTTTCTCCACTAGAACACACTTCCCTTCTAAGTGCACAGCACATTGGGGGACGGGAACAGTGAAGTAGTCTTTGGGAACTTGAGTTGCTCATTTGTCCCTGTGCTGGTCTCTATGTTCTGACTGTTGTCCTAACAGAAAAGGAAACTCAAGGATTGGGTAAAAAGCCATCTGCTTGGATATCCAGTTAAAATATTTCCTTTGATAGTATAATCCTAGATTTATTTGGCAAAAAAAAAAAATCAAATCAATAAACTGGATGGACTTTCTATGGGGAAAAAAGAAACTTAAGAAGTGCTTGAGATCTCTCCAGCAAGAGACTAAAGGCTAGATTCTTAAAACTTTGCGGTAAAATCTGATGAGTTGCTGTCGCAGCCATTATTGTAGCGATTTCCAAAAGGCAAATCATCTTCCAAAAACCTCGCATGCAAATGAGGTTGGCGGAGAGAAGCGAAGATTCGCTAAATTTGCATGTGCCCATTGCTGGTGATAGCGATGGGCACATGCACAAAATAAATGTGAAAAGAAAACCCAAATCGAAAATGCCCATTTCCTACCGCTGACACCCCTCCCCCAGCAGCAGGAAAGATGTTTAAGGCCCCGTCTAGCTTGACTTCTGCAGCGGGAGTGGGCATCTCTCCTGCTGCTGTAGAGTGTGTTGCTTGATTTTGGTGGCAGGAGGGAGTGGGAATCTCTCCTGCTGCCTTTGGGGTGGAGAGTGGGGTAGTTAGTATTGTTGGGTCAGTGTCGGGTGATTGTGCAACACAACAAGAGAGAGTAGGGTTTGTTTGGTTTGGTTTTTTTAAAAATTTGCATGTGGGGAAGGTGGTCTGAGCGGTCAAACCTTACTTTCCTAACAGTGCCTGAGCCAATCAGCACTCAGGCACTGATCAGCAAGTAAGGCAACGACAGACTTCTCGGCAAATTTTGGCCACAAATGTGGCATAATGAGGTTTGCGAATCACTCGGCGATTATAGAGAATTACTCGGAGTGCTCATTTTAATATTAATAACCTCATTGTACTACATTTGCATGGCAGTATCAGAGACTGCCAGAAAACTTGGAAAAGACCCACGGTAAGCCATTTTAATAATCAGCCACTAAAATACATGCACACTAAACCAGCTGAAACCAGTTTAGCAAGCATGTTAAAGGCAGATTTTAGTTTTGAGAATCTAGCCCTAGGTCACTTGACAATTCCTGTGGGTGGGGGCTGGGCAGAGCAGAGGTCTTCTCAGGAAAGTACAGAACACCAGCCTCTGGTGAGCTGTTAAGTTGGGGGATGCAGGATTTCTGTTGTAAACAGGTCAAGCTTCTAGGATATCCCTAATGAATATGCTGCTGCTGCTAATCATTTCTAAAGCAATACTAGACATACGCAGCACTCTATATCAAAACACAGAACAGACAGTCCCTGCTCAAAAGAGATTATAATCTATTCAAGACAGACAAACTGGACAAGAAGGTGCATAAATACACAGTGCTTAGGGGGAATTACAGAGGGAATGATGCTTGGAAGGTGAGATGGAGTTTGAAATTGAAAACATCTTCAAAGAAGTGAGCTTTGAGTCTGGATTTGAATACTGCCAGAGCTTGATGGACTGAGTCAGGCAATTTGTTCCAAGCATATATTATAGCAATGTAGAAGGGGCAGAGTCTCCAGTTGGCCTTAGAGAAGGGTACAGGTAAGAGAAACTTACCCAATGAGCAGAGTGCCTGGGGAGAGAGGAGAGATACTGAGGAGCTATGGAGCAAATACACTTGTAGATCAGCAAGAGAAGTTTGAATTGTATGCGGAAATGGATAGGGAGCCAATGAAGTGACTTGAGGAGAGGGGTAATGGGGACATCGATATTGGCAGAATAATGAAGTGTGCAGCAGAGTTCTGAACAGATTGAAGGGAAGAGGGATGATTTAGTGGAAGGCCAGTGAGAAGCTGGTTACAATAGTCTAGGCAAGAGGTGACGAGGGTATGGATGAGGGTCTTGGCAGTACGCTCAGAAAGGAAGAATCTAATTTTAGCAATATTATAGAGAAATGATAGGTTTTTGCAGTCTATTGGACATGTGAAGAGAAGGAAAGAGATGAGTCAAATATTATCCCAAGGTTGCAAGCCATTGAGATAGGGAGGATGAGGGTGTTGTTTACTGCATTAGATAAGGGGAGGAAAAGGAAACAAAACAAGTTTAGGTGGAAAGATAAGGAGCTCAGTCTTGGCCATGTTTAATTTTAGATGGCAGCGAGATATCCAGGTAGCGATGTCAGACAAGTAGGTTGAAACCCGGGACTGAATGTCTATCGAGATTTCAGGTGTAGAGAGAGAGATTTGCGAGTCTTCGGCAAAGCGGTGATACTGAAAGGCATGGGAGGAGATTAGAGCACTAAGGGAAAAAGTGTGGATAGAAAAAAGAAGTGGTCCCAGGAAAGAGCTCTGAAGTGCACCAACTAACAGCAGGATGGCAGTGGAGGAGGTTTCACCACAGCATACACTAAAGGTGCAATGGGAAAAATAGGAAGAAAACCATGCAACAGAATGAAGAGGACAAAAGCCCGCGGGTCAAGGGTAGCTTGAGATGAAAGAAAGTCGAGACAACAGTGGTGAACAGCACATTCAAGTAGCTTGGAAAAGAAAGGGAGGAGGGAGACAGGATGATAGTTGGAAGGGCAGGTAGGGTCCAGCGAGGGATTTTTGAGGAGTGGTGTAACAATGGCATATCTGAAGGCGTCAGACACAGTTGCAGTGGAGTGTGATAGGTTGAGGATATAGCAGATAGAGGGGATGACAATAGGACTGATAGTGGTAAGTAGATGGGTGGGGATGGGATCAGAGGAACAGTTAGTGAATTTGGAGGAAAGAAAAAGGTGCATGTTCCTCCTCAGTAATTTCGGAAAAGGAAGATAAGGTGGCTAGGTACGAAGGGGGGGGGGGTTAGTAGAGCTGGCTGGGAGAGGTGGTTCAGTTGAGAACTCAAGGTTAGCTTTGTGAACATTGTCGACAGAGGGGTTGGAGGAGAGGGGATCTTGAGTAAGAAGTTCAGTGTGGCAAAGAGGCAGCAAGGGTTGGAGCTGAGAGTCAGTCAGGCAAGTAATCTTGTTTGGTGGATTGGAAGGAAGTCAGGAGGAATCTGAAATGGATGAAGTCAGCATGAGTATGGGATATGAGCCAGAGCTGTTCAGACCTGACACAGGAGCATAAGTAGTGGATTTTAGAGTTTAGCCAGTGCTGGGGTTTGGGATGCCTATCAGAGCAAGGGGTACTGAGAGTATTTAGAACAGAGGAGAGAATGGTGTTATAGGAGGCGACAGCCTCGTTTACAGATGTGTGTAGCATTGTCATAGAAAGGAGGGGTGAAACAGTGGTGGAGAGGGTGCTGGGGTCACTGGTCTGAACATTCCTAAATGTACAGGTAAAGATTGGCTGGTGCTAAGGGAAAGGGTGATGGATTGTGAAAGTTATCAGATGATGGTCAGAGAGAGGAAGGACTGCCATGATAGAGCAGTTGGAGAAGAAGACAAGATTAAAGCAGTGGTCATTCTGGTGGGTATGGGTGGTGGAGCACAGCTGAAGATCAAATGAGGATGTTAGGGATATAAACATAAGAGTCAGAGGGGTTGTTAGCATGAATGTTGAAATCACCAAGAATGAGGGAGGGAGATGAATGTTCAAGAAAGAGGGAAAGCAAGGAGTCAAAGTCAATGAGGAATGAAGAGAGGGACTTATCAGGGGGGTCGGTATATGACAATGGAGGAGTAGAGGGGCAAAAAGATGGAGAGAGTGAATGTCAAAGGAAGAGAAGCAGTGAGACTGAGGTGGAGTAAGGGGTTGAAATCTGCAAGAGGGTGAGAGCACTAGCCCAATGCCACCTCTACAACCAGTCAAGCAAGGCATATGGGAGAACAAGTAGCCTCCATGACACAGGGCGGCAGCCGAAGTAGAATCCAGGAAGATTCAGGTTTCAGTCAGTAAGAGCAGATGGAAAGATCAAGAGATGAAGAGGTTGTAGATATAGGCAAGTTTATTGGAGACAGAGCGGGCATTCCACAGGGTGCATACGAAGGACAGGGAAGAGGGGAGAAAGAAGGGTACAAAATTAAGATTGGTGACATTGCAGTGTGATCCACATGAATAGGGTGGGAGTTGGTTGGGAGGACCAGGGTTGATATTCCCAGCAGAGAGCAAAAGAATGAGCAAGAAGATATGGGTGAGAGAGGGGAAACAAGGGAGGGCCTGCTGCATTGCAGGCAAAATGCTCGCAATGAGAATGAGAATGGCTGAATGAGAGGGAGAAAGTGTTGGTTTTAGGGCAGAGAAGAGGGTGGTAGACAAAAGGGAGGGTGAGATAATGGGTTCAAAAAGTGAGTAATGTGGTGTTGAGGAGTTAATTGGTTTGGGGTGAAGGGAGAGTCTGGGGAAAGTCAGTATCAGGAGGAAGAAGATTGCAGAAGCCATTATCTCCAAAACAGGATGTAAAATGGTTTACAGAATATGCAATGGTTAACCTATAACACAATCACTATCAAGAAATTACACAAAATAGCAACAACTAAGAATCAAATAAAAAATCTCCAAAATACTGTCTTACAAAACAATTCATAAGAAGAAATCAAATAGACTGTGAGTGGAAGATCATTCTACACAGATATAGCTTTATAAGTAATTGTAGATTCAAAAAGACCTTAATATTTTTTCCTTTAAATGAAAACATTAAGGTAAAAGTAGATCTGTCATGTCTTCTGATGCACCTCCATGCAATATTTTGAGTATCACACATGTTAATTTAAACATAATCCAAGCTTGAATAGGAAGCAGCCAACAATGGAGTCATATGTTCAAAGTGTGATTTCTTAAAAATTAACCTTATTGTCATGTTTTTGCAAAAGCTGCAATTTTTTCAGCAGATTGATTGATATTCCAGAGAATTTGCATAATCTAAATACGATAGAACTAAAGGTTGAATTAAAATTGTAAAATAAGAATCATAAAACAATGACAAGTAATCCAAAGTTGTTTCATCCCCCGCCCCCCAACAAAAATACCTTCTTTTAAACACGATTCACTTGCATTTCTAAAGACAAGCTAGAATCTTCTATATAACCAAGGACCCTTGATGAAGTCACTATCCAAAATACTTTTCCCATTCAAAACAATAGAAGAGAGAGAAAGATTGTGTCCCAACTAAAGAATCTTGGTTTTAGCAGTATTAAGTTTAAGCCTGTTGATATTGATCCAATGGTCAATTTTCTCAATTATTATAAGTACTATTTAATTTTAGTACAATTATTATAAGTACTAAAAATATATAAGAACATAAGCATTGCCTCTGCTGGGTCAGACCAGGGGTCCATCGTGCCCAGCAGCCCTCTCCCGCGGTGGCCCTCCAGGTCCTTGACCTGTAAGTTCCCACCACCTGGATTGTTTATGCCCTAATCCTGCAGCACCCTGTATAGTACCCCTCTATCTATACCCTGTCATCCCTTTCTCCTTCAAGAAGTCATCCAAGCCCTTTTTGAAACCCATTATTGTACTCTGTCCTATCACCTCTCCTGGAAGTGCATTCCAGGTGTCCACACCCTCTGAGTGCAGAAGCACCTTCTAGCATTCGTCTTGAATCTGTCTCCTCTCAGTTTTTCCGAAAGCCCTCTTGTTTTTGATGTCCCGGCTAGCCTGAAGAATCTGTCCCTCTCCACCTTCTCTATACCTTTCATGATTTTATAGGTCTCTATCATGTCCCCTCTAAGTCTCCGCTTTTCCAGAGTAAAGAGCCCCAGCTTCTCCAGCCTTTCGGTATATGCAAGGTTTTCCATGCCCTTAATCATTTTTGTTGCTCTTCTCTGGACCCTCTCGAGCATCACCATATCCTTCTTAAGGTGTGGCGACCAGTATTGGACGCAGTACTCCAGATGTGGGCGCACATTTGCTCTATACAGTGGCAGGATAACTTCCTTCGTTCTGGTAGTGATATCTTTTTTGATAATGCCCAACATTCTGTTTGCCTTTTTTGAGGCCGCTGCACATTGTGCCTCTGGCTTCATCGTTGTATCCACCAATACCCCCAAGTCTTTTTCAAGTTTGCCTTTCCCCAATACTCTCCCTCCCATCGTATAGCTGTACATCGGGTTCCCTTTCCTTATATGCAAAACTTTACATTTCTCTACATTGAAGCTCATCTGCCATCTTTTTGCCCACTCACCCAGCTTGTTCAGGTCACTTTGTATATCTGCATATCCTGGAAATCTGACTTGTTTGTGGCACTGAAGACCTGATCTCCTGCATCCCTGTATAAGGCCAACCAGGCATGGTAGGAACTGTGATTATTGTAACTTTTCCTCTCTTGTTCAGAATGCTTTTAGAGGCAAGTGACATAGGAGGACAGTGTTAACCACATGTTTGTGTTGATCACTTTTCTAGATTTTGATCAACGTAGTGACCAGGAAGAAGCATTTGTCACGGACCTGGCCAATTTCCCCTCACTGGACACAGGGACCAATGATGACGACTTGGACTCTAGCCTGGGCCTTCTTGTGCAGAGGCCTGGAGATAAAGCGCCAGAGGAAAATGATCACAGGCAGTCAGATGCAGACCTCTATCTCCCCATGTCCAATAACCAGGCCTTGCACTTAGCTAGTGACATGGTGGCCGCAGCAGTATCGGCAGCCGTCAGGGAGCAGCTGCAGTCTGTTCTCCAGCAGCAGCCACCAACTGCTGAGGACTCGGAGACGGACGAATTGGATGACTTTGAACTGCTTGACCAGTCAGAGCTGGAACAGATGGAGAAGGAACTGGGATCAGCTGAGGGTCAAGAAGTACCACAGGAAAACATTAAGAAGAAGCCCTCTAGTTTTCTGTCACATCTACTGGGAGGCCACTGATCCTTTTCCCCTCCTTGGTGACACTGTGGAATCAAAATACACAAAAGCAAACCAGCCACATGCAAAACAAACAGAACATTTGGAAAAAATCTAGGAGCTGCATCTTTCAATCTCTTCCTTCCTCTAGAGTCTGCTATAATATCCTCTTTGTATATGTGACTATGGTATGAGCGGAGTGGATAGCTGTCAGGTGGCAGGGAAATCAGTATTGCTTAAAAAATTTTAGTTTTGATTTAGTAGCATGGTTGGATATTATACATCATTCTTAAGAGGGTGCTTGTTTTGAGATGAAAATAAGTTGCCAAAACAGAAGTGGTATGGAGGGGTGGGGTTCTTTAGACAAGAAGCTCATCACATCTCCAGCACTGAAGTATGGCAATCACGTTCACTTAACCGTACTTTCTTGCTCCTATACTAATAGATTCAGAGTTGGGTATAAAAAACAATGATCCCTGTAGACAGCCTGGCAACCTCTCACTGGTTACCATGATCTCAGGATATTCAATACTAGGGCTGTATCTGGCCCTGGCATTGAATATCTAGGGCAAAGTTTGGTGGCTTGCACTTAGCTGGCCAAGCCGATTTTCATCGGCTGGCCAGCTAAGGCAAAATGGCCAAAGACAGACCTGCTTTTTAGCCAGCTGGCTGGCCAGCTAATGAAATTTGGCAGTGAATGGCTATGTCGCATCACCAGGCTAGCCCAATATTCAGCAGGTCCCGCTGAATATCAGAGGCAATGACTTTAAGGATATACCAGAATTACAGCACTATTAAAATATGTTGATCAGCTTACCTCTAATTTAATCATCCTCCTTAAAGAGTCTTGATGACTGTGGCATGCAGATGGTATCTCAAGTCTCAGCCTTGTGTCTGTGTCATATGTCCAGGCAGTTTCTCTTACTGCTGCTTTGATAGGATTTGCATGTAACACGCTGCCCAAGTCACCATCTTTCTTGGCCAGGAGAGGCAATTACCTACTTGTGCCAGGTCACACACACAATTCATCTCCAGAGACCTGCTTCCTGCATAGAAAGAATTGAGCAGTGCTGGGTTCTGGCCTTTCAGCCTGTTACAGTGTGATATTTCAGGGTTCTTGCTTCCTCTTTTTAGAAAGGCACTTATGCACCAACACATTAGTGGGGGGGGGGGGGGAGAGGAGAGAGTCAAATGTCAGGGTGGCCTGGGTCAGAGACTCTACAGCAAAGTAGTGCAGTGTTTCATGTATGATTAACATGGATTGCCATTAGCTCTTGCTGTGAAAATATTTGACACCCTCCAGAAAAGACAGGGATAGTATTATTGTTTCATTACAAAAACAAATGCCAGCCTTTGACTTTCATTTATGAAATTATCCTGATAAAATATAGGGGAAAGGGCTGTTCCACCTGTAATGATCAGTAGTTGATAGGAGTAACCACAAAGCTGTCCTTCATGAATGGGATATAAAAGAGCAGCAGGATTAGGGGACCATGATACTGTTAAAGTAATCTATTGCATTCTTCCAGAAACAGGCTTTGATTATCTTCAGGACTGTCTTTTCTCCCATCACATGGTTATAAAGGCAAGGATAAGATTAAAAGGAGCGTGCCAACAAAACTAGTTTGTTTTCTCTGTATACGTAGGTGCCGGCTCTTGCACACGTTTCTCATTATTTGCATCAGTACTGTTCTCTCTGCTATGTTTTCTGCCTTCTGATACAATAGTGAGATGATGCCTTCCCTATCATCAGTATACAAGGAGATTCTCATTTCCAGTTATCCTGACCCTCCAAAATGCTTGGGGTTCTTTGTATATGCAAATGTGCCTTGTAGATATCTTAATTCCCAATCAAGTTCAGGAACCTATGAGGGCCAGAGCTGAGCTGATCCAAAGCTTGTGAAAACAGGATGGTGGCACCAAAAAACCACAAATAATTTACTTACCTTTAGAACAGATCTTTACTAACCTTTAGAAGAGAGTTTGGGAATACACATTTGTGGTGGTGGTGGGGGGAATTCTCAAGGGCCTGCCTGAGTAGCTAACTTTCAAAGGGAAACAATGCAGGTTGACAATGACCTACAGGATGTATGGAGAGATTGTGCTTTGTATCTGCTGTTTCTCTGTATGTGTTTGAACAAGAGTAAGCATTGTCCGTGCATTTGAAATTTCAGATATTTGTCATTTACCCCAAGGCCAAAACGTGACCCCTGCACTACCTTTTTTTTTACTGCAGCCAACAGTGCATGGGTGGTAAAAGTCTGTGCATTATTTTGCCACTGTGAAAGGGACAGTTTTCAGTCATCATAGGCTGGCTAAGAAATAAATTGTTACATCCCTTCCGGATTCCATAAACTCAATAAATTCAATCCCAACCCACACTCTGGGAGTTGCAGAAATCCAACACAGCACATGCTCTATCCCCTTAGCCTAAAAGCTAGAAAACATATTCAGTTACAAATTCTACAGGCAATATGTGCAGAAGTCTTTTGCAGATGCTCTGCTTCTTTTTCTTCTTTTTCATTTAAAGTTTGTTTTTTGGTGGCTTCAGTGCCTTGAGACCCCCTCCTGGAGGTCCCCTGTCGGAGGAAAGGACACAGTACTGCGGTGCTGGACTGCTTCTTCACAGAGAAATTCTGGTGGATCTGTGGAGCCAGCCTGCTGTGTGCCACTATTCCTAAACTCGGGATCCCTTTCCCTGGGAGTTTGCTTGCCCATGACCTTGTCACAAGTTTCAAGCGCAGGGTGTATGCGTCTGGAGTGAATCCCACCTGGGTTTCAAGGTGCAGGCTGCCTTTCCCGCCCTGGACCGCATGGCAAGGATCTGTGGGGGCGGAGGTTGTAGTCTGTGTCTGGCTGGCTGGCAGGCAGTCTGAAGATCTTCCACTCTTGTTATTTGGAGAAGTTTCTGAGGCAGAAAAATCATTTTCCTCCACTTAGTTGCTGTTTAAACTGCTGACAGGTTTGAACTGCAAGTACCCCTCCATTATTTCCTAAAGGAACTTCGAGGGTGGCTTCCTAAATGCTTAAAAACTAGTTTTTCACAGTTTCTGAGGGTAGGGTATAGGTCCCCTACCTCCCCAGACCCCAAATTGATTTTATATTTTCGGGTTTCTTTTATTTTTGTCGTTTTTGGCGCGAGTTCGCTGACAGCAGCCATCTTGAATTTTAAACAATCTTTTTTTTCTAAGTTTGATTTCTGCCTCAAAACCCCTCGATTTGATTAAAAATCATTTGGGATGAACTCCTCAGCACCTAATCTGCTGAATGTGGACATTGGTTGTGCCGGATCAGTGAACGTGTAGCGTGTGCCATAGCGCACTGTGGGAAGGGTGGGAGCTTCGGACTTCACCTCCTCCAAGTTCTCTTGGGCTGGGGAACCAGCCTGGGTCCATGACTTCAGAAGAAAATCTCACCCACAGGCCATCCTAGAGTCTGGTGCAAAACGCCTACGTTCCGAGGTTGGGGACTCTTTTGGTGCGGCACCTGTACCTCAAAAGAGCCCTGCCATGGTTGCGGGGTGGGTCTTTTCACCAAATTTTATTTGGCTCCTCTGTTTTCTTCAGACTTTGCTCGTTTGGCGCAGCTGGTGGGCGTGTCTGGTCTTTTCAGTCTTTTGCACCTGTGGTGGAGCTTCCTGTTTGGAAGACCTCTTGTCTGGCTGTGACAGACCTCATTTGCAGTAGTTGCCTTGAAGATATTCTGACCCTTCTGTCTCCTGCCACTGCTTCTATTTTAGATCCGGCTGATACCTTTGCTGGGACTGGTCACCTCAGCCACCTAGAGCATTCAGATTTGGGTGATAACCCTTCTTCGCCAATTTTTAAGCAAGCTTCTGTCTGCCTTTGTACTGCCTTTTTAGAGCTCCATTCGGATTTTTTCACCTTCCATTAGGCTTCGGTCATGGACCGATCTGTGCCTTTTTTCAATTTCTTCTACAGCTTCTTGGTCTGGTTTCAGAACAATGTGATACCCCAGAAAGCTCTTTCTGACCTAATGCTCTGTCTAAGCTTTATCCCCTTGGATCCTGATCTTTAAACAGCCTGAGGTAGATTCCACATGATGTAGGTTATCCATCTTGGAGCCCTTCCTAGTGATATGGGAGTGTGGTTTATGGACTTTCAGGATCAGGGTGAATATTATATTAAAAAGAGTGGAATCTTTAGGTATCCAAGCGGCTGCAGCCACTTCCCTTCTGGCGAGTGCCTGTCTTTATGGCCGGCGCATTGTGTCCTCTGTGGAAGTATATGCCTGTCCTCCGCTGGTGATGGTGGTAAAAATAAGAAAGTTCTTTACCAAAGAACACTACAAGATCATTGTACAATCCCTCACACTCAGTACCTTGGATTACTGCAACAGCCTCTACCTACCATGCCCAAACAACATGATAAAACAACTACAGACCGTTCAGAATACAGCCATCAGACTCATCTACTGTCTCAGCAAATTTGACCACATCACCCCCGCCTATGTAGACTCTCACTGGCTTCCGATAAAAGCAAGAACTCAATTCAAGTTCTATTGTCTTCTATTTAAAGTAACCCATGGAACTGCCCCCTGTTACCTAAACAACCGCCTATACCGCTACCACTCATCCAGATCAAGGAGAACTCAAAACCTATTCACCTTCCCCCCTCAAAATGGTACCCGACGTAAGAAACTATACGACAGCCTTCTAGCGACACAGGCAGCGAAAATTGACCCCACCATCACCAAACTAATGATCAACACAACAGACATCAAAGTGTTTCGAAAAGAAATCAAAACATTTCTATTCAAAAAACACGTCCTTACTAACTAGTCTCCTCCCCTTTCGCACAAGCTCTCCCTCTTTTGAATATCACATTAGTCAACTCCTAGAACCTTTCCTTCCAAAAATACTCAGATTCCTAAAAAAGCATTTACCTCACTATCCAACAAACTTCTTACGTCATTGTTAGGTAACTTCTCGTCTGTAACCCGTATATACTGATATTCTCCACTATATCCTGTTATCACTTGATTCTCTTAAATGTAATTCTTATAATTGAATCCTCTACCACACCATGTAAAGTACATGAATCACTGTTATGTAATTTCTCTAGATAATCTATTATGTAATTACTCTAGATAATCTGTTATGTAATTTCTCTAGATAATCTTTGTTACGCAATTCTCTCGGTAATGTCCAGATCTCTTATAATTTGTAATCCGCCTAGAACCGCAAGGCACAGGCGGAATAGAAATCACTAATGTAATGTAATGTAATGTAATGATGGTTAGTATGGATTATGTGCCAGATGCCCTTTATGATCTCAAGTTCTTAGTATATTCTCTTCTTGTGCAATGCATCTTAGTATATTCTCTTCTTGTGTCTGCGCATCGAACTTTTTAGATTCATCTTTGGGCTGGGGATGCTTCCTCAAGGGCCTCCTTAAGCGGATGTTAGTACAAGTCTGGATGACAGGTGTAGTTGAGCACCGCCCTAGTTTTTCCCCGTGAACAAGTTTGCCGGATGTCGGGAGGGGATCGTAGTGCTCTTTGTTCCTCCCGCAGGTGTCATCAGGGATCCACAGATTTTTCCTCCCAAAGCCATTCCCAGGGCTATGCCCCAGTTACAAAAGTTCCACTTCCAGATGCCCTCAGGCCTCAGGTTCCTGTGCATTGGCTGTACCTAAAAAACAAACCCTGATGCCAGAGGTCGAGTGTGGCTTCCTCATATCAGAGATCGACTTCTCAGTTTTATCAGGAATGGACTCAACTTTCTTCAGATCGATGGGTGCTAGCCATCATTTGGGAGGGGCACATTAGACCTCCTTTGCTAGCCTCCAGATTTGTTTCTGGTGTCCGGCAAGTTGATTGGAATGGAGTCCAGGGTTTGCAATACTATGCAATGCCTCATAGACATTGGGGGCACTGGAATCTGTTCCAGATCACGAATTGGGCTTAGACAGATACTCCTTATTCTTCATTGTGCCATAGAAAGGTTCGGAGACCATTTCTGGATCTAAAGTCGATCAACCGCTTCTAGCGGATTCCTCTTTTCCCCATGGAAACAGAACACATGGTGCTGAATGTTATCTCTCCAGGAAAGTTTCTGGCATCCGTGGACCTCACAGAGTTTACTTCCATATTTTGATCTACCCGGAGCATCGCCAGTTTCTGCATTTCTCCATTTCACAGCTCTGCCCTTTGGCCTCACAACAGTGCCCTGCACTTTCGTCAAAGTGATGGCAATCATGGCAGCTTTCCACCAGCAAAGGGTCCAAGTTCATCATTTCTCGGAATCTGGTTGATCCGGGCTCCTCTTATCAGGAGTGCAAAAGTGCAGTGGAGACGGTAGTGTCTCAGGCATTGGTAAGTTCAGGAAGAGCCACTTGATATCCTCCCAGTTTCTGGAGTGTCTGGGCCTTCTCTTCATCTCCAGACAGGGTCATGTATTTCTTCCTGAGGCACACAGACCAAAACTTCAACAACAGATCAGAATTCTCCTGAACCGTCCAGCTCCTTCAGCCTGGCAGTCTTTGCAAGTTCTGGGGTCTCTGGAAGCCTTCTTGGAGGCGGTCCCTGGCCCATGCACCCTTTGCAGGAGTCCATCTCTCAGTGGTCTCTGCAGTGTTTTCACCTTCAGATGCCACTCCCCTGGATGGTACCAGCTAGCAGCGGCTTGAGCGGGAGGCTTTCTGCCAACACTGGTTTCTTCGGATCTCTGAGTGGATGCCAGCCTAAGGGGTTGGGGGCTCACTGTGAGGACCGCTCCACTCATGGGCAGTGGACTCCTTATCTGAAAGGTTGATCAATAATCTGGAGCTTCGAGCAATTCAGCTGGCGCTACTCGCTCTGCAGCCCCTTCTGAAAGGAACAGTGGTGCAAGTTTCTCCGATGACACCACAGTGGTGGCATACCTACATCATCAAGGGGGCACAAGAAGCTCTTTCTTGGGCCAGGCGGCTTGCATGTGGTTCTGCTGGGTGGAAGCTCATCTTCTGTCGTCCATCTTCCATGGCTGCCCATGTAGCCAGAGTCGACAATGTTTAGGCAGACTTCCTCGGCCGACAGATCCTGGGCCCGGGAGAATGGTCCCTCTCACAGAAGGCGTTACATCTGAACTTAAGCCATGGGGTTGGCCCCAGGTGGACTTGGCTTCGGCAGAGAACTCATAGGTCAAGCACTTTTTCAGTCAGCGAACGACAAGGAAGCTAGGGCCGGATGCCTTGGTTCAGCCTTGGCCTGCTCACAAGCTCTGGTATGTGTTCCCCCATGGCCTCTGGTCAGTTGGGTCCGCCGCTGGATAGCAATGCATGATAGCCTGGTAATTCTAGTAGCTCAGATTGGCCTCATCGCTCATGGTATGTGGATCTCGTCTGTTTTTAGTGGAATGAGAAACTCCGGCTCCCTCTTCATCGATATCTTCTCAGTTAGGGGCTGGTGCCCATGGAGACCCAGAAGTGTTTTGGTCTTATGGAATGGCTCTGGAATGCTCAGCTTTGAGGAAGTGTGGTTTTTTGGTTGTAGTTACCTCTAATGTGGTGTCTTATGCCACAGTCTGGAAGGCTTTCCAACAGTGGTGTGCTCAGGATCACGTGAAGCCTGAGAGGGTTCCCATTTCATTGGTCATGGTTTTACTTCAGGCAGGCCTAGAAATAAGTTTAGCAGTGACCTCCCTTAAAGTTCAGGTTGCAGGCCTTTCATGTTTTAGTGTGCGCAGGGACGTTAGTTCACTTACTGTTCATCCAGCTGTGTCCAGGTTTATGAGAGGGGCACTTCATTTGCAACCTCCCTTGTGTCTTCCTTTCCCTTCGAGGAATCTTAACATGGTTCTTCCAGGCCTTGGAGAGGCCCCATTCAAACCACTGAAGGATGTTTCTCTTCTGAATCAGTCAAAACTGTCTTTCTGTTCGCCATTGTCTCGGCACAGCATATTTTGGTGCTTCAGGTTCTTTCATGCAGGGAGTCCTTTATCCGTATTTCGGACGCGGGAGTTATTCTCCATCCTGTACCTTCCTACCAAAGGTGGTTTCTGCCTTCCATGTTAACCAGAAAGTTTGTCTGCGTTTCCTTCCACAGGCTCAGAGCAAAAGTATCAGATTTTGCGCAAGTTGGATGTCAGGAGAGTCTACTCCACTGTTTGGAGAGCATTCACAATTTCAGGCTGTCTGATCACCTTTTTGTTCCAATTGCTATGCCTCGCCGTGGTTGGCCAGTGTTCACGACTTCGATTGCTTGATGGATTTGAATAGCCATTTCCATAACTTACATCACCCGCTGCAAGCAGCCACCGATTTCGCTTACAGCACACTTGACTAGAGGTGTGGCTGTGTCATGGGCAGAGTTTTATGCACGATTACAACTAATCCAAAATACAACAGCAAAGTTAATATTTGGTAAGAAAAAATTTGATCATGTGTCTCCTTTTTTGAGAAATCTTCACTGGCTTCCTCTCTATCTTAAAGAACAGTTTAAATGTGCTTCTATGGTTTTTAAAATCATGCGTGGACTATTTACATCTTTGATTCGTCTATCTTGGAATAATCAGAGATCTTCTGATTCAAGAAACTCTCAGAAATTTAAAATGTCCTTTCCATCTTTAAAAGGAATAACATCTATTGGTAATATTATACGATCTTTCTCATATACTTTTACAGTGATTTGGAATGGGATTCCCTCTTTCCAGATTTTCCGTAAATCTATGAAAACACAGTTATTTCAACAGTTCTTCGAAAATTGTTTTAAGGAGAATTAGTTATCTTCTCTCAAGGATGTCAGATGAGAGTCTTCATTAATAAATTATTTTCTCTTTAATCTAACTATTTTCATTTATCAATTTTTATGTAAACAGTCAAACTCCTTTTTAACTCTTTCCCCTCCTTAATGTTTTGCCCTTCTTTGTTTATTCCATCTAAGAAAGAATTGTAACTTTTCCCTCCTTTCCACCCCAACTCATGTTTATTTGTAAGATTCATGTAACTTTGTTAGTTTTTTTGTAACCTAGTTTCTTTTTAGAAGGTTGTACATCACTTAGCAAATTGAATAAGCGATCCATCAAATAATAATAAAAACTTGAAACTTGAAACATGGCATATAAATCCAAGATTAGATTCATCCTGATGAGGTTTGCAGGGCGGCTACTTGGTCCTGTCTTCATACTTTTATGCATTTTTACTGAGTGGATTTGGCGGCTTGTTCTGATGCCGCTTTTGGGACCATGGTGTTGAGGGCAGGCTCTTCTGCCTCTCCCTAGCTGTTACCATTGCTTTGGTACATCACCTAGTGTATGGAATCCGGAAGGGACATAACAGAATGGAAGATTAGGCTTATACCTTTGATAATCTTTCTGCTAGTCCCTGTAGGATTCCATAAGACCTGTCCTCTCTGTATGCACTCAGTTTTGAATAGCCTGCTTCTTTCTGCCTCAATTGTTCTTGCAGGCTTGATGTCTTTCTAGCCAGTTGACGGACCCTGGGTGCTCATTGCACGCAGCAGGTTAGTTCTACATTGTTCTTCAATGTTTTGATAGATTGCCTTTGTGCTTGTTTATTGCTTGTTTCATGTTTTACAGAGCAAACCATTTCAGACTTTGTTGCTGGGGATTTTCCCCCGTATCCCCTTGTCATGGATTTGTTCAGGTATGTTTCTTGGCTTTGGAATTTAACTGGATATGTTTTCTGGCTCTCAGGCTAAAGGGGTGGAGCAAGTGCTCAGAAAAGTGTTGGATTTCTACAACTCCCAGAGTGCGGGTTGGGATTGAACACCTAGCGTATGGAATCCTACAGAGACTAACAGAAACAAGATCGAAGGTATAAACCTAATATTCCATTAGCTATCTGGCCCCATCCAGTTCAAAAGTGTTTTCTCTGTGAATAGATATTGATCAGGTGATTGACTTTATCTTCCTTTTATGTATTTATTTATTGTTAATTGTTAACCATGTTGCTCTCCCAAACATCCTGAGCCAAATAGCTTACTATTGCCAATGCCAAGGAACGTTTTGCTTTTCCTTCCAGGCTACTGATTTCTTATCAACAGTGGTCTATATTGCTTGATCTGCTTTCCAAAAATAGTTTAAAGAGAGCACCATTACTTCTGTCCCAAGAATAAGTTAATGTGAATCCACATAGCCACAGGTATTTAGGATCAGGGGGCACCTGTAGTCTCCAGATGAAGACAAGAGCCATGAATGGTTGTAAAAGAAACCTGGTCCTGACTTCTTGACTCCAGCAGGAATGTTATAACTGGACACCCCCCCCCCTGGGATAGGTAGCCAATAGTTGGGGGGGGAGAGAGGAGGACATAGCACAATATGTACTAACTTATTATTGTCCAAAAATGTTTTGCTGCTGGACTGGAGCTTTTCTGTTATTGCACATGCAAACAACACCAAGAAGCTCAGCCATTTTTTTTGTAAATAGTCCCATTTCTGGCTTAAAAAATGAGACAAAGTAAATAGGATTAGATGCGTACTGTATGTGAAATCTCTTACTACTAATTATTACTGGTACAAGTTGCTGAAAAATGTAAAAAAAAAAAAAAAAAGAGAGAGAGAGAAACAATTGCACTTTCGTATCTTATTGATTTTACTGTGTTCTGCACATATTGGAGCCCTGAGAGAATTAAAATCTCAGAGCTCTGTTGACAAAAATAAAATAAAATAAAAAGTCACAGGGTGTACTTCGATTTCCTGCACATGGAAATAAAAACAGTGGGAAAACAAAAGTGGGGCACAGCCAAAACAAAACCAGGAGCACATTTATTGATACCAAATCTGGTTGACGTTAACCAGATAAGGCACCCAATGAACCTTAACCAGATATTGAATGAGCTGGTTAAAATTAATTGGATGCCTTTTATCTGGGTAACTTGGGTTTGTTGTTTATTCAGCCTGACCTAACCAACTCTGTTTAACCAAATAACATTGAATATCAGGTTAGTTTACAATTATTTCTCTGGTACATCTCTCACCCCTCCTATACTAAGGGGACTCAGGATCAATAAAAGGATTTTACAGTAGATGTCCTGGGCAAACCTGCAGTCTTGTACTTTCCTAATGAAATTTAAGCACCTTGTCCTCCCCATAACAATTATGATCACCTGTACACCATCATTTCTGGAATAATTTGGGTAAATGGGCTGTTTGAACTCTGCCCACTGTAAAGGTAAAAGCACCTTCTAGTGATTCTTTGATTTTGTGTAACTACAGTATCAGGCACTGTTCTTTTGTTTTGACTGCAGCTGCTATGTAGCATGCCCCAGAAATATCTACCTTAGGTGACTGCCTGGTTCTGAAAGAGACATTCAGACTGGAACATGCTCAGTTTCAGCAGTATTTTACAAAAGGCTCACTAGTCTGACCTTTTTTCATGTAAGACACTATCTTCATCTGCTTCACAGAATTGTTCTTACCTGTGGAGGCAAAGTTTAGAAAGAACGTATAAAGCAGGATTGAAGCATCCAGACCAGGATGTCTCCAGTTCTACAATACAAGGAAAAATGAACATTTATGCACCAGAAGTATTCCTTTTAGAATTTATTTGGATTTATTAACTGCCTTTTTATGAAGAGCTTTACTCAAAGCAGTCTACAATACAATCAGATACTCTTTAAGTAGTTTCCCTATCTGTCCTGGCAGCCTCACAGTCTGTGCTACCTGGCACAATGGAAGGTTAGACGACTTGCCCATAGTCACAAGGAGCAGGCTGGGATCAAATTCACAACCTCAGGGTGCTGAGGCAGCAGCTCTGACCACTAGGCCACTCTTCCACTCATAATTGCCTACAATATCAATGGGTCAACATGAGTATATAAACTTTTTTGTTCTGCCACGTGTTTATGATATGAAATAGTAACTGAACCATATATATTCTGGCACATAAATGTTTCTATCAGTTATTTTAGAAACATAGGTATTGATAGTCAGTGATCAGCATTTTATTTTATTTTTTTTGACTGTTGGTGGTGGGGGCAGCATTATGCTTGGAAATTCAGTACTGGGCTTCAGTACAGAATATCCATGTTTGCTGAGCCAGCTAAACCATCGCCAGTGATATCCAGCACTTAATCATCTATAGGGCACCGCATAAAGATAGAACTGCAAAACATGTCTTATTTATGAAGTTACTTTGGCTGTTTAAGTATTGATTGAGCCCTTGGAACACCCCCACAATAGTCAGTTTTGAGTATGGTATTAACCAAACATCTTCAGTGACATTAGCCAGTTTATATGAACAAGTGATTCAACTGGCTGGTAGCCATTCTGGGCAGTTAAATCACTCTGAATATCGGCCCTCATAAATATTTATTTTGCTGGAAGCTGTCATAGTCTAGTATCCCTTGCCAGTTTCATTTTTGATGATGACATCAATCCCCAGGGTATTAAGCAGGTGACATCCCCTAATCCTCCAGTGGAGCTCTGCTCAGTAGGAGGCTTTTTCTGAAACCTGGATGTCCTGGATAGTAGGTGTAAATCACAATAACAATCTTTTAGAACAGACATGCATTCCCCTTCTGAAATGGAACACATATTTATTTTATAATTCACCCCCTTGTTAGTGCATGTTTTTTACAGTTTTAGACATGCATATTCTCGCTCTGTATAATTGGGAATTAGACATTTAAATACTGGTTTATGTACATCTAAAACCTGAATAGTGCTTCTAAAATCATTGCCTCAATATTTAGAGATATTTAAAGTATACCAGCCATTATTAATCCTCAATAGTCAGCACAACTTACCAAACAAAGTAAATATAAGAATACCAAAGTGTTGCATTACTGGCAGGAACCAGAAACATGGCATACAAATAGACGAGCAGAGGATCTAAAGTCAGAAAAGAGAAAACAAGGAAGAGATTGATGTACCGTCCTTGGTTACAATAGGTGGAGACTGACATCATCTAACTATTTTTACCAACAACAGCAGCAAAACAAATTGGGATCCAGGCACAGAAAAAATGCAGACAAACAGGATACATTAACATTGGCACAAACAAAAAATGTGTGGTGGGAGGAGAGAGAGAAGAAATTTCAGAAAAAGATCAGGCCAAGGAAGAGGAAAAAACACACAAGAAAAATATTTAGCAAGGTGTCCAAAAACAAAACGTTGATTGCTCTTAACCATTAGTTTGCTACTCCCACACCCAATGCAAAACAAAGAATCAAGCTCTCACTATAAAATACATATTTCCACTGTATTCATCATTCACACACATACAATCCAGATTTGCCATTAGATGGTCAGAGGAGCAGTGTTAAACCAAACATACCCCATGATATCAACTGAGGCAACAGAAGACATCTGGTGCTTGACCCCAGGATACAAGCTGCAGGCTAAGAAACCAATGCAGATAAATATTCAAAGAAAGACCAGGTCCACACTACAGGAAAGAGGGAAAATATAGTAATGGTTTCTTGCATCTGAAGAATTTTATAAGATCCAAGGCTTGTCATATTGAGTACTGGAGTTGTCTCCATGCTAACTGCATCTTCACCGAGTAGACCAGTTCAAAACAGGCTCCAAGGGCCAAAAGCCACAGGCAAATGGCTAGAAATTTCTTCTGATGGTGCGCTTTGACACTATGCCATAAAGAGGCTCTTGGCTTCATGTACAAGGGGAATTTTGCCCCTTGCTTTGGTTAAAATTAATAGAAACTAGTCATACTGAAGAACTTTGTCCACAGTTGGACAAGGAAAAGTAGGATCTCATAATGGACATAAAGTAATACAGTGGGCATGCTCAAGTTCAAATGATTTAGGAAAGTTCACACCCAAAATTTGCAGAATAAAATCATCTAGGAATGCCATATTTGTGCTTTCAGCTCCTTTGTGAAATCACAAGATTTGTACATTATTTTGCCACATTCACCTTAATTTCTTTAAGGTTTTGCTGCTCTCCCATAGGGGGGGTCAGAGGAAGGTCAGTACTTCTTAGCGGTTCATAGACAACCCCGCGAAAGACAAAGGCGCGCGCTGACAACTGAGCGCAAGACGGAGGCGCGCGCCGAAGAAAATTACAGTTTTTAGGGGCTCCGACAGGGGGTTTTGTTGGGGAGCCCCCCTAGTTTACTTAATAGAGATCGCGCCGGCGTTGTGGGGGGTTTGGGGGGTTGTAACCCTCCACATTTTACTGTAAACTTAACTTTTTCCCTAAAAACAGGGAAAAGTGAAGTTTTCAGTAAAATGTGGGGGGGTTACAACCCCCCACACCCCCCACAACGTGGCGTGATCTCTATTAAGTAAAGTGTGGGGGGTTCCCCCCACACACACCCCCGTCGGAGCCGTAAAAACAGTAATTTTCTGTGGCGCACACCTCCACGCTGCGCTCAATTGTCTGCGCGCGCCTTTGTCCCGGCGCGCTTTTACCTGACACCCTTCTTAGCTGCCATCTTATCTGAGATCAGTTTGCACTTGTTCCTCTTCAGACCAGATGATGATACAGTACACGATGCATCTGACTATGTACTATTACTCAACAATACTTGTGCCACCAAAGTTGCGATAATGGTAAAAATTAGTAGTTTGTAAACTGCTGAACTAAGCAAAATCAGCAGAGCTGAGTGCTAAAGCTGCCATCTTCTCCAAGGTGTAAGAATGCCCCTCTGTCTTCCTAACGTTTAAAGCTTTTAGTTAAAAGATTATCAACTCAGTCCTCGGGGCATACTCAGGTAGTCGGGATATCCACAATGAATATGCATGAGAGAAATTTTCCTGACTCGTTGGGTGTGTACTGAAAACTGGGTTGAAACCACTGTCTCTCTACAAAACTTTTTGACCTTTACAGTTTTCCTAAAGAGCCTCCCTGATGATTCCTGCACTAGTGGAAGTACAGCAATTGGATACTCATCTGTGAACCTTCTCAGAAGTGTTTCCTACTCTCTCTGGAATTCACGCTCAGAAGAGCTATGCCAAACCTAGAACTACTCCTATTTTAGGAAACAGGGTCAGGTCTTCAATGGATGATGTAACTGATTAAAAGTCACATACATCCTGACTGATTCTTGACGACAAGCTAAAATAGCTTACCCTGCATGATTATCTGTGGACAATATATTTCACACCATTTCATTGGCTATTTTTGTCCAATGTTAGTATCTACATATACTTTATCTACACATATGTGCTATTTATTCATTACTAGAAAAGTCCTACTAAAACTAGGACTCTTTCATTAGCCTTGATACTGGGAACTTATTTGAACCCCATATCACCATCACTCTTTCAATCCCTTCCTCCCTATCACCATTACTCACTCAGTCGCTTTCAATCCTCCTTCCTTGTAATAGTGGAGGGACTTATTCATTAGCTTTGACACTGGGAATTCACTACTGCCCCCTCCCTGTCACAATTAGACACACTTTTCTCTCTCTCTCCATCCCTATCCCCAGTAGTCATGCTCATCCCTCTTAATTTCCTTTCTCCAGCAGCCCCCTCTCTCCCAACATCTGTCTCAGTCCTCTCTCAGCAAAAGGATAAAGGGTCATGGATTTGATATGCTGCCTTTCTGTGGGTATGTTCAAAGTGGTTTAACTATATGCAGCTACTTTCTCTGTCCCTAGTGGGCTCACAATCTGGGTATTGTGCCTGGAGCAATGAAGCGTTAAGTGACTTGCCCAGGATCACAAAGAGCTGCAGCAGGAATTGAATCCAGTTCCTCAGGTTCTCAGCCCACTGCACTAACCATTAAGCTACTCCTCCACTCCCGTACTCACTCTCTCTCATCCCCCCCCCCCTATCTGTCTCCAGCATTCATTCTCTCCACCATCCCTTTATCCAGAAGTAACAATTTGAATCTCTCGCAATCTGTCCCCAGCACTTGCCAACCCCTCTTTTCGCTTTCAATTCACCCTCCTTGCACCTAGTATACTCTCAATTCCACCTCCCTAGATTAACACTATATAGGGCCTCCCAGTTTACTTCTTTTATCAACACCCTCTCACAAGTTTCATTAAAATTTGATATAATCGCCTATCAATAGATTTCTAGGCAAAGTACAGGTCCGTATCCGCCATTATTTACTATGTTATATTACTATATGTAAAATACAGGTTATATAAAATACAAAACAAGTGCATAAGACATAAATTTCCAGAGTGGGATAACTAACAGGAACATGGAGGGAAGAATGGAAGAAATACAATAGTTATAGGATAGGAAAACATAAAGTTAACACAGCTAGGTGGAGGGATAAAAAGAAAATTATCTCCCCCTCTTCTATGAAACTGCGCTAGCGTTTTTTAGCGCAGAGAGCCGCGCTGAATGGCCTGCGCTGCTCCCAACACTCATAGGAACTCAATGAGCGTCGGAAGCAGTGCGGGCCATTCAGTGCGGCTCTCTGCACTAAAAACCGCTAGCACAGTTTCGTAGAAGAGGGGGTATACTGAATTAGGATAGAAAAGCATCGTTAAATAAGTCTTGCTTACCCATCACCTAGTAGCAGGTTTTTGTTTGCAACCTTCTCTCCGGAAAAAGTGTAGGAAAAATTGCAGGGCTTACCCCCTCTTCTACGAAACAGCGCTAACAGTTTTTAGCGCAGAGAGTCGTGCTGAATGGCTTGCGCTGCTCCCGACGCTCATTGAGTTCTTATGAGCCGGGCCTTGAGCATGCGTGCATGCTCAAGGCCTGGCACAGGAAGCAGATTTTCGGGCACCGGCACCAATGCACAGGACATGCTGGTGCCGGTGCCGATGCGGAGGCTACACTGAAAGTAAGAAGAGGATTCGGGTGGGTTGGGGGATCTCAGGTCGCGGCGGGGGGGTGCCCGAAGGCGGCGGGAGGGGGGCCGGATCGCGGGGTGGAAGGTGCTGGTTCGCGGGGGGGCCTTCGGGGGGAACAATGCCGGTTCTCGGGGGGGGGGAGCAGCGCTGCTGGCCTCGGGGGGGGGGAAGGTGGGGGGGAACATATCAAAGCAAGTTTCCCTTATTTCCTATGGGGAAACTTGCTTTGATATACGAGCATTTTGGATTACAAGCATGTTCCTGGAACGGATTATGCTCGTAATCCAAGGTACCACTGTACATTGAACAGCAGCGGCCCGAGTACCGACCCCTGCGGAACATGTTGTCTTAGTGATACTTTTTTTCTTTTTCTTTATTAATATCTCCCTTTATTTCTATTTCTATTTCACTCCCCCACCAATGTTGGTGGTGGTCTAAAGAGGATGATATTTTGGTTTCTTGCTTGTAATTTTGATTATATGTTATACTATACTTAATCCGTTTTGCTTTATACAAGTGGATATTTGTAAATAATTCTTTTGATAATAAAAATAAAATTTAAATTAAAAAAAGAGCCAAGAGCTCCTTTTACAAAGGTGAGTTAGGGCCTTAATGCGTGGAATAGCACGCGCTAGCCGCTACCGCCTCCTTTTAAGCCCGTGGTAATTTTTCAGCTAGCGCACGCTAATCTTGTGCATGTGCTAAAAACGCTAGTGCACCTTAGTAAAAGAAGCCCTAAATTACAGAGCTGCCACAGGGGCTGACCTAAGTAGGAGTTTTAGGGGTTGCCCCCATCCTGCCCTGCTCCATTCAAAATTCTCACCAGTCCCACCCAACTCTGCCTACAACCAGTGGCGTACCTAGCATATGTGACAACCGAGGCCCATCATTTTTTGACACCCCCTCCCATCTATATGAAAAATATGATTTTTAGTAACAATCCACATATCGCACAAGAGTGTATCTAGGAAAAGGCAGCATCTTAAACACTGCAGTGAGCACTAGAACACCAACACATACATTGTAAAACTAAACAAGCCAGATCCTGCACAGTCAATTGATCCTGTACAGTCGATGCTATCAGAAAGCCATGTGCCTTTCATACACACAGACAGATACACCCTCGCCCAATATGGAATAATCACAAACTAAAAATAGAAAAAAGCAGACAAAAGTTAAACTGAACTGCCAAGAAACCAGACTCTGCATACAATGCAACACCACAACACCACAAAAACAGTAATACATGTCCTCTAATATTGTGCAAAATATAAAGACAGTAAATGTAAATTTGAAAAAACTGATACATAACAATCACCACTTTACAAATTAACAAATAAAAATAAAACAAATAATGAGAAATAAGAAAATACCATTTTATTGGACTAATCCCCATAAGCTCAGTCCTCATCCCTGCAAACCACCTGATTCCATCCACACAAGCCTTGAATTGTTTTATATTGAACTTATTATATTAAAGTATAAAAAGAAACAATATTCTGTACAATTGTCAATTTATAAATCAGCGTCTTCTCCCCACTCTCTTCCCCATTTCCCTTCAGCGTCCTCAGCCCACTCTCTCTCCACTTTCCTTCAGCGCACGCACATAAAACCAAACAAGTAATTTTATATCATTTTCATTCTATTCATTCATAGAAATTAAAGTCTAAATAACGCCAGTCACATAACAAAACATGATTTTACAAAAATAATTCTCTGCACAGTCAAGCCTGCAAGGATTACTAGATGTCTTTCAGCAGCTCCCCTCCCTCCCTCCCCCTTACCTTCGTGGCCAAGTCAAAATGATCTACCAACAATAAAATTTTAAAAACACAAAGCACACTGTACGCAGAGAAAATGTTAATAATCATTTATATTCCGCGGGTTTTCAAAGAGGTCAAGGCAGATGACTTTATGCAATGTCACCTCAGTAACAACTATACAAAAATAGACAAATATACCCCCTCCCCTTTTACTAAACCGCAATAACGATTTTTAGCGCAGAGAGCTGCACTGAATGCCCCAAGCTGCTCTCGACGCTCATAGGCTCCCTGCGCTATAAACTGCTATTGCGGTTTAGTAAAAGGGAGCCATAGTGCAAAATATAGACATCATATATAAATTCTCAAAACGGACACATTTTGATCACTAAATTGAAAATAAAATCATTTTTCCTACCTTTGTTTGGTAATTTCATCAGTCTCTGGTTGCACTTTATTCTTCTGACTGTGTATCCAATATTTCTTCCCTTCTTTCAGCCTCCTGTATGCTTCCTCTCTTCCTCATTCTCTCCCCAAACTTTTTCTTTATTTCACCCTGCCCCCTTCTTTCTTTCTCTCTCCATGCCCCCTTTCTTTCTGTATGTCTGTCTTTCTCTCTCTCTCTCTTTGTGCCCCATTTCTTTTCTTTGTTTCACCCTGCCCCCTTCTTTCTTTCTCTTTCTATGTCCCCTTTCTTTCTCTCTCTCTCAGTGCCCCATTTCTTTCTTTCTTTCTTTTTTTCACTCTCCATGCCCCCTTTCTTTCTCTATATCTGTCTCTCTGTGCCCCATTTTTCTTTCACCCTGCCTTCTTTCTTTCTCTCTCCATGCCCCCTTTCTGTCTCTGTCTGTCTTTCTCTCTCTCCGTGCCCCATTTTTTTCTTTCTTTCTTTCACCCTGCCCCCTTTTTTTCTTTCTGACTCCATGTCCCCCCCCCCTTTCTTTCTTTCTCCCTGCCTGGAATGGGGGACCATGCCACTGTCATTGGGAAACATGCGGGGGAAAGGCTGCCACTGTCGCCATCGAGAACAGGCCGGCGCCAAGTTCTCCCTCCTTGCTTTTCTTCCCCTCAGGGCCGACCAACTTTCGCCGCCCGACGTCAATTCTAACGTCGGAGAGGACGTTCCGGGCCAGCCAGGCAGTGATTGACATCGGGTAGCAAGAGTTGGTCGGCCCTGCAGGGAAGAAAAGCAGGGAGGGAGAACTCGGCGTGGGCTTGTTCCCGATGGTGGCAATGGTAGCCTTTCCCCGGCGGCAGCCTATTCCCCGGTGGGTGACCAGCTGTGCACCCCCTTGGGGCGTTCACCCGGGGCGGACCGCTCCCCACTTGGTACGCCACTGCCTACAACTCTTCACAGTCCCACGAGTACCTGAATAAATTCATGTAAACTGTTCTGAGCTCCTTTGGGAGAACGGTATAGAAAACTGAATAAACAAACAAACAAACAAATAAATATATATATATATATATATATATATATATATACAGCAGCACAAGCAGTAGCCTCTCCTTTCAGCGGCAGCAGTACAGGAAATGACCTGCAAAATTGGGAGCCTCCTGCTATAAGTAGGAGACTTGGCAGGTCTGAAATTACTCTGGTTCAAAAAACAGAATCAATTATTTCCTAATTATCACTGGCTTTAATGAAGCTACAGTACAGGTTGCTACCACAGCTGGTGAGGTACGTGCTCCAGCGCTCATTAAATTCCTATGAGCATTGGAGCATTTACTTTGCCAGCCTGCAGTAGAAACCTCTATCGCAGCTTTGTAAAAGGAGCCCTGTGAGGCTCTTAATTCCACATACACTTCTAAAATTTTGGGAGTCACTTTGGACTCAATGCTTACTTTTCAGCTTCAAGTGAATAGTGTAGTGAAAAAATGCTTTTTTTTAAAAAAATTAAAAAACAGAGATCTGTTTGTTCACTGTTTGACCAGTCTCACTTTGCAGTTTTAACCCAATTTGTGCTAGATTATTGTAACTCACCTTATGCTGGAATTACTGTTGGTTTATGTGTCCTGTTTGTCTATTTTAATTAGATTGTAAGTTCTATTGAGCCTGATGAACTCCCTGACCCCTACTTGTCATGTTTGTCTAGTGTCTGGTAAGTAGATTGTAAGCTCTTCTGAGCAGAGATCATGGGGCTCATAATCAAAAAACACAGGCATCCAAAAAGCATCCTAAATCAGCACTTGGACAGCCTAATCACCAGGACGACCAAGTGCCGATAATCAAAAGTCTTTCTGTACATCTAGTGAGATGTTTCAGCCTCTGTACGTTCTGAACACGAGATGGGTGTGATGGAGGCATGTTATGGGCAGGCTTTGGGCACTCTCAAGGATGGGTTAGACATGGACATCTTGCATCTATAATCAAACATTGGCGGCGGGGGTTAGCAGCCAGTGTTAACACTCCGTCTTTCCTGACAACCTTTTTCCTCTTTGGCGTCCTATTACCGCTGTTCTGAACAATGCCTCATACAAAGTGAAAGGGCTCTGCCCGACTGAATCCCTCATCATTTGGGCAGATGAAGATGGACCGCTTCATGGCTAGTTCACCATCGATCGCTGGAGTTGAGCTGCCTGCTTTTACTTCGGAGGAAGGAGCCTTCTGAGTTTCTGGGCTAGAGATATCTTTGTCTCCTTCATTCACCCGACCCCTACCACTCCCGGCTTCAAGAGTTCAACGACAGTGCACCAGTTCCAATCCAGAGAAGGCTGGTGCAGTCACATGGTGAGGGAGCTGAGCTGAAACAGGGCACCGAGAATTGGATCATTCTGGGAGCAGGAGAAAGTGGCTCCTCAACGGCGGTGACACTGGACAGCATCTAGAGCAGGGGTGTCCAACCTTTTGGCTTCCCTGGGCCGCATTGGCCCAAAAAAATGTTTCTGGGGCCGCGCAAACACTGCAGCAAGACAGAGGAGGGAGCTGGCAAGATGGTAAACACCCGGGGGCAGCAGAGGAAAACACTGCATCACTCTCGACCGGGGCTGCAAAAAATACACGGCCCTCGGGCCGCAGGTTGGACACCTCTGGTCTAGAGTGTGCTGCAAAGGCTGGAAGCTATGGTAACTAACTTGACAGCAGAATTTTCAACAGTTGTGAGTAAAATAGATGACTTAATTATATCAGTGGAGTTAATTAGAAAACGAGACTGCCAACAAATTTGAATAGATTAATAAAGAAATATCTTCACTCCAAAATCTAACAGGGAATCTTGTTAAGCATAAACCGTATATTCAAAGGAAAATTGAAGATTTTAAAAGGTTAAGATCCTGTTTTACTAAGGTGCGCTAACCGATTAGCACGCACTAAACACTACGCATGCTAGTCTATGGACGTGTTAGCGTTTAGCGCGCGCTAATTTGATTAGCATATGCTAATCGGTTAGCGCACCTTAGTAAAACAGAGTAAATCTCAGGTTACTAATTTTCCTAAATCTGCAGGGGTAATACCTGCTGACATGTTTAAAAAATATCTGACTGAAGTTCTAATATTTCCAACAGAAACAATGCCTCCTATAAATCGGATCTATCTTCCTGAAATAATTTACAACCTATTGATATGAACAATTTATCTGAATTTTTTTTTAAAAATCCCTAGTAGAAATTGAATCTCGTTCTACTCTTCTTGTCTCATTTGTATTTGAATAGGACTTAAATGTAGTAATGCGTATGGTTTGTTTTTTTTCAATTTTCTCAAGCTTTATTTCTTGGACAAAAAAATCTGGGTTTTCCCAGATGTGACGAAGACAACCCAAGAACGCAGGAAACTATTTCTGAACATGAGACAAGAAGTTAAAACCTTGAGGGGCTACATTTTTGTTAAGCTATCCGTGTAAATGTCTAGTCAAATATGTTGGGATAAAGTATACCTTTTTTGCTCCTGAATAACTTCGAGCCTTTCTAGATACTAAGAAGTTGCTCCAGAATGTGTAGGGTTAGCTTAAATGTAGATGATGTTATAACCCATTAAGCCTATTTACCTAATTAGTAAATATTTTGGAGATCTCCGTATCTTTCTTATCTTCCCTCAGTATAAGATTGTGGTCTGAGGAAGAGATTATAATTTTTTTTGGGGGGGGATATTATAATATTCCTTACTACTTGTTAAATTTCTTATTCTCTGTATTTCCTGAACAAGTGGATCCTTGTAAATTTATGGATAAAGCAAACAAACAAGCAAATTTGCAAGACATCCTGGACAGAACTTAGACCATTCTAAAACAGGTCTAGTTCCAAACGTATAAGTGCCATAAAGGTGCCCAAACTGACCAGATGACCACTGCAAGCATCAAGGTAAGATACCCCAACACTTCCCCAGTGCTCACGGACCCCCTCACATCCAAAAAGACCATAATACAAAGTACATACCTGTTTCCAGAAAATCAGCACTTGGTATATGAAAACCTAGTAGAGCTGCACACAGGTGTCTTAAGTAGCCTGGTGGGTGGGCTAGTGAACCATAGAGAGGAGTAGCAGGTCCCTTAAGCCACTCTAACCACTACATTTATGGTGGAACATGAGCCCACCAAAACCCTACTCTACTGCCATATAGGTGCCACCTGCAGCCATAAGGGATATTTGGGTTGTAGACAGGTGGGTATAGTGGGTTTTGAGAGGCTCACCATATCTATATGGGAGTTCTGATGAGATGTTTATCTGGTACCCTTTATGTGAAGTTCACAGCAGTGCCCTCTAAGGTGCCTCACTGCTCTGTTGCCATGCCTGGGTAGCCAGTCCATTATAGGATTGGCCCCTCCCTTGTCCAATTGTCTTGTTCTGGGCATTTGGGACTTGGTTGAAATTTTGTTCAAAAATGTGGTATAAAGATAAGATGTCCTGGCAGTCTGGGTATCCCAATGGCCTTGACATCCAGATAAGAGGATTTTCAAAAAATTATTCTAGACGGAGGTTGCCTTTCAAAAATAGGCATTTTCTTACTGCTGACTTTGGACTTACATATGTTTGAAAATACCCTTCCATGTCAAATGTTCTAATCAATGTACAGCGCTATAGAAATAAGTAGCAGTTTATTGAGAAAGTTACAGCTGGTTCAGGATACAGCTGCACATATGATTTTCAAGATGTCTAAATTTATGAATATCTCTCCTCTCTCTAGAGAACTTCACTGGCTCCCACTTCAGATACAAATTATTTTTTTAATTTATTATTTTTTAAAAATATTTCAAGGAGATATACCAGAAGAGTTTAATTCACAAGTACAGTACAGTAAAACCTTGGATTGCAAGTAACTTGGTTTGCAAGTGTTTTGCAAGACAAGTAAAATATTTTATTAAATTTTGACTTGATATACAATGTCTTGCAATACAAGTACATACATTATACATACATCCCAATTGAGCCGATGGTTCTTCTCTCTCTGACGCTGCAAGAGTGTAGTGACTGTTCTAAACAAGTGAAGTCTTGCAATACGAGTACATATGGTATACACGTGTCACGTCATCACAACTCAGCCGATGGTTCTTCTCTCTCTGACGCTGCGGGAGTGTAGTGACTGATCTAAACGAGTGAGGTCTTGCAATATGAGTATGTATAGTATTTTGTATTAAAGTTTTTGGGTTGTGGAATGAATCGTCCGAGTTTCCATTATTTCCTATGGGGAAATTTGCTTTGATATACGAGTGTTTTGGATTACAAGCATGCTTCTGGAACAAATTATGCTCGCAAACCAAGGTTTGACTGTACTGGGTTAGAAGGGTGAAAGGAGGAAGAAATGGGAATGGTGGAACTATGTGGGAGAGACAAGGAGGGAGAGGAAGGGGTGGCAAGGAAATGAATAAGATAGTGATTACAGACAGTAGAAATATAGTAATGGGAGTAGATTAAAGATGAAATGGCATAGAAGGCTGTAGAAGGCGTGAGATGGGGAATGGGAGAGCTAGTGGGTGAGAGAAGATGGAAATTTGATAGGTAGCTGAAGAGTAAAAAGGAAAAGGGCGAGAAAGAGGATGAAATTTTAGTTGGTATGTAGAAAAGAAAAAAAAAGAGAGGAAAGAGCTAAAAAGGAGCAATCAATATGCCAGAGGCAGGTGTAGTGAGGGAACAAACAGGAGAGGAAAAAAGACAAATGGACAGCAACTGCTTGAAGAATAATTAGCAGATGACGGACAAGAGAAAAGAGAAATTGGAATCAACATGGTAGAAAAATAAAATGTCCAAACAATGGTAGAAAAAATGCATTTTATTTTGAATATTTTACATGTTAGCTTTGGAAAATGTGCATACCAAATGTCTTGTACTCATTAGACAAGGAAACTCATTTCTGTTTTCATTTCTCCAGTGTTGCAGCACATGATAAGTTTGATTTCTTTAAAGTTTTAAGTTTTATTAGGTTTTTATATACCGCCTATCAAGGTTATCTAAGCGGTTTTACAATCAGGTACTCAAGCATTTTCCCTATCTGTCCCGGTGGGCTCACAATCTATCTAACATACCTGGGGCTATGGAGGACTGAGTAACTTGCCCAGGATCACAAGGAGCAGCGCAGGGTTTGAACTCACAACCCCAGGGTGCTGAGGCTGTAGCTCCAACCACTGCGCCACATACTCCTCCTCTCTGAGTTATCAGTTCATTTTTTTTGTCTAAATATTTTTATTTCTAATTTGTGATCCCTTGTTCTATTTCTGCTTCAGTCCAGGGACAAGTAAAGCTGCTCTCTTACTGAGCTCAGAGAAGGCCTTTCCTTCTGGGATCTCTTCTCTCAGGGACCTCTCCACTTACTCCAGGCTAAGGAAAATATCCTCCTCCCTTATTTGCCTTAGTCTGAGACAGAAAGGTCCCTGAAAGGAGGTCCCAGAAGGAAGAGAGATATCCACTCTTCTATTTTATTAAAAAAAAAGTTATATAATTAGCTGTTTTTATACAACAGGTTCCTGCAATACTCCTCAGCAGTGCACAAGTGCTCTTACCCAAAATTACACCCCATTTAAGAAAGGTGCAGCAGGTATGTGTGCACCTACTTCAATGCGAGTACATGTTTATTTTGTAAAATAAAATATACAGGTAAGCTCCACCCAAAACGCAGCTCCCAGGAATACCTAGGGGGGGCAGACCTCGTAAAAGCACAGATGCCCTTGTATTTGCACATGCAGAACTGGTTCTCCGTGTATCTCCATGCCTGATCTGTAGCGCGTGCTTTATTAAATTATCTTCAAAGTGGCTAAAAGGGAAAATTATTCTTTTCAAAACTTAAACAGTAACATAAACGCTGCTAACAGTACACTATTTACAGCTTCAAAGGCAGTGAACGTGCAGTTATGTGCAAGTCCATGCATGCGTGAATAAGCATGGGGGTAACTGCAGGCGTGTAGGAGAAGACGCTGGCTCCTGATGCGTCTACTATGGGATTCAACTAAGGGCCTAGTCGCTGGGACTCGAGCACGAGTCGGCGACACCCAACAACGACAAGGGCCTATGGCGAGCTGCAACTCTGGACTGTACGGGACCGTAGCGCTCTCTTTAACGATTTCCAAGGACGGTTCTAGCGCCCGGAGACCCCAACACGAGTTTGTCACCGTCCTCGTCCCCGAATACGGCAAGAGGTAAAGCAGAGGAAACAGACGCTCATCAGCCAGCCTTCCGGTATCTTCCTCTCCTGCATTCTCAGGCCCCGCCCCCCTCTCTAGTCCAACCTTCAAACCTGTCCTTTGACACTGTAGTAGCAGCAATTCCCACCAACTGCCTGCGCCAGCCCCGAAGCTCTCCCTCGTCCCGCCCCTTCGGACGTAATTTCTTTCCTCCTCCTGCTTTTGCGCCCCGCCCCTTTGGCGTTCTTCCCTCCCGCATTCTCAGGCCTCGCCCCCCTCTCTAGACCTACCTTCAAACTTGTCCTTTGACATTGTAGTAGCAGCAATTCCGAAGCTCTCTCTCGTCCCGCCCCTTCGGACGTAATTTCTTTCCTCCTCCTGCTGTTGCGCCCCGCCCCTTTGGCGTTCTTCCCTCCCGCATTATCAGGCCCCGCCCCCTCTCTAGTCCAACCTTCAAACCTGTCCTTTGACACTGTAGTAGCAGCAATTCCCACCAACTGCCTGCGTCAGCCCCGAAGCTCTCTCTCGTCCCGCCCCTTCGGACGTAATTTCTTTCCTCCTCCTGCTTTTGAGCCCCGCCCCTTTGGCGTTCTTCCCTCCCGCATTCTCAGGTCCCGCCCCCCTCTCTAGACCTACCTTCAAACTTGTCCTTTGACACTGTAGTAGCAGCAATTCCGAAGCTCTCTCTCGTCCCGCCCCTTCGGACGTAATTTCTTTCCTCCTCCTGCTGTTGCGCCCCGCCCCTTTGGCGGTCATCCCTCCCGCATTCTCAGGCCCCGCCCCCTCTCTAGTCCAACCTTCAAACCTGTCCTTTGACACTGTAGTAGCAGCAATTCCCACCAACTGCCTGCGCCAGCCCCGAAGCTCTCTCTCGTCCCGCCCCTCTGACGTAATTTTTTTCCGCCTCCTGCTGTTGCGCCCCGCCCCCTTTGACGCTACTTCCTGTTACTGGCGGGCCCAGATACTACTGCACGGAGAAAGCGCTGGGACTGGTCGAAGGTTATTATTGCCGGCGGTCTGAAAGACAAATTTAAAGGTAGGAGGGAGCGACGTGCAGGACCGGGAAGATTGGAAGAGATGTCGGGCCGGGTCCTCCAATGCTTGAAAAGGGGCGGTGGGGATGGGGAAGGGACTAAGTAAAAACTCTAGGAAGGGGGGGAGGGGAGCAGAAGAAGAGATCCATCAGAAACCCCAAACGTGACTATTATGCCTATATTTCTCTCTGTGTCTGCACACAAATGTATACTCATTCCTGCACAGTGGAGAAAAACTAGTTCAGCCTTGAAACAATGATCCTAGAGTCTCGCTTTGCTTTCTTTCCAGGGATGGCATCCTACACGTGTATTACTTGCCGTGTGGTATTTACTGATGCTGATGTCCAGCGAGCACACTACAAAACGGACTGGCACAGGTATAACCTAAAGAGGAAGGTGGCTGACATGCCGCCTGTCACTGCTGAAAACTTCCAGGAGCGTGTTCTGGCTCAGAGGGCAGTGGTGGAGGAGAAGGTCCAGGAGACAGCCATGTATTGCACTGCTTGCAGCAAGAGGTTCTCCACATTCAATGCGTATGAGAACCATCTGAAATCTAAGAGGCATGTAGAGTTGGAAAGGAGAGCTGCAGAGGCTGTCAGCAGAAAGGTGCAGATGATGAATGAGAAGAATCTGGAAAAGGGACTGGAGCAGGAGAGTCTGGACAAAGATGCAACTAATATGGCCATCCAACAGGCCATTAAGGCCCAGCCATCCATGTCGCCTAAGAAGAAACCCATAGTCAACACCATTAGGAGCCCTTCTCCCCCTGCCACTGCCCTGGGCCAGGTGTCGCAAGAGAGAGATAGGCCCCAGGTGCCTCCCAGGCTTCAGTGGTTTAAGGAGCAGGCAAAAAAGCTGTCTTTATTGGATGCCAAAGAGCAAAATGATGAGGATATGGATCAAGGTGAAGAGGATGGTAAGACAGCTTATTGATGTATCCCTTATAGGGGAGATATTCTGGGAATGGTTGAAAAGCAATTTATTGTAAAATTATATTTTCTCTAAACATTCTCTGTTTGCACTTTTGTAAAGTTCTGCTATCCCAATGAGCACACACTTATCCTAAAAATTATAGAATACTTGTGAGCAAATGGCATAGGACAAGATTTTAAAATCATGCACTTGTGTTTATAGTTCAGAAATACTTTGTGGGAGAAGCGCTGCTTATGTCTAGTGTGCTATAGAAATAGTAAGTAATAGAGTAATGTGCTGGAGGAGATAAATTGGACCTAGATTGGATTGGGGTAGGGTGGTGATAGAGAGCACTTGAGATTGAAGTGGATTAGGGATTGACTTGACTCGTGACTACTTTTCCAGGGAGAGGGTGGAGGGGAGGACTTTGGTGTGTGTTTTAAAAAAAAAAAAGCCCTCACTGAGTTTCATGATAATCAGGCAAAGTGAAAGCATGGAGGTTTTCCCCCAATGTCATAGCGAATCTGATGGTTTACCCCTCTGATGTGGTTAACCTGTCTGCTTGCTTATGTATTTATTTATTTCATATTTAGAGTGACTCGTGTAACTAAAACAGTCTGCACCCCCACATTCCTTTTCTCATACTCCCCACAAACATTCTCTATCTGTGCCCCTCCGAGTTTATTGTCCTTGCATATTCTCCCTAGCTCTTTTACTACACATTCTTATCTAACCAAAACCCAACCAGTCTGCTTCCATTCCCACCAGTAAGACCTCACTACCCTGTCTTTAACTTTAGCTGCTTCCCACTGGTCCTTACTCCAGCTTTCTTAATATCTATATTTTCCGCAACTTAGGCTTGTTGATCTGTAGAACAGCTATTTTCTTCCAGCCCCACATGACTCTTCAAGGACCTTTGCTAGTATCTACTGGAGGCCTGATCTTGGACGTAAGCTGGTGCCCCCTCCTCCCCCCCAAAAAATTGTCCTGATTCATTCACTGCTTTTTTTTAGTTTTATGAGAAGTGTACTGTTCAGATTTGGAGAACTACATAGTGTAGAACACAGCTCTTAGGATGTAGTGTCAGTAGGAAGTCTCAGAACAAGGTGGGGGGAGTGAGTGGGTATAGTGGAAGAGTCAGGAGGCCACATTTAAGGTCAGTTTTGTCCCTTTTTTGTTTGAGCTTTATTTTCCTTTAATCAGTGTTTTGATTGCTTCACACTGCCCGTTTGTATTTTTGGCTGTGTTGGGATGTTCACTCCTTTGTGTCATTGCTTGCCTCAGGGGAGGGAAACTTGCAATATACAGTATATTGAAAATTTGAAGTCAACTTATTTTGAGCTGTACAATACTCTGACAATAAAAATGATTTGAACTTAGATAGGTTATAAAATGATTTCCTCCTTGTGTTTTCTTCTTATTTGCCTGTTGCTAAGAGTTGAAGCAAAGTACAAAGAAACCGTATAGAAGCAAACTAAAATCACAAATCAGAACAAAGACAATACAAGATCACACACACTATCAGAACCCATGACTAAAATATCAGTCTGTTGGAACATAAGAACCAGTTTTTAATTTGTAAACTTCTATGATGATATACCAAATGGCAGTATATCAAATTTTAAATAAGCTGGAAATTAGTCCGGGTAAAAGCTTTAGTACAAATTTTGTTACTTTAACCTTATACTTTTGTTATGCTTTTAAATATAATAACAAAGGAAAATTTGCTATACAAAAATTTTGATACTCAAGCAGGCAGTTCTAACAAAATACCAATTGGCAATTTAAAAAATAATATTTTGAATATCAATGCGTAAGTCAACAAAAGAGAAAAAAAGGAAGAAGCAACAGAAAAGTGAGAGATGATATCAATAAACAATGATAGAAAAAAAAAAAAATCACAATAAAGATATTTCGAAAAACTTACTAAGTAGGATACACAATAATTGACCCAGTCAGTTAGATCTGTGAACAATAACGCAGAAGCCCCATCATTTGGAAGGCCTTGGTAATATAGCAACTTCTTTCTTTAGTAGCTAGAACTGATTTCAGTTGTTTAGGGTTCCAAAATATATACATTTGTCTATTCAACCTGCTTATATGTTTAGTTGGAAAACATAGGAATAACTGGTCACCTAGTGTCAGTATATCCTGATGCATAGTAAGAAATAGTCTCTTTTTTGTGTCTGTTTAGACCAGTGGTCTTAATTCATTTTTAATCTGGGGCCACTTTGGAGTCTAATGAGCTGATGGAGAGCCACCAAATAGCTTCCAATGCAGGGTCACAACACTGCTGATCCGTGTATGTCAATGAGATCCATTCCCACCAGCCCACTTTCCAAATTTATTTGGGGGTATTCTTAAGATTTTGAGCATCTCCAAATGCATTCTCCTTTGTCTGTTAAGAACATATGAATAACCCTACTGGGTCAGACAATCGTCCATCCAGCCCAGCAGCCTGTATCCATGGTCAGTGGTGTAGTAAGGGGGAGCGGTCTGCTCCATGCACCGTTCCTTCCCATTCTTCCCCCGCTGCACAAGCGCCTTTATCCCCTCTCCCCCTACCCCCCCCCCCCCCGTACCTCAAACTCTTCACTGGTATGAGCAGCAACTCCAACCTGCTGCTCGTGCCAGCGTCAGCTCCCCCTCTGACATCAATTCCAGGTCCCATGCCTAGGAAATGACATCGGAGGGAGAGCCAACGCAGGTAGCAAATTGGTGATGCTGCTCACGCCGGGGAAGTTAGAGGTACGGGGGAATGGAAGGGGCACGTGAGGGAAGGGGTAGAGGAGGGGCACCACTCATCCTTGCTACACCACTGTCCATGGATGGCCAATCCAGATCACCAGTACTTGGCAAAAACCTAAGCAGGAGCAAAATTCATTGCTACCAATCCAGGGCAAGCAGTTCCTTCCCCCATGTCTGTCTCCATAACAGACTATGGATTTTTCCTCCAGGAAATTGTCCAAACCTTTCTTAAAACCAGCTACATTAACTTCTCTTACCAGATCCTCTGGCAATGTGTTCCAGAGCTTAACTATTCTTTGAGTGAATTTTTTTTTCATTCTATTTATCTTTGTCAAGTATCCCCTAGTCTTTTAATTTTTGACAGAGTAAAAATTGATCCATTTGTACTGACTACACCACTCAGGATTCTTCCAGCATGCAGCTGTTCCCCCCCCCTCCCATCCATTCCCCCTTTCTGTCCTGAGCCTGGATAGATTTATTTATTTTTAATATTTGTTTGTATACCAGTTATACCCTATCTGTCTCAGTGGGATCACATTCTATCTAATATACCTGTAGCAGTTGGGGATCAAATGACTTCCCCAGGTCACAAGGAGCAGCGTGGGATTTGAACCCGCAACCTCAGGGTGCTCAGGTTGTAGCTCTAGCCGCTGCTCTAAACTTGATTGCATACATTGCCTCCATTATATGCACATTTCTTTTATGCATATTCATTGTAGATATCCTGAAAACCTGACTGGCAAGGACTGAGTTGAGAAACACTGTTTTAGAGCAAGTAAAGATCCTGTGAAAATATGGTATAGCTTCTTTCATCAACTCAAGGGATTCCTTATTAAATTTCTTGTAGTTTTGATATCAAGGGGACTACTGGGGGAAGTTAATATCTCTCACATTCAAGGACTTTTGAAATTATGGCTAATAGGTTAGTTTATTCTACTGTTCCATATAAGATCTTTAACAAACACAACTTTCATAGTCTCAGCTTTTTATTCTGTCCTCCGTATCCCTGTTAGGCTCCTTGTGCTGGTGTAACTTCTAAGTATTCACACAGTCTCCAGTCTCCCCAGAGATGTCTGTACTTTGTTTACTCTCCAGCTCAGTCTGTTCCAAAATTACTATGCTTTCCAGATGACTTCTAAGGTTACCTTTTTGGGCTTCCCAAGCTTCAACAAGCATGCAACTTCAGGGGATGTTGCCGGGCTAGAATGTTTTGGGCCCCCAGCATCTCCCATCACTGGCTCTGAGATCTCCAAATTCCATCCCTCCAAAAAAAAACCCTCAAAGAACCAACCTCGCCTCTCTAAAGCCTGTTCCCCCTGCTAATCTCCCAAACCTCGCCTTCGACTTTCTCACCCCAGTCCCAACACTTTATTGCAACGCCAGATCCACATGCAACAAGATCCAAATTCTGAAGGATCTACTCGAGGATTCTGACCCTGGATTCCTATGCATTACGGAATCATGGATTGCAAAAGATGATCTATTTACACAAAACAAACTCTGCTCCCACGGCTACCAAGACTTTTCTCTCCCAAAACTAACCGTAAAGGAGGTGGCCTGGCATTTCTCTACAAATCATTCTTCGATGTCCAGCTCCTCGAAAAGGGTAATCACACTTCACTAGAATATAAGCTAGCCTCTGTCAACGATGAACTTCACCCTCATCCACTGGGTATCCTGCTTCTATATCGCCCACCTACCCCTTGGAACAAATCCTCCAAACTCGTCCTTGAGACTATAACAAACGCCTTCCTCAAATTTCAATCTCCACCTAGACGACTTCACCAGCAAGGACGCAACCGAATTTATCAGCTTCCTCACCTCCCTTGGCTTCCCCCCCTGCATCATCCCCAACCCATGAAAAGGGGCACACACTAGACCTCATTAGTTTCCTTGATCTAACCGCCCACAAAACTTCAGCCGGTGACACTCGCTGGGAACATGTACCCTGGTCTGATCATCTCTTAGGGGCCTTCTGTCTCCCCATTTTCATGTCGCCTTTTGGGGCTCCATCCCGCACTTCCAATTCCATTACCTTCCGCAAAAAAATTACAAACGATCTGTTCTGGACTAAATTTCTCAACCTATTCTCTGTTCCTAAGCCTGCAGATTCAGAAACCAACTGGCATAACTGGGTCGCACTCTCCGAGTCCACCTATCACTCTCTTGCCCCTCTTTCCACTAAAATCATCTCCTACTCCCGTAAGGCCCCTTGGTATCTCCCTTATCACAGAGAACTAAAGCAGAAATGTCGAGCTCTGGAGCACAAATGGAAAAAATCTAAATCCCCTATAGACAGACAGTCCTGGAGAGTCAATATCAAGTTTTACAATATAGTACTAAAAAAAGCAAGACAGAACTTCTACGGAGACAAAATCTCCAGATCCAACAACCAGAGTAGTACTCTATTCAACATCTGGCGCTCCTTAACTTCCAAAAAAGGCTCCACCTTGGTTCCCTCCTCTCCCTCAGCCGATGCTCTGGCAAAATTATTCAACGAAAAGATCACTACCTTGAGATGCTCCTTCCCACCTACAGTCTCCTACAACTCTCTGGTGCCCACTGACTCCAATTCTACCCTAACTGTCTCCAACCCCATCCCAGTCTACAGATCCTGGACCACCTTTAAGCACGTATCCGAATCCATGGTCTTCAAACTCTGCCTCAAACTGAAATCCTGCAACTGCTCCTTAGACCCATTCCCCTCCTACCTATACGAGAAAATTCCCGCACAGCCAATCACATCTATTACCGAACTCATAAACTCCGCCATACACTCGGGTCTTTTCTCCCCAGAAATGGGTCATATTGCCCTGACCCCACTACTGAAAAAAATCAGACCTAGACCCCTCCACACCATCCAGCTATCGCCCAATAGCAAATATCCCTTTCCTAACCAAGATGCTAGAGTCCATCATATCTACCCAACTCTCATCATATTTAGAGAGATTCTCTATTCTCCTACCTTATCAATATGGCTTTCGTCCCAACTTCAGCACCGAATCCCTACTGTCCTCCTTAATCTCAAAGGTTCAGCTACTTCACTCTCGAAATAAGTTTGCCGTGCTCCTACAATTCGACCTTTCCGCTGCTTTTGACGTTGTTCATCATGATATCCTAGTCTACCAACTCTGAGATAGGCATTAACTCCACAGTCCTAGACTGGTTCTCAAAATTCCTACGTTCTCGTTCTTACACCCTAAAACTCCTCCATCTATCCCCCCTAGAAATAATTTACACTTAAGCTGATGACATCCTCGACCTCCTCGAGATCGACCCAAACCTTACCAACCTCTCGGAGAACATATCCTCCTGTATAATGAACCTCCAATCATGGGCCCATACTGTGCAAATGAAACTGAATGAGTCCACAAAACTATTTTGGCTCAGCCCAAAACTAGACCAACTACCCACCTCCATCCCACTATCCTCTGACTCCACTCTGTAGTTTGAGTTCTCAAGCAATGTTTTTGGCATCATCATTGATTCTACTTTGTCCTTCAACGACCACCTCAATTCCTTGGCAAAAAAATGCTTTTTCAGCCTTCACTTGCTGAAGAAAGTAAGATCCTGTTTCCATCAAAAACACTTTGCCGTCCTTGTCCAATCCGTCATCCTTTCCAGATTGGACTATTGCAACTCAATCTACCTAAGCCTTGCCAAGAAAAACCTTCATAGACTTCAGCAGATTCAGAATGCCGCGGCTAAGCTTATCTTCGCAAAAAGTAAATTCGACCATGTCTCACCGTTCCTGTCCAAGCTTCACTGGCTTCTGATAAACGCCAGGGTCCACTTTAAATGCACCTGTCTAACCTTCAAAATCCTTCACGGCATCCTCCCTCCCTTTATCCCACTTTCTTGGAACTCCTCAAATCCTAATACCACCAGACCCATCCACAAACTAAAACTATCCTTCCCTTCATTAAAAGGCATTTCCCGTGCAGGAAAACTAGGGATCTCCCTCGGGTCATTCCATGTCAAGTGATCAGATTCTTGGAAAATGCCCTGCATGACCATCGCGGATTTTGATGAAACTTCATATGCAGAGTCCACCATGTCTCAAACGAACTTTGATAAAGTTTTAGTTTCGCCTGTGGAATATTTGTGGAGATATAGTCATTTGTTTGACCCCATACCATAATGAAATACAGTACGACAATGACATTCTGACAACTTTGAGACACAATATCTCCCGAGCTGTGTTTCCAAAAAAATTGAAACTTAGCTACCCTGCACAACTTTTTGAGCTCTGTTCATTGCTACCAATAACAATTTTTGCCAAGCACTGATTGAATGCCTGAATAACAGTAAACTTGGCCGAAAAAATTAGTGCTCCAAAAAAAGTAAAAGTTTGACATTACTTAGCTCCCACAATAATTGAGTAATAAATGCAAAATTTGGCGCATAATGTCTCAGTACAACGTTGTTTTCAAAAGTACAATTTCAACCTCCAAGCTCTTTCCATTAGTTTACAAATTAAGTGTAAAGTTGCTAATTTGTGTAAAAAGGCCAAAAATAGGGTATTTTCAGCCTGCTTTTACAGAAAAATACCTTTTAGAAACTCTTTCAAATCAGTCTCATTAGAAAGAGCATATTTCAACCCCCCTAGAAAAGTGGACTTCATTTTTCAACGTAGGTTAACAATGGCTGAAAAAGGGGGACAAAGTTGGGAGACGTTGCCACGGCAACAACCTCTATTTCAACATAGTTCTGTCATTTTTAAAGTTACAGTTTTGTATTGATGTAGTATTACTACTACTCTATTGCGTTGGTCCATGGTGACATTGCCACTACCAGTTCAAGAGTTTGAACTGGCAACCCCATTGCCATAGGGGTCACGCCCGATAGCTGTGCAATACCAGCCACGGGTGGGCCACTTCGTCCAGGTTCCCAAGCCTCGCATTTGGTTTCTTTGTCAAGGTTCCAAAGCCTTTTGTTGGTATCTTTCTGGTTCCAAAGCCAATGATTAGGGTGTCTTATCCTAGGTTCCCAAGCCTAAATTGGGTATCTTATATGGTTCCCAAGCCGAAGTGAAGTGATTTTAACTGCCAGCAATCTTTATAACATTCTGTTAAATTTTTGAGCCACTTTCTTCAATGCAGTTTCTGGAAATTGATATTGGCGGCCGGATGATGTAACTGAAGGGGCACAAAGCATGCAGATGAGGTGTTGCTCTGGAACCCAACAAACGTCTTGCCTTTCTGGCCAATAAAACGAATGAGCTGGACCGTGAGGATGCATAAATTTTATCAATGCATCATTTTGTTCAATTGAGACTTCAACAACGTTGCCTATCCACCATTGATTATCGTAAGTACAGGCAACGTAGCAACCAGGAAAGATTTCGGACACTTTCAAATTTGGAATGGCAGTATCAGAAATTTTGGCAACAAAATTTATTGTGTCATTTGAAACTTTGCTGACACGAACCGAGTTTGAGTCGACTGGTACAAATTGGTGGTGCTCTCTGGTACCGGCTACTGTGCTGCTTTCATGCCATCTTTCTTCTTGAAACTTTTTGCTTTCTTCAATTTCTTCTTTTGGAACATAAATGTATTTAACTCCGTGTATATTTTGGTCACAAAAGTTAAATAGATCCTTTGGCGTCAATATTTGATCCGTTGATGGTCTTTGGAGGCTAGCCCGGGCAGCCAGTCGTTTAGTTATTCCACCAATTCCATCGCAGGGTGATTTTCCGTGGCTAATTCCAAAAAAATTCCATTCAGCCTCAATGTTGAAATCATTTCTGTGATTGCACAAATTCACAAAGTTCTTGTAGTTTTTGTGCAGCTGAGCCGTCACTGAAGTAGTATATTTTGGTAATGTTTGTTTGAGTTACCAAAAATTCGATCAACTTTTGAATAAACACGTGTACAGATATCGTATCATGTTGCATATGATCAGAAATAATGCAACAGTTTACAACTTGCAATGTGCCCACTTCATTGAGGTAATATGCAACAAAAGGATGTACCGTAGCTTGTGAATTTTCCCAGTGAAAGCCTTGGGCGGCATCCTGTACAACAAATGAGTAATTTTCAGCGAAATCCATCAAAACGATCATTTCCGTTTCTTTTAAGCCTGTCTTCAACATCTTCAAATATTCACTTTGATGTTTTGAAATGAAATGGTGACTTGTCAACTTCCAAATCTTGCTTGCAAGTCTTTCAATAAAGTTGTCCATGGTTAGTACGCTTGTTTCTAATGTTTCACGGTCAGCGTGAACCCATTGCTTAAATTCTATTGATTCTTCTGGATCTAAATCCTTGAATATTTCTTCCAGGTATGCTGTTAGTGCTTCTTCACCAGGGCAGTTTTGACATCGTTGTAGCATACAGTCCTTGACATTTAGGTCGCACACAGTTTTTTCCATAAGAACTTTGTAGTTCTCTTTGACATTGGCGCCTTGTAGCATGAGCTTTACATTTTGATGTCGTGCAGACACACACGGAGTGTGCACCTGATGCACCAATGGTTACACACCACTTTGGCCTGAGCTCACAGAATTTGGAAAAACCAATTTCAGTTCCGTATTTGTTACAGTACGCCACGTACAGCTCTTTTAAATTACACAACAGCAGCCGCTTTTGCTTTTGTACTTTTAAACCATTGAGGCGGACTGAAATGCAATCTTTTTTGCCTGGACATATTCTGCTGAATTCATCGTCTTCGTAAAAATCTTGAACTCTATTTGCAATTTCTTTTGGAAGGGACTTGCCAATTTTTGCATCAGGTATAGAACAAATGCCTTTCTCTTTCTTTACTTTTTGGGCTATTCTGACCATGCGCTCTGAAACGCCAAACTTCATTGCTGTTTCCTTTATTGACCAACTTTTTGGGGCCATCGTCAATAATTGAACTTTCATTGACCTGTTGGATATTGCAATTTTCGTTTTCATTTCCTCAATGAGGTCAGTGTAATCTTCAAAGCAATTACTAAAGAAGTGTGAAAACCAAATGGATATGCAAATTCACTTCTTATATCACATGTAAGAAATAGATTTTTTAGATATACCACGCCTCAGAGACCAAGTATACAAGCACACATTGGCTAAATACTTAGTTTGGTCTTGATGTCTATCATTGGCGAGTGGTAATTTTAGGTATTTTATATCCTTTCAATTCTTAATTTCTTTTGAGATAAGTGCTCCCTTTGAATTCATGCACTATCTTTGATTTATTTATTTTTCATAGTATTTGGTGGTAAAGATGTTTATACATCTAGTTTAAAAACTTTGATAAAAATTTAAAAAGAAGAAGAATTAAAAATAGAAATTAAGAATTGAAAGGATATAAAATACCTAAAATTACCACTCACCAATGATAGACATCAAGACCAAACTAAGTATTTAGCCAATGTGTGCTTGTATACTTGGTCTCTGAGGCGTGGTATATCTAAAAAATCTATTTCTTACATGTGATATAAGAAGTGAATTTGCATATCCAGTCAGTGTAATCTTCACATAACTTGCATTTTACAGACTGACGAGACGGCCCAACTTCTTCAGCTGAAACTCCAGCAGCAGATGTAATCTTCTTGGCTATCACATTCTGCACACGTTCAATTTTTCGTATCACATAGCCGGCTTTATCTCTACTAGCTAACCTTCGAATTTTCAATGGAGAGGTTCCTAAAGCAGTCAAGCTTTGATCAACTGCATCGGAGATGCTGATATCAAAATCATCTGAAGATGCTGCAGTAGCTTCACTCATTGACACGTATTGGGCTTTGCACCTACTGCAAAGTTTCTGACCTGGCTTGATATTTATTTTTGCCACTTTTCTAAAATCATTAGACATGGCAAGATCGACTTTTAACAATCCACTTTGAACAATGTGATTTTTCTTTTCAAATGGATTACAACACGATGTTTGCTTTAATTCGTATTTGTCGAGATACTTTGCTTTGTGGTGGAGGCAGATTTGGTCTTTATCCATCAGTTCAACTTCAGAGCGCCGAGTGATAAGCAATTTTTCATCGGTTGACAAATTATGTAAAAAAATGAGCCCACATTTTTTAGAATAAAATGTGCCGTCATGACACTTTGACAACAATTTTTGCCCAATGGCACAGTCTGGCAGAAAAGGATTATTATTAGTCGATTCGTTGCCATCCATTTTAAACTGAATTAATAATAATGTGGATCTGAAAAAGAAAACAAGTTGTAATTTGTGATCTGCATGCAACAAAATTATCACCTCAATTTCTAGTTAGGAATAATCATTAATTAAGAACACTATAATTGTACCCAAAGCTTGAGTAAAAATAAACAGGGAAAAACAGTGTGAAAAGTGACATAGTTGTAAGTTGAAATGTAGGCCGTTGCCACGGTGACATCTCCCAACTTTGTCCCCCTTTTTCGGGCATTGTTAACCTGCGTTGAAAAATGAAGCCCACTTTTCTAGGGGGTTTGAAATATGCTCTTTCTAATGAGACTGATTTGAAAGAGTTTCTGAAAGGTATTTTTCTGTAAAAGCAGGCTGAAAATACCCTATTTTTGGCCTTTTTACACAAATTAGCAACTTTACACTTAATTTGTAAACTAATGGAAAGAGCTTGGAGGTTGAAATTGTACTTTTGAAAACAACGTTGTACTGAGACATGCGCCAAATTTCGCATTTATTACTCAATTATTGTGGGAGCTAAATAATGTCAAACTTTGACTTTTTTTGGAGCACTAATTTTTTCGGCCAAGTTTACTGTAATTCAGCCATTCACTCAGTGCTCGACAAAAATTATTATTGGTAGCACTGAATAGAGTTCCAAAAGTTGTGCAGGGTAGCTAAGTTTCAGTTTTTTTGGAAACATAGCTCGTGAGATATTGTGTCTCAAAGTTGTCAGAATGTCACTGTCGTACTGTATGTCATTGCAGTATGGGGTCAAACAAATGGCTATATCTCCACGAATATTCCACAGGCGAAACTAAAACTTTACCAAAGTTCGTTTGATTCATGTGGGACTTTGTGCATAAAGTTTTATCAAAATCCATGATGGTCATGCAGGGAGCCCTTGATCACTTGACATGGAATAACCCCCTCCCCTTCAGAATCACTGAGCTCTGGAACAATCTTACCTCCCTTCTTCGGAACCTGAGCTCTCTCCAACTCTTCCACAAACATCTGAAAACCTGGCTATTCTCAAAAATGTAATACTTACTCCTTCTCTGGCTTACTAAGCCCTCCTAATATTCTTCTCACTTTATCCTTTAACCTTCATTGGAGTTCCTTTCTCTCCTAACTCTTGTAAACCGTGCCGAGCTCTACGATTGTGGAGAAGATGCGGTATACAAACCTAAGGTTTAGTTTAGTTTAGTTTAGTTCACCACTCCTTTTATGTTTACTTCTTCGTGGAAAGTGCTTCCAGGTTCACCCAGCAGAACAGCCGATAAAGTACAGGCAGCTGAGTTACTGGCCAAATTGCCTTTGCCTGTGGTCCCAGACTCTTCAGGAGTCTGTTCAGAGTTCCCACTGTTGTCCTATGCTGAGGAGATAGACAATGGTATTCAGAGCTTAAATGACACCTCAGGTCAGGAGGAGTCTCCCTCTTCCATTCCAGCAGCAGGGCACACTCCTGAAGTAAGTGCATCAGCCATCACTTTATCCACCTAAGGATTCCTCTACTGGGTCTTCGGGAGAGGATTCACCACTTTACCCTTAGTGACCTCTTTCCACTTTCCCATTTTAGTAATTACTCAACAGTCAAAAAGGGGAAAAAGTCACAGAAGTGAAATTTCAGTTTGGCTTCACATGTCGTACTCGGCAAGTGTCATCTTGCCTCAACCCTTTACAGTGTCTTCCAAAGTGTACTACAGCACTAGGTAAACAATTGTAAACAGTGGTACCTGCAGAAGGGAAGCTCTTCTTTTTTAACTCGACTAATCTAATCTCTCCATATCCTGATTCTTAACCAGTGGTGCCTGCATTCCCGAGAGGTGTGGAAAGAGGTCAGGCAGAGAAGGGTCTTGAACTCTAAAGCAATTTATTAAAACAAAACTGTCTAGACAATTACTGGTAATATGACTGCACTGCTATAATTTTAGCAATATGTTAGTTAGCATTTAGCACTGTTAGTAGTAGCTGTTGTTAGTAGTCACTAGTGGACACTAGTGCTGCCTGATTCACCGATTCACTTTGGATGAATCGATTCAAATCAATTTATTTTTACAAAAAACCGAACTCACCAATTCAAGTCGGCCCCCTTGCTAGAAGGGCTTTCCCTCTGCCGCCGAAGTCCATCCATCTAATGTAACTTCCGGCTTTGTGAAACTGGAAGTTAAATCAGAAGCAAGGACTTCGGCAAAGGAGTGCTAAAAAGTAGTAGTAAGTTAAAAAAATAGTAATAATGAAAGGTCCCATCCTTAATGCACCCTAGCGAGAGAAAGCGCTGACTGTTCCCCCTGTGTGCGTGATCCCAGATGCAGAAAGTGAACGTGACTCTCCCTCCCCCTGGTTCTGACCAGCAGCCGCCAGTTTTCTCGCAGTCCAAACCGACCCCACGGTTTACAATCAGACGCAGAGCTGATTTGGTGCCAGTAAAACAGAGGCCATCTAGGCCGCCGATGCTGCTTTTCAGTGTGCTTCGCTCTCGTCTCTCTTCCTGTTGGCTAATACATGCAAGAGCTGATCCTCCCTCCAGCTCCAGTCAGGCCTAAGCAAAGGGTTTGGGGTCCTTGGGGTTGGGAGTCTTCAGTTGAACCATCCTCACCACCCTTTACGATTTTGATAATTAAAGTAAAAAAAACAAACTGCATGAGGCTGCCAGAAATCCCACATTGGTCTGAACGATCTGGATCACTTGTTAGGTCTCATGCTGTTTCTTCACTAGGGTGTAGGGGGGAAGATTATGGAGAAGGGAGATGGGGGAGGGATGGAAGAAATAATGGATCTAAAAATAGGAGAGGGAGAGAGATGGTGGACAATGGAATTTAGGGAGGGAAGGAACAGAAGGAGAGAAGTTGGACACAAGGGATGGAGTAGAGGGAAGTAGAGATACTGAATAGGAGAGTAGTTGGAAAGAGAATGGGAGAAATGGTAAACCCTGGGGTGGTGGGGAAGGAAGGAGAGATGCAGGATGAAAGGGTAGTTAAGAAAAGGAGATGGTGAATCTGGGGGTGGTGGGGTCCATCGCTGCGATGCAAAACATCCGGGGGAGGAAAGGAAAACGGAAGGGGAGGACAGAGATGGAGATGGATGATTAGCACGGAGAAAGAAGGAGACCCTGGCAAGCGCGTTATCAGAAGACAACCAGAGTGTGGGACCAACCTGATTTAAATAATGACAAGACAACAAAAGATAGAAAAAATAATTTTACTTTCTGTTTTGAGAATACAATATGTCAGATTTGAAATGTGTATACTGCCAGAGCTGGTATTAGACTGCAAATGTGAGCTAGGATTTAACAGAGAAAGGAAAAGTATTTTTTGTTTATACCACAGCACCAGTGTGGGTAGGAGAGGGCAAAGGGGGTGAAGTCATAATGCCGTTGTACAGGGCCATGGTGAGACCTCATCTGGAGTACTGTGTGCAATTCTGGAGGCCACATTACAGTAAAGATGTGCGCAGAATTGAATCGGTTCAGTGGACGGCCACCAGGATGATCTCGGGGCTCAAGGGTCTCTCGTACGAAGAGAGACTGAACAAATTGCAGCTCTACACTCTCGAGGAACGTAGGGAGAGGGGAGACATGATCGAAACATTTAAGTACCTCACGGGACGTGTCGAAGTGGAAGATGATATTTTCTTTCTCAAGGGACCCTCGGCCACAAGAGGGCACCTGCTCAAACTCAGGGGCGGAAAATTTCATGGCGACACCAGAAAGTATTTCTTCACAGAGAGAGTGGTTGATCATTGGAACAAGCTTCCAGTGCAGGTGATCAAGGCAGACAGCGTGCCAGACTTTAAGAATAAATGGGATACCCATGTGGGATCCCTACGAGGGTCAAGATAAGGAAATTGGGTCATTAGGGCATAGACAGGGGGTGGGTAAGCAGAGTGGGCAGACTTGATGGGCTGTAGCCCTTTTCTGCCATCATCTTCTATGTTTCTATGTTCTAAGTTTCTATGTTCTAGCCCCTCTGGTACCCCACTGTGCTGACTTTGGTCACTGTTTTACTGACCTATCCTGGTTCGTGCTTGAGCAAGTCCCTTGGGATTTTAGGGGGGATCGACAGGCTCACCTGAATCTCAGGGAACAATATTGGATTTTTCAATTACAATCTGTTCAGCCGAATGGCCTTAACGAAAGTGTGGAATGGAATACCATTGTTTAATAGGGTTTTTGGCTCCCTTTGGATAGTGGATTTTGGATGCAGTGTGTGGTGTGCTTGCGTGTGTGTGGGGGGTGGGGACTCTTTTTGATTGCGGTGCTCTTATTGGTGGGTGTTTCTTTTTCCCTCCCCTTTTCCCTCCCTCTTCTCCTTCTCTTTTCTGTGGTGCTGACTGTGTTGAGTGCTGGCACTGTATGATTGGTTGGTTCGTGTATGATGTCACCTGTGGATCTGTTTTAGCCGGTGTGCTCTCCCTCCCGGGCACCCCGCCCTCCAGCCTTCCTCTCTGCTTGTGTTCTGTTGGAGGCCAGGTTCCTGAAGAAGGGCTCCTCCCGAAACCAGCGCGGTTGAACCTCTCCTCCTGGCGCGGTTTTTCCGTTTGTGTGACAGTTTTGGATAAGTATTGTTTCTTTTGGACATGTTTTTCACTTTTTGGTATGGTTTTTGACTTTGTTTGTGATTTTGCGTGAGTTTTTTGAGGGGGTTTGGCTGGCAGGGTTTGTGTGGGGGTCGCTCAGGTTGCTTGTGTTGAGTTTCATTTACTCACTTTGATTGTTGATTGGTTTGATTTCTGCACACACAGGGCGCTCGATGATGGTGTGCGGGTGGAGGCTTTTGGCCTTGGCCCAGAAGTGAAGTGTCGGAGCTGTGCTCCTATCACTGAGGGTTCACACTGAGAGCGCCCTATAACATCATATAATGTGACATGTTCTTTGACATATTACACTATATTTGGTTTGCAAGTTGTGAGCCAAGTTAGGCACTTTGAGCTTCCCCCTCACAGACCTTGATGTGACTTGGTTGCCTTCCTTGTTTTTTCTAGTTTAGGATTTGTTTGGCAAATTAGGAGTGTGTTGTTGTTGTCTATGTTCTAAGAGGCTTTAAAATAAACCCACTAGGATGTTTGAAAACAAACAAACCCCAAAACACCCAATTGGGCAGGAAAATCGAATCGAATCAAAATATTTTTCCTGAATCGGGCAGCACTAGTGGACACAGGGTTTTTAGAAACCAAAAAAACTTAAGAATTCCTGCTCTAGGAGAAAGAATGAGACATAAGGCAGAAGATTTTTAATATAAAATGGTTGGCCTGAGATAATGTCTTAACATTGCTAGAATTTTAACAGGAAAGCCAGTACAGGGGTGACTTGTCACCAGCTTTCAAATCGAACAGAATATGATCAGTTAATTTTTCCAATTTCTGTGAGTTCAGAAAACTGTGTATGTGTGCTTTAATGTGAAAAGGCATGTGTGAGATACAAATGAGGACCAAATATTAAACTGTGACCTGAAAAATGGTGCTTTCTTTGTTCCTTTCTCTCTCCTGCCTTCATCTCTCATGTGTTTGTATCCTTCACCTCTCACCACCCCTTTGTTCACATTGCTTTCTTCATTGCAGTCCAAAGTATGGCTGAGATCCACAGAAACAATGTGCATGCTAGTACGACACACTGTATTCCTGAACCTTCGGGTAGTCATTCCTTAGCATAGCAGCAGATGAATCCAGAGACAAGTGGGAATAGCTCACATCGACCAGCAGGTGGAGATAGAGAAACTGATTAACAGTTGGCTTTATAGCCTGGTATTCCTCCTGTCCATTCAGTTTGCTCTATCTCCCAGCAGGGGTTGGAGCTATTCCAATAGCTCCTGGATTCTGGCTGTGGCTGGAATTTCGAATTCTCCTGTTGAGGTTTCTCTTCAGGGAACTCACAATTGATTCTATTTCTCCTGTTGAGATTTTTTCTCTTCAGTGAGACAGGGGTGTCCGGCTGTACGGTGCCGGCTTTAGAGGTTACACTTGGGCCCTCCCTTGTCCCTGCCTCACCCTCCCTCCTCTGATAGAGGGTCTATCTGGGTCTCTGGTTTTTTTCTTCTTTCCTTAAAAAAAAAACAAAAAAAAAAAAAAAACACAAGAAAAGAGACTGCGGTGGCTTTCCATGCTTCAGTACTCTCAGGGGTGCTCAAGCTGTTCCTGCCGAGGTCTGGCAACCTTGTCTGCTGGGTTGTGAGTATGGCAATGGCAGGGTATAATTTCTGGTTGTTGGTTGTCTCCTTTATTTACAGCCGCTGAGCTTTGGTGAGTGGTTCGTTGGTGCGGCTCATCTCTTGGTTTTTGCCTATGTTTGAGTGCACTGAACCCCTGCGTTGGGCTCAGTTGGAGTAGCTGCTGCCTTCCTGCGCACAGGAGACGCATGGTGGTTTCCTGTGTGGGCGGGGGGGAGTGCCCTCGCATATACACCATGGTTTGCTGAGGCTGCCCGTCGATCGGCAGGGGCCGCGGCTGTGGTCAGGGTTCTAAAGGGTTGAGAGCCCGGGCCTTTTCCATGGACTGTTGGATCACGTGGGTGCTCCGATGCTGGCAGACGCGCTGAGGCGTTCTCGTAGTCTGTTTCGGCGGTTTTTTTTGTGGTTTCTCTCTTCGACTCCCTTGGCTCTTGGGGTTTCCCTCCCAGTCGCAAGAGGCCGGCAAAACGGGCGAACGTTGTTGTCTGGCCGGCGGAGCAAGTCACATTGTGGCTTCAGTTTTCCGCTTGCCGCGGCGGTGTTTGCTTCTTCGACTGAGAGCCGTGGTCTTTTCTGAGTAAAGACTGACGCTCCTGCACTGGGGGGGGGAGGGCGCCGCGGCGTTCAGTAGTTCTCTGGGAGCCGGCTGAGTTGGGCTCAACCGTCGCTACGCTGCGGCGGTAGTTGCGGGCGGTTTTTACCGGCCTGCATGTTTTTTTGGGGGGGGCCCAGTGTGGGGGCTCTGATTTGTAGAACAGGCTCATAGCCTAATGGTTAGTACAGCAACCTGAGAGCCATAGGAGCCAAGTTCAATGCTAGCTGCAGCTTCCTTTGACTCTGGGCAAGTCACTTTACTCTCCATTGCCCCAGGTACAAAATACATAACTGTATATAATATGTAAACTGCTGTAATTGCAACCACAGAAAGATGGTTATCAAATCCTATCCCCTTAAAAAAAAAAAAAAAAAAAAAAAATGAGAGCTACTAATACCAAGCGTGCTATGACACTGCTTTAAATCTGAGTTGTGGCTTTTCCGGTTAGAGCAGCTGCCTCGTCACCCTGAGGGTATGAGTTCAGTTCCCATTGCAGCTTCGGGTGCATCGGGACTTTTTAATTAACCAGAAAAAGCTGTTAAATCCATTTATATGGAATTGGAATATGTTCAACACCTTACGAGGTTTGCCGCGCTTGCGTTATACCCTAGGGGACTCTCTGCAGCCCCATTTGCTTGCGGTTTGACTCTATACTTCTCCCGATTTCGGCTTCCCTCCGTACTGAGTTGGAGGAAGCCGTGTCACACTGTGTTGGGTTCAGGCGCAGGAGAGTGTCGAGATTTTTCACTTTAACTATCTCTCGAAGTCTCCCATGGGTGACACTGTGTAATTTGGCAATTTGTTACATTGATTCTGACCTGACGGTGTCTGGGGACGCTATTTCCGATTTCCTTCGAGCATACCTCTCTTTTTCTGTAGTAGCGTTCCTAGGACTACGTCCAGGGTGTCCCATCGTTGGCCTTCCCTGGGCCACTTTGAACTACACGCCCGCTGGCAGCTCTTTCAGCTGTCTCACGGACAGGATTCGGTCATATGGGCAGGTCACAACGCATTTGTCTAATTCCTGTTAAATGGCTATGGTTGTTCTGAGGGCGGTAGATGCAGCATCTTGATTGCATCTCTTGCGTATTCCCTCTATGGGCATCCGGCTTGTCGCTCCCGTTGCATAGAGTTAATCCTGTTTTCATGGGTTACTTTACGAACCTTGAATATTTTTCTAAGAGAATTTAATTTCTTCTTCCTGTTCCTGCAGTGATCGTACTGCTGTTTACTGGCCTCTTGCGCTTCATTCTGAAGGGGTCTTGACTTCTCCCATGGCCTCATACAGCTTTCACTTGAGGGAGTAGTCACTATGCTATCGGATCAGGGAGAGGTGAGGTTGGTTCCTTTTGCATTCTCCTCAGGTTCCAGTTAGTTCTTGGAGTCTCTCTGTTTGCTGTTTTCCTTGCACGGGTTTGTGGTCTTCAGGAAGGTGCTTGTAGTTCTTGGGGTACCACTGAATGTATGGGGGGCCAAGACTGGGGCATTGGGCAGGCCCATTCTAACCGATCAAGAGCCTTCTCTGCATCTAAGGACACAGAGAAGGACGGGTCATGTAAGTCCTTTGTTAGATATAACATGTGAAAAGCCTATCTAGTATTATTGGAAGAGTGCCTCTGAGCAACAAAAACCATTTGATGCATACCAATTATATAAAGAAGAGCCTTTGCCACACATAAGGCCAAGAGATTAGCAGGCTGCATCCCATTCTGCGGCTTAGTTCTCGGGGTCACACATTTCTGCTCGTATCCTGGAAGAGGATCTTCATAGTCTCTTTGGACTTGGCCTCGGCACTAGGTTGGCCTGCCTCCCTTGGAGTGGCGCTTTTGGATTTGGCGCATACCCTGAAATTCACAGGCATTTTAGAATCTGTGAACGTTAGACAGTTGTTGCGCTGCCAGGAGATATATCCATATTACTGACTCACTAGGAGCTTTGGCTCGCTTTCCCTTCGGCTGCTTCAGCTGTCGTTTTAGTGTCAGTGGTTCCCAGTATCTCAGGACTACATTTATTAGTATGATCCTCCTGCACCGCTCTGAGTGATTTGATGGCTCAGTGCGATTTCTCTTTTCGAGACATGGCTCGGTCTTTACTGGACTTGTTCATGTCCACTGACCTTTCCAGGCGGTCGGTTTGGGGGGGGGGGCTCGCTGGCTTCCTTCCTCAGATCCTGGTGTCTGGTCTTCAGGGGCACCTCTGTCCTTGGTCATTCTTCTGCTCTTGAGCATGGTCAGGCTGCCTGTCTGGAGCTGCTATTATTCTTCTGGAATGCCACTGAGGTTCCTTTTGGTCAGTATGAGGATGGGAGTGTTTCTCTACAGCTTGGGCAGTAGGTGTTGTTTTCGGTTGGAAGGTGAAGTTATTCTGCTTCACTGGGTGTACGCTCATCTTCATCTTCTGTTGGTAAATCCTTTTATGGATCAGGATATGAGTTTAGACAGACTTGATCTTCACGGACTCTCAGCATGGCACATTTCTCGTCTGTTTCATTTTCTGCAGCCTAGATATTGAGAATTGTGGCTCGGGCGTTCTAACTCTTTTTGTAAACATGAGATCTCCTGAGCCTATCCTCATGGCTCGTCTCTCAATTCTAGACTTCCTAGCTTTCTCAGCGGGCCTAGGAAGTGTGCGTTAGAGGGGGTTGCTGTGTGGAGACTTTTTCGCCTCTGCTTTCTCCTTTTCAGTGTTTTCCGCTGGCTGATGTCAGCTTGGTTCTGCCATCTCGAGCTCACTTTCCGAGCACTGTATTTGCGGAAGCTCTGGCTTGGCGGCGCCGTCCTTCCTTACGGTATTGATGGGTTCCTCGCCAGCCGGATGACGAAGTTCCTGGTATCTCGGGCTTGGCTCGCCTAGGGTCCGATCTCCTGGAATTTTTTAGGTACCTCCTTAGTTTTACGACCTTGCTTTTTGGAGAGGTCGTGACTGACGTGTAAAAGTGGTGAAAAGCAGATTGTTTCTTCTTTAGTCCAGGGGTTAAGGAAGTCTTCTCCTGTGGCTTCTGCTTCCGTTTGGATGTTTTTCCTTTCTGGGGTACTTCTTAGCGTCTGCACCACGCCAGAATTCCTTTTTGGGCACGAGTGTATGGCCGAGCGCTTAGCGTGTAATTTCCTTTTACTTCTAGGGCCAGGCTTGGCTTGTTACGTGGGCTTGTTACGTGGGCTCGGTATTTTGCTCATCGCGTAATGTCAGCTTCATTTCATCCTGGTCTTTTGGCTCGCCGAGGGGCTGTGCCGTTGCTCATGTTGCTTCTCGTAGCCATGGTTTCAGCTCTGCAGTTTTCTTTTTGGGTGCAGGCCGTTTTCAGCGGGGATTCCTATTTCTGATTTCCGTTATATAGGGTGTCAGTTCGGATGGTACCACTATTCCTTCTGTAGGGGAGTCATCCTTTCTTTCTGGCACTCTTAGTTTTCCTTCCCGCTACCTAGGAGGTAACCTGGGGAGCAGTGTTATTCTTCACTGCATTTTTTGATCAGTACGTAGTTTTCTCCGCGGGCTCGGTTTCTGATAACTTTTAGTTATCTATTTCTCCTTTTTTGTAGTATTCCAGGGACGCCTTCAATGTATGGCGACATCCGCAGCCTCCATCACGCTATGGGTACAGAAGGACATTCTTTATGCCTGCTGGCTGGCAGGGAAGCGGTTGGCGAAAGATCTGCATGACCATTCCGCTGGAGCAAGGTCTACCTCTTCAGCTCGGTCCGGAGGTTTTTATCTTGGGGGAGATTTGTCTCACGACTATTTGGTCTACCGAACGTGCTTTCTCTACGCATTGCTGCTTGGATGTGGGGGCGCCTGCAATAGTGGCATTTTGGGCTTCGGTTGTTGCGGAGGCGGCGTTTGCTTCCCACCCGGATTAAGGTTTGCTTTGCTACATCCCACTTGTCTCTGGATTCATCTGCTGCTATGCTAAGGAAGGTAAAATTATGTTCTTACCTGTTAATTTTCTTTCCTTTAGTAGCAGCAGATGAATCCAGAGCCCCACCCCTTCTGTGGCTATCTGTTTGTGTCTTATGTGGCATTTTCAGTTCTGGTTTAAACATTCGCTACTGGAAAGAAGTTTTTTTTGGATGCTCATTATCCTATCTCGGGATGCTTGGGCAAGGAGCATAACTGAATGGACAGGAGGAATACCAGGCTATAAAGCCAACTGTTAATCAGTTTCTCTATCTCCACCTGCTGGTCGATGTGAGCTATTCCCACTTGTCTCTGGATTCATCTGCTGCTACTAAAGGAAAGAAAATTAACAGGTAAGAACATAATTTTACCATCCCTTCTTGTGAGAAGTCTTATAGGAAGCTTCATTTGCATACTTTTTGCTCCTCCTCCCTTACCTATTGGCTGTCCTTCAACTCCTCAGTTGTTTTCCTACAAGTAAGACAGGAGCTTGTCTTTTATGCTCATGTTTATTTTCTTCTAAATTGAGCCTTTTTCACAGATCTTTTTGCAAGAATTTTTCAGTGCTGCAGAGGATCCCCTTTGTGGGACAGCCCTGGCTGCAGGAGAGCACGGACTCTGGTGCTGAGAGTCTACCTCCAAGGGGAAGACTGCCTTACAGTGCACTCACTTGGACAGCCTGTACTAACTGTTCGGGAGCTCAGGGACCGTTTCCTTGGGAGCAAAGTTTGCCCCAGGTTCATCCGCTAGTGGGTTTGAGCGCAGGCTGCGTGGCTCAGTAGCGGTTTGTTCCAGGAGTGGGGACGACTTTGTTCTTACCCCCATTATGCGCGTGATCCAATGTGGGTTGAGGTCTCCAGTTGGTACATTGGGCCCGAGAGGCAGTCTAAAGACACAAGCAGTCCATCTTGAAGCTCCCAGCACACAGCGAGTCACAGTGAGTAACAGGCAGACAGCTCTAACCCCAAGACCCCCCAAAACTCAATTTTAAGGACACCTCCTTCCAAATCGATCTGCCAGGCTATGTTCCCCCACCTCTAAAATCCCTAAATCACTCTTTTTTATTTTTCCTGTGTAGCTCCCTCGGGCTGTTGGCACTAAAATGGCTGTTGCGATGGCCATCTTGGATTTCCTGATTTAAATTTAAAAGCCTCTTTCCAGTGCAATTGGTGAGACATTCTAGACAAGTGGGTTGTGTCCTAATTGCTGCATGCAGTATGCAGAAGGAATCCAATCTGGATTTTTTTTCTGTGCCTCTGCTCTACTTCATTGTGTTCTCTAGCTCCTCCTGCAGTTTTTCTCTTGTGCACATGCCAGCAGGAGTGTGTTTGTTCTGCTCTCTCCTTTTTTATTTATTAAAAAATTTATATACCACATAAAAACTATACGGTTTACAAAATTACATGCATACATATTAAAAGTACTAAAACATGTTTCAATAGAACAAACACAATAAAAACATGAACTAACAGTATCATTATTAAAACCTTCTTTGAAATTCATCCAACAAGATGGAAAGACAAAATCCCATAAAAACATTTACAAGATGGTAAGACTTCAGCAGCAAATAGCATTAGCACATGAAGGCATTAACAAATAACTGTTTTCAACATTTTCTTAAAATTCCCTTTTTTCGGGATTGCTTGTGCTTGTAGCGGTTCTTCAGCTCTGCTTGCATGGAGAACACACAGACTTCGGTACCTGTCAGCCAGCTTGTATCTGCTTCTAAGGAGTTTGGGCCATCCCTGCTTCTTCTGCTGCCGGATGAAGTTCGGCACAGGCTGTTGGGCATACCTAGGAGACGCGGCTGTGTCTCGCAGGGTGCTGGCTGCGTTCCGCACATCCACCTGTTCCTGAGCGCATCTGTCAGTCCGCAGGGTTGGAGGTGCAGTCAGGCACGGAGTCTGACTGGCAGCCTGAAGATCAGTTTCAAGGAGGCATTCCCAGCATGAGGCAGTGGTTCTCTGATTCCAGCTACTATAAGAGAGCTGTGGCAGGCTGCAGCACATTTCTAGCACAGGTCACAGTGAGTAAAGGCTTTCACAGCCTGTGGGATAAAAGGGGGGGGGTCTGAATTTCACAGTTTTGAAGGTTCCTGCATGTCCTCCTATGTTCCCCCACCTGAAAAATCCTAAAATAGCCAATTTTGCTGTTTACTATATGTGAAAAATATTGCAATTTTGGCACAAATTTCTTAGTGGCAGCCACCTTGGATTTTTAGCAATCTTTTTTTCTAAAGCTCCCTGCTTCTCCAAAACTGCAATTTTTGCCTCAAAACTTGTTGGGATTGAGTCATTGGACTCTTCTAGTGTGAATTTTTGCCAGGATTGTGCAAATTAGGCGCCTTTGGAGCATTTATAGCTCACCTGGGAGTGGTGGCAGTGTAAAGCTTAGCCTGTCTTCTGATTAAGCAGGTGACTAAATGCTTGGCTAGTGTATTGGGATGGCCTATTTTGTTTTTGGAGTTCAGCACAGCTGTGGACCCCTCTGCAGCCTAAGACCGCATTCTTCAGCCATCTCAGGGTGACTTTAACATAACATACATAAATTTTTATTTATATATCGCAAAAGCCTTTCAGTTCTATGCGATTTACAAAGGAGATGGGCTGACCATTATCAGATAGAATATTGGCATCAACAGGTTAACAATAGTTTCACATCAGTATGCTGCTTGGAAGGGATTACAAGAATTTTGAGAACAGATGGGTTTTTAATAGCTTTTTAAAATGCATATGATGTTGACATTCTAACCATTTGGCTCAGTTCAGGATCCCTGGAAATGGCTTGGTATGATAAGACAGGAAGCCAATGTAATTTTTGGTAGAATGGAGTTATGTGGTCAAATTTTTTCTGGTTAAAGATTAGTCTCACTGCAGTGTTTTAGATGATACTTAGTTTCTAGAAATGCCTGCATTGTCCTACTAGGTATGAAATGCTGCAGTTGTCCAGGAGGTTTAACACTATGATTGGACTAGTAATCGGAAAGGTGCAAGTTTAAAGAATTCTCATGGATCTTAGTTTCCAAAGTGTGAAGAAGCTTGTACGCCCCAGGAGCTGGAGGCCTTCTCAGACTTTATGGCATATTTGTGGAATGAGTTTGGAAGTAGGTGTTTTTCCCCTGCGCAGTCCCATCCAATCTCTGATCTGTCTCTATACAGCGTTGCTTCTATAGGCATGTCTTCCTCTCAATCTTCGACTGTTCCAGTTCTGCCTGATACTGATTTGGGTGATCCTTCAGATCCTTTCATCAGGGGCAGTACCAACAAGTTGGAAAGCATCAATAATATCTCCTATATTAAAAGACCATAAAATCAGCTATGACGACCCCACTAACTACCGTCCAATTGCTAATATTCCTTTCTTAGCAAAAATCACAGAGAAAGTAATATTCACTCAACTATCAGACTTTGCCAATTCTACCAATGCATTACATCCCAATCAAACAGGCTTCAGGAAACATCATAATACAGAGTATTCCTTAATTGGGCTCACCACCAATATCATTTATAATCTTGATCACCACAACTCGGTAATTTTATTTTCTCTTGATCTTTCAGCCGCATTCGACACAATTGACCATTCTCTTCTTCTCGACAGACTCCATTCTATAGGCGTTAGCGACCTAGCCTTGCAATGGTTTACCTCCTTTCTCTCTAACCGTACTTCTACGGTACGCTTTAACAATACAATTTCAAAACCTTTTTCCCAAAACTATGGTATCCCCCAGGGCTCTATCTTGTCTCCTCTTTTATTTAATATTTTTTTAGCCCCCTTACTAAACCTAAGCCAATCCATAGGTTTTACCACCTATGCTTACGCGGACGACATCCAGTTGACTCATGCATTCAACCCGGAAAACTCAAATGACATAGCTCAAATTAACCAAAAATTAGAACAAATAAAAAATTGGCTAGTACAAAACAAACTAGCACTAAATGTATCCAAGACAAGGGCTCTATTTTTTCCTTCAAAACAAGACCTAAAACTATCAATCCCTTTTTCGATTAACAACACACCAATTGAATTAGCAACTTCACTTAAGATTTTAGGTGTAATCATCGATAGTAAATTTTCTTACCAAGAACATATTAGCAACACAGTTAAAAACTGCTTCTACCGTTTGCGCCTAATCCGTTCAATGTCCAAGTACTTAGAGCCAAAATCATTAAATATTTTAGTCCACTCACTCATAATATCCAAATTAGATTACTGTAATTCCTTATTATTAAACATAACAAACAAGGAACAAAGACGTTTACAAATAATTCAAAACACCGCCATAAAATTAATACATCAAGGAAAGAAATATGATCACGTGACTCCATATCTGATGAAATCTCATTGGCTACCCATTAACCAGAGAATAATATATAAAATAGCATTATTAGTCTTTAAAACAACTACTACAAATGAACCTCAGTTCATTAACCGCTTATTAATTCCACACTTCTCAAATCGCTCTCTCCGGTCTAATAGTCAGGAGTTACTTATGGTTCCATCATTGAAAATAATAGGAACTAGGCGACATGATATTTTTTCAGTCAAAGCCCCGCTTATCTGGAATTCTCTTCCTTTCTACATTAGGAATATCAAAGATCTCACTTTATTCAAAACTAATCTAAAAACATTTCTGTTTAAGGCTTCCTTTAACCCTTAAACAGGAATCATCTTTTATCAATTTAAAATATCATAAACTTCGCAAATTTTCTATTTTTAGGTACCCCCATCCCAATGTTCTATCCTACCCTATCCAATTTTCTTCGTCTATCTATGTGGACACAACAACATTGTAACTTTTTACCCCGCATGTTTTTCCCAACCTCTCCAGTAGTGTCTGTTTTGTTAAGTGTTCACGAATATGTTTTTTAATTCACAAAAATGATCTTAACTGTTTTTACCCTTATATTTATTGTAATGTTATTCGCTTAGAATTCTTAAGCGAACCATTAAATTTAAATAAACTTGAAACTTGAAACTTGATGACCAGCTCGCTGGCCATTTGTTCTCCAATGTAGCACTTCCAGGCACAGGAGATCAGGGACTGTATTCTGACTCTTAGGAGTTCTCAACAGTGACTTTGCAGGATCTTATGTCAGAGTCTCTACAGGAGTTGAATTTGGTCACTCAGCCGGCTCTGTCCACTTTTTCTTTCTGGCTTTGTGGAGTGTGCTCCCAGTCTTATGCTTTTCCCTGGCACCCCGATATCAGCATTTTAATCTCGAAGCAGTATGTCTCTCTGGAAGGAGCTCTTAAGATAGTGTGGACCATGTCTTGCTTTTTCTGCTGGCACAAGTGCCAGCAGCTTCTGGGTCAGCCTAGGATGGATATTTTGATTGCAAGTGTGCCTGGGCAAGGGCACACTTGCATCCCCTCTAGAGAATGACGTGGGGACAAATTTTTCCCCTTCCCCGTGGGAACTCATTTTCACATCCCATTCCCGTGAGTTCTTTTCCTGTTCCTTCCCCATTCCTACAAGCTCCATCCTCATCTGCACAAGCCTCAAACATTTTTAAATCATAAGTGTTCGAGGCTTCTGTGGTTAAGGCAGAGTTTACAGGAATGGGACAGGGACAGCACCAAAACCTACAGGGATGGGGAAATTGAGTTCCTGCGTGGAGGGGGACAGATTTGTCCTTGTGTCATTCTCTAATCCCTTCCAAGAGGCACTCTTTTCCCGATAGAGGGACCCACTACATCATCAGCTCCCTTAGACAGCAGAGGCCCATCACAGTCTGGTGGTTAAATCCTATGTCTCTCACTTGAGGACTTCCTCTGCGTATTTCTTTGTGGGTGATTCTAATGACAGGTGCCAGCCTCTAAGGCATTGCGAGGGACATCTGGTTCAGGGATTCTGGTCTCCTTCCCACAGGAAGTGGTCAATCAACTGCTTGGAACTTCAGGCCATTTGCTCGATGTTTCTGGAGTTCGGGAGCACCTTACAGAAAAATGTGGTTTGAGTTTTCTCAGACAGTGCAACGGTGGTAGCCTATGTCAATTGCTGGTGTGGGGGGGTTCTTCACCAAGAGTGCTCCTCTTTGCTTGGAAGCCCAAATGCTATTCCAGCGGGCAGAAGTACATCTTCTAGCGCTATCTGCAGCACATGTAGCAGGACTGACAATGTACTGGTGGATTTCCTCAGCCGGCAGACCCTGGATCCTGAGGAATGGTCACTGTCCCAGGAAGCCTTCACATGTATAGTGAAGCGATGGTGCATCCAACATTTGATTTGATGGCATCGGCCACCAACAAGAAAGGTACAAGACAGGAAGTGAAGGTCTGGACTCCATGATTCAACCCTGGCTAAAGATAGGTCTTCTGTACGCTTTTCCTCCATGGCCTATGATGGGCTGACTTCTGATAATGGCGCACCAGGGAATGATAATTTTAGTGGCGCCAGACTAGCCATGACACCTGTCATTTGCAGACCTAGTATATTTGCAGTAGGATCAAGGTCTCAAGCTTCCATGTCATCCTCAGCTTCTCACGCAGGGCCCAATTACCCTTCAGGATCCAGAATGCTTTGGTCTTACAGCATGGCTCTTGAGCACAAAGGCTACTCGAATGAAGTGGTATCCACCATTATGAGGAGCAAGAAAATGTTGACAGTAGCAATGTACGCAAAGGCCTGGAAGTGTTTCCAAATTTAGCATGCTCAGAGAAATGCAGATCAGAACTCGGCTTCAATCTCTATGATACTCGCCTTTCCCTAGGAGGGTCTAGAAAAAGGCCTTGAGGTTGGCTTCCTGGAAGTTAAGATATTCATGCTCTTCTGCTGTGGATCCAGAATTAATAGGAGCACCCTTACTGCTTATCCTGATGTAGCCAGATTTTTGAAGGGTGCGTTGCAACTCTGCCCTCCTATGTAACATCCTTTTTTGATTTGGAATCTTAATCTGATTCTCTGGGTGCTAGTGAGTCCACCCCATCAACCACTGGACCAAGCTACCTTGATGGATCTTACTGTCAAGTCTAAGTTTTTGGTGGCCATTATCTCTGCCCAGAGAGTGTCAGAATTTCAGGCTTTTTTCTGCAGAGATCCTTTTCTTAGGATTACGGATTCAGGTGTGACTTTGTGCACAGTCCCGTCTTTCATACCGAAAGTGGTTTCCAGCTTCCACATCAACCAGGAAATGCTCTTGCCTACCTACATTCCCTTGAGTTCGAGGAAACATGGTAGTGTGTTGTCTTTGGATGTGTGCAGACTCTTACTGCAAAACCAGAAGTCATAAATTATTTTTGATTGTCAGATCATCTGCTTGTGCTGGCTGGAGCAGACCTTAAGGGTCAGCCAGCATTGAAAGTGACGATTTCCAGGTGGATCAGTATAGCCATTTCATCCACCTGTATCTTTGAAGGCACATTCAACACGAGGCGCTGCTTCCTCGTGGGCGGAATCTTCCACGATTTATCCAAAAGAGATCTGTAGAGCTACCACTTGGTCTTCTCTGCATACATTCACAAAGATTTACAAAATAGATATGAAAGCTAAACAGGACTCTGAATTTGGATCTTCGATTCTGGCAGCAGGATCATCTGTCCCCCACTTAAACTTTGAGTGACTGTTCTGTTATGTCCCAAAGGTTCAGGAATATTGTGTCTGTCATACTAGAAGTAAAGGTTAGGTTCTTACCTTGTTAATCATTTTTCTAGTAGACATACAGTCTATTCCTGAAGCCCGTCCTGTCAACTGTGAATTCGCCTTCCATATGCCTCAATAAGTATTGGCAATTTAGACATCTTGTCTCTTTGTCAAGCCTTGACAAGAATATGACCCGCAAATACTGCATTGTTCAATCTAGGAGGTCTCTATAAAATTATCCCACATTCTTAGTGTAGGTTGGTGAAGTGTTCTCACCATGTTCATATGAGCAGGTCAGACATATTTTGTGGGGAGAATCCCCATACCTCTCCCTCTTTTGTTTCCTCTCCAGGGTTAACTGCTTGCTTTGTTACATACTGAGGAGTTGATGGACAGCCCAGAGGTAAGGGAAGAAGAGCAAAAAAGTATGCAAATGAAGCTTCCAACAAGACTTCTCACGAGAAGGGATTGACTACCCAAAGGTTCAGGAATAGAGTATACTGTATATGTACTAGAAAGAAGATTGATGAGGTAAGAACCTAATCTTTCAGTCACCTACTTCTTTTCCATGTATTTGATCTGCATAGTCTGGGGGTGAAAGAATTAATATACTTACAAAGTAATGTGCTTTTTAACTTTTGTTGAAAGATTGGGAAGATGTGGATTCAGCAGATGAGGAGGAAGATGATGAAATGGAATGTATTGCAGATGAAGCCAGTGGTGGAGCAGGTCCTGAGAGCACCTCTCCTGGAGCGCTTCCTGTCACAGAATGTCTCTTCTGTTCTCATCACTCACGTTCACTTACAAAAAATATGACCCATATGAGCAAAGTGCACAGTTTCTTTATTCCAGACATAGAGTATCTTCAGGACTTGAGGGGACTGATAAAGTATTTAGGTGAGTAATAGAATGTAAAAGGATTAATTTGATATTCTTCTGCCTTCAACAGCTCTGTGTTCAGTGTGATGCTGATGCAGAGGTGGACAAAGTTTCTGATCAATTGGGTACCAACTGAAATACTTCAGGAGCCAAGGTTAAAAAAAAAAGCTGTGCTCACTATATTTGTTTTTATGATTTACGGTTTGCTTTCATTCTTCTTCCTGTCCTATCCAGCCTTCTCAGATATTTTTCTTGTCTTGGTCCATCTCGGCAGAAACAGTGTCTTCCCTGGCCCATTGGTGGCATATCTCCACAGTCCAGGCTGTTGGCCACAATTTCTGTCAAGTGTGTAAGTGATCTGGCATCTGAGGTTTTCCCAGGCCTGTATTAATAGCATTCAATTTCATTTTATGCATTTTGGCCCATATTCTATAACTGGCACTGATATCAGCAGCCGCATGTCAATAATGCATCAGTGCTGGTTTTAGAACCGTGCCTATGGGAAAGATAGGTGCCGGAAATGTAGGCCAGAGTTTTCAGGGCCTACATTTCTGGCGCCTATCTTTGTGTGAATCATGCTTACATGGGCTTAACGCCACTTCTAGCATTGGCCACGCCTACTTTGGCGTTCAGCAGCCTAAAGTGCCTACATAGGCATAATTCCAGCACCTTTTATTTAGGCGCTGTTAGGCACTTCAACATTCCTTTTTTTTTTTTTTTTTGCCGTTTCTAATGGCATTCTTCAATTAACAGGTGCCAGTAGGTGCCCAAGTTTAGGCACCGGTTTTAGAATTTCCCCCTTTGTGATCTAAACCACTGCAGGACTATGCATTGATCTTTCTCCTGTGAGCTGCTGATTTCAGCTCAGTTCCAAAAGGAGGGAAATTCAAATTGCTAACAGGTTCTGAGTTGCACCTATAACTGCAGTCTAGTAGAGAGACAAGCCCTAATTCCCTTTCTGAGATAATGAAATTCAAGCAGGGTTGAGACCAGGGTGGTATCTAAGGTCAGCTTATTGCTGCATCATTGTGTGGAAACTCTTTCCATGCTGTGACTGGGGGGGGGGGAGTTGTGAGAATCTGACAGTGATTGAAACATCCCTCCTGCTGTCCTTCGTCTTAGTTACTGAGGGGGGTGATTGTCGGAGGGGTAGGGAGGGAGTGGGCAGCCATTCAGATAGCGGTTCTGCATGGGGCAGGAGTGTAGGAAGATCACTCTTGCGCCAGTTCACCGCTAGACCACCAGGGATTATAAAGGTACACTTTTCACTAATTGGGGAGGCAGGAGGGAGGTGAGAGTTGTTAGAGTAGGACGGAACAAGAGGCAGGAGAGATCTCTCCTGTCCCAGCCCATCACTGGACCACCAGGTCTTATGGCAGGCCCGGTGGACCCCTGCAACAAGCCTGGGAGAGTGGTGGGTGGTCGCTGACCCGAATATAAACCGAGACCCCTGTTTTTGGGCCTAATAGTGACATATAGCTGCAAGACATGGACACTCACGAAAGCAGAAGAAAAATTGATGCCTTCGAGCTGTGCTGGAGAAGACTTCTACGAATCCCATGGACAGCTAGGATCATCAACAAAGATGTTCTTGATCATATAAACTCAGAGTTGTCCCTGGAAGACAAGATTACCAGACAGAAACTGACCTATTTTGGACATGTGATGAGAGTAAATTCACTAGAAAAGGAAGTGGTACTCTGAAAGGTCAATGGTAAAAGGAAGCAGGGGAGACCAAAGGCCTGTTGGCTGGATACCATCAAGAATGATACGGGAATGAAAATCAAGCAATTGAAAGACGCTGTGGAAATCAGGGAAGCATGGTGAGGACTGGCCTACAGAATATCCAAGAGTTGGACACAACTGAATGGATAGTAATTGTACTTACCCACATTATGGACTGCTTTGGTACATCCCATAGGTTCTTGACTGGTTTGGGGAGGATTCTAAGGAAAGAGAAATTATGTCTGTCTTGCTAACTTTCTTTCTTTTAGGCCCACCAGACCAGTCCAGATTCCTTCCTTTGTATATCTGATCTTTACAAGTTCTAGACAAGTGGTCTCAAACTCACGGCCCGGGGGCCACATGCGGCCCGCCAGGTACTATTTTGAGGCCCTCAGTATGTTAATCATAAACACAAAAGTAAAATAAAAGTTTCTTGATCATAAGATTTGCAACTGCTGGGTCAGACCAGTAGTCCATTGTGCCCAGCAGTCCGCTCATACGGCGGCCCTTAGGTCAAAGACCAGTGCCCTATTTGAGTCTAGCAAGTAACTTATCCAACCTTGTCTTGAATCCCTGAAGGGTGCTTTCCCCTATAACAGCCTCCGGTAGAGCATTCCAGACCTCCACCGCTCTCTGGGCGAAGAAGAACTTCCTTACGTTTGCACGGAATCTTTTCCCTTCTAACTTTAGCGAATGCCCTCTCGTTCTCTTCACCTTGGAGAGGGTGAACAATCTCTCTGTCTCTACTAAGTCCAATTCCCTTCAATATCTTGATATCTTGTGTCTTTAGCTATAAATTACAATATTATTATTAAGACTTAGCCAAAAGGAAAGATTTATAAACTATAAAGAGTTTTTTACCTCCTGCAAAATTGTCATTTCTTTAATAAGACATTAATTATTTTTTCTGAGGCCCTCCAAGTACCTACAAATACAAAATGTGGCCCTGCAAAGGGTTTGAGTTTGAGACCACTGTTCTAGACTAATCAAATCAAATAGACTCCTAAGTCAAGGGGCATTGGTTCAGCTGCACCTAACCATTTCTTTATTGCATAAAAGGCTTTAAGAGTAGAGACTTCTTAGGGGAATACTTGGGACTTCCAAGTCCCTTCCAACTTGCCCTCCTTTACACCTCGTGGTGTTTTCATGGGATTTAGATAAGTACTCTTGATACGACCTGTCACTAGAAGAAAGACATGTAATCCATTGCATTTGTCACTTGAAATACTGATGAGATCATGCTGTATGATGCTCTCATACTTTTTTACTTTTCTATTTCCATCCTCTGGTCGATGGACACAACCTCAGTTTCTGTCTGGTGGGACTAAAGGAAAGACAATTAGCACAGTATTTGACATCATCGTGCCTAAAATGGAGAAGCAGCCTAAAGGTTAGTGCAGTTGCCTGAGAACCAGAGGAACTGGGTTTGATTTCCACTGCAGCTCCATGTGACTGAGCACATTGCATAACCTCTATTGCTCCAGGTACAAAATAAGTGCCTGTATATACACTTCTCCCTCCAAATTCGCAGGGATTAGGGTCAAAGATGACCTGTGAATAACTTTTTGCTTTCATATTTGCGGGGTTTGTGATACAGCCCTTGTGAACTTATCATTAGTATTCGCGATTTCACGGTATTTGCATGGTATTGTTTTAAAAAAAAAAGAAGTTACTGTTTGCCCGACCACACTGATGCAAGTTGTGGACTTTACTTTCTGCACCCCCGTTTCTCTACAAACTTTTCTCCGACGCTGCCGTTTGCCCGACCATGCTGACAAAAAGCGCTTAACTTTTTTCTCGGCATTCCAGGATGATGTCATTCGGGGGGGTGGATTCAGCAAGATGAGAACCGCAAATAATCGAAGTCGCGCATGCCAAACCTGTGAATATGGAAGGAGAATTGTAATACGTAAACCATTTTGATTTTAACCACAGAAAAGCAGTATATCAAGTTCTATCCCCTTTCCCTACCTCAATGCATCCAGTTATAGAAATGCCTCCATGATATGACTAAGCTTTGTGTAAACTGAAGCATTTCATTTCATTTCATGTCCTGCCTATTCACCCATATTGCAAATTCACCACATAGTAGTATAATAGAGCAATGGTTCTTAAACCTGTCCTGGGGACCCATAGCTAGTTGGGTTTTCAAGATATCCCTAATGAATATGCATGAGAAAAATTTGCATGCCTACTACCTACTTTATAGACAAATCTCACTCATGCATATTCATTAGGGATATCTTGAAAATCCAACTGGCTGGGGGTCCCTCAGGATAGGTTTAAGGACTACAGTTAGACTGAAATGACTTAGTACGATTGTTAAGGTTGTAACTGAGGCTCTATGCAAATTGTTTCCTCCCCCCCATGCCACCTTAGAGTTGCAAAAAGTCAGTTCATTAAGCTGAAGTTTAAGTTCTTAAAGCTAAGTTTCCATTCTCCTATTTAGGGATCCTCTGTGTATATCCTGTACTTTTAAATTCTAGCACCATTTTTGTCTCCACCACCTTCTTGAGGGCTTTCCATGGGCATCTGCCAACCTTTCTATGGAAGAAATATTTCTTGACATTGGTACCAAGTCTACCTGCTTGCAGCTTCATGTGTACATTTATTTCTAATGCTTCTGTTTCTTTGGAGATGACTCCTTTGTGTGTTAATACCTTTCAAATATTTTAAACATCTTGATCACATCTCTGCTTTCTCACTCTCCCAGGATTTACATAGTTAGATCTTTCAGTTTTATATGATATATCTTTCTGTGTAGACTTGTTTTCATTACTTTTCTCTGGGATTGCCTTGGGCCTTTTTATATCCTTCCTGATATTTGGCCTTCGATTTATTTATTTATTGCTATGTCTTTTGTATTCATTTCAGCTTCCCTTTGACTTGACATTTTTTTTACACCTTACAGGGGAGAAAGTTGGTATTGGGAAAATCTGCCTCTGGTGCAATGAAAAAGGGAAGTCCTTCTACTCAACAGAAGCAGTACAGTCTCATATGAATGACAAGAGTCACTGTAAACTCTACGCAGATGGGGATGCTGCTCTAGAGTTTGCAGACTTCTATGATTTCAGGTATTATGAACTGTCTTTTGCTGTCATGAAAGTGTAGTATGAAGTTTCAGCTGCCAGGTTTTGCAGTTTGAATTCTGAGGTCCTCTACTCGCTTTGCAAAAGCTCTTGGAGGAGAAAAACATTATCTTGCTGCTTCAGTTTTTATCGGTTTCTAAGCATCAAAATGGGGGCAAAGTAATATTTTAAATACAAGAAGCAAGAAAAACAAATGAAATGGTGGTGTCCTGCATTTTTCATTTTCTTTTTGAGAGCATCCTATTAGGTTTTCTTTTGTGACACACATATTGCCAGAATTGCTAGAAATAGCTCCTTTGAAACTACAGCAATCCAGGTTCTGCTGTTTATTACTTCTGTCTATCCTCCCAATGCTGTCACTTTCTGCTTCTGGGTGCCTTTTGGATACTACCTCGCATCCACACTTCCTACCATGTTCTGAATCCATTTCACCGTAATATAGTAACATAACATAGTAACATAGTAGATGATGGCAGATAAAGACCCGAATGGTCCATCCAGTCTGCCCAACCTGATTCAATTTAAATTTTTTTTTTTTTTTTTTTTTATTCTTTCTTCTTAGCTATTTCTGGGCAAGAATCCAAAGCTTTACCCAGTACTGTGCTTGGGTTCCAACTGCCGAAATCTCTGTTAAGACTTACTCCAGCCCATCTACATCCTCCCAGCCATTGAAGCCCTCCCCTGCCCATCCTCCACCAAACGACCATACACAGACGCAGACCGTGCAAGTCTGCCCAGTAACTGGCCTAGTTCAATATTTAATATTATTTTCTGATTCTAAATCTTCTGTGTTCATCCCACGCTTCTTTGAACTCAGTCACAGTTTTACTCTCCACCACCTCTCTCGGGAGCGCATTCCAGGCATCCACTACCCTCTCCGTAAAGTAGAATTTCCTAACATTGCCCCTGAATCTACCACCCTTCAACCTCAAATTATGTCCTCTGGTTTTACCATTTTCCTTTCTCTGGAAAAGATTTTGTTCTACGTTAATACCCTTCAAGTATTTGAACATCTGAATCATATCTCCCCTGTCTCTCCTTTCCTCTAGGGTATACATATTCAGGGCTTCCAGTCTCTCCTCATACGTCTTCTGCCGCAAGCCTCCTATCATTTTCGTCGCCCTCCTCTGGACCGCTTCAAGTCTTCTTACATCTTTCGCCAGATACGGTCTCCAAAACTGAACACAATACTCCAAGTGGGGCCTCACCAATGACCTGTACAGGGGCGTCAACACCTTCTACTGACTATGCCTCTCTTTATACAGCCCAGCATCCTTCTGGCAGCAGCCACTGCCTTGTCACACTGTTTTTTCGCCTTTAGATCTTCGGACACTATAACCCCAAGGTCCTTCTCCCCGTCCGTGCATATCAGCTTCTCTCCTCCCAGCATATACGGTTCCTTCCTATTATTAATCCCCAAATGCATTACTCTGCATTTCTTTGCATTGAATTTTAGTTGCCAGGCATTAGACCATTCCTCTAACTTTTGCAGATCCTTTTTCATATCAGGTTTGTTTGGCACGATTTACCTTTTGTAAAGCCATGTTGCCTCGGATCCTGTAACCCATTAGATTCAAGGAAGTACACTATCCTTTCTTTCAGCAACACTTCCATTATTTTTCCAACAACTGAAGTGAGGCTCACCAGCCTGTAGTTTCTTGCTTCATCCCTTTGACCACTTTTATGAATAGGGACCACATCCGCTCTCCTCCAATCCCCAGGAATCACCCCCGTCTCCAGAGATTTGTTGAACAAGTCTTTAATAGGACTCGCCAGAACCTTTCTGAGCTCCGTTAGTATCCTGGCATAGATTCCGTCTGGTCCCATCGCTTTGTCCATCTTCAGTTTTTCAAGTTGCTCATAAACACCCTCCTCCGTGAACGGAGCAGAATCTACTCCATTTTCTCGTGTAACTTTGCCAGACAATCTCGGTCCTTCTCCAGGATTTTCTTCTGTGAACACAGAACAGAAGTATTTGTTTAGCACATTTGCTTTCTCCTCATCACTCTCCACATATTTTGTTCCCAGCATCTTTTAGCCTAGCAATTCCATTTTTTATCTTCCTCCTTTCACTAATATATCTGAAAAAAATTTTATCTCCCTTTTTTACATTTTTAGCCATTTGTTCTTCCGCCTGTGCCTTCGCCAATATCTGATGTTAACCCCTGAAAGCTGATACCTACCTTTCCTTTTGATATCACCTTGTGATGATACCAACCTCCTGATAGAAGCTGTCACCTGCCTTACCTCCTGATACATCTTGTGGTGCTTCCTTGTTTCTACCTTTCCTTCATCCAGTTCTGTCTCTGTTGGAGCTCTGGTGCTACTGCTCTTTGTTCCTAGAGTACTTCCTTCCCTGCTGTATCTAATCACCTCCCTCTCTTTTTCTTTCCTGGTGCTCTGTTCACCATCATTTCTTCTGATGCTGTAGTTGCTAGTCATATCCTGCTTACCATGGTTCTCTCTCCTACCTGTCCAACCAGTGTGGCTCTCCTTTCTACTCTGACCTGCCTCCACAACCCTCCTCCTACTCTTCCTCCTCCTACTTTTCTGCCTCCTTTTTGGATCCCCTTGAGAGTGCTTTGGAGTGCAGGAAATGGTTCTGACAAAGGGACATAGAATGGGAAGAAGCACAAGGAATGTGTAAAAGGATGAGGGTTGAGGATTCTGATGTGGTGAAGAGAGAATGAAAATCTGAAAGTGGGTATGTGGAATGGCAGAGAAGACAGCCTGTAGATCAGACATGTCAAAATTTGGCCCATCAGACAATTACAAATTTGCATTTAAACTGGCCCACCGGCAGACATTTTTATTTACCCAATCAGGTACAAGCGCCGCATCAGCTGTAAGTTCACGTGGCTTCTCGGTCTCACATTAAAGCAGCCTGCAGAGGATCGCTGGTCGGCTGTAGCGATCCTAGCAGGCTGCCATAGCCTCTGCAGCATGTTCCCTCTGCTGCGGTCCCGTACGTCAGAGGAGTGGCGGGACTGCGGCAGAGGGGATGTGCTGCAGAAGCTGACGGCAACCTGCTAGGGTCACTACAGCTGACCAGCGATCCTCTGCAGTATCATATTTTTTAACTGGTAAAGTTCCTGTTCCTGATTTTTATGCATTCTATGCTTCTACTCTATAGCCACTTGATAAAAACAATAAATAAAACCTTACTGTTTTCATTTTTTTTGTATAGTAGAGCATGAGCTTCCTAGCCAGTAGTTCTGTGGTTAAACGGTGTGTATGTTGCCTTCCTTCAATCAACGTGGAAATTACATTAGCATATTAAATACAGAGGAATCGGAGTCAAAGGATTTATCTACTGACTCTACAGCCCTGATCCCCCCCCAGCACATACATGCACCTATACCAACCTCTTGCTCTTCCCAATAGTATCCCCAGTACTTTCACACTTCACCTATGGTACCCCAACTTACCATCCTTCTCTCTTCCTTCCTCCCCTTTCAGCATGTTCAGTATGCTAAATCTCTCTTGTGGCCCTTCCTTCATCCAGGTTGGCCTCTTCATCTCATCTCACCAAATCGTCCTTGAACCCCCCTTTCTGTGGCAACCTCCTGCTTGTCCCATTTATTTCCTCTCGTACTTCCTCCTTCTTTCTTCTGCACACATGGAGGAGGAGAGTGGCTGAATATCAAGCCGTGTGCTCTTCCTCTGCCACACTGGATCTGACTGCAAAATTTGAACTGTATTGGCACCATAAAGCTCCATGACTTGAACTGAGCAGTCAACAACAGCGCAGGAGAGTATGAAGACATGGCTTGTTATACAGCAACTTACCACCACCTTTGCTTGTGTTGAAGAACGCCACGAAGAAAGGGAGAAGAGAAGAGATGAAAGGGACAAGTTGCAGGTACTGAAGGGAGGAGGGGTGTGCATGGAGGTACTGGCTGGCTCTGAGTTACATGGGCTGCATCTCCTTGGTCCCTGTGCAGAATGAAATGAAACATAAACACACATACACTTGTAATGTGGAGGAATATGAAGTATTCAAATATTTATTTCTTTTTTTTTTTAATTCTTTATTCGTTTTTATAACATATCAAGTGTAACAAAAAGTAACATCATTTTAACTTAAAATATATCACTTGAAATTCTATAATTAATCATACTCAATCTATTTTATCCCATTCCCTCCCAACTGACACATATATCACATAATAAAGACTTTCCTTTCATTCAAAGCACCTAGTGAAAATTCAAAAAATTACCCCCTCCCCATTATTTCATTTGTACTAACCAGGGAAATTATATTTATTCATTGTAATAATTTGTTAATGGCCCCCACACATCTTGAAATTTATTAAAATTTCCTTTCTGAAGAGCTAATGTTCTTTCCATTTTATAAATATGACACACTGAATTCCACCCAAAACTATAGTTTAATCTACTCCAATTTTTCCAATTACATAAAACACCAATTGGATAAGATCCTAGATGAGGAGAATCTACGGGATCCCCGTCAACATGGATTTACAAAAGGGAGATCGTGCCAATCCAACTTGATCAGCTTCTTTGACTGGGTGACGGGGAAGCTAGATATTGGGGAGTCCCTGGACATCGTGTACCTGGACTTTAGCAAAGCATTTGATAGCGTACCACACCGCAGGTTGCTGAACAAGATGAGTTCTATAGGATTAGGTGACACATTGACGAAATGGGTTGGGAACTGGCTTGGAGGTAGGCTTCAAAGGGTGGTGGTGAACGGCACACCCTCTAAAATGACGGAGGTGATCAGTGGAGTGCCACAGGGCTCGGTCTTGGGCCCAATCCTATTCAACATCTTTATAAGGGACTTGGCAGAAGGGCTTAGGGGTAAAATAACATTATTCGCCGATGACGCCAAACTAAGTAATGTAGTGGGCAAATGCACAATAGATGATGTTTCAATGCCCGACAACATGATGCACGACCTACTCCTACTGGAGCGCTGGTCTAGGTCCTGGCAACTCAGCTTCAATGCCAAAAAATGCAAAGTTATGCACCTGGGCAGCCAAAATCCATGCAAGACTTACACCCTAAATGGCGAGATCCTTACAAGAACTGAAGCAGAACGTGACCTAGGGGTGATCGTCAGTGAGGACATGAAGGCTGCCAATCAAGTGGAGCAAGCTTCATCCAAAGCAAGACAAGTCATGGGTTGCATACGCAGAGGCTTCGTCAGCCGAAAGCCGGAAGTCATTATGCCATTGTATAGATCCATGGTGAGGCCCCACCTGGAATACTGTGTGCAATTCTGGAGACCGCATTATCGTAAGGATGTGCTGAGACTGGAGTCGGTTCAGAGAATGGCCACTCGGATGGTCTCAGGACTCAAGGATCTCCCATACGAGGAACGGTTAAACAAATTGCAGCTATACTCACTCGAGGAGCGCAGAGAGAGGGGGGACATGATCGAGACGTTCAAGTATCTCTCGGGCCGCATAGAGACGGAGGAAGATATCTTCCTCTTCAAGGGTCCCACGACAACAAGAGGGCATCCGTGGAAAATTAGGGGAGGGAAACTACGAGCTGACACCAGGAAATTCTTTTTCACAGAAAGGGTGGTTGATCGCTGGAATAGTCTTCCACTACATGTGATCGAGGCCAGCAGTGTGCCTGATTTTAAGGCCAGATGGGATCGTCACGTGGGATCTATTCACAGGGCAAAAGAAGAGGAGGGATCTATTCACAGGGCAATGGTAGGGGAGGGACATTAGGGTGGGCAGACTGGATGGGCCTTGGCCCTTATCTGCCGTCTATTTCTATGTTTCTATGTTTCTATGTTTGTTGTATGGCGACTCCTGTTAAAATAAGTAAGAGTTTATTATTTTTGGAAGAGCATTCAAATATTTCAAAAGTATAAATAATGTTTGAGAAGCATAGCTCCAAGGAGGGAGACACATGAGTCAAAACTGTTTCTTCAAACAAAAGGTGGTGGATACTTGGAAGAGCCTCTCAGTGAAGGCACAAACAGTAATGGAATTCAAGAAGGTGTAGGTTAAGGACGGGAAAACCAGATCTAGTGGGATCATAACGTTGCACCCAGAAGAAGAATGAGTAAAGTGCATGCATTGGAGGAAAGAATGGCGTAGTAGTTGGAGCTACAGCCTCAGCACCCTGGGGTTGTGGATTCAAATCCCGCACTACTCCCTGTCACCCTGGGCAAGTTACTTAATCCTGCACTGCAGAGATACATTAGATGGATTGTGAGCCCACTGGAACAAATAGGGAAAATGCTTGAAGTACCTGTATGTAAACCGCTTTGAGTGTGGTTGTAAAACTACTAAAAAGCAGTATTCAAGTCCCAATCCCTTTCCTTTTCTTTATCAACTTTGTATGTACGTCTGATAATATAATTTTCTGCTACCAATTTTCCAGTCTATTGCCTGTTGCCAAACTCTATTTACTAGTCTAGTTATTGTATTTTAGGTGTTAAAAAGGACCTTGTATCCATTTTGATGGTACCATATAAACCCATCCAATTATAAACCGAGATAACATGCCCCCCCACCCTTTTTAGGGTAAAAAAGTTAACTCAACCCATGGTTTATATTAAAGTACTGTGGCAGGCGTGATCCCTCTCTTCCCTGATGTATCCTGTCTGCTGGCTCTACAACTGGCTGGCCAGTCCATCTGCGCCCGTCCCACCACAGCTCTACCTTACTGCCTGGATGGTCCAGTGGTGCGAGGAACTGGAGCCAGTGTGATTGATCCCTCCCTTTCCTGCGGTGACCTTTGTATCAACTCTGTCCCAGCCTGTCTCACCTGGCCTACCTTATTTCCCTGGTGGTCCAGCAGTGAACCAGGGCAGGAGCAATCCTTCTGCACTCCTGCCTGTGCAGTCTCTACAGTCAAAACTGGCTGCCGTGAGTTCCCACGGCAATCTCGGGAGCCTGCCGCATTCTCTCAAAGTTGCTGTGGGAACTCACAACAGCCATTTCTTTTTTAACTATGGAGACTGCACATGCAGGAGCGTAGAAGGATCATTTCTTCACCAGTTTGCCACTGGACCACCAGGGAAGTAAGGTAGGCCTGCATTGGGAATGGGAAAGGGGATAAGAGGGTCGGGTTGGATGAGCCAGCAAGCAGGACACTGTGGGGAGGGATTGATCCCTTTGGCTCCTATTCTCTGGATCACCAGGGCAGTAAGGTAGGAGAGCCCATGGTTAGTCCAGAAAGAGAGGGGGTGGATGGATGGGGCTTGAATATGAACTGATATCCTCATTTGTGGGGAATTTTTTTTGGCCCCCAAATCACTGTTTATATTCAAGTATATATAGTAATTAACACTTAACAGCACTTCCATCATGCACCCTTGTTTACACCAGTAAACCTTACTTTTCCAGCATCTCTTATGTCAAAGTGTAGCCTAGCTAAATTGTGGTTGGGTTTTTGGTGCATAAAATAGCTCTTACTCTCTTCCAGGGCTAGCTATCCCGATCACAAGGAAGGAGATACGGAGATGCATGAAACATTATCAGCAGGGGAAAAGAGTGTGGCATATGATGAAGAAAGCATGGAGCTCATCCTTCCATCAGGCAAGTTCATAGACTCCATTGTGCTCAAACTGAAAATGGTGCCTGAATCAAAATGGCAAACAGTCAAAATATTTTTTGTATGTGGTGTGCTAAAAGACTTTTATCCATCCATTATCTGACCTTTTTACAGTATACCTTGTAGTATTTGGCCACGGCAACATGCAGATTTTGTCCTGCCTGTTACTTTTCCTCATAGACCAAAGCAGAAAGTTAGGAATATTCTCAAGCATATTATAATGGCTGAGAGTCCAATATTCAAACGATGTTGAGTTCCTCAGTGTAGGCGCTTAAGTGACTTGCCTTTTCTTAGCTAAACTTAGATTCCTTACATTTTGACTGAGAATGGGTTCCTAACTTTAATTTTATCAGCTTAAAATGGAAGCAACTAAATTAAAGGCATACAAGTTAGGTGGCCAGTACTAGAGATACCACTGAGCACCTAACTGTGCTCTCAACCTGACCTCTCTGCCTCTCATGCCTTTGTTTTAAGATCCTAAATATAGGTGGTGACATAATGCAAATCTTTGGTCTTTCAGATTTAGGGACCTAATGGAGTCTGTTTACTAAGCCACATTGTAGCCTAATGGTTAGAGCAGCTGGCTGAGGACCAGGGGAGCCTGGTTCAGATCTCACTATCTTGTCATCTTGGGCAAGTCACTTAACGCTCTGTTGTCTCAGGTACAATCTTAGATTGTGAGCCCTCCAGGGACAGAAAAATACCTACTGCAACTGAATGTATACAGCTTTGATAGCTTTCGGGCTTGCAGGCAGTGTAATAAGAAAATAAAATGGCTGCATTAATAGCTAATGCATAGTAATTCCTCTGTTAAGTGCCTAACGTGGAAGGGGGCAGTGAATGCCCCTCATCATGGCGCAATTGACAACTCCGCCACACAGGGTTTTTTTGTGTTAACTGAATGACAAAACGCTAGGAATGCCTCCAGCAGTTATTGTGGACTCTTTACAGTTACAGCTTATTAATTTTCATTGTTACCTTTAGAAAACCAGCCTCCCTGTATAAATGTTTGACTGCACTAAAATACATATATGGCTTGGCTAAGCGTGTTCCTAATTTCTGAACACTGAACAATGGAAAAACCTTATTGATCCAGCCAACTGCCCATCAGAATAATAAAAAAATGTCCTTATAGACTTGGCAGCAGCCTTCTTGAAAGGGCAGTTTCTTGAAAAAAAAGTTTCTCTTTCATTTATTCATGTTCCGTGTAAGTACTTAACTCTTCATTTTTAAAGTAGCTTTTTGCATTTGAGGGGTTCCTAGAAGAATCTGCCTCCCATCTGGCAGTAGATAACAGGAGATCATCCAAATTCTAAGTCCGCCCAGTTGAGATGTCTTCCACTTTGAGTATATAAGCATATAAAATCTTATATGCAACCCAATGCAAGTTTCTCCAACACTCATCAACTAATTAATCTGTTTCTTTTTGGATCTCTCAATCCATTACCTACCGCTCTTTATAGTTAAAAGTGTTGCCCACAGAGACAAGGAGTTGAGTAATGTGTCTTTAGTGAAGGATCAGCGAGAACAGGAACTGATCAGAAAATATCTAACCCACAGTACCTCTTACTATCTGTCTGCCTTAAAATAGATTGTGGTATTTGATATAATAGGCTTTAACTTATGACTATTTCACCAGATCTTTGGATGTCTTCTGGCCCTTCATTGCATTTTCAGCTGTGTTGTACTTCAGAGAGTGATTTCACCTGCTTCTCTCTGCCATCATTCTAGGTTTACCCCGTTGCCTTTATTTAATCAGCTCTTACAGGATTTTATTTTGATATCTTAACAGGTGCCAAGATTGGCCACCGTTCCCTGATGCGGTACTACAAGCAGCGGTTTGGTTTGCAGAGAGCAGTGGTGGTCTCTAAGAATCAGCGGGTGGTAGGCAGGGTACTACAGCAGTACAAGGCCTTGGGCTGGACAGGTGGGACAGGTAAGTGTATTTATGTACAGCACTGAGTGTTTTTTGCTTTCCAACAGCTGCTGTGTGGAAGCAGTCTTTTACCAGTTTGTATAATGCACAACTCACCAAAGTTGCTTTTTAAGCAAAGTACAGCAGTTCAAATACAGTGCAGGAAGAGGCGGTTGGAGCATACCGCGAGTAATTTCCTGCACTTGTGGCGCTCCGGCTGCTCTCCCGCTGTCCTCTCCCACTACCCTCTTCAGTCTCCTCCATGAAAAAACGTATTTGTGGTTTTTCAAGATTCGCGAGGGTTCCTGGAACGGAGCCCCCATGAATATCGGGGGAGTACTGTACATCACTGCTAAAATTACTAGTGGCACAAAGGACACTCACTCTTTGGATCTCTTGACACTTCCCTTGCTCAGGCTCATATATAGAAATGGATTCAGTGGGGCAGCAAGAGAAGTGGAGTAATGGCAGGAGAGGTACTCTAAGGATGTTAACATTTAAACATTTATGTTTGGTATTGACATCTTCTAACTGAATATTCTGTATCGCTTGGTAGACTAGTACAGTCCTTGCGAATGGGTTATATGCCTCACTGCTACCAGCAGGTGGAGACTGAGCATAAACTTGTATATCAAGCTAGAATCTGCCTAGCAACTCAGTCTGTCTCAGTCTCCATAGCAGGGAGGAAGACTAATTTGGCTCCCCTCTTAGTACTGTTGGAATTTTGTTTTGGACTCCTGAGTTACCCTTTTGTGCCGGATAGAGCTTGGACGGGTCCTGTTTAGGGATCCGTCCAACTTTGGGGGTGTTAAACTCGGCGGGTCTCGTGCTGGGTGCCACCTTCCTCTATCTCCACATATTTTTGTAGAGGTGCCTCAGCTAGTGGCCTGGCCCCCTGGTTGGTCAGCCCTCCAGCTGTGAGAGCCGTGGAGTCTGTTCTGTAAAAAAAAAAAAAAAAAAAAAAAGACAAAATCCTGAGGTGTGACGGACTAAAGGGCTCATTTCCCTTTAAAACTGTCTTTTTACTGCATTTTCTCACCTAACCGGCACTTTTCTTTCAGCTAGGGCAGTTTTCAGCAATCTAGAAATAGTGAATCTGTATAATGCTAATGCTGTCCAAAGATGGTCTGTATTCCGATTTGGCTCAAAATGTGGTGGTCAAGTCTTCTTCAAAATGATGATCTTAATACATTACTTTGTTCAAATTGCTATTATATCCCAAAATATTTTGATGTAAGAGTTGCAGTTCAGGATACTTCATAATTCAAAGGTACCACACTTATGGTGACCTGCTGTTCTAATGACTTGTTGATTTAAGATCTGGAAGAGCTGAATGAACCAAAATGTCTTTGGGATTCTTTCTATTCTTAAGGGCAATCATAATTTCCTTATCTTCAAAATGTTGGATCCCATGTGCAATATGCCAATGCTTACTTAAAGCCTTGATGTCTTCTGAAAGATGTGTAAACTATGGAGCACATACTATTTTCTCATTCTGTCTTCTCTTTAGTGTTTGAAGCTTTCTTAAATTTTCTGGGATAGCCTTTTAATACAGACCATTTAGTCATATCTTTAGATTGATTGATTTTTTTTTTTTTTTTTTTTTTAAAAGGTTCCTTCAAGCAGAGCCTCCTGCTTATGTTATTTTCTCAATTTTCTGCGTGGTCTGTGTTTGGTTCTTCTGAGCGGAAGTTCCTGAGTAAATGTTTTATATCGGGGAAGAAATGTATCTCAACCCACTGGACCTCGGGGGGAGGCGCCCACAGTTTGGTAATGGCGGAACAAATTACATGAGTTGATGGGTTGGGAGGCTCGTATGGTGTCCCAATCTCATTGGCAAAGCTATAATTTTGTGAAGATTTGGTTTCCCTATTTGCAGGTTTTGCCTCCGAGAGCCCGGAGCTGCATTCTGAACAAACTGGGGTCAGGGGGGGGGGAGGGGAAGGGGGGATTCTGTGGAGGAGTGGTTTATGGGCTTGGGTTTGCCATGAGGTACTAAGAGTGTAAGTACCTTATGGTTTCTCTTGGTTTCTCTGGGAGCGAGTTCCTGTTTGTGTAGGAGGGTTTGGGGTGGGCTGAGTGAAACCTTGATGACTTCTGGATTGATCATTTTCTCCTGGGTTTCATGATCTGTACTGATTTGTTTCTCTGTTTTGATTGTTTGTTCTGTTTAGTCATCAATAGAAATTGTTTCAAACTAAACATAACATAATGTAAAAATCCATTTCTAGACCGCAATACCTTTGAGTTCTGTGTGGTTTACAAAAGATTAGCTAGGAATACACTGTAAAAGAAAGATAGAACTAAGGACCCAAGAACTTTGAAAATAAGTAAGTCTTCAGTAAATATCTTAAGGCAAGTTTCATTCGGTAGGTATTTTCATCATCTTGGAGGGCTTACAATTTAACTTTTGTTCCTGATTCAAGGATGGTTGAATGACTTGTCCAAGATTTCAAGGAGAAGCTGTGACATCCCTCATTCTCAGCCTACAGCTCTATTAGGTACAGATAGCACATTATCTATATTAGCTGCATCTAACCTTTGGTAGCTCAGCCCCTTACTAAAGGCTAGTAGAGCTGAAGCCTTGGGGCCATTTAGCAACCTACCAAAAACACTGTTTATGTTTGCTAGTAACCTCAGAATTTTTGGCTAGTGCTGCTGAAATATAGTACTGCTTACAAGGCCAACGGGAAGATGCTGGACTGGCAAGCTAAATATTAAAATACCTCCATATATTTCCAGAATACTTCAAATATTATGTTCAATATGTTGTTTTTTCTGTAAATTGTTTTGGGTTGTTTTGGTTTTTTTTAATATATATAATTCCCTGGAGCATATACAGTGTGCATAAAACAATCAGTACCTATTGGATTCCTACAGAGATCATGATATCTATCAATTTATGACCACATGAACAATATAGAAAGCACGGATGTGGTGAACGCATAATAATGTCAAAAGACAAATCAGCAGTAGATGTAGAAATGGAGCAGATGGTAAACCATATTTGTTCCCAGAAAGGTTGAATGCGCGGTCAGGTATATGGGATAAAGTACCTTGTGAATTCAAACAATGTCACCAAAGATCATTGGGTGCTACACTTTTGGGTGGAATTCCATGTTTGTTTGAGATATGAACAGTATGCTACTGAGAAACAGCATTTGTCTCAATCAAGATCTACCAGTAAAATATGGCAACCCATTGACATCTATCTTCAAAACCTATAATTGTTCATTATACTAACTGTATTGCTACAATGGATATATCTGATTATTGTTCATACATGTAAACTTTAGAGAACCATACTTGTTTTCTAATGTTTATACCTGATAAAATTAATGAACAGATTTAACTAAAAAAGACAATCAGTAACAGAAGTACTGTCCCTTTTTTTTTTTTTTTTTTTTTAAGAGTGGTGTTCATACAGGGAGAGCAGTATTCTTTTTACGTTGCACTAAACATCCAGTATCTGAATTTTATTCACAGTAGCTATAAACTACATGTGAATAAGTAGGGACAACATGCAGAGTACGGAATTCTTTCCAACTTCCCTTTGAGTGTTTATATAGGCTTAAAATGTTTTATTTGCAATGCCGTAGGCTCATAAAATTGCATAAAATCGTGTTTCTTCTTTGAGTGGGGAAATGCGGGGAAGAAAATTAAGACTGCAGGGACAGGGATGAAAAATGCACTTCACTGAGGGGACGGGAATGAAAATGTGGGGATGGGGATGAATTTTTGTCCCTGTGTCACTCTCTACCCTACTATCCAGAATGACACACCTATCTATTAGAAAAGATATTAGTAAGGTAAGAATCTAATCTCTTTAAACAAAACCAACATGCAGCCAGACTCTGCTAATTTTGATCTTCTCAATTGCTGAGCAGTGGTGCATTGCATCATCTTGTGTGAGATACGATATTGATTTCTTAGTTTATCTTCTGCTTTTTGGACCTTCTGGGAAACTGTGGAGGCAGTAAAACTAGGAAGGGCTTAGGAGGTTGCAAATGAAAGCTTCCTTAGTGTCCTCCAAATACATAAAAACCAGTGGTCCATCGTGCCCAGCAGTCCGTTCCCATGGCGGCCCTTAGGTCAAAGACCAGTGCCCTAACTGAGTCTAGCTTTACCTGCGTACGTTCTGGTTCAGCAGGAAGTTGTCTAACTTTGTCTTTAATCCCTGGAGGGTGTTTTCCCCTATAACAACCTCCGGAAGAGCGTTCCAGTTTTCTACCACTCTCTGGGTGAAGAAGAACTTCCTTACGTTTGTATGGAATCTATCCCCTTTTAACTTTAGAGGGTGCTCTCTAGTTCTCTCTTCCTTGGAGAGGGTGAACAAGGGTGAACAACCTGTCTTTATCTACTGTCTATTCCCTTCATTATCTTGAATGTTTCGATCATGCCCCTCTTGGTCTCCTCTTTTCAAGGAAGAATAGGCCCAGTTTCTCTAATCATTCACTGTACAGCAATTCCTCCAGCCCCTTAACCATTTTAGTTGCTCTTCTCTGGACCCTTTCGAGTAGTACCGTGTCCTCCTTCATGTACGGCGACCAGTGCTGGACGCAGTATTCCAGGTGAGGGCGTACCATGGCCCAGTATAGTGGCATGATAACTTTCTCTGATCTTTTCGTGTTCCCCTTCTTAATCATTCCTAGCATTCTGTTCACCCTTTTCGCCACCACCACGCATTGTGTGGACGACTTCATTGACTTGTCTACCAGTACTCCCAAGTCTCTTTCCTGGGGGGTCTCTCCGAGTACTGCACCGGACATCCTGTATTCATGTATAAGATTTTTGTTACCGACATGCATCACCTTGCACTTATCCACATTAAACCTCATTTGCCATGTCACGGTCCATTTCTCGAGCGTGTTTGTCACGTTGTAGGTCTTCGCAATCCTTCTGTGTCTTCAGTACTCTGAATAACTTTGTATCGTCTGCAAATTTAATCGTCGTACCAATTTCCAGGTCGTTTATAAATATGTTGAAGAGCACGGGTCCAAGCATCGAACCCTGCAGCACTCCACTCGTGACGCTTTTCCAGTCCGAGTATTGTCCATTTATCCCCACTCTCTGTTTCCTAACCGCCAACCAGTTTTTAATCCACGTATTTCACCCTTGATTGCATTCTCCTACCACCAGATGGAGTCTGAGAACCACTAGCCAGTGAAATGATTGTTTAAGTATCATGTGTATTCCCTCATTAATCAGTATTTCTCATTCTCCTGCTGATGATAGGTAAGGTATCCTGTGCAATAAGTAACTGGATCACTAGGCTGAGTTAGAGGGACTTAGTAGAGATGAATTATTTTGAAACTTTTGCTCCGACTGAAAGCTAAAACAAAAAAGACGCAAGATAAAAAGGCAAGGTGTACTAGAGCTTGGCCTAGTTGGCCTTCCCTGTTGCACACGGTATTGCACTCAGTTGTGTCAGATCCCTTCACCCCTCTGCTACTACCATAGAACCCTGCAGGGGGGGTTAGCTGCAGATACCTTGGTAGTCCTCCTTAACATTTCTGAGGGGACCCTTGAGAGCCCTTCAGGAACAGGACTAAGGTAATGTACATAGAACAAAAGCAGGTATTTCAAAGCACTCTTGTGCTACATTTAGTGGCAGCAGTGCCAAGAGCTGTTTTGGCGGCAGCAAGGGAGGTCAGGAAAGCCTTAGTATTGATATTTGCCACTGATAGGGGTCTTTTGACACCTGGTTCTTTGGGTGTGTATAGCAACTCTAGATCTGGTTCATTGGGGGAAAAACTCATATGCAGTAGTTGCAGAGGGCCTTGTTTTCCTGCTGGTCCCCTCAGAGCCAACATTGGGAAGCGGTTCTGCCTTTATGGGAAGAAATAAGAAAGTCTGTCATTGCTTTAGTCTTCTAAACAGAGATGGGTTGTATCTAAAGACTCCAGACTGGATTCTGGTGATGTGGAAACTTCATGTAGCTATGAGTGGAGGATCCCCTAGTACTACTGACTATGGTGCACTTATTGATGCAGGGGTTGATCTGGATGCTGGACGTGGCTCTGTTCAGTCTTAATTATTCAGCCCAGGTCATAAATAACTCTGTTGTGTTCAAGGAAGATTTCACGCTCCTTGGTTTATGTAAGACCGTGGTGAATCTAGTGTTGCATTGTGGCTGGTATCTGTGAAGTGTCTTTCTTTGGAAATTCTGGATTTTCTGTGGAATGGTTTAGATAAGTTTGGCCCTAGCCTCACTGATGGTGCATATAGTGGCCATCTCTTGGTAAAGAGGTTTAATTTTGGTCAGATTTCTGAGAGGCATTAAACTGTTGAAACCTCCCAGGTGCCTGGTTGTTCCCCTTTAGGATGTGAACTAGAGCAGTGTTCTTCAACCACCGGTGCATGGACCAGTGCCGGTCCACAGAAATTTCCTGTCAGTCCACAGGGCCAGCACGTGCATCAGGCCCAAAACAGTGTTCTTCAACCGCTGGTCCACGGTGCGAACGATGCGGCGTTATCTTCAAGCCATCTCCCTCTTCCTAACTGATTCAGTGCACAAAACCACGGGCAGTGGTTCCTATGGGCATCCTGCGCCTGAACCGAAAGCCTTCTCTCTGATGTTGCAACATCAGAGGGAAGGCTTCCAGATGAGGCATGGTTCGTGCAAGATGCAATTAGTACTATTAAGGTGGCGGGGTCTGGGGTGCAGATTGGGTAGAGATGGGCGGGGTCTGGCCCACGACTTAGCCCAGTGTTCTTCAATCGCTGGTCCACGGACCGATGCCGGTCCACAGAATAATTATTTTATTTCTGCCGGTCCATAGGTGTAAAAAGGTTGAAAAACACTGAACTAGAGATTTGCGCGGGGACAGAAATCTTACCCATCTCCACCGAAATCCCCTCCGACCCCACCTGTCCCCGCAAGGAATCCCCTCCGTCCCTACCCGTCCTCGCGAGGAATCCCTCCGTCCCTGCGAAGAATCCCCACCGTCCCCACCCATCCCCACAAGGAATCCCCTCCGTCCCTGCCCGTCCCTATAAACTTCAGAAATAGTTATTTCATTTAATTATGCTACTGAATTAAAGGCTCTGGTAGAGACCCATTTACAAATAAGCAAAGACCCTTTATTGATTTGGAAATATTAATTGAGTAGAATACATACTTTGTAAATGGGTTTCTACCAGAGCCTCTAATGTAAATATAAATACTCAGCTGATGAGAATCCCCAAGCTGTCAGCTGAGGACTTCCTTTGCAGTTGGCTGGGGGTCCCTTTTGCCAAGTTTGGCAGGCAGCAGTAGCATCCTTGAGTCACAGATGCTGGCACCTCAGTGGCTCATGGATGCTGCCAGCATTGGGCCGCGATTGGGGGGTGCCCAATCGCGGTCCAATGCTGGCAGCATCCATGAGCCACTGAGGTGCCAGCATCTGTGACTCAAGGATGCTACTGCTGCCTGCCAAACTTGGCAAAGGGACCCCCAGCCAACTGCAAAGGAAGTCCTCAGCTGACTTACCATCATCTGGGCACTGGCACCGGCATGTCCTGTGCATTGGTGCCGGTGCCCAAAGATCGGCCTCCTCTTCTGCTGGGCCTTGAGCATCTGCGCATGCTCAAGGCCTGCGAGTTCACGTTCTATCTCGGAGAGAACGTGAACTCGCAGGCCTTGAGCATGCGCAGATGCTCAAGGCCCAGCAGAAGAGGAGGCCGATCTTCGGGCACCGGAACCAACGCACAGGACATGCCGGTGCCCAGATGACGGTAAGAAGCGGCGGGGGGATGCCCAATCGAGTCGGGGGGGGGGGGAGTGACCAATCGCGGGGGGGGGGGGGGGAGGTGCTGAATCACGGGGGGAGGCCTTCGGGGGGAGCAATGCCGGTTCTTGTGGGGGGGAACGTATCAAAGCGAGTTTCCATTATTTCCTATGGGGAAACTCGCTTTGATAAACGAGCATTTTGGATTATGAGCATGCTCCTGGAACGGATTATGCTCGTAATCAGGTACCACTGTATACATTTGCAAAGTTAACATATTTTAGTCAATAAATTCGGTTTTTTACCGTTGCTATCTGGAGACTTATTTTTCCATAAAGTTGGTCCCAGTTTCTTTTTTCCACTTTCCCATCTTCTGTAAATGCTTCTGTTGCTGTCCATTGGTTCCTCCTACCATGGTCCAGCATTTATCCCTTTCTCATCTTTCGACCCTGCCCACCAGTCCCATGCCCAACATTTCTCCTTCTATCACCCCTCTCCAGCACCATGCCACATCTCTCCCTCCATTCCCTTCACCACTATGTCCAACATTCCTCCCTCTTGCATCCATTTCAATCTGTCCCACTGTTCCCTTTCCACCACAATATTTCTCCCTCTCATCTTTCTCTTCCCTCTCATCTGTACCTCACTCCCTATGACCAAAAATTTTCCTTTCTTCCATTCCCCGTGTACACAACCATCTCTTTCCCTCCCTTCCTCTCTCCCAAATTCATGCTTTATGTGTCCAAAAATGCATTCCCTCCCCCACCTCAGCATCTCTTTCCCTCTCTTCTTCCATCCTCTCTCCCAAGTTCATGCCTTCTGTGTCCAAAAACGCACCTCCTCCCCCCTTATGTGTCCCGCATTTGCCTCCCATGTTTGCCCCCCCTTCTGTCCCGCTTTTGCCTCCCACGTTCGACTCCCTTCTGTCCTGTGTTTGCCTCCCACGTTCGTGTCCAACCCTCATCTTCCAGTAAATTTCCTTTCAGCAACTTTCTCCAAGAAGTAGCTCGAGCCGCGAGACTCATCTTCTATTTCCTACCTGCCCTGCAGCACGTAGCCGACCGGAAGTCTCTTTCATAGTGTCATTCCTGTTGAGTGGAGGAAGTAGCAGTCGTCTGGCACAAGAGCTCCTGCAGAGCCTATCCTAGAGTATTCCACAGCTGTCTGGAAAGTGACCAGTAGCAGAAAGGGCCCAGTGCTACTGAAATTTAGAAGTACTACGAGAGCTGCAAAACATGATCTTGACAAGGCAATTCTCACAAGACGTGTGGTGTTGCAAAAAAATAAAAATTAAACCAGAATAACCAAGAAGAAAAATGGCCTGGTGACACAATATTTTCACTTGCCCTTAAATTTTCACACTCCCTCTGGTTTGTATAGCTCTGAACTGAGTAACAATGGGTTGCAGTGAAAAAACATAACTTAAGATATACCTGCTTCTAGGCTGAGTTGAACCAGTGATGTCCAGATTTGCTCAAGTACCCCACAAAAGTGCAAATTGCCTAGGACCCAGTTTCAACCTGCTCAAACGATGGAAAGATAAGCTTGAATGCAGAAAATCGGGAGATATTATAAATGTTCTTTTTCCAGACAAACTTTATAAAATATAGTCTTGCAGTAAAAGCCAGGCTCGTCTTCTTTTCCTACCTGCCCTGATGTCTTATATTTCCTACCTGCCCTGCAGCACTTAGCCGACCGGAAGTCTTCCCCCAAGGTCAGCGCTGATGTCTGATGGAAGGCTTTGCGTCAATCACGTAACTGACGCAAAGCCCTCCCTCTGTCGTCAGCGCTGACATCGGGAAAGACTTCTGTCGGCTATGTGTTGCAGGGCAGGCAGGAAATATAAGACATCAGGGCAGGTAGGAAAAGAAGACGAGCCTCGCGGCTTGAGTTGCATCCAACCCCGCGGGATCCCCGCGACCCGAGGCGGCATCCCCACGGGATCCACACGACCCGAAGGGGGAACCCGCAGGATCCCCCGCGGGATTCCTGTCCCTGTTCCCGTGCAGTTCTTTAATGTGAACCTCATGTTGTTGGCACTAGTGGACACTCCCTTTAAAAAAAAACCCAAACAAACTGTATCCAAATCCATATGAATGGAGTACCAAATCGAGAGAGTGAGGATAGTCCTTTAAACACCCATCCAAGGGTTTTATCTTTAAAGTCAAATCTTAGTTTCTTTGCTGAACTGATAGCTACCATCAGAGTTGCTTGTCTTGTCTTGTTGAGAGCTGTTCTTTTTATAAAAAGGTAGTAATTTGGCCAGTGCCTGCCTTTCTCCCTAAGATGTGTCGTTATTTCATCTCAATCCTGTTTCTCTCCCTGTGCTTCTTGGAGGCACTGGAAGCAGGGATTATCCCTGTGCTTCTTGGAGGCACTGGAAGTAAGGTGACCACTTGGTTGACATCACTGCAGATTGGATGTTCAAATTTTATGGGATAAGGTCTTTGGCACTAAGATTTTGAAGATTGGCATGTCTAGTTTATTCCCTTGAAATTCACTGTTTTGGTACTTCCCATGCAACTGGACTGGTTTGCAGGGACACTGGGAAGAGAGATAAATCTTGCCTGCTCATTTTCTTTCCTATAAGTCTGTCCAGAACCTGTTCCAGGATTGACAGTTGTTGGAAGACTAGAAATTTCAATAAACATACTGAGAGGGCTGAAGCTCAGTGTCGTCTTCTGCCCTTGATAGTATGACCTTGATTCAATTCTAAATTTGTGTTCCATTTTCAGTTGTTTCTTGTCCCTGGGTTTTGTGTGTGTGTGTATGTGTGTGTTTGTGGTGAATATTATGTCATTTTCTGATTTTGTTATCAAAATACTGAATACTAATGAAGGGCTGCACAGGATACTTAAACAATGATGTCTCAGTCTATCAGATCTGCTGGTAAGAGAAGGCAAACCACACATCTGAACGGTCTGGACGGACCAAAAGTAGATATAATAGTTCAGAAGAAAATGTTGGGCAAATGTCTTGCATCAAAGAGAGCATTCACTTTTTGCAATTATTGGAAAATTTAGAGGTGAATTCTGCAAAGCCATTATTATTAGTCTCTCTGGATGTGGTTTCTTTATACACTAATATTCCGCAAGAAGAAGCAATTCAGATTGTAGAGGAAGTGCTTTGGTCGGCGCCTCGCCCTCAGATAGTTCCTGTGGATTTTCTAGTGTTTTTAACATCTTTTGCTATGCCTTATAACTATTTTCTTTTTAAAGGCAGTATGTATATGCAAATAAAAGGAGTAGCTAAGAGTGCTTCATTTGCTCCATCAATTGCCAATCTTTTTATGTCTAATTTTGAGTGGTGGTGGGTATATTCTTTCAGTTTTTTTAGTGAATCCACCTTAGTTTGCGAGCATGATTAGTTCCAGAAGCATGCTTGTAATCCAAAGCATTCGTATATGAAAGCAAATTTCCCTATAGGAAATAATGGAAACTCAGACAATTCGTCCCATAACCCAAAAACTTTAATACAAAATGCTGTACGTACTAGTATTGTAAGACCTTGTTCATTTAGAACAATCGCTACACTCCTGCAGCATCAGAGAAAAGAGCCATCGGCTCAGTTGTGACGATGTGATGCGTGTATATTGTATGTACTCGTATTGCAAGACTTTACTCATTTAGAACAGTCACTACACTCCTGCAGTGTCAGAAAGAGAAGAACCATCGGCTCAGTTGTGATGCATGTATAATATATATACTTATATTGCAAGACATTGCTTGTATATCAAATCAAAATTTAATAAAATGTTTTGCTTGTCTTGCAAAAGCACTTGCAAACCAAGTTACTTGTAAACCAAGGTTTTACTGTATATATAATATATAAAAAATCGATGTACCTCCACCAACAATGGATCCACTAAAAAAACCTGAAAGAATATACCCACCACCACTCAAAATTAGACATAAAAAGATTGGCAATTGATGGAGCAAATGAAGCACTCATAGGTGTACATCTATAAGGCAAATTTCAAGGCAATTAAAGACTAGATTAATTGAACAGTATGCATTGTGTTAATGCTAGAAAGGTATTGGAGCTCTTGGTTGAACTCTGTAATGAGACTGGATGCCGTTTCTCTGTGTTTAAATGTGTGGTGCTGGAACAATTACTGATGAGTGAATGTCAGGGTGATATTAGAAAGTGACTTATAATGAAAGAGCAACGCTGGATTTTCTCATTACGAACTTGAATTCATCTATTGAATGAAATGTGTTTATGTGATTGGTGGAACATTGCATCAATGTGATGTTCCCTCTAAGCGGGCGGGTGTTGTGAGCAAACTTTTTTCACTGTGAGCTAAAAATATCGGGCGCCAGCAAGTTATGAGCCAAATAAATATGTTGCTTTCTACCACAGAACTTCCTTACGTTTGTATGGAATCTATCCCCTTTCAACTTTAGAGAGTGCCCTCTCGTTCTCCCTGCCTTAGCTACTAAGTCTATTCCCTTCAGTACCTTGAATGTTTCTATCATGTCCCCTCTCAATCTCCTCTGCTCAAGGGAGAAGAGGCCCAGTTTCTCTAATCTTTCGCTGTACGGCAACTCCTCCAGCCCCTTAACCATTTTAGTTGCTCTTCTCTGGATCCTTTCGAGTAGTACCGTGTCCTTCTTAAAGTACCAGTGCTGGACGCAGTACTCCAGGTGAGGGCGTACCATGGCCCGGTACAGCAGCATGATAACCTTCTCTGTCTCTTCAGTCCAGCATCTGCCCCTTCCATTCACTGTCTGTCTTTCCCTGCCATCTCTCCTCCTGCCCCCCCCCACCCCCCAATTTGGTCTAGCATCCATCATCTTCCTTCTGTTCCCCTCATGGTCTGGCATCTCTATCCTTCCCTCCCCCCTGTGGTTTTTAGCATATCTCTCTTCTCATTTCCTCCACTCAGATCTGATCATTCTCTGCTCTCTCTTCCCTTTTCTTCTCTGGTCTTCCTTCTCTATTTTCTGCCTCCATCTAAATTAAATTCTTTCTTACTATTTAGTCCCGTTTCCCTCTTTTCACTGTGTCTACACACAGCTTGTCACCCCTTTCCCTCACCCCTCCATTATCTTACTATTTTCTTCCCCCTTTATTTATCTCCTCCTTCCATCCAGTATGTGTTCTTTCCCCACTTCCATTCAGCATCTGCTCTCCCTTCTCAACTGACATCCATCTGCCTTCTGCTCTCTCTCCCTTCTTCTCACTTCCATCATCTGTCCCCTTCTCTCTCTCTCTCATCTCCTCCATTCCATCATCTGCCCCTTCTCTCTCTCTCTCTCTCTCCCCCCCCCCAACTTCCATCATCTGCCCCCCTTCCCCTCACCTTTGTGGGTCACTTTCTTTCCCCTGAGGGTTGCTCATGTCACAGGGGAAGCTTTGGCCGAGCAGAACCGCTTGATTGACAGTGGAACTTACTTGATTGATGTCGATGCTGGGGCCCGTTGCCGTTTGAAGGAAAAAAAAAAAAGGTGGAAAAAAGGAACCTGTAAAGGCGAGAGGAAGGGAAACCTCCAGGACAGCTGCTTTTTGCCCTCCTTCAGCGGCCCAAGAGTTCAGACCAGCAGCGGCAGCTCTGTATGCTTTTAACTTCGGCACAGAGCTGCCCCTAATCAATAGTTTAGCGCGGTTTCATGAGGCAGCCTCGGGGCCTTTGATAGCCGGCCCGCTTCGATGATGCGATGTGGGCCGGCCTAGCAAAGGCCCCGAGGCTGCCTTATGAAACCGCGCTAAACTATTGATTAGGGGCAGCTCTGTGCCGAAGTTAAAAGCATACACAGCTGCCGCTGCTGGTCTGGAGGTGCGGAGACAAGGCAGGAGGCAAACGCGGTGGAAGGCAGGAGTCCCGGCGAAGGCAGGAGTCCCGGCACAGCGACTGCAACAGGAAGTTGCAAGTCAGCTGACGCCGGCCTTTCGTTGCGGCGGGGACCGAATCCTTTGCGGACCGGCAAGATTTTGTTTGCGGACCGGCGGTTGAAGAACTGTGCTCTACACTGTGTGCGCTGTGACGAGAAACTTGTGCGCTGCGAGGTAATATTTTGTGCGTCAGCGCACCCCAGCGCAGCTTAGCGGGAACACTGATGACGTGGTCTTTTTTTAAAAAAAAAGAAAAACAGTGTCAGAAAAGAGAACCATCATGTCTAACAGCCACAAAATAGTTATCTCTTGTGCAATTCCTCTGAGTACACAGTGAGTGAAACAAGATACTCCTGTTGACTTTGCAGACCTTTTGGTGATGGTGCTGGTTGACGGTTGAAAAATAAAGAATGAAAGATTTGAGCTAAGTACTGTTTCGTCTTCAATATTATATGATGGAGATTGTTTATGAGTGACTATAATACATTTTTTGATTTTTCCTGTAACAGGGGGGATCCACCATTGTATATAAGTATAGTTCGTGGAGTTGTGTTTTGTTTTTTTTAAAGACTCATGATTGAAGTTGACGTGCTACACAAGTTAGCGTTTGTTGTAATGTAGCATGGTCTGATAATTACTGAGGTCTTTTTTTTTTTTCTCCACATACATTTAGTAGATAGTGGTGGCCTCTGAAGAGAGTAGCTTGCTGTGATTATTTTGACTAGTCTTGGCCTTATTTATATTTGATTCTGATAAGATTGATTTGGGTCTTAAATATGGTGAATGTCTCCCCCATCCTAAAACAAATCCCTGGGCTGTTTTACTCTTCCAAGCAAAATCAGAAAGGAAAATAATGTTAAAAACGGTCAAATTTGTAGAGATGCTTGATAATTCTTAAATTGTTATGCATGATATTTTCTAGTAGCTTAGATAGACTGAGTGCAATAGTTTAAGGTGACACATCATTTTCTTGAGTTCTGGAGTCAAGGGTTGATAGTGCCCAAGACATGCTCTGGTGTAATCCAGGTATGTATGTGTTGTTCTCTTTATTCCATACAAACAATGGTGGCTTGTGGGCTACAGAATAGGTGATGTGCTAATTACACCATTAGACTTAACACTAGTTGTCACTGATCCCCAAAAATCAAATTAATGGATTTAAAGCATTTAGGTTTTATATTCCTGGAAGCAGTGTGCACAGGGAAAAATAATGCTGTTTTCCCAAAAAATACTAAGTGCTGTTTCTCTTAAGACTCATGGCTGGAAGTGATCAAGAAATTTCTTTTCTTTTCAGCAATGTACTAACTGTTAATCTTTAATTAGCGCGGGACTTATGTTATTTTTCCCCTCTGTCTTTCTGTGTAATTATAGGTACAGTTCTTGCTCGGGAGCGTGACATGCAGTATATCCAAAGGATGAAATCGAAGTGGATGCTGAAGACTGGCATGAGTAATAATGCCACCAAGCAGATGCATTTCCGGCCACAAGTCAGATTCTAAGCCCCCATGGACACCAGCACGGCGACTGGAATGTTATACTGTTTTTCTGGTTTGCTTTTGAAAAGAAAAAAAAATTTAATGCTCAGTTTACACAATGTGCTCAATAAACATTCATCCAAGCAACAGTCTCCCCTCCACTTACCACATTTTATTAGCAAATTAAAACCAGTTTAACCTTAGTCTTTAAAAGACTTTCAAAACCAGACTCTACATTTTTCATACTTCTGCTTTTATTTAATCCTATGAACCATTCTCTCACCATGAGTGAAGTACTGCTTCTCCTAGTTGCTTAAATGATTATAGCCTTAAGGTTTGTTTCTTAACATGGCCTCTGTTTCCTCCTCTATCTTTAGATGATAATGAATATTTTCATATCATCTGGGATATGTAATCCTGATCCATACTTAACATAGGTTTAAATATTCTTTCTTGGAGCTCTGGACAAGTCATCCCTGTCACCAGCCCATATTAGACCAGATGTTTTACCAATTGCTTTCTTTCACACTGCAATTATTATACTGGTGTTTTCTAAAATGCATTTCTCCTTCCATTTTCATCCGCCTCCTACATCTATTTGAATTTGTTTTAATACTGTCTGTCCTTTGGCTGTCTTATAGCACTGTCTGGATGTTTTTATCAGAAAATCTTCTCAAAATGTCTACATGGACTGCTGTGAGAAGTCTGTGTCCTTCAGTCATTAAACCAGGATTTATAGAAGCAAGTTAAAAACCTACTCCCACGTCCTTTCAACATTTCATCTGTTTTTTGTAATAATGTGTAGGTGGGAGTGGCTTGTCCTCTAAGAATTAAGAGTGACTGGAATTGAACAAAATGGTTCAGAAACTCAGGGCTCCTTTTACTAAGCTGCGATCACGGTTTTAATGCGCGCTAGACGCTAACGCCAGCATTGAGCTGGCGTTAGTTTTAGCCACGTATTGTGGGTTTAGCGCACACTAAAAATGCTATTTCAGCTTAGTAAAAGGAGCCCTCAGTGTTTGCAGGGTTGTAATCTGCCTGAGTCACTTGGGTAACATTTGGTAACAACAATTTGTAATGCTGCAAGGCATACTTTACTGACCTCTGACCTTTTTTTTTTTTTTCATAAAACAGATTACATAGGCTTTATGTAATTGAAATTTGTATAAATTATTATTTATGTGCAGTTTACTGCAATTAGAAAAAAAATTATATTTTCATTGAATCAGAAAATAGCAGCTTTCTTGTTCTTGTTGGTATGATTGCTTTCAACGTGTTAGATTAAAAGCAATAATAAAAAGTGTTTCAGGTGCTCCAAGAATCCATTCTGTCCATGTTACTCCATTTTTTAGATATGGTTGTAGACTAGAGCAGTGGTCTCAAACTCGTGGCCTGTCAAGTCCTATTTTGAGGCCCTCGGTATGTTTATCATAATCACAAAAATAAAATAAAAGTTTCTTGACAATATGTCTCTTTAGCTATAAATGACAATATTATTATTAAGACTTAGCCAAAAGGAAAGATTTATAAACTATAAAAAGTTTTACCTCATGCAAAATTGTCATTTCTTTAATAAGACATTAACTATTTTTTCGGAGGCCCTTCAGGTACCTACAAATCCAAAATGTGACCCTGCAAAGAGTTTGAGACCACCGGACTAGAGTAACCAATAAACTAATTGACTGTGAGCTTCATTTTCATTATTCTTCACTTTCCCTAAATAGCATGCTTTTGCAGCTCATAGGACCCTTGATGGCCTGAAAGCTGAAGGGGGTGCTGCCTTGGAAGTGCACCCTTAGCACCTCACATAGCTGATAGTGGCATTACTGATGTTGGGGGGGGGAAAGTAAATATGTGAAATATTTATATATTGCATTTCCCTTCTAGTCCTTCATCTCTTATACTTTATCTCATTCTTCATCCTCCCCTCACCACCTTTGTCTCTCAACTATCTCCACATTTTCCTAGCTGTGTCTCCTTCCCATATCAGTCTCCCTCTTGCATGATTGTTGCTATTGTGGTATCAGCAGAATGAGGAAATCCCTATAAGTCTCTGAACACCCCAAATGTATCATTACATGAGGAAGTCGCTCATGGTGAGGATCAGAGATTGGGAGGAACTGGGGTATTCACTCAGTTTCTTTCCCCAGCTCATAATGTCAGGACCTCTGCAGGCTCCAACCAGACCATCTTTTTCCCCCATCCTTCACTGCTCTTATCAACAATCATTCTTCTACTTCTTTTATTCTCTCTTGATTGCCTGTCCCACTCTCACTCTACCGCTGCATTCAGGCTCTTCCCACCATCATGGTCTCTCTAGCCCCATATTCTGTCACCATTACTTACACTCTCTTCCTGTTTCTCTCTACTGCTGCCCCTTTTCACTACAGCTAAAGAGCCAGCTCTGCAATAGTGGATGGAGCATGGAGCCTATGAACATGTGCTTCCTGCCCTTGCTATTGCTGTTCTCTATGTCCCCTAGAAATGTGGAAGGTGGAGGAACAACTGGAGAAGCAAAGACGACTCTCTCCCTGCTGCTTCCCATGTGGGAGAGAGACAATACACACTTACTGGGATTGTGTTATATGTTGGCCTCACGTTGATTGTGTTTTGCTTACCAGCTGTGAGTGCACAACACAGATCCAGCTGACCTTAATCAATTATAGTTTTAAACTCTGATCCCCTGGGCCAAAGCATTGTAGCTTGAATCATAAACTTGCCCGAAGAGTTTGAAAAATAAAAGTAATTAATTTTTAAAAATAAATTTATAACAAATGACGCACATATTCATAAGCAAAATCCAAGTCCACATTATGGGGGAAGGAGAGAGACGAGAAAATGATCAGTAATAATAACAAAAGACATTTCTCTACCTGTATTCAACATACGAGAGTTGATATTTACCATGTAATTTATATTACTCTGGGTTTATGTTCATTTTCTTCTGGCTAATATCTGGTATGTAGATCCTGAAAAGTCCTGGAAGTAGTTATTCTGAATGGGCAGGAAAAAAAAGGTACATAGAGCTACTTGTACATGTCATATCTGCACAGGAATGTGTTTGTCGTGCTGCTGTAAAGAAATGAGTCTTTAAACAATATCTAGTATTCCTTCCAAAGGGAGGAGCCTGAGTCAATCAGGGCCTTAGACTCCTCCCTGTGCATCACATGATGCAACGGGGTGGGGTCTAAGGCCCACATTAGTGGTTTGTCATGGAGGAGGAGAAGGAGCAGGAGGACTTTGTGGTTCCTCCTCCCGAAGACAGCGCTGGAGGCCTAAGAAGCAGGAAGGACTGAGCACCTCTCCTGCTCCCAACTTTTAGATACAGGGTGTCGGGCCAGGCCTGGTCGGGGATGTGGTGGGCCGGTCGGGGGCTGGGCTTCTTGCATTCATTTGGTGGCAGAAGGGAGTTGGCATCCTTCCTATCATATTCGCGTGGGCAGCGTCGGGTGGAGTGGCTGGGGTGTCGGGGGCACTTTGTAGGGGAAGCTTTTTTCCATTTTTTTTATAGGCTTGATGTTTTGCGGCCCATTAAAAAAAAAAAAAAAAATTAAAAAAGCTGACAGAAGTCCTGACTGCAGTGACAGGAGGCTGCTTCTGTCACTATTGTCAGGGTCTGCACATGCTCAAGGATCGCTCTCTAGCGATCTGTGCAGTGGGTGGGAGGCGTGTCAACGATCGTCCCCCATTTCCATGCAGGCCTTTTGTGAATTTGCCAGCCTGCATGCAATTGGGAACAGATTGGACACAGAATCGGGAGTTAGTGAATCTAGCCCATAGAGGCCACTAATGACTCCATTGCAGCATATCAAGCACTGTAAAAAAAAATTAAACTAAAAGGCTGTCCAGGCACATAAGTGCATATACTGTGACATCTCCCACCCTACACAAAGAACCCCCCTCCCACCAACAAGACCCCAAAAGACAGCCCAAATGGGGGGGATCAGCTCAGAACACCCCCCAGTTCAAGCAACCCCAGCCCCTCCCCGTATCTCATAGAAGCTGGCAAGAGGGATGCCCACTTCTTTGAAATGGTGGGCCTTCCCAGTGCATCCTGGAATGCACCAGAAAGGTGGCCTAAGGCCCTGATTGGCCCAGATACCTAAGGGGCTTAAGGTATCCAGGCCAACCAGGGCCTTAGGCCCTTTACTAGTGCATCCTAGGGAAGGGGGAAGACCTGCCACTTTGAAGAGGTGGGCTTGCTGGCCAGAGGGAGTGGGCATCCCTCTTAACGGCTTCTACACCGAGGTATGGGAGATGGGCTGGGGGGTTGCTTGAGCTGACCCCACCAGGGATGACTTTTGGGGTCTTGGTGGGGTGGTTGGAGGAGGGGATATTTATGGTGCAAACATCTATACTGAGTACTTTGGATTACTGTAATATCTCTTTGCTTAACATCATTAATTGCCTGACAGACATTCTCAAGGTTATTAGCATATATCACATGCAGCGTTTGGTGTTCACACTTTCCTTGGGGTGACATGAAGCTGAACTGGAGAGAACGAATACATTCTTCAGTTTTCCTTTGATGATTCTTTGTTAAAGTTAGAGATCAAAAGACAGGAAAAATGGGTTAGGAGAGTGAAAGTTTTGATCCATATGTGGTTAAAATTGCCCTAAAGATATCAAAAGTCCTAGATGTATATTTGCCTATTTTTTTTTTGTTTGTTGTTGGGTTTTTTTTTTATTTTTTAAATCAATTGGATAGCTTCAGAGAAATCCTGCAGTAGGTCTGAATATTCTTATAAGATAGATACATTTCAGCAAAGACAGAGAAACAATAGTTAGATCTACACCGCCACCAACAGGGACTTAAGCTCTGTCCTCCTCTCTACCTCTTCCATCTTTCCCTTTTCAGCTTCCTTTCCTTTCTTGCCCATTTACTGGCATCTCTTCTCACTCCTCCATATCCTTCACTGTCTTAATTTGACAATGGGCAGGATTCACTAACGTGTCCCGACCAGTTTGCGACCCCGATCCGATTCACTAACCTTCCAATCTGATCTGCACTGCACATGCAAATGTAGGAAGGCAGCGATTCACTAAACAATTTCAGGAACACCGACTGGGCTGGCCGATCAAAAAAGAAGTGACTGCTGCGGACCAGTTGCTCATGTCCTTTCCTACTTTCCTGCTCTCTGCTGTCCTTCCCTGCAGTGCAAGCCTATGGTTTTAACCCGTGGGTTTAAAGTGGGGCTGCACTACGCCATGTTCTTGGTTTGCAAGCATAATTCGTTCCAGAAGTATGCTTGTAATCCAAAGCACTCTTATATCAAAGCGAATTTCCCCATAGGAAATAATGGAAACTCAAGCCGATTCGTTCCACAACCCAAAATCTTAAATACAAGATACTATATGTACTTGTATTGCAAGATCTCGCTCATTTAGAACAATAACTACACTCTTGCAGCGTCAGAGAGAGATCCATCGGCTCTGTTGTGACGCGTGTATACTGTATGTACTTGTAGTGCAAGACATTGCTTGTATATCAAGTTAAAATTTAATAAAATGTTTTGCTTGTCTTGCAAAACGCTTGCAAACTAAGTTCCTTGCAAGCCAAGGTTTTACTGTACTTTGATGCACCGAATGAAAGGTGGCATATTACACTATTAAACTAAGCTAAACATCTTTTAGCTCTCTTACTTCCTCCTTCAGCGTATTTCTTCCTACCCATCCAATCCCTCTTTTTGTCCTCTCCATCCCCTTTCCTCTTAGACTTCTCCCACTGTTAGGTGGGGTGACAGGGAAAGCAATATGCAGACACTCTTACTTTCTATCAATTCTTATATAGATCCTGCTTTATAAAGAATTTTTATCCCAATCAGAAAAAAATGTGAACGTAAAGTGATTTATCTACTAAATGCAAAGTTCTGTTTTGTAGAGCTCTGTGACTTTGCAAGCTGGAGGAAAGGAGAAAAGGGTCATGGATTTGATATAATGTTTTTCTGTGGTACATCCAAAACAGTGTACATGTTATATACTATTACTTTCTTTGTCCCTAGTAGGTTCACAATCAAAGTTTTGTACCTGTGGCAATGGAGGATTAAGTGACTTGCCTAAGTTTACAAGGAGCCTCAGTGGGAACTAAACCCAGTTCCCAGGTCCTCTGCCCATTGCACTAACCATTAGTCTGCTTCTACACTCCAATTATATCCATAAATCTCACATTTCTTTGTGCTGTTTCCAAACCAAAACATCTAACTTCAGACTCCTTTACACAATATCCCCACTCTAAAAGTTTCAGGTGCACACAATTTTATTTGGGCGCAATCCTGAAATCACAAACTCAAAAAGATTTGTAAGCACTGCCGTACATAGTGGTCATACGGTTACTACCCCTGTAGCTCCAGATTTGCAAGACAAGGATTAATCCAGTCCTGAGGTTACGCCATTATTTTTTTCAGAGGAGGCATGCCTGGGGCCAGAGAGGGGGCATGAAAGCATGAATCCGTTAGTGTGGCCACATGAGGAGAGGCCACTGAAAAGTTCTCAGCCCAACCAAGAAGAGAGTAATGTGGAGCCATGAAACTCACGAGTTATTCCACACTTTTCTTGACTCTTTTTGTTTCAATGATATGAAATGAAACAAAAAGGTGTCAAGAAAATGTGGAATAATTTGTAAGTTTCATGGCTTCACATCATTCTCTTCGTGGCTGGGCCGAGAACATTCCAGCATCCCCTCATACTGCATTCTAACTGATTAGTGAATGATCCTGTATTGCCCATAAAAAGGATGGTTGTAAGAATTCACATGCTAATTTTTGGTAATGGAAGTGCTCTAATGGCAAGACAGAAAAAGCGCCAGGGACCTCACAGGATAGGATACCTGAGTTCTCCTTATTGTATGGGCCATATATTAAAGAGAACTCTGGTATCCCATTCTGCAAGGCCCCTGGTGATTTTTCTGCCTCTCTACTTGGTGTGTACTTTGATCCCTCTCTTCTCTGCTGCTGTGCACTAATGGCAACATTAACACATGTTGAAAAAAATTAAATATACAGGGAAGCACAGCTGTATAAATTAGCAAAACAAAAAAAGAAAAAAAACTCACTGTTGATAAGCTATGCAGGTAATCTCAAATCATCAATTCCAAAGAAACAACACCAACAAAAAAGATAAATACAAAAATGTGGAGAAAAACAAACCTTATACACAGACAGCCGGGCCAACAATGTACCCTAAGCTATCTGTATCATCACTGGCTTGAAAAAAAAAACAACAAAAAAAACTCCACACATAAATATCTTTCATCAGTCTCTCATATTATCAAATAAACTTTTCATTTGTCTTCATCAGAGGGATGATAATTCGAATTCCACTGCACAAGACAAACCCCCTGTTTTACAAAGGGTGCGTTAGCCATTTTAGCGCGCACTAATTCTACACACGCGCTAAATGTTAACACGTCCATAGACTAACATGCACACATTAGTGGTTAGCATGCGCTAAAACGCTTAGTGCGCCTTTGTAAAAGGACCCAAATATGTTCTCAACTGTAGCCACTAACATATTGTCTTGTTCAGTGGAATTATCATCCCTCTCATGAAGAAAAATGAAAAGTTTGATAATATGAGAGACTGATGTAAGATATTTGTGTGGAGTTTTTTTCAAACCAGTGATGACAGCCGGCTTAGAGTACAGTGTTGTCCTGGCTGTCTGTGTATGAGGTTTGTTTTTCTCCACGTTTTTGCATTTATAATTTTTTGTTTCTTTGGAATGGATGATTGAGATTACCTGCATAGCTTATCAACAGTGCGGGTTTTTTTCTTTTTTTGTTTAACATTAACACATGGCCATTAATTTGGAAAATGAAAAATTGGACGTAGTTTGGCTGCAGTAAAAAGGGCCTTAGTGCACATGAAAAGCTCAGTTGGGTGCTGGATATAGAATAGTGCTTAGCACCGGGATCCATGCCTAATTTTGGGAGCTGAGATTTATTACCAACTGAAATCTGATGTAAATCCTTATGCGTAAATTAAGCATGGATCTGCCATATTTTATAGCACTGACTCACCCATGACCCTCCTAGGCCACACATCCTATTTGGATCTACACATAAAAATGTACTTGTGCATCTTTATAGAATACTAACTACAAAGATGCATGTGTAAATTCAAATTGTTGATAATTAGCACCAGTGATCTAGAATTAGGGCCCAATTATTGGCACCAATTGACTCATTTAATTGAATTGAACACGCAAATTAAGCGTGCACCCTAATTTGTGCATGTAAGATTAAGTGCCATATATAAATAGGGGGATATTTCTTAATTAACTTTTCTTTGCTGACTAGGTGTACCTAGGTAGCGAATCTGCACAATCTCTCCCATCACACCTGTTCCCTTAAACTGCTAGCCACTATTCTTCAACTATGTAAGTTCTGCTCTATTTGTAGCATCTTTCTAATCATTGTAAACCGCATAGAACTTCATGGTCCTGCGGTATATAAACTGTTATTATTATTATTATTAGGTGTACGCATCCACCTTATTTATAAAAACAAACAAAAAAACTTGCAGTGTTTCTTTAGCAAAGATGCTAGAGTCCATCATTTCTTCCCAACTCTCATCATACTTAGAGAGATTCTCTATTCTTTTACCCTATCAATATGGCTTTCGTCCTAACTTCAGCACCGAATCCCTACTGTCTTCCCTGATTTCAAGGGTTCAACAACTTCACTCTCGAAACAAGTTCGCTGTTCTCCTACAATTTGACCTTTCCGCTGCTTTTGACGTTGTTCACCATGATATTCTTGTTTACCAACTCTCTGAGATAGATATCAACTCCACAGTCCTAGGTTGGTTCTCTAAATTCCTCCGCTCTCGTTCTTACATTGTTAACATGAATGGCACCTCATCCTCCCCCTGGAAACTGAATTGTGGAGTCCCGCAGGGCTCTCCACTATCCCCTATCCTTTTCAACATCTATATGTTCTCCCTAAAACTCCTCCACTTATCCCCCCTTGAAACAATTTACACTTATGCAGACGACATCCTCGTCCTCCTCGAGACCATTCGAACCTCACTGACCTGTCTAAGAACATATCCTCTTGTATAATGAACCTACAATCCTGGGCCCACACTGTGCAAATGAAATTGAATGAGTCCAAAACAAGACTTCTTTGGCTCGGTCCAAAACTAGATCACCTACCCACCTCCATCCCACTACCCTCTGGCTCCTCTCTGCAACTTGAGTTCTCGAGCAAGGTCTTGGGCATCATCATTGATTCCACATTGTCCTTCAATGACCACCTCCAATCCTTGGTAAAAAAAAAAAATGCTTTTTCAGCCTTCACATGCTGAGGAAAGTTAGATCCTGCTTCCATCAAAAACATTTTACCCTCCTTGTCCAATCCATCATCCTCTCCAGATTGAACTATTGCAACTCTATCTACTTAAGCCTAACTAAGAAAAACCTCCACAGACTCCAACGGATTCAGAATGCCGCGGCCAAGCTCATCTTCACTAAAAGTAAATTTGACCATGTCTCCCCGCTCCTGGCCAAGCTCCACTGGCTTCCGATAATCGCCAGGGTCCACTATAAATGCGCCTGTTTAACTTTCAAAATCCTATATGGTATCCTCCCTCCCTTTATCCCTCTTTCTTGGAATTCCTCAAACCCTAATACCACCAGATCCTCCCACAAATTAAAACTATCCTTCCCCTCGCTAAAAGGCATTTCCCACACAGGAAAGCTAGGGACCTCCCTCCACTTCAAAATCACTGAGCTGTGGAACAACCTTACCTCCCCTCTTCGGAACTTGAGCTCTCTCCAAGTTTTCTGCAAACATCTGAAAACCTGGCTTTTCTCAATAAATGTAAGTCTCCCTCCAACTTAGGAATCAAGGAAACTCTTACATCTTGGCATCCCAAGTCCTCTAAATTTTCTTCACACTTCTACCTCTAACCCTCTGTTGTAGTTCCTTTCTATTTCTCCTATTGTAAACCGCGTCGAGCTCTACGAACGTGGAGATGATGCGTTATACAAACCTAAGGAATAGATTAGATTAGATATCTGGTCTTTCTACACTGCAATCTCTTGCTGAACAGCTGAAAATATTTGTAGAAATCCTACCTTCTCAACTTGATCTGTTTGAAAAAGATTTGGGATTGCCCTCAGTTCAGACACAGTCTTAAGCACTTTAATCCCTTCCTTCCCTCACCCTTCCCTAAGGGTTGTACCTGTATGGTCTTCCGAAGACACCTGGAGGCAGATTTTAGAAAGGATGTCTTAACTCAGAATAAGGATGACCAAGACGGTATGTTGCATATAGATATCCATTTCTCATGCATTTTAAACAGGATCTGCTAATATACAGCCTGTTCTAAAATGCATGAGAAATAATTGTCCAAGTGCTGGCTAGGTCCAACATGAATATCCATTTTAGAAACTGAAAAGTCCAAAATATGACTTAATTCAGTCTTTGTAGCAGCAGAAGAATGTCTATATTATAATATGACCAGCACAGAGACAGAGCACATCAAACACAATACAGTAAAAAAAAAAAAAAAAGCACACAGGACCAAACATGAGCCGTGTTTCAGGGATCAGAATTGGTCCTAATGCCCGAGCACAGAGAGCAATCTCAAAGTCCTGTGTTACTTCAGCATAGATACGAAAGCCAAAACAAAAACAAGTCCAACAAGTCTGCAGTGAAGGTCAATCGACAAAAGCAAAAAAGAGAACTGCAGGAACTTTATTGGAGTAAATGAATTGTAGTAATCCTGTTGTCTTTACACCATTGGTACACCTCACCTGTCTTTTTTTTCTCACTGTTTCCCACCCACTTCCCATATCTTAGTTCATTCCATTTCCCAATAGGACCCCTGAGGAAGGAGTGTTCTTCGAAACACGGACCATGTCGGGTCCCGCTTTCTCATAAATGAGAACCTCTTTGTGGCTTACTACAATTCATTTACTCCAATAAAGTTCCTATGCTTTGTATATCATTTCTGCAGTTCTCTTTTTTGGTTTTACTTCAGCATAGATAACCATGAGGAGGAGTAACCTAATAGAGCAGCTGACTGAGAACCACCCGGGCAGAGAACCAGCAGATGGTAGTTCAAATCCCAGTGCAGTTCTTTGTAAGTTTCTTTCCCTTATTTTTTTTTTTAATTGTGAGCCCTCCAGGGACAGAAAAATACCTAATGTGCCTTCCTTTACTCCAGTGTCTTGCATCCATTTTTTTGCTCTGATACTCTAACAGAGCAAATGCTTTTCTGTGGCACACCCATAACCCTGCCCCACCGTTGACGTCCAAGAATGCTTGGAGGCCCTTCAGACATAGCCCTCAGCTCAGGGCAAATGAAATGAGGTTCGTATGGGGGCATAGAGGAGGAGATTTACTGACGCCAGAAGTGACACTCATGTCCTTCAATCTGTGGCAGCCCACCCGGAATCTTGCCACAGAACACAGTTTGCGATTCACTGCTTTACTCCCTCCAGTGGAGAACTTCTCAATCAGAGCATCTTTTCTGAACCTAGATGTGCCAAGTACAAGGTCTAAATATGGACAACAATTTTTTTGGATACAGATGTCCCTGCCCCCTCTGAAATTTATGTTGGATGTTTATATTTTGGTTTCTAATGCCCTATGGCAGATCCAATCTGTGTTTTCCTGGACTCCTGTGCACAGTCACACATAAACACAGAGGCAGATATGGTTGGAAGGTACATTGAACAATCTTTAATTCTTTTTTTCCAGACCTGAACCTGTTTCCTCACAGGCTCAGGGAAGGTAAAACAGTCTCTTAATTTTTACAATATTACTTCAGTTCCACATATATCACAGGACTCTATCCCAACACAGTATATTCAATATATAAGGTTGGCCTACCATAGCCCAGCAGAGACCAGTCCTTGATATTCTCATTCATTATCCAGTCCTTTCCAGGACACCTTCTTAACCTACAGCTAGAAAAGGTAGAAGTCTCTCTTTCCCTTGGGGACTTCTCTCTGGGGGACCTCCCTAAATGATTCCAGTCTGGGGCAGAAGTACTCCTTCCTACCCGAGTCTTGCCACTCTGACTCAGCAGGGCTATATCCTTTCCCTAATGGATTTCAGCACTGAGCTGTAAAGCTCAGGGCATTCTGGGACAGTAGTTTCCCCCAATTTGTCTGATGTCCCCTGCTGCCTAATGGCATAACTGCAGTCTTAGTGAGGGAAAATCCCTTAATTCCTCACAGGCCCCTTTTTACTCTCACCCAAAACATACCCAGACTATGTCTCCTTACCATATGGACGTACTGCAGTTTTAGATATTCATATACTATTTATAATATCAGGATTTGGATGTCCATGCAATATAAATGCCTAAATTACATTACATTACATTAGGGACTTCTATTACGCCTATACCTTGCAGTTCAAGGCGGATTACAAAAGAGCTAACTGGACATTTCCAGTGAAGTTACAACAGTTTTGTTTTTTTTGTTTTTTTGGTTACAAGGGAGGAGAGGTAGCTGGATTAATTCCGGAAGAACTTGCAAATTGGATATTAAATTGACTGTACGTTACTGTGTGATATAACAAATAGATTACAGTTAGAGTACAAATAAGATTACGTTACATTTCAGGGATCTGAATACTTGGTTGGTGTTTTGGGGAGGAAGAGATTATTTAAGTGGAGGTTTTGGGGGAGAATTTATCTAGGAGGAGGGGGAAGGGTTGGGTTAAGATATCTGGATAAATTTTTTGAAAAGTAGGGTTTTGATTTCTTTTCGAAAAGTTTTGAAGTCGCCCGTTGCCATCAACAGGTTGGAGATGGAGTGGTTAAGGTTTGCTGCTTGCGTCGCCAGTAGGTTATCAAACAACTTTTTGCGGTGAGTGCCTTTGAGTGGAGGGAAGGCAAAAGGGTTCGAAGTTCTTCTTTGTCTTGAGGTGAGGATCTGGTTTAGGCGGTTGTTTAGATAGAGAGGGCGGAGCTTCTAAAAAAAGTCCCATGGTCAATAGACTTGGATTAGTTTTGCAAACACACCTATATTGCTTTTGATAATTTAACTATTTAACCACAATAATCAGATTGACTATTATTCAGTGGAATTGCTGCAATGCTCTTATCCTAAGACAAACTATTTAGAGCCTTAGATCTTGCTTCATATGTCTCAAGATGTCTGTTTGAAAAAAGTGTTGACTCAGCTCAGGGAAGAATAAACAAAGAAGAAAGGACCTAGCAAAGCTTGAAGAATGGTCCAGAATTTGATAGCTAAGATTTAATGGTAAAAAATGCAGGGTCAAGTACCCAAGGGAACAGTACAGCTTAGGGAGTGAAGAACTTTTGTGCATGAAAGAGGAGCAGGAGTTGTGTGTGATCATATGTGATGATCACAAGGTGGCCAAACAGACAGAAAAGATGATGGTGAAAATTAAAAGAATGCTTGGGTGCAGAGGAAGAAGAATGGGCCGCCGTTAAAAGGAAGTGATGATGCCCCTGTATAAGACTGTGGTGAGACTTCATTTAGAATATTGTGTACAGTTCTGGGATCACACCTTCAAAAAGATATACTCGTAAATAAGATGGAGTCTTTCCAGAGGGTGGCTACTAAAATAGGCAGTGGTCTTTGTCATTCAGCTTATGGGTTACAACAACTAGTTTAGGTTTTTGGCAGTTTTTGGAGTGTATTTTGTGATTCAGCATATGGGGACAGATTAATGATTTCAATATATATATATATACTTTGGAAGAAAGACAGGAAAGATGACATATGATAGAGAAGTTTAAATATCTATGTGCATAAATGCACAGAGGTGAGTCTTTTGATTGAAAGGAAACTCTGGAATGAAGGGGCATAGGATGAAACACCTGGTTGAGGTAATGGAGACAAAAACTATATCTGAATTCAAGAAAGCTTGGGACAAGTACATAGGATCGCTAAGGGAGAGGAAGGGTTAGTAGATGGCATAGATGGGCAGACTTGATATAGGCCATATTAGAGAATGACACGGAGACCGATTTTTCCCCGTCCCCGCGGGAACTCATTTTCCCAGCCCGTCCCCACAAGTTCTTTTCCTTTTCTCTGCCCCATTCCTGCCAGCTCCATCCTCATCTGCACAAGCCTCAAACACTTTAAAATCATAAGTGTTCGAGTCTTGTGCGGTTAAAGCAGAGCTTACATAGATGGGGCAGGGACAGGGACAGCGACAAAACTCACAGGGATGGGGAAATTGAGTTCCTGTGGGGACATGGACAAATTTTTCCCCTGTGTCCATTCTCTAGGCTAGGGGTGCCCAAATGGTCGATCGTGATCGACCAGTAGATTGCAAAGGCAACGCGAGTCGATCGCATTGCTTTTGCAATCTTTTTCTCCCTGCTGCTTCCCCAAGCCAGGCCTGGCATGTACATGCGCCAGACTTACAAAACTTCACCTCCGATGTCAATTCTGACGTCGGAGAAGAAGTTCTGGGCCAGCCAATCTCTGCCTGGCTGGCCTGGAACTTCCTCTCCGACGTTAGAATTGACATCGGAAGTAAAGTCTTGTGGGCCCGGTGCTTGTATGCGCCAGGCCTGGCTCAGGGAAGTAGCAAGGAGAAATCGTATTGGTGGCTTGGGGGTGGGGGTAGGGAAAGAATCGGGGAAGTGGAAAAATTGGCACAATAGCTTGGGGGGCAGGGGAGAGAGAAAGACAGAAAGAAAGGGGGGGCAGGGGGAGAGAGAAAGAAAGGCAGAAATAAAGAAATATTGGCTTTACAGAAGAAGGAAGTGCAACCAGAGACTCATGAAATCACCGGCCATAAAGGTAGGAAAAATGATTTTTTAAATTTAGTGATCAAAATGTGTCCATTATAAGAATTTATATCTGCTGTCTATATTTTGCACTATGGCCCCCTTTTACTAAACCGCAATAGTGGTTTTTAGCGCAGGGCATTCAGCTTCCTGCACTAAAAACTGCTATTGCAGTTTAGTAAAAGGGGAGGGGTATATTTGTCTATTTTTGTATAGTTGTTACTGAGGTGGCATTGCATATTTTAAAGTCATCTGCCTTGACCTCTGATTAAACCCCCGAATACAAATGATAATTAACATTTTCTCTGCGTACAGTGTGCTTTATTATTTTAAATTTTATTGTTGGTAGATCATTTTGACTTGGTCATTTTAAAAGTAGCTCGCAAGCCAAAAAAGTGTGGGCAACCCTGCTCTAGGCCATATGGTCTTTATCTGCCTTCAGTTTCTGTTTCTTTGTAAATATGACCTCTCCCAGGTTATCAGAAAAGTAATCTGCTCCACTTCTACAAAGAATCAAACAACTCATGAATATATGGATTTGTGTGGGTTCTGTTGTAACAAAGACCCGCTCACTCCCCCCAAAGGATACTCCTGAGAAATTCCTTCTCTACCTTAGGAAATGATGATGCCACAGTAACAGAACCCAAATTAACCTTAGAAAAGAGAAGCAACATTCAGCGTACCACAAATCCCTCAGGCAATGTCAGAAAGTCTCAAAATAGAAAATTGTTACACTTCGACTTACTTCGTTATTAGAAACATTAAATTGAAAGCACAATGCAAGGGACAAAAAAAAAAAAGGTTGAATGTCTCTTAGGATCATCAGCTAGCAGGAACTGTTAGTGAAATCAGAGAAGTGCAGATTCTAAAAACGGATGATGGTATCTTTTGGGAACAAGTTACTTGGCTAGAAACTTCACATCTGAAGTACAGAGAGGCTTAAAAATTTGAGAGAGACTTAAACCATTGTCACCATTATAACATTTTCAGAAGTTCTACCCGTTCATGTTAAGGGAGAAGAGATGCTGCATTGGCTTAATGCAGGAGTCTCCAAAGTACGGCCCGCAGGCTACAACCGGCCCGCGATATGATTTTTTTCTGGCTCACGGAAGAATTGTGCGGAAATGTGCCAATTGGACTAATTTTCCAATGAGAATCCACCCCAAAAAAAAGCCACGGGATGTTGATAGATTTCAAACGCGTTGATATGAGCTGTGTCTTGAAACCTGCTATTTCTATGGTAAATGTCATCTGCTCTCATGCACTTACACTTCTCCCTCCATATCTGCGGTTTCTGTATCTGCGGATTCGCTTATTCATGATTTTTCGGCTGCTGACTCCGCCCCCCCCAAATTACATCATTATTAAAGTTATTTTTCCTTTTACTGTACCGATAAAAAAATTTATCGCTTACCATTCACTCTGAAAATCGCTGCTTCCATGCTTTCTCCCACAAATTCGCTGTTTCCCTGTTTCACAGTGTGCACTGAGAAAAACGCTGCTTCCCAACATCCATAGAGAGAAAGGCTTATTCTCAGCATGCATGGAGAAAATTGCTGGTAATCGCTGCTTGCCTGCTCCAAGCCCTGAAATCGCTGCTTGCCTGCTCCAAATTATTTGCGGTTTCAATAATAAAAATGACAATATTTTCTAAAAACCGCGAATAACATGTAAAAAGTTATTCGCCTTTTTTCCATATTTGCGCCTATGGTCCGCCCACATCCCCCATGAATACGGAAGGAGAAGTGTAATCATCACCAGTTTCGGTCTTTTGTTGAGGCATGTGATTCCAAATATGTTGACTTGACATATTATACTACAGTTTGATAGCTTAGCTGTGGAAAGGTTCTTTCATCTCAGGACTGAAATTGATATATTTCTTACCGAGAAAACCCATTTTGAACCACTTTTATCAGATACCGATTGGGTGCAGAGTCTGATGGGGTGGATGGTGCAGAGTTTGACAGGGAGGGGGTGGATGGGTACAGAGTCTGAGAGGGAGAGGGTGGCTGGGTACAGAGTGTGATGGGGGGAGGGAAGCGGGCTGGGTGCTGAGTCTGACAGGTGGGGGATGGCTGGGTGCAAAGTCTGACAGGCAGAGGGTGGCTGGGTGCAGAGTCTGACAGGGGGTGGAGGCTGGGTGCAGAGCCTGACAAGGAGAGGCTGGGTGCAGGGGGAAGGGAGTTGTGAAGGCAGGGATGCTCAGGGGGTTGGGAAAGACAGATACTGCACGTACTGGGACAGGGTTGGGAAGGACACATGCACAGGCTGGTGGGATTAGGGAAGGAGGAAAAGAGAGATGCTGCACAGGTGGAGTAGTGGGAAGGGAGAGAAAGAAATGCTGCCGGTGGGGGAGGGAAAAGGAACGGAGAATTGTTAGACATAGGTGTGTGGCATGAGAGGGAAAGAAAGATGATGTATATGGGGAAAGGAAGAAAGAGGGAGAATTGTTGGACATGATAGTGGTGGAGAGGAGGGAAGGAGAAACGTTACACTGGGAGGGAGGAGAGATGACCCAAAGAAGAGAGCGATGTCAGACCACTGGAATGGGAAGGAGAGAGAGAGAGAGATGCCAGACTGCAGAAAGGAGAGGGAAAGATGTTTGACCTCGGGAATAGGGATGGAAGGAGAGAGAGAGAGAGAGATGCCAGACCTTGGGAGAGGAGAGAGATGCTAGACCATGTGAGGGGGGATGGGAGAAGACAGATGTCTGACCATGAGACCATGGGAGAGGGATGAGATGGTGCATAGGGATGGAGGGAAGGAGAAATGTTACACTGGTAGGGAGGAGAGATGACCCAAAGAAGGGAACAATGTCAGACCACTAGAATGGGAAGGAGAGAAAGAGAGAGAGAGAGAGATGCCAGACCACAGAATGGAAGGGAAGGAGGGGAGAGAGAGATACCAGACAGCAGAAAGGAGAGGGAGAGATGTTAGACCTCGGGAAGAGGGATGGAAGGAGAGAGAGATGCCAGACCACAAAATGGAAGGGAAGGAGGGGAGAGAGAGATACCAGACTGCAGAAAGGAGAGGGAGATATGTTAGACCTCGGGAAGAGGGATGGAAGGAGAGAGAGATGCCAGACCTTGGGAGAGGAGAGAGATGCTAGACCATGTGAGGGGGGATGGGAGAAGACAGAAGTCTGACCTTGGGAGAGGGATGAGAAGGTACACATGGATAGTTGGGAAGGGAAGGCATGGAAAAATAGATTTTGAGAAAAAAGCAGAAAAATGGAAGAAAGTTGAATTTTAAAAGTTAATGCTAAAGATGGATGTATGATCCAAACAGACTGGGGATTTTAAATTACAGTCCACTTGGGGCAATACTTTCAAAATAGAACAAAACACAAAAGACCCCCTTCGCATCAATTAATATTTAAAGGATTTTAAATATTTAAATGTGCTCATAAGCTCTTCAGCAAGGCGCCACCGCAGCGGTACAATGTCGCTGGAAAGGTGCTTGAATTTTAATCATAACACATTGCATGGAGCAAGGAATCTCGCTTCTACTGGAGTGGCAAATGTTATGGCTCTACAAAAGCTGTTTAACAGTAGACCACTTATCTGAAAAGGTCAGTTCATAGAGCCAGAGATAAGTGGTCTACTGTTAAACAACTTTTGTAGAGCCATAACATTTGCCTCTCTAGTAGAAGCGAGAATCCTTGCACCATGCAATGTGTTATGATTAAAATTCAAGCACTTTTCCAGCGACATTGTACCACTGTGATGGCGCCTTGCTGAAGAGCTTATTAGCACATTTAAATATTTAAAAGCCTTTAAATGTTATAAGATGATATTATTTGAGAAACTTGCCCAATATTGATGAGAGGGGGGTCTTTTGTGTTTTGTTCTATTTTGAAAGATGGATGTATGGCAGAAAGTGAAGGAGAGAAAAAACAGCAAATGGATAAGATGGCCATGGATACACAGTTAAGAGCACAGACAGAAGGAAGTTCAGCCAGAGACTGGGAAAGATGGTTTGAAAACCAGAATCACTAGGAAATAAAGGTAGGGGAAATTATTTTATTTTCAATTTAATGACTGAATTGTGTCAGTTATGAGAAATTACATCTGCTGTCTATATTTTGCACTGTTCAGGAAGAAATGCATTTGTTTCTATTTCTCTGGGGGTTGTACTACATGCAGAGTCTTGCATCTTAGGGTTTGGTTTGTATATATTAGTACTTTTAGTTTGTGGTCCTGTATTTACATAGGGGTTATCTGCATGTGTGACCAAGGCCAGGTGTTCTGGTAGGAATGAATGTTGAGAAACATATATGCTTTGCGTAGTTTAATTTTGTGGTTAACCATTATGTATTGTTAATAAGATTATATTGTGTGTGTATATATGAAAAATGAATGGAAAAATGGTATTACAATTTGTACTATTATGGGGGCGGGGTCTGGGGCGGAGCTTGTTGAGCCACCCAAACAAAAAAGCGTTCCACTGCCTATGGGGCTGAGAACTTTTCAGTTCCCCCTTGTTTTATGCTGCAGTCTTTCATGCTTATTAGTTTGGACTTCCATAGAGTGACAACTTTTAAAACCAATAGGAGGAAATTTTTTTTCACTCAGAGAATATTTAAGTTCTGGAACGCATTGCCAGAGGATGTGATAAGAATGGATAGTGTAGCTGGTTTTAAGAAAGGTTTGGACAAGTTCCTGGAGGAAAAGTCCATAGTCTGTTATTGAGAAAGACATGGGGGAAGCCACTGCTTGCCCTGGATCAGTAGCATGTAATGTTGCTACTCCTTGGGTTTTGGCCAAGTACTAGTGACCTGGATGGGCCACCGTGAGAACGGGCTACTAGGCTTGATGGACCATTGGTATGACCCAGTAAGGCTATTCTTATGTTAACTTGCTGTTGAGGTTTAAAATAATTGAGGATTGAGATCATGAGCACAACACTGTCACTCTGTGAAGATTCAAGCAAGGTCATATTAGCCCTGAAGAAACGGCTTAGTGCTGTGAAACATTGGCATTTTAACAGACTGCTTTAAACACTCACAGTGGTTTCAGTTGCAAAATATCTCAGTTCTCAATTATTTTAAACCTCAGCAGCAAGTTGTCACTCTTTGGAAGTTTTTTAGCCAATGATATGGAGGTGGTAGTTTGAGCTTGAGCTCTGCCAATAAAACTTGAGGCTTTTCCTTCCATTTGAGCAGACTCTCAGCTACCTTTAAGTGGAGGGTTTTTTTTGCATCATTTTATTTTATTTTGTGCCTTTTAACCATTTCCTGCCTATGTAGCTTTATATAATACAAGGGCTGCAAAAACCCAAGGGAATGGTATAGTTTAGGGGGTGAAGAACTTATGTGCATGCCAGAAGAGCGGGACTTGGGTGTGATTGATGTGATGATCTTAAAGTGGCCAAACAGGTTGAAAAGATGATGGTGAAAGCTAGAAGGATGCTAGGTTGCATAGGGAGAGATATGGCCAAAAGGAAAAAGGGAGGTATTGATGCCCCTGTATAAGACTTTGGTGAGACCTCATTTAGAATATTGTGTACAATTCTGGAGGCTGCACCTTTAAAAAGATATAAAAAAGATGGAGTCGGTCCAGAGGAAGGCTACTAAAATGTTGCGTGGTCTTCATCATGAGGCGTATGTGGACAGACTTAAAGATCTCAATCTGTATACTTTGGAAGAAAGGCGGAAGAGGGGAGATATGATAGAGATGTTTAAATACCTACGTAATGTAAATGTGTATAAGTTGAGTCTCTTTCATTTGAAAGGAAACTCTGAAATGAGAGGGCATAGGATGAAGTTAAGATGTGATAGGCTCTGGAGTAATCTAAGGAAATACTTTTTTACAGAAAGGGTGGTGGATGCGTAGAACAGTCTCCTGGAAGAGGTGGTGGAGACAGAGACTGTGTCTGAATTCAAAAGGGCCTGGGATAGGCACGCGGGATCTCTCGGAGAGAGAAAGAGATAATGGTTACTGCGGATGGGCAGACTAGATGGGCCATTTGGCCTTTATCGGCCATCGTGTTTCTATAAGCTGGTAGAAATCATGACTAGATTGAAGTTGCAAGAATAGAAACCAATACAAAAGAATGCAGAAAAATACTATAACTATACACACTTCTATTTGTCACAAGAAGCATACTTGGGGAGCAAGTCTGACAAAGAGGATCCACTTTGGAAGTGGGAGACTGTGGAACCATGAGGCTCTTCACCAATCATGTTGACACTTTCTGACATGCAGATAAACAAGCCCATCTCTTTCTTCCTTCTCCCAAATCCCATGGCTGATTGATATCATCAGCAGCACAGTAGGGAAGTGAAACAAAGCTGCAGCAGAGCACCAGATGATTCAAATTGTTAATTTATAAATTTTCTTTATTGAAATGATAAAGGTATAAAAAAAAATACAGAAATCGTCCTGCTTTTTGAGAAAGAAAGGCAGGCAGACAGCATTATATCTGTGAAACCCCCCATGAGGGCAGGTTTCTGAAAGCTTGAAAAGAAATGTTTGTGAACAGTGGCTTTAAAACTAGCAATCTATCTGAGCTGAAGACTAAAAGGAATTTTACTCTGCCATTTATCTGGCTGCAGGAGAATGTATCCAATTCATAGTTCAGTGTGCAGAGGTGGGAGGTAACTCCACATGTAAATCATGCAATGAGGGATGAACACTCAAACACTTGGGTGAAATACTATGCATTTTAAAAGATTATTTCATGAGTGGGAATAAAGCTTGTGGGCTCAAATGAATGTGGGGCTGAATCAGCATAGGGGAAGTGGAAATCCACTTCCCTTGAGTTCAAAGGAGGGAGAAAATAGTGGGGATGCAAGACCAGAGAGTTGGAAATTGGTTCTGTAGAGTCTAGAATCCATGAGCTTGCATTGAGTTGAGTCATATATGTGTATTATGCTAGGAAACACCTGTAGTTCTATGGTTAAAGGCACTACTTCCATGTTCCAAAGGCCATGGGTTCAAATCCACATAACTCCCCCTAACACCTTAACAACTTCTTTAGCGCTCCCAAGGGAAAATGGTGACAAAGTTCAAAAAAGCATGGGATGAACACAGAGGATCTCGAATCGGAAAAAAATTAAGGCCAGTACTGGGCAGAATTGCTTGTTCTATGGCCATTTCGTTGAGGATAGGCTGGGGAGGGCTTCGATGGCTGGGATAGTTTAGATGGGCTGGAGTGAGCTTTGATGGAACCTAAGAACAGTACCAGACAGAGCTTTGGGTTCTTGCCCAGCAATAGCTAAGAAGAAAGAAAATTTAAACTAAATCAGCAATTTAAAGAGTGGGTAAGGTTGGGCAGACTGGATGGACCACCTTTATCTGCCGTCATCTACTATGTTATTATGTTACTTTGTAGATGAGAAACTCTGTCACTTGCTGACACAGAGCTCTTTTTAGAGCTGGTATGCTGTGTACCAGCAGAGTTGTACCATTAGAGGTACTCAAGAAAGAAACAGATCTGCAGCCCTTGGGAGCAGAGAGCTCAGGGCAAAAGACCAGCAGCCCTTGGGAGCTAGGATCAAGGCAAGCGGCCTATGGGAGCAGCTCAGGGAAAAGAAAAGGGCCTCCAGATGCACTGTCGGTTTCTGAGAGCTGAGAAGAGCAGAAGCTGCCCTCTAGAGGGAGCCTTGTTGAGGGCTGATCGCTGAGCCTTGTTGAGGGCTGGTTAACCAGGACCCCAGCAGGGAGCTACCCCAGCGGATCCTCTTGAAGGAGGGGAAGGCTCCCGGAGTGCGGATTGGCATCAGCAGTCCAACAAGGGAGAAAGCTCCATGGAGACTAGTGGCGGAGGTGGAGTGCTCTTGGGAGGACCGGGGTCCTCATAGCTAAGGGATAATCACCAGGAGGCTGCCACAGGGACAAGCCCACCAGCCAGGAAGGGCAGCACCCACCTACCCTTAAAAGCTGTCACGGATTGGTTGAGAACTTGGGGACTGGATGAGGGTAGATTGGATAGGAAAGGAGGGGTCTAGATACACAGCCATGCCCACCTAAGAAGTTTGGGAGGAGCCTACAATCACAATGTTGGCAATCAGAACTGAAAGGGGCTAAAAAGTTTTGGAAATGTTGGATTTGAACTTGAGAGTTAAAGGTTCAAGAGACTATAAACAGAGGGTTTGAATACACTGTTGAATTATGTGCACTAGTATTGCTTTAAGTGTGGAAGTATTGGAATTGCAAAAACTTATTCCTGACAATTTGTAAATAAATCAATTTAATTTATTAGCCAACCTTGTTCACAGAAGCTTTTTTTAATTATTATTTTTCCTATGGGGAGAAGAGGGTGAACCCACCCACTATTATGTCTTTTCCCCAGGAGGAGGCACTGAATGCTGAGTGAGAAACCGACAGAGACTGCTTTTGTAGGATTCCAGCCAGGTCGAGCCCCAGACCCAGAGCTGCCCTGAAGGGGGATCTGTCTCAGAGGCAGAGGAAAGTAAGTTTTAAAAATCTCTCAGGCTTTGTGGCTCTACAGCAGTGTATCACAAACTGTGTGCCTCCTGAGATTTCAGGTGTGCTGGCAGCGGCTGACTTCCTACAGGACGTGCCTCTCGCCGCAAGACGCATGTCCTGTAGGCAACCAGCTGGCGCCAGCGCCTCTCCTTCACTCTGGCCCTCTTCCCTGCTGGCACCCCTCACTGGCGTCTCGGTACCTGTCTGCAGGGCTGTTGCTGACATCGACGTGATGACATCACATATCATCACAGCGATGCCCACGCACTTCCGGGTGCCTCGAGCTGCAGCCACTACCTTTAGTGAGCCACAGTGTGAGAAAGTTTGCGGGTCACTGCTCTACAGTCAATGAAACTGCATTAGAAAAAAAAGCAATCCGAAGAGAGTACAGACAAGGACATGGCAGAGGCTAGCAGACTTTCATGTAAAACTGCTACTAAAGTGCTACCAGACATGTGCAGCCCTATAAGAGAGGCAGACCTTTCTCTGTAGAGCTTAAAATCTAATCTGATTGTATCATAATGCTTAGAGTGGGGTAATAGCGATAATGAAGAGGGCTCTAGCCCAGTGGTTCCCAACCCTGTCCTGGTGGACCACCAGGCCAATCGGGTTTTCAGGATAGCCCTAATGAATATGCATGGAGCAGATTTGCATGCCTGTCACTTCCATTATATGCAAATCTCTCTCATGCATATTTATTAGTGCGAGCTTGAAAACCCAATTGGCCTGGTGGTCCTTCAGGACAGGGTCGTGAACCACTGCTCTAGTCTGTGCAGAGAGATGTACTAGTACAGGGGTAGGCAATTCCGGTCCTTGAGAGCCGGAGCCAGGTCAGGTTTTCAGGATATCCACAATGAATATGTCTGAGATGGATTTGCATGTGCTGCTTCCATGAGATGCAAATCTGTCTCATGCATATTTATTGTGGATATCCTGAAAACCTGACCTGGCTCCGGCTCTCGAGGACCGGAATTGCCTACCCCTGTCCTAGGACATCACAGCATTATTTTAAACCAGTGGCCATAATAAATATCAGTTAACAAGATGCCTGGAGTGAATGAGAGCAGTGACAGGAAGCATGCAATCAAGTGATAATTATGCGGATGTGATACTCCTGGCATAAATTACTGTCAGTATACTGATGCTGAAGAACTTGACAGTGGCTGAAGTGAAGTGACCTTTCTCAGAGCTGGTTTACGCTAATGCCTCAGTATGACCCTGTGATTTTTAATAATTGAATGGAAGCTGATGAACAAAAAGTCACCACTGTCAAAACAGTTACCTCAGAAAAAAGACCTAATTTTTAAGTCCTTTGCCACTACTTGAATAGAGAGCTAATCAAGGGACTGAAGATTCTAATCTAATCTAATCTTCTATTTGTGCGTCGCTCATATCTATACAGGCTCAAGGCGATTTTAAAGAGAGGCAAGAGGGGAGAGGATGGGGAGGGAGGGAGAGGAAGGGGGAGGGAGAGAAAAGAGGGGGGAGTGGAGGTGGGAAGGAAGGGGAAAGGGGTGGAAAAGAGGAGAGGGTAAAGGAGATTAAGGGCTCCTTGTTTGAAAGTGCACTAGCGTTTTTAGCGCGCACAAAGATGTCGCGCGCGCTCACCCCGCACTACACAGAAAATACTAACGCCAGCTCTATGGAGGCGTTAGCGTCTAGCGCGCACAGCATTGTAGCACGCAATAAGCACGCGCTAAAACCGCTAGCGCACCTTCGTAAAAGGAGCCCTAAGTGTCGAACAGATGGGTTTTCAGTTCTTTAATAATGCACAGCTTCACCACACACCTTCCTATAGCAGCCAGTGCTAAATTTTATACCATGATATGACACATTTTATGGATTACGAAAATGCTTAACAATAAGCTATATGAATTAGTCAGACATACTTATCTGAATAGGGCGACCTCCTACATAATTTTTAAATTAGAGAAGAGCCCATTCTCTTTAATTAAGAGCTATACCATGCTCCCTTCTCTTTCATCTACACCCACAGTCTATAATTTGTGGTATATCACACTTTATGACAGAGATCACTCACCATTTTAGTAGCTTGACCAGCTCTATCTTATTTATATACAAGTCATGAAAAAATTAGGTCACCCCATGAAATATTCAGTTCTTTCTTAAGAAATGTTTACAAATCGATGTTAAATCTTTTTTTTTTTTTTAATCTCTAAAAAAGAAAGTGATGTAATTGCAGATAAACAACAAAAATTTTCCTTGATTTACTCAAGAAACAAAAGATATCCACAAAAATGTGTATTCTAACTGAGTAATAAATTAGGACACCCTTCACCCTAATAGCTAGTGATACTCCCTTTGGCTGAAATCTGCAGTGAGATGCTTCTTGTAGCCATCTACCAGTCTCTGACATCGCTCTGAGGAAACTTTGGCCCACTCCACAATGCAGAATTCTTTCAGCTGTGAGATGTTTGAGGGGTTTCTTGCATGTACAGCCCATTTCAATACACCCCACAGCATCTCAATGGGATAAAGAGCAGGGCTTTGACTCGGCCACTCCAGGACTTTCCATTTCTTAGTTTTCTGCCAGTCCTTGGTGGATTTACTGGTATGTTTTGGGTCATTGTCATGTTGCAGGGTCCAGTTCCGCTTCAGCTTTAATTTTCTTGCAGATGGTCTCACGTGTTCCTCAAGCACCCTCTGATACACGTTAGCATTCATGATGGATTCTATGATGGTGAGCTGGCCAGGTCCTGCTGCAGCAAAGCATCCCCATACCATGACACTTCCACCTCCATGCTTCACAGTTGGTATGAGGTTCTTTTCCTGGAATGCTGTATTTGGGGTACGCAAAACATGTCCTTTCTTCTGGTGTCCAAATAATTCAATTTTAGACTCATCTGTCCATAGAACACTATTCCAGAAGTCTTGGTATTTGCGAGTCTTGTGAAAACTGGCAGCAGCCATTCAGGAGTGGCACAGGACCACACGGGTGCTTAAAAAACCCACTCCTGCATGCCGGGTGCACCGCTGGCTGTGAGATCTGAGGCAGCCATCCAGGGAAAGAGGGGCTTAGCACAGGCCAGAAGTGCGGAAAGCTCACTCCTATCCATACACCGCTGGATCACCAGGGATTAGACAAGGTGAAAAAAGCTACATGGGGAGGTAGTTAAATTGTTAGAATTGGCCAGGACGGGAGACGGGAGGGATCCCTCTTGTCCCGGCCTATCACTAGACCATTAGATGGGGAAGAGTGTACAGGGCAAGAAGGGAGTGAGGGGGCTGGGTTCAGAGCCTGGTAAGGCAGGGAGGGGAGGGGACTGGGTGCAGAGCCTGGCAGGGAGGGAAGGGGGTTGGGTGCAGAACCTTGCAGGGCATGGAGGGAATGGGTCTGGGTGTAGAACCTGGCAGGGAGAAGGGATGAGTGCAGAGCCTGGCAGGGGAGGGCATGAGGGAGGGGTACTGGGTGCAGATTCAGGCAGGGCACTTGAATATTAAGCCCCCTTATATTCGAGCCAACCATTTTTCCTCTTTTTTTGGGGGAAAAATGGGGGTCTCGACTTAAATTCAGATTGACTTATATTCAAGAATATACGGTATGCCACATCTAGCTCTCTGCCTAAATCCAACTATTTGGTCATCCAGTCAAAGAAATTAAGATTCGTTTAACAAGACCTTCCTCTGGTTAAAACCAAGCTACCTCAGGTTCTGCAATCCATTGGATTCCAGAAACTTCTCTGGTGTAGAAGCGTTTCTATTAATTTACCCACCACAGAGGTCAGACTAACTGGCCTATAATTCCCATCCTCCTTCTTACTTCCCCTTTAATGGAGAGGAATCACATCTGCCTTTCTCCAGTCCTCTGGGACTATTTCAAATTCTAAAGAAGTCTTGTTAAACTACACAGTAGGGTTTGACTTATAATCAGTATTGCATTTATTCTGCTTTTATCTTTAGTCTTATGTTGTAAACCACTTTGGGCCATATTTTCAAGAAATAGTGGCCTATAAATATGATTGCTAAGTTAATTAGTAACTGTAGCCTCTTCTTGGCAGAATTTGTATTCATGTAGTAATTATCCAAAGGAGTAAGTCTTCAAAGGGAGAGAGGCCAGTAACTCTCAGGTTGATCTGTATGTCTTTGTATTATAACAAAAAAATATCAGGAGCCATATATCTCTTCCATTTGACCATATACTGGAGGAGTGTTTGGAATATAGGGATCCCAAGGGGTCCTAAGGGGTTTGGAATATAGGGGTTACTAAGGTGTGCTAACTGATTTAGCGCATGCTAATTGATTTAGTGCACGCTAAAGAATAGCGCATGCTAAATGTTAAGACGCCCTTTATATTCTATGGGCGCCTTAGCATTTAGCATGCGCTAAATTGATTAGCACGCGCTAAATCAGTTTGTGCGTGCTAAATCGGTTAGCGCGCCTTAGTAAAAGGAAACCATAGTAACAAATGCATTTCTGTTGTATAATTGTGCAACACTGCCCTTGGCATAATACATCCACGTGCAACTTAATCAGATAGTCAAGTTGAATAAGGCCCTACATCTGTTACATTTAGACTTGTCTACATCAGTATATTGTTCAGATCTCAATCATGTATCACATATTTGTAATTTGAGATTAAATTACTTTTCTGCATTCAGGGCAAGGCAAAGTAACAGAAACCTGCTGGATATTTTTTATTTGTAATTAAAATATAGCAACTGGAAAAGCCATATTAAGCAAAAACCCTGTTTTTAATTGTGTTAGTTGCATTGTGTTCTTAAATGCTGGCTCTTATTGATTTAACTTGATTGATTTGTGCATTTCTCTTATATCCGTTTGCAAAACCAAAGTGTCTGTCTACATGCCATATTTCTCTTTAATGTGCCACATCCAGATTATTGCTTCCTTCCTGAGTGATAACAATCTCTGGATGGAAGCCCTCAATGCTGCTCTCTGCACTATGTGCTTTTACTGTAACTGTTCGTAGCAAAATACCTGAAATTGGCACAGTCCAAGTACCTCACTATGACTGAAGAAAATGTCAGAAAGGTAAAGGGTGTGTAACCAAAGCACGAGAGTTACGGCTCAGCTGCAACTCCTCTGGCACAGCTGAGTTAAGGGGAGGATAAGGAAGGGCAATTGCTTAGGGCTTCAGTGTACCATAATAAGCGGATATCTTGGTCAAGCTGTGTGATATTAACTCTGGTTTTCTGATGCGGATATCTTGTGCCTTTTACAGGCTGTACCTTCAGGATGCCACCCAGGGTAGGATTAATTCGTCGAGGGCCCTTAGGCACACAAGTACACTGGGCCCCCTGCCCCGCCCCACCCCACCATGCGCCCAGGCGGAAATAGGAAGCTGCATCAAAGGGAAGCTTTGGGCAAGCAGCACCGCTTGCACAATTACAGTTCCTTTTGCCTTTCTTACCCACGTTGCTTGCTTGTCTTACTTTCCGTCGATTGGGGGGGGGGGGGGGCTGCGTTGTCGGGCGTTGTCGGGCCCGCATTGCCGATCGATGCTGGAGGGGCCCATCGCTGTTTGGAAAAAACAATGTTGATGCCCTCCTTCATCGGGCCTCCCTGACCATTTCGGGCCCTAGGCACGTGCCTACTTGGCCTATTGGTTAAGCCTCCCCTAACTTGATCAGACTTGGAGACTATAATAGTCAAATAGACCAATGGTCCCCAACCCTGTCCTGGAGGACCACCAGGCCAATCAGGTTTTCAGGAAAACCCTAATGAATATGCCCATGATTTGCATGCCTGTCACTTCCATTATATGCAAATCTCTCTCATGCATATTCATTAGGGCTAGCCTGAAAACCCGATTGGCCTGGTGGTCCTCTGGGACAGGGTTGGGGACCACTGATATAGATAACCCTTATGCTTCTCTAAAGAATTTTCCCTATTTATTCAAGGCCTCAATGACAATTTCCTTTATAGCTCCCTATTTTAGATATATGGATCACACCAGAACTCTCCATACTGTCAATCTGGAGGCTCTAGCTAAGAATCTTGACCTTGACTACGATTCTTTTGCAGTGCTATATCTGGATGATAGGATCCAGCCATGGAACGCCTCTTGAACTCTACTCTATCCCCCTTTTATAAAACCGCTCAAGAGGATTTTAGCGTTGGACAGTGCGCTGAATGCGCTGCTCCAACACTCATAGGAACTCTATGACCATCAGAGCAGTGCAGAGTATTCAGTGCACCAGCCTGTGCTAAAAACCTCTTGTGTGGTTTTGTAAAGGGGGGGGGGGGGGGCTAAATAGGAGTCCTTTTGAAAACCTTCGCATGAATGTTCAAGAAACAGAACCATGGTATACAACACAACTACATCTTTTGAAGAGACATGTGGCACAAAAATCATTCCTTAGATTCTCTATTAGCCTAATAATAAGTCAATTCTGCAAACCATAAAGTATGGAGGTGAGAAGGGAGGGCACAAGTGTGGGGTAGGGACCCGGAAGGAGCAGTGGGGTGGGGTGGCGTGGAATGAGCGGGGGAGTACCTAGCCAAAACCCAAGGAGTAGCAACATTCCATGCTACTGATCCAGGGCAAGCAGTGAAGGCTTCCCCCATGTCTTTCTCAATAACAGACTATGGACTTTTCCTCCAGGAACTTATCCAAACCTTTCTTAAAACCAGCTAAACTATCCACTCTTAACCACATCCTCTGGCAAAGCGTTCCAGAGCTTAACTATTCTCTGAGTGAAAAAAATTTTCTCTTAACTGGTTTTAAAAGTATTTCTGTGTAACTTCATTGAGTATCCCCTAGTCTTTGTCATTTTTGATGGAGCGAAAAATCGATCCACTTGTACCCGTTCTATTCTACTCAGGATTTTGTGGACTTCGATCATATCTCCCCTCAGCCCTTTCTTTTCCAAGCTGAAGAGCCCTAACCATTTTAGGCTTTCCTCATCCAAGAGGAGTTCCATCCCCTTTACCATCTTGGTCGCTCTTCTTTGAACCTTTTCTAGCAGCACTATATCTTTCTTGAGATATGGAGACCAGAATTGAACGCAGTACTCCAAATGTGGTCGCACCATGGAGCGATACAGGGGCATTATGACATTCTTAGTCTTGTTAACCATCCCTGTTTGCTTTTATGGCCGCCGCCACACATTGGGCGGAAGGTTTCATCGTATTGTCTACAATGATACCCAGATCCTTTTCTTGGGCGCTAACCCCAAGGTGGACCCTAGCATCCAGTAACTGTGATTCAGGTTATTCATCCCAATGTGCATCACTTTGCATCTGCCACTTGGAGTTTGAGGCAGGTTACATCAACATTTTGTTAGATAAGATTAAACATGTGAATGTACGGTTAAATATAGATCTGCTGTAATTGTGAGAAAGTTTATTAGCTCAGTGCAGTTAATACAGTTTCCTCCCTTTGGTGGTTCTATTTTGCCTGTAACTGTACCAGTGTTGCAGATATTTGGTCTGGCCAGAGGCTATGTATATGAGGGGGTAGATGATGTATTACAGAATTTAAGTACTGTGGAAAGCAGTTGTGTTATAAGGTATAAATCACATTTCTTTTCTTTCTCCCCATCTCTCTTTTCTTGTCTTCCCTCTGTCTTCAGTTCTCAAGGACCATCAGCACCAATACATTTTTTCGCAATGCAGCAAAGTGATGTGGATTAACCTGCTTCTTAACCATCATGTATGAGAATCTATCTGATGAACAGTCTTTGTGAATGTCTAATAATCAAACTTGTTTGCTGTTCTCCAGATCTAGAACTGTGAACCCCCGATATGAATAAATCATCCCATTAATCATATAGGATTTAAATGTTGCCAGAATCAGAACTCAAGGTCCCTCCACTATCCATCTTCTACTCCTATTAGACAGCCCTTCTGAGATTATTATTTTTTTAAATTCAGACTCTAAATGATTTTGTTTGTCTGTTTTCCCTACATGATGGAGCAGAATTGAAAGGCAGCTATCTGCTCAGTTTCAAAGCAGCATGATTTTCAGGCTGTGTACAGACTCCAGCTTTGTGGCTCATCCTGTTAAACATACCTCCAACAGATGTACTTATTATAGTCCTTCCCCGTGGGGAAAGGGAGCAAGTGACTCAGTCCATTTGGTTGTGGCCTTTTTGGCTCTGGCTGGACTTGCATTTCTTTAATAAGATTGAGGCATACTTATGTGAATATGGGGCTGGAGGCAAGCCAGCAATTGGTGAAAAGGCTTGAAGCTAACAAGAGGAAGTTTTTCAGACAAATGATGCCCTGTAAAATTGATCTTCTGGCTTGATACCATGCATAACTTAACACGTCAGTTCCCATAAATATTGATGGACATTTCAAGCCACTGTTCTCTGGGCATAGGCAAATATTTCTCCAAAGAATTATTTCTGAATTTATCTTAAGAATTTTCATGACATTGAATCTACAATGACAAAAGAGAAAGAGAGAAGAAAATGGCATACAACCAAACAAATTAAGGAGATTAATATGAAAAAAATGGAGTGGAAACGGTGGGCCAGGAGCTGAATTCTAGCTAAAATAGACATGATTTCCAAGCTGACTATAGTCCAGTTTGATTAGAAATCGGAATATTTTGCATCCAACTTGGAATTTTCAGACTGTAAGTTAAACCTACCTTCTTCTTAGCCTATGGAGGTAACAACTGTTTAAACCAAAAGAAAATGGCAAAAAGTACACATACAAAATAATTACAACCCAAAAAGTGGTCTATTATGAATAACTCTAATATACGGTAAACTTGTAAAATCAAAATTATTTTCTAAGAGGGTAGGGTATCATAAATTTAAAATTTGTTACAGTGCTCCATTAAAACGTGGAGGGGCATAATAAAAAAATATGACCATTTTGGTCCTAAGTCACTCGTTGCCCAAAGTTGGCAATGTCTAAAGTCCATTCTCGAAAAATACGTCCAAAATATATATTTTTTTAGAATCATCTAATTATACGTCCGGCCGTTTGATCGTCCAGACCGCTAAGTCGTCTATCTTTATTCTCCATTCTCATCCAAAAATTCGTCCAAGTCAAAAATGCCTAGAACAAGACCTTTTGGACATGGGAGGGACCAGCTAAGTGATGAACTGGACACCCAGACATGACAACATAGTAGTGGGGCACCTTGCAGGGCACTGCTGCGAACTTCACAAAAGGATGCCACACAAACATCTCACCAGAACTCCCTTATAGGTCATGGTGAGCCCCCCAAAACCTACTAGACCCACCTGTCTACAACCCTAATAGCCTTAGACTACTTAAGCCACCTCTATGCTTCTCTACTAGACTTTCCTATGCCAGATGCTGATGTTCTTGAGTCAGGTATATATGTTTTTATTCTGATTTTTATGGTGTTGGAGAGGGGGGGGGGTTCGGTGATCACTGGGGCAGTGTGTGGGGGTCTGTACTTTGTGTCTGCATTGGTTATCTGATCACTATGGATACCTTCTGGGCACTTAGACCTGTTTTTACATCGCCTAAGTCACAACATACAAGTTCCATCTAGGCAGTCTCATTGCACTTTCAGTTATACTTGCAGTACGACTAAGTCTAGTTCAGCCCACATCCCGCACAAATCCCGCCCTCACCACTCCTCCTAAAACACACAGCTCTGGGCGTACAGCAGTACTGAAAAGGCCTAAGCTGTTTTTAGATATGTCTAAAACCCATTTCAATTATCGGCACTTGGACGACTTGTCTTTTTGATCGTCCACGTGTCGATTTAGGCGGGATTTTAGACGTATTTCCATTTCGATTATGAGCCCCTTAGCATCTTGACTCCATCATGTCCATTAACTTCTTTTTTATGTTTTGTGTTTAAGATGTATGAATTGTTATACTGCATCCAACTAAAGATTCATGTAGCCCAGCATCCTTTTTCTAATAGTAGTCATTCCAGGTCAGAAGTACCTGTCAGGATCCCAGAATGTAGCTAGATTTTATGCTACTTCCCCTCAGAGAGAAGCAGTGGCTTTCCCCAGGTCTATCTTAACAGTTTATGGATGTTTCCTTCAGGAATTTGTCCAAAACTACTTTAAGTGCTTTTACCACATCATCTAGCAATGAGTTCCAAAGCTTAACTAACTTCATGGCATGGCCCTTAGTCATTATATTTTTTAAAAGTAAATAATTGATTGGAACTTACCCATTTGTAAAGGATTTAAGTGTTTTCCCTTTCCAATGTGACAGTTATACCACCAGGCATTAAGGGGCGCTAGCCAGAGAGGGGATGAACTGCAGGTCCCAGGATGCACTGGGGTCAGAAGCTCAGAGCTGAGCCACCTTAGAGAAGCTGGAGCAATTATTCTGAGTCACAGGAGCGGACCTCAGGCAGGAAGGGGAATATATGTTGTAGCCTGAGATCAGCTGAGAGAGGTCCCTGAGAGAGAGGAACTCCTGGTTTCCCTAGACATGGGCTGAAGCAGAGCATGGAGAAACTGAATGATGCCTTTGAAAGATGAGTGAAGCAGAGTGGCTGAGGTAAGTCATTTGATATATTAAAGTTGTGGACTGTCCTAAACTGGAGTGTGAGGCAAACTGATTTCCTGACCCTGTGAAGAAACTGGGATGTGGCAACCAGAGCTGCACATAATATACAAGGGGGATCTGTCTACTAAGATGTGTGCATGTTAAATGCCCTATAGCCCATTGGAATGGAATGGGCTACAGGGGCATTTAACACATGCTAAATTCATTAGTGCTTCTTAGTAGACAGATCCCATGTTGTGGTTGCATCTTGGAGCAACAAAGAGGCATTATGCTTTTTTGTTTTGTTTTGTTTTATTCTCTGCTCCTTTTCTAGTATTTCCCAACAGTCTATTTGCTTTTATGGCTGCTGATGCAGATTTCATTATATTGTCTATGATGACACTTAGATCCTTTACCTGAGTGGTGACTCCTAAATGGAACCTAGCATTGTGAAGTTATAAATTTCAATTATTCTTTCCATATTAAATTTCATTTGCCATTTGGATGCCCAGTCTTCTAGTTTCCCAAGGGCATCCTGTAGTTTATCACAATCCACATGTGATTTAACAGCTTTGCGTTATCTACAAATTTGATCACCTTACTCATCATTGTTCCCTTTATTAGATCATTTGTAAATGTTAAAAAGCACAGGTCCCAGTATCCCTGTGGTACTTCACTAGTCTATTTAACCTTAATTTCTGGTTTCCTTCTTATAACCAGTTCCCAATCCTCAACAGGATATTGCCTCTGTCCTATCCCATGGTTTGTGAATCTCTCATGAGAGATTTTGTCAAAAGCTTTCTAAAATATAGATCAGTGGTTCCTAAGCCTGTCCTGGAAGAACCCCAGCTAATTAGGCTTTATGGATACCTACAATGAATATTCATGAGTTAGATTTGCATGCAATAGAGGCAAGTTTGGGACTAACTGATCTAGATACACTATGGTGCTTAGATTAGAAGCATGATTCATATTTTAGACATGCATAACCAGCATTTAGATGTGCATATCACATACAGTCTGAATCCTGATTTTGGAAAACTGAGATATAGGCATCAAAAACTAAAAAATGTTCATATGGTATGGGGTATGTCTTTTAGGCAGGACTAAACACAGAAGGGGAACACATATCTATGTATAAACAGATCAATATTAGGATTTACACCTGCTACCTGGGACGCCTTAAGTGTCAGAAGTTGCACAGTGTTCTCCCCTTTAATCGTACAGTGATTTATTTCTCCTTTGAAAGTGAAACTGGCAAGGGATATCAGACTCTGTGACATACATTTCTATGTTTCTAAACTGACTGACATAACCATGTATTTTCTAGTACCTACACGTATATGCCAATATTTTAGAACACATCAATTCACCATTGTATATAGCAGGCATGTCCAACAAGTAGATCACGATCTACCTGTAGATCACATAGAGGTCAGGCGTTGGCTCCATCTCTCTAGCAGCTTGCCATGTTGCTAGGAGAAAGCTCGTGCTGGCAGGTCGTCTGCCGCTGCTGCTGATCCTTTGCCTGTCTTTTTTCCCTGCCTGTGGAAATCTTGCCTGCGGGTATATTGGAGGCACTGGTTTTTGTGCCAAGAGTGCCCGCGCCCTGTGACGATACGCCACCTGGTCTCCTGCCTCTCAGAATCACCCATTCCTGCCCCCGCCCCAACACCCCTTAGAAGTGTGTTATATACCGGGTGATATCCATTCGCCTGGGCTTTACCTGAATACACTTCCCATATTAGTTGTGTCATGTGCTGGTCATTGGTCGCTTTATAGTTCGCTTTCATTAAACGTTTTCGGGCTGACCCAACAAATTGTCAAGAATTTGGTGATTTTGGCGGGCTTTTCCAATTTTGTTCTAACTTGCCTATGCCTTGCCTTCAAATTTGTTCAAACCACTGTGACTTTTGCTTGCCTCTGCTATTTTATTTTGCCTAGCCTTTGCATTGATTCTACACTGTGTGCAGAATTTATTAAATCGCGTGTGGTGGTATTTGAACTTGTTTGGCAGTATTTGATTTTATCTGGTTTGCTGGACAGGTGTTTGAATTTTTTTGATGATTGTTTGGTGATATTTGACTATTGGTGCCAGTATGATGAATTATTATTTTTACTTTTAGAACAGCATGTGTGGTTTTGGCATCTCCAGTCCTTGTATTGCACATCATTCAAAGGTCTTCAATTCCTGTTGATCTTTAATACTTTGGGACAGTGACAGTTTTAGACCAGATTCAGCCAGTGTTTATACTAACTTAGCAGATTTGTCTTCTTACATCCTGCCTCCCCGGTATAACAAAGATGAGTGTTCCAAAGAAGAGCAAAACCTACTACTTTCATGATGAATGGGAAATGGACTACTTCATCATGATGAAAGACAAGTGTTGTTGTCTAATTTGTAACGCCCCAATATCCTTGCCCAAAAAGGGTAATCTGGAACGTCATTATAAGGCTCTGCATAGAAATAAGTTTGATGCTGATTTTCCACCCAAAAGTGAAATTTGTATACTGAAGCTCAAAGAATTTAAATCAAAATTGACTACTCAGCAACAGTTGATGGCTATTCAGCAACAGTTGATAGCAAAGCCAAGGTCACATTTGGTCAATGCAACCATAGCATCCTTCAAGGTCAGCAACCTGATCGCATAGAAATGCAAACCTTTAACTGAAGGGGAATTTGTAAAAGATTGTTTTCTTGAAGCAGCTGACAATCTTTTTGAAGAATTCAAAAATAAGAAAGAGATCATAGCTGCTATTCAAGATGTACAATTGTCAAGAAACACCATTGTGCGGCTAATAGAAAAGATGTGTGGAGACACAACTGAACAATTGTTGGAGGATGTTTCAAATTGTGTTGCTCTTTCACTCCAACTGGATGAATCTATAGACATAAGAGACATAGTCTAGTTAATAGTCTTTATCTGGATGGTTTTTGAAGACTTCAGTGTTAAAGAAGAACTACTTGAAATGATTTCTTTAAAAGGGAGAACTACCGGTCAGGAAATATTCAGTTCTTTCCATTCTTTTGTGACAAAGTGTAATCTTCCATTGCATAGACTTGTTTCCATCACTACTGATGGAGCAAGAGCAATGACAGGTGAGGTTCAGGGTTTCATAGCCCTCTGTAGACAGCATGACGACTTCCCAGATTTCCTTTCTTACCGCTGCATCATTCACCAGCAAGTTTTGGCAAGCAAGAGACTCAATACAAAGACTGTCATGGACATCACTTTCAAAATTGTAAATTCAGTTCGTGGAAGATCACTTCAAAGACGGCTTTTCAATCTTACTCGGAAATCATTTTGCACACAGCAGAAATCACACAGTGGAAATCATTTTGCACACAGATGTAAGGTGGCTAAATAGGCACAAATTTCTGCAAAGATTTTGTGATTTGCTGAATGAAATAAGAAGTTTTTTGAAGGAGAGGGGAGATGACCAAGCAGAGTTGGAAGATGAGGAGTGGCTAAGTGATCTGGCATTTCTCGCTGACTTTACAGGCAAACTAAGTGATATGAACCTTGAACTACAAGGTAAAAACAAATGCATTGGTGAGATGATGAGTACAGTTTCAACCTACAAGAGCAAATTTGAGCTAATGATGACTGACCTTGCAAACAACACTTTTGATCATTTTCTTAATATGTTAGACCATCTGGGACAATATCCAAATTTTGTTTTTTAGAATGAGAAGTGTGTGACAGAAATCTGTTCTGTTTTCCAGGAATTCGAAAATAGATTCTGTGACTTCCCAAAATTGGAATAGTTGTAGAGTACTTGTCATACCCATTCAAAGTAAATGTGGACATTAAAGAAACTGCAGCTTCTATCAGTAAAAATTACTCATTGAACAAGCCATCTCTTGAAAACAAAATATTAACCCTTAAAAATGACATTTTTCTCAAGACCCGTGCTGAGCAAGAATCGTTTTGGAAGCTAGTGCCTAGAGACAAATTTCCCAACTTGAGAAGATGCAGTGAAGCTGTACACTCCTGTTTCGGTTCAACTTATTTGTGTGAATCTGTGTTTTCCCATCTGAAAATGACCAAGAGTATACAACGTTCCAACATGACAGATGAACACCTCCAGGATTCCCCGAGACTTGCCCTCACGCAATATTCACCTAACTTCAAAAAGCTGGTGGATAAAATGCAGGCTCAGACGTCTCACTAATGAGCAAGAGCAAAATATTAAAGATTGTGCAAGATCAACCTGGATCAATACTCGACCTAAATTTTACACAAATTACTCAATAAAAGTTAAAGAAAGTTATTACTCAATAAAACTTTAAGAAAAAATGTACTTTCTATTTCCCCTCGCAGTTCTTACTGGATCTTAGTCTCTCTGTTTTGTTTATGCTTAATTTGCTTAACAGCTGATCACATCCAAGTAAATGACAGAAGGTTCATTAAAAATGGGGGGGGGGGGAGAAATTCTCCAACTTTATTGGGTTAAAATTTAATTTGAAACTAATTTGAAACTAATTTGGTAGATCACTGGCACTTTTGGCCAGAAAAAGTAGATCACGACCTCTTCGAAGTTGTACATGCCTGGTATATAGTATAACTTTAATATTGTTTCATTAGGTATTGGACCATTAGAGGTCAACTGACTTTCCACTGAATTCTTGATGCAGCTAGCAACTTTGGTAATTTTACATAATTAATTTTAGTTTGAGGGAGTTTTTTCAGTAGATCTATGGAGTAGCAATGGGGACCACATTGTCCCCTCCTTTTACTAAGCTGCAGTAGAGGTTTTTACTGTGGCCTGGAGCACTAAATTCTTTGACTCTGCTCCGAGGCTCATAGAATTCCTATGAGCGTCGGAGCAGTGTCAGAGCATTTAGCGCTCCAGACCACAGTAGAAACCTCTACTGTGGCTTTGTAAAAGGGGGGTATATATAGCTAACTATGAAAAACAATTAATTTATCCATTCCCGCAGTTTTGCCTAATTAGGCTATGGAAAAAATATTTGGATATATTTTCATTCTATGGACTGGTATAGAGGACCAGTTACAGCAGTATGGCCACTAGATTAATCAATTGGATCCAAACATTGAGTTGGTTTACAGTTACATAAAATTAATTTTTAGACACTCATATTCAGTGGTTCCCAAACCTGTTCTGGGGGACCCCCAGCCAGTCAGGTTTTCAAGATATCCCTAATGAATATGCATGAGAGAGATTTGTATATAATGGAAGTGACAGGTATGCAAATCTCTCTCATGCATATTCATTAGGGATATCATGAAAACCTGACTGGCTGGAGGTCCCCCAGGACAGGTTTGGGAACCACTGCGGGTCATATTGTTTAAAGCAGGGCTGCCCAAGTCCGGTCCTCGAGAACTACTGGCAGGCCAGGTTTTCTGGATATCCACAATGAACATGCATGAGAGAAATTTGCATAACAAGAAGGCAATGCAGGAAAATCTCTCTCATGTATATTCATTGTGGATATCCAGAAAACCTGGCCTGCCAGTAGTTCTCGAGGACCGGACTTGGGCAGCCCTGCTTTAAACAATATGACCCGCAGTGGTTCCCAAACCTGTCCTGGGGGACCCCCAGCCAGTCAGGTTTTCAAGATATCCCTAAGATCTTGAGGACTGGACTTGGGCAGCCCTGGTTTAAAGGATTTAAGCAGGGTGAGACTACATTATAAGAAAAGCAGTGGATTGTAATAATTATTTAGAGTTCCACAGCTTTCATCCATATGGATTGAAGAAGTCTTCTGATAAGTCCATTTTAAGATTATGGCAAATGTGTTCACAGCAAAAGAGTTTCAAAAGCAAGCAATAGGATTGCAAAATAGATTTTTTTTACAAGGATATCCACAAAGATAGTGCAGTAAGGCACTCATATCCAAGGGTGCGCTATGCACAGAGATGTTTATTGCTTTAATATCAGTGTACACGGGAAGATGAAAAACTGGTGTGTGTTCTCCCTTATTCTAGGTTATTGGGATTTATTAGTAAATCTATTCATCAGCATTGGCATGTATTTTAATTGCACTCTTGTTTTACCAATCATCTGATTATAGCACTACAAAGAAGAATTATTGGTGCAAAGTTGGAAATATAAAGGATTAGAAAAACCAGCTACATAAGGAGCTGTACTTGTCAAATGTAGCTCCTGTCAGTGGTGCGATAAGATATTCAGGTTCTATAACTAAGGCGCGCAGGTCAATGGCATGCTGACAATGGCGTGCCAATACTTGCTCACAGGATGATTGCATGCCGTCGTTTCTAGCGCTTTTACGGGCTAGAGGTAGCGTTTTGAGGAGGGTGGGGGGTGGAATCCCCTGGTACACTTGTATGTGGTTAGGCTCCCGTTGGGGGGGTTGGGAGGGAGAAACACCCCCCCCCAATACACTGAAAACTTCCGTTCTCTCGCTGTTCGGGAATTTTCAGTGTAGTGGGGGGTTCCCCCCCCCACACACCCCTAGCGGGAGCAGGAGCATTTATAAGTATAGTGGGGGGTTCCCCCCCCTCATAACGCTAGCGGTAAATCATAAAAGTACTGGAAACAGCAGCACGCAATCATCCTGCACGCAGGTGTTGGCACACCAATGACCTGTGCACGATTGACGACCCACCGCTATTTGACAGCCCATCGTGGACAGATCCACAAACATACAAGTACGAATATCATCCAGGAGTACTTTTACATGCTCATCAGGAAAATATACACTGGCTTTTACAAAGCTGCGGTAGAGGTTTCTAGCGTGGGCTGGTGAATTAAATGCTCCAACAGTGTGGCGCAGTGATTAAGCTACAGCCTCAGCACCCTGAGGTTGTGGGTTCAAACCCACGCTGCTCCTTGTGACCCTGGGCAAATCACTTAATCCCCCCCATTGCCCCAGGTACATTAGATAGATTGTGAGCCTGCCAGGACAGACAGGGAAAATAATTGAGTACCTGAATAAATTAACGTAAACCGTTCTGAACTCCCTTGGGAGAACGGTATAGAAAACTGAATAAATACCTCACCATTCTGCAATAGAAACCTCTACCGTGACTTTGTAAAAAGAGCCCAATAGTGTATATTATTTAATGTCCTTATAATAAGATCTATGTGGGCAGAAGCTGTAGACGAGTGAAGATCCGATTGAAGGAACATAAGTAAAAAATCATGACTAAGAATATAGAAGCCCCACTCGTACAACACTGGATTGATAACAGCCATCAAGTAGATGATATTTGGTGGAGAACAATCGATTCAGTGTAAAGTGGGTAGGGGGGAGGTGATTTAGGGTTCCTTTTACAAATCCGCGCTAGGGCCTTACCGCGCAGAATAGCGCGTGCTAAATTGCCGCGTGCGCTAGCCGCTACTGCTTCCTTTTGAGCAGGCGGTAGATTTTTCAGCTAGCGCGCGCTAATCCAGTGCGTGCGCTAAAACCGCTAGCGCGGCTTCGTAAAAGGAGCCATTAGAGCAACATTTGAATTATAAAGAATAATCATGGATTTATGCTTTAAACACAGTAGAACTGCATGGGTTAAATAAAGAAATAGAGAGGATGATATTGATCTAGTTTGCAATAACGATTGGTTCAATTTATCATGTGACCATGGTGGTATGAGTAATGAAAAGACTCCATGGCCATTTTTAATTTTATCATTAAAGAAGTTGATATATGTAGAACTAAAGGTTTGCGTACTGTGGGTGGAATTTAATGAAGGGATTAAATAAATTTAGTCATTTTGGCATAGGTACAGTATATAAATCTCTTCAGAGTATTAATAATAATAAATATTTTTTTGTAGGGGACAGAGCCTTGAGACCAAGATAGGTGAGACATGAATTTGTGTGGACACATAATCCCCTATTTTTCTTAAATAAAAGCTAGGTAAAAAAAAATAATTATATAAAAGATGGAAATGAATAATTTCACATTAAACAAAATGAAAGGACTGATGACAGTATAAGGTGAAAAGACTACCCATTCGATAAAGAGGGAAGTTCACCTCTGATGGTCCAACACCTAAGAAAAATATGACATATTAAATCTATACTATATAAAGCAATGTATTGATGTGAGACTTACATATATGTGGTCACCCCTGGTTTGACAGAACTGTTTAAATTTGCCCATATATACCTTATAAGTTGACAACATTTTAGAACATACACTTGTATGTGCTAGCATCAGTGGTATGCGGTCAGGCACGAGGGCATAGTTATGGGTGGGCCCGGTTGGACTCAGGCTCATCCAGCTAGCATGGATGACATTTCAGCTGTTGCTGACATTCATTACTGACTTATATTAACGGAAACACATGGGGGAGTTGTTCTGTCCCCGCATTCATAGGAGTAGGTTGCTTGTATTGAAATGTGTAAACAATGTTTATGGATTTAAGGTAAGCTCCCAGTGTTCATTGCTGTATGCTTGGTGGGCTGAAGCCCCCCCCCCCCCCTCTCTGCTACTCTTGTCTATTCTGAGTTCGGACTCCATTTTAGATAGCACAAGGCCATAGGAAAAGTATTATTCTCCATCTGGTTTCCACCTTTGGAGCTGCTAGCTTAGTATTGCTAAGTTCTGACGTATAATATCCTCCACAAAGTGTGTGGAATACACTCCTGGCTAATCCTACCTCTGGGATACGGTGGTAGAGTGTGGACTTTGCAGAAGGCAAGATTCCTTAAGAACAACTGAATTGTAAGTTTATTTATATCTTTGTTTTGAGTTTTGGATTAAAGAAGATTTACTTAAGGAATTCAGAGTCCAATCTGATAATATTATTAGGCTATAGATCCAGTGAGTTTATGCTAACTGGGAACCTCTGGGAGAGCCAGTACAGGAGTAGCCTAGTTGCTAGAACAATTCAATTTACAGTTTATGAGAACTTGTTATACTGCTTTATCTGCCAAGCATGCCAAAGCAAAACAATGTACAAACTAAACCAAAAGAGGGGAAAGAATTCCATTAAAATGGTTGGAATGATCCAATCAGCCATGATAATCATCCACAATGTGCTTGGACCATTCAGCCCAGATTAGCCATCCTCATCCAATACAGTCATAAAATGTAAGCAAATACAACAGTTAAACCCCACTGATGTTCCTTGTGACCTTAGGCAAGTTACTTTATTATATGTCTATTAGAAAAAATGCTTATTATACCTGTATACTGTAGATCCCACTGTAAACTCTTGTTGGGACAGGTAAATATCTAGTGTATTTGAATATCTCAACAACCAATGAAAGGAATGATTTTTAATTTAAAAAAGTGACACTATAAACATATAATATGAAGTTCCAAAGTGACATCACTGTTCAACTACAATAAAGTCATATCTATTTGATGTTTTAAAGTTTCATTAACCCCCCTCTTCTACAAAGCCGCGCAAGCAGCTGCCATGCGGTAACGGCCCTGAAGCCCATAAAGATTTATAGGGCATCAGGGCTGTTGCCGTGCGGCTTTATAGAAGAGGGGGTAAATCCTTCAATTTAATTTTAGCAACAACACTGTGTTAATTGACTGACAAGAAGGCTTTGCATGTCAATGGATGGCATTCAAAAATTGAAAAGGTCAAATTAGGCTATGTGATAGTGTTACTGAAAGTCCTCATTAAACATACACTGATAATGAGGTGCATATTCAGAATTTCTAACTCTGTACGACTGGCCTTTGGCATAAACTCACCAGCATTTAATTTTTTATTTTGGTTTCATTAAGACTATAAACCATGACCATACATGTCTGTCCATTCACATTAAAAAGAATATCATGCAAAGAGCTCCTAGCTCTCAGAGAATGAGTTGACTCTCTGGAGGCTTCAATAGCAGATTTGGAGGAGCTGAGGGAGAGGTACTTAAAGGAGACCTACAGGGACATTGTAGAGAAGTCCCACCTCCAGTCTGGTACAGTCATTGATTCTATCCACCCTGGACTACTGCAACATCATTTATTGGGGACACCTAAAAAAACTGTAAGAAAATTGAGATTAGTTCAAAACACGGTCGCCGCTTAATATTCGGACTAAAGAAAAGTGATCACATTAGTCCCTTCTACAGAATACTGCACTGGTTGCCAATTGAGGAAAGAATTCTATTCAAATTCTCCTGCTTTTGCTACAAATTAATCTGGGGAATGGTCCCCAACTACCTTCTACCCCACTTCGAATTCTACTCCTCCACTAGATCTACCAGAAACCGCAACCTTTTTGCATACCCGAAAATCGCAGGCTGCATATATCGAACCTTCCTGGACAGAACCTTCAAGTTCCAAGCTGCCAGACAGCAATCTTGGCTAGGTTATTTCATGGATGTAGCTAGGCTGACCTACAGCGTCTTCCGGAAAGAATTAAAGACCACTTTGTTTAAGAAATTCATGTCCTAGCCAGACTTTCTCCCACAAACAAAACACCCACACCTTACCCCGAATTTCTTCTTCATACTAGGTATCCTACATTCTTTGTCTGTTTATAAAAAAAAAAAAAAATTTTCCTCTCCACAATTGTTATCCAGATACTCGCTGGTGTCCAATCATTTTCAATGTAATATGTATAATAGTTAATTCTTACACTGCAACCTATGTTTAGTTTTGCTTCTAACCACCTTACACATGTAATCACTGACCGCTCAGTGACCTCTTATCTATTTATTTACTGTAATTCGCTGATTGTACAGCTATTCTTCATTGTGAACCGCCTAGAAGTCGCAAGATTATGGCGGTATAGAAAAATAAAGTTATTATTATTATTATTATTATTATTATTAATAAAGAGAGCATCATCCTGGTGAAGTAGTAAATAATTCTATAGCCAGGACCTGCCCACCAGGGGTTACAATATCCTCGTTAACCAATGATGTGTCTCCAGGGGCTTCTGTCCAGGAGGGAAAAGTTAGGACAGCTGTTGCAGTTGGTGATTCGATCATTAGGCATGTAGGCATATTGGACATGAGAATTGCCTGGTTGCTTGCCTTCCTGATGCGAAGGTGGATAACCTCATGCATCACCTAGATAAGATTTTAGACAATGCTAGGAAGGATCCAGCTAGCTTAGTACATGTAAGTACCAATGATATAGGAAATGTGAGAGGGAGGTTCTGGAAGCCGAATTTAAGCTCTTAGAGAGAAGCTGAAATTTGATTGTGAGTCCCCTGGACAGATAGGAAAAAAGTACTTAGAGTACCTGATTATTATTCAATGTAAACCGCTTAGGATTATTCAATGTAAATCGCTTAGGACATACCTTAGGATATAAGTGGTATATAAGAAATAAAAATAAATAAATTTCCTCCAGAGTAGCAGTTTCACAAATGCTCCCCGTTCCATGCACAGGACCTAAGAATCAGCCAGAACTCTGAAGTCTCAATGAGTGGTTGAGACGATGGTACAAGGATGAGGGATTTAGATTTGTTAAGAATTGGGCAACATTCTGAGAAAGGGGGAGCCTGTTCTGAAAGGAAGGACCCCCAACCTTAACCTGAAAAGAACCAGGCTGCTGGGGCTAACATTTGAAAAGGAGGTAAAACAGCTTTTAAATTAAAATTGTAGTGGTGGTGGGGAAGCCAACAGTTGTCCAGAGCTGTGTGTTTCAATGTGGAAAGATACTATTGAAACAGGATATTTAAGGAATCCCAATATAGAGGTTTCAACGATGGTGAAAAGAAGCCAGGATTGTTTAAGGGGAGAGCAGCGTAAAGGATGCAAATTAGCCCCATCAACTTCTAAACAGCCTATAGATGCAGGAAAAACCCACAATTTGAAGTGTCTGTGTACAAATGCTAGAAACCTAAAAAAAAATGAGATGGGTGAGTGTGTATCACTAAATGAAGAGGTAGATATAATAGGCATTTCAGAGACCTGGTGAAAGGAGAACAATCAATAGGACACTGTTATCAGAGTACAAACTATATCAAGTAACCCAATATTGACTGGATAAATCTTACATCAGTGAGTGCTATGGAGATAATATGCGTAGACATAATAAATGACTGCTTCTTGGAGCAACTGGTTCAAGAACTGACAAGAAGGGGAATGGAATGCAGGGCATAGTACAAGAAGTAACAGAGTTGGGTCTGCTGGGAAACAGTGATCAAAACATGATCAAATCTGAGCTAATATCTGGAGTGAAGTCACAAAGGAAATCTACTGAGGAAAATTGTTAAAATGAAGCTAAAAGGATAAGCCAAAAAGGTTAGGACTTTAAATCAGGTACGGACATTATTTAAAAATACCATCTTGGAAGCCCAGACCAGATGTATTCCATGTATTAATGTAGGTGGAAAGAAAAGCAAATAGCATGGTTAAAAGGTGAAGTGAAAGGGGCTATTAGAGTCAAAAGAACATCCTTCAAAGAATTGTAAAAGGATCTGAATGAAGAAAATAAGAAGCAACATAAACACTAGCAAGACAAGTTAGATGCAAAAACAAGGCTAAAGGAGAGTATGAAGAGAAACTTGCTACAGAAGCAAAATCTCATAGTAACAAATTTTTCAGGTACTGCAAAAGCAGAAAGCCTGTGAGGGAATCTGTGGGAGTGTTAGATCATCAAGGAGTAAAAGGGACATTGAAGGAGGACATTGAAGGAGGACAAGGCATGGAAAGGCTGAATGAATTTTTTGCTTTGGTCTTTATGGAAGAAGATGTAAGAGATCTACCTGTATCAGAAATGGTTTTCAAGGGTGACAATGTGAATGAACTGAAAGAAAGCTCAGTGAACCTGGAAGACATACTGAGCCAAACTGATAAGTTAAAAAGTGATTAATCACCTGGATTGGATGGTATACACCCAGTACATTGAAAGGACTCAAACATGAAATTGTTGAGGTGCTGTTAGTGATCTGTAACCTGTCAAAATCATTCATAATACTAGAAGATTGGAGGGTGGATGCTGATTTAAAAAAAAGGGTTCCGGAGTGATTCAGAACACTACTAATCAGTAAGCCTGATTTCATTTCCAGGCAAGATAGCAGAAACTATTATAAAGAATAAAATTATGGAACATGTACCTGTAGACAAACATGGTTTAATAAGAACATAAGAAGTTGCCTCCACTGGTTCAGACTAGAGGTCCATCACGCCCAGCAGTCCGCACCCGCGGCGGCCCATCAGGTCCATGACCTGTCAAGTGGTCCCTGAACTCATCCTATAATCTATCACTACTTCTATCCATACCCCTCAATCTCCTTATCCTTCAGGAATTTATCCAAACCCGCATTGAATCCCTGTATTGTGTTCTGTCCAATCACAACCTCCGGGAGTGCGTTTCATGTGTCCACCACTCTCTGGGCGAAGAAGAACTTCCTGGCATTGGTTCTAAACCTGTCCCCTTTCAGTTTCTCTGAGTGCCCCCTTGTACTTGTTGTTCCCCACAGTCTGAAGAATCTGTCCCTATCTACCTTATCTATGCCTTTCAGGATCTTAAAAGTTTCTATCATGTCTCCTCTAAGTCTCCACTTTTCCAGGGAGAACAGCCCCAGCTTTTCCAGCCTGTCGGCATATGAAAAGTTTTCCATACCTCTTATCATTTTCGTCACTCTTCTCTGGACCCCCTCAAGTATTGCCATGTCCTTCGTGATGTACGGCGACCAATACTGGACACAGTACTCCAGATGTAGGCGTACCATTGCACGATATAGTGGCATGATGACTTCCTTCATCCTGGTTGTGATACCCTTCTTGATGATACCCAGCATTCTGTTTGCTTTTTTTGAGGCTGTCGCACATTGTGCCGATGCTTTCATTGTTGTATCCACCAGCACACCCAGGTCTCTTTCAAGATTACTTACCCCTAGCAATGATCCCCCCATTGTATAGCTGAACATCAGGTTCTTTTTCCCAACATGCATGACCTTGCATTTCTCTATATTAAAATGCATCTGCCACTTTTTTGCCCACTCTTCCAGTTTCGTTAGGTCCCTTTTCAGGTCTTCACAGTCTTCCGTGGTTCTAACCCTGCTGCAGAGTTTGGTGTCATCCGCAAATTTGATAACCTCACATTTCGTCCCCGTCTCCAGATCGTTTATATATATATTGAACAGGAGCGGTCCCAACACCAACCCCTGCGGAACTCCGCTGATGACCCATTGCCAGTCTGAGTATTGGCCCTTTACTCCAACCCTCTGTTTTCTGCCCACCAACCAGTGTTTAATCCATCGGTGTACATCCCCCTCCACCCCGTGGTTCCACAGCTTCTTAAGCAGCCGTTCGTGGGGTACTTGTCAAAGGCTTTTTGGAAGTTGAGGTAAATGATGTCTATGGGTTCCCCTTTGTCCATCTGGCTGTTTATTCCCTCAAAGAAGTGTAGTAAGTTCGTGAGGCATGACCTTCCCTTGCAGAAGCCATGCTGGCTCGCCCTCAGCTGCCCATTTTTTTTCTATGTGCTCGCAGATACTGTCCTTGATCAGTGCTTCCATCATCTTTCCCGGAACCGAAGTCAAGCTCACCGGCCTGTAGTTCCCGGGTCACCTCTCGATCCCTTCTTAAAGATAGGCGTGATATTTGCTATTTTCCAGTCCTCCGGGATCTCCCCAGTTTTCAAGGATAGGTTACATATTTGCCGGAGTGTTTCCGCTATTTCCTTTCTCAGTTCTTTTAGTACCCTTGGGGCAGAGTCAGCATGAGTTTAGCCAAGGGAAGTATTGCCTCACCAAATTGCTTCATTTCTTTGAAGGTGTGAATAAATATTTACACAGAAGTGAGCTGGCTGACATAACATATTTAGATTTTCAGAAAGCTTTGGACAAATTTCATTATGAGAGACTCCTGAGAAAATTAAAAAATCATGGGATGGAGGCAATGTTCTATTATGAATTAGAAATTGATTATTGGACAGAAAACCCAGGCGGAGGGTGAAATGGCCATTTTTCTTAGTTTAGGAGGGTGAATAGTGGAGTGCCACAGAGATCTGTACTGGAACCAGTATATTTAACAAACTTATAAATGATCTGGAAATTGGAACAAGTGAGGTGATTAAATTTGCAGATGACACAAAACAAAAGTTCTTAAAACACATGCAGAGGGAGGCTTGGGATGAGCATGTGAATCCAAAGAGAGAAATTGATGCATTCATTTGGTTATCACTGAAGGGAACTGCAGTGGTTTCATGTAGCTCCAGGGAGGATTTGTCCAGGGGATTCCCAAGATGGATATGTTATTAGGATAGCAACAAATAAATATAGCCTGATTGAAGTTAGAGCTCCAAGATTTGGAAGGATCTGGAAAGACACACCACCAACCAGCAAAAATCTTCGAGAACAAGAACTCATTAAAGGCTTCCCTACCTGTCTGTGCACCAGAAAAGACCAATGATTACCTGATCATAACTCTATAAGGTTCTTCTGCTCTATTCCTTTAACACATGGGGTAAAATTCACTAATGTTCTAGACAAGGGCTCAAAAGGACAGTACTCTTAAGTTATTCACTTTATATGCATATTTCTTCCAAACACTGAGAAGTTGGCTTATTTTCCCAGCAGTCTACAAATATGTCCTTGTGGCTTTTAAACAGCTACCCTTCATTAACGCTTTATTCCAATGGGGTCACTGGTAAAACATGAGGGGAGGGAAGGTCCTATTCAATCCTTCTTTTAAGAAACTCTGACACTTTGATCTTCCCTGAAGGTCATGTGGTTAGGCTGAACACAACCCTATTGCCTCAGGTACATTAGATAGATTGTGAGCCCACCGGGGCAGACAGGGAAAAATGCTTGAGTACCTGAATAAATTCATGTAAACCATTCTGAGCTCCCCTGGGAGAACGGTATAGAAAATTGAATAAATAAATAAATAATTCCACTCAGACTTGATCTGTGTACAAAGCTAGCTTGCATGCCTTAGATTCCAGAGTAGTGCATTCCTCTTCTCCCCCAAACTTTAAAGGCTATCAAGGATATCACCATAATAAGGAAGATAGGACATCCCAATAGCAAGGTTGCAATAGAGACTGTAGTGGACCAGGTGTCCTTAAATACACAGCAGACAGATTTTAAAAATTACAAATTATCCATGTCAATTGCTGAGCAAGTTATAAATAGGAATGATGAACATTGTTTGAATTGTCTGTATGTAAATGCCAGAAGCCTAAGAAACAAGATGGGAGAGTTAGAATATATTGCACTAACAGCCTGTTTTACAAAGCCAAGCTAGCGGCTGCTGCGCGGCAACATCCCCAAAGCCCTTTAAATCTTTATGGGCTTCGGGGCCGTTACTGCGCAGCAGCCGCTAGCACAGCTTTGTAAAACAGACCCTAAATGAAAAGATAGATATCAGAGATAGGCATCTCTGAGGCCTGGTAGAAGGAAGTTTGTTGCTCAGCGTTGGCGTTCAAAGTCGTCTGCTCCTCAGTGTTTTACAAATTTCTCTTCATTTGATTCAGTCGGTTGGTTTCAACCATGGACCCCTGATTAAGGTAAACATATATGCCGAAACACGGACCATGTAGGGTCCTTTGCTCCAATTCATCAACTGAAGTCCATTATACTGCCACACCATCTGTCTGTTGATTTATTGCATTTGGTATTATCATCTTCAGCTATCACCAGCGACATTTGCACATATCTGGAACTATTTGCTGCCCTTCTTGAATTAGTGCCAGTTACAGTTGTGAGGAACATTTGCCACTTTCATCAGACTAGTATTTTTTATCATTGTTTTTAATTTTTAATTATTGCCAATAAACCTAGGACTTGACAGTTTTTAATTACCTAGGACCTTCCCGGTTTTAATTACCAGAATTTGTTTGTTGTTATTCAAAAATACCATCCTGGAAGCCCAGATTAGATATATACCAAGTATTTTAAAAAATGAGAAAGAAGACCAACCAGCAGGGAAGATAACCTTGCTTTACTCTTTTCCAAGGCCCCATTGACTAGGGAGAGCTCTGCATGCCCTCTGTTCAGTTTGGCAGAAAGAAGAGAATAGATATTTTTCTCTCCAAAACAGCTCTTCATATAATTTTTATATCATAACTCCTGCCTTTCTTCCAAAGTAGACAAACTGACATCTTGGATGGCATCAACTATCAAAATGCACAATAGTTATACTATTATTCAGGGACTGAGGTAAGTGGTACCTCCTGTCACAATAATTAAAATACCTAAAGGATCAAGTATCATATTTATAATAATATACTGCTCATTAAAATTTGAATGGCTTACAGTATTACAAGGGCACTTAGGGGTCACAAATAATTCATTTTAATACCCAAAAGCACCTGACAATGCTTTTTTTAAAGTTAGATATAAAAAAATATGATGTGTTTTGCCACATAAATTAACAGTTTGCTACTTACTGATTTAGTGACAAAGCTGGTGTTTTTGCAAATACAGGGCTGATAGCAAAATAACTTCACACATTTGGGGTTTATTCACAGGTGGCCTAGGAATTTAAAAATATAGTACGCAACAGTAAGTGACAATTTAAAAAAGTTCAGAACTGTAAAATAATGGGATTCTGAAAAGAAACTCCCTCCCCCCCCCAATGAAATATCTGCAATTGAATCTTATGCAGTAATATTAACAGCATTGCTGACTTCGCCCCAACACCTCAAAAATAGCTGGTTTAGGCTACAATTTTCTGAGGTAAAGGTATGACGTATATTTACATGCACTCTTGTGGTGATGACCAAAACAATTATGGAAAACCTTGCAAAAACATTCAACACCTATGTAGAAAATGAGCCATACCAGAACACCACTAATTTCCAGGAGTCACATATTATTGCTAATGTGTCAATGCACATGGGAGCCAACTTTTCAAAATTATCCTCCCTCCCCGGCCACCACCACAAAAGAAATAGTCTTACATTTTGCAGAACTTGAAGGTGAGGAGAGCTCACCTCAAACTGAGATGATACCACAAAAACCCAGTGCACTGAGAAGCAGCAAACTCTTACGCTAATGGCCAGAGGATTCTGCAAAAACACACTTAGAACCTATAAATCAAGCTTGTCATGCTATTACAGAACTGAAAGAGCTCAAACAGCAACCCTATCTATGAAGAGGCAGTACTTCAATAATTATCATACTGAACATAAAAACATAAGAATTGCCATCAAGCCCAGTATCCTGTTTCCACCAGTGGCCAACCCTGGCCTAAGTACCTAGCTAGATCCCAAGTACTAAAACAGATTTTATGCTTCTTGTCCTAGGAATAAGCAATAGATTTCCCCGAGCCATCTCAATAATGGCCTATGGATTTTTCTTTTAGGAAATTATCCAAGCCTTTTTTAAACCCCGCAAAGCTATCTGATTTCACCACATTCTCCGGCAACGAGTTCCATAGTTTAATTACATTTTGTGAAGAAATATTTTCTTCGGTTTGTTTTAAATCTACTTTGGTAGCTGTATCGCATGCCCCCTGTCCCAGTATTTTTGGAAAGAGGGAACAAGCGTTTCACATCTACCCTTTCCACTCCACTCAGTATTTTATAGACTTCTATCATATCACTCCTTAACCATCTCTTCTCCAAGCTGAAGAGTCCTAGCTACTTTAACCTCTCCTCATAGGGAAGTCATCCCAACCCTTTTATCATTTTTGTGGTCCTTCTCTGTACCTCTTCTAATTCCGCTATATCTTGTTTGAGATGGGGTGACCAGAACTGCTTGCAGTATTCAAGTTGTGGCCATACCATAGAGTGATACAAGGTATTATAATAATAATAAAATAATAACTTTATTTTTGTATACCGCAATACCACAAAACAGTTCAGAGTGGTTTACAGGAGAAGAGACTGAACATATGCAGCAAAATACAGCAAGTTAGATTTCAGGTGTATAATATAACCAGTAGTAATTACAAAATAATCCGATAACAGTTGCAAGGGAGAGCAGAAAGAGGAGAGAAAAAACCGGGGGAGAAGAGGTAAGTAGATTAGAAGGGAGAGGAAGGGAAGGAAGGGAGGCGGGGTAGAGATTAGTGAATTGGGGGGGAGGGAGTTAGAGAAATTTATCAAAGAGGTATGATTTGAGAGATTTCCTGAAGAATAGGTAAGATGGGGCAAGAGAGATGAGGGTGGTCAGGCAGTCAGTCCATTTGTCAGCTTGGAAAGAGAGGGTTTTGTCCAGGAATCTTTTGTAGATACATCCTTTTGGGGAGGGGTAGGCAAACGGGTGGGCATTGCGTGTACGGTTGAAGCCTGGGAAAACAAAGTGGTGTGACAGGTATATCAGGGATGAGCCGATTAAGGTTTTGAAGCAGAGGTAGGCGAATTTGAAGATGACCCTTGCTTCAATTGGAAGCCAATGAAGTTTTCTGTAGAAAGGGCTAACATGGTCTGACTTCTTGAGGCCATAGATGAGGCAGATGGCGGTGTTCTGAATGAGTCTAAGACGTTTAATGGTTTTCTTGAAGGAACCCAAGTAAATGATGTTACAGTAATCCAGGGTGCTTAAGATTAGGGATTGGACCAGCAATCTGAAGGTGGGGAAATCAAAGTAGTGTTTAATAGAACGGAGTTTCCAAAGGGTGGAAAAGCATTTTTTGACCTGGGCATTGGTATGGTCTTCAAAGGTGAGGCAGCGGTCCAGGATGACTTTGAGAATTTTAATGGTGGGATTGATTGGATATGTTAGCCCGTTAAGTTGCAGGGTGGTGGTCGTTAGTTTGTGGTTGGGACTTGCAAGGAAAAATTTGGTTTTTTCTGGGTTTAGTTTCAGTTTGAAGCGTGCGGTCCAGTGTTCAACCATGGTGAGGACAGTTGAGATGTATAGTTCTGTCTCTTGTGACAGTGAGGTAATAGGGATGATGATAGTAATGTCATCTGCGTAAATGTAGGATTTCAGGTTTCGGTTCGATAACCCAATGAAGCTAGATAGATATTGAACATGGAAGGAGATAGGGGGGAACCTTGGGGAACTCCACAGGGGTTGCACCAGGTATGAGAGAAGGTTCTGTCGTTGTGGACTTGGTAGGAGCGGTTTTCAGCTTTGTTTTCCATTCCTTTCCTGATAATTCCTAACATTCTATTTGCTTTCTTAGCCGCCACCGCCGCACATTGAGTTGAGGGTTTCAATGTATCCTCAATAATGACACGTTGATCCTTTTCCTGGGCAGTGACTCCTAACATAGAACCCAGCATCACGTAACTATAAGAGGGGCCTTAGGTATGCACTGGGAAGAAGGCCTAATATTCTGGTTGGCACAGGTGCCTAAGGCTTCTTCAATGGGAAAGGCCTTAGGCATCTGGGCCAATTGGAGCTTTAGGCCCCTCCCAGGTGCATCCCAGAATGCACCGGGAAGGGGAAAGTCCACCATTTTGGAGTGGCGGGCCTACCAGCTGGAAGTGGAGAAGGCAAGACTTTTTCCTTCACTTAGAGCTTTATACTTCCCTCCTATTCAATATATTCATTAACGACCTGGAGGCAGGAACAAAATGTGAGGTTATTAAATTTGCGGATGACACCAAACTATATCGCAAGGTCAATAACATGGAGGATTGGGAAGATCTCCAAAAAGATCTGACAACACTGGAAAAATGGGCCAAAAAGTGGCAAATGAGTTTCAACATAGGGAAATGCAAGGTCATGCATATAGAGAAAAAAACCCCAATGTTCACTTACAAAATGGGGGGATCAGCGCTAGGGGTGAGCGACCTTGAAAGAGACCTGGGAGTGATGGTAGACACAACATTGAAGGCGTCGGCGCAGTGTGCCACGGCCTCAAGGAAAGCAAACAGAATGTTGGGTATCATTAAAAAGTGTATCACGACCAGGGCAAAGGAAGTCATATTGCCACTGTATCGTGCTATGGTGCGCCCGCACCTGGAGTACTGTGTTCAGTTCTGGTCGCCGTACCTCAAGAAGGACATGGAGGTACTTGAGAGGGTCCAGAGAAGAGCAACTAAGCTAATAAAGGGCATGGAGGACCTCTCATATACTGACAGACTGAAAAAGCTAGGGCTTTTCTCCCTGGAAAAGCGGAGACTTAGAGGAGACATGATAGAAACCTTCAAGATCATGAAGGGCATAGAAAAAATAGACAGGGACAGATTTTTCAAATTAAGGGGATCAATAAGTACAAGGGGGCACTCAGAGAAATTGAAAGGGGAGAGGTTTAGAACAAATGCCAGGAAGTTCTTTTTCACACAGAGGGTGGTGGATACATGGAACGCGCTACCAGAGGATGTGATAAACAGGAGCACGCTACAGGGGTTCAAAGAAGCTTTGGATAGGTACTTGGAAGACAAAGGGATTGAGGGGTACAGATAAGAGTAATAAGAGTAGAGGTAGATTATAGGGATGGGATTAGAGGTAAGTTACAAAATTAATCAGGGACCACTGTTCAGGCACTAGGCCTGATGGGCCGCTGCGGGAGCGGACCGCTGAGCAAGATGGGCCTCTGGCCTGACTCAGCGGGGGCAACTTCTTATGTTCTTATGTTCTTAAAGCTCAGACCCACAAATTCTATAAATGGTGCCTAAAGTTAGGCACCCAATTGTGCACCCAGTTATAGACAAGGGTCAGTTACACACATAACATAATTGGTACCAATAATTGGTGTTAACAAGTACAAATTGGCACTAATTAGCAGTTGCATGCATAACTGACTTACATCCCTATTATGTAGACTGAATGTCAGTGGTATACCTAGTATATTTGACACCCTGGGCCAATCATTTTTTAACACCCTCTTCTATAAAAAAATTATTTTTAGTAATAATTCACAAGTTGCACAAGAGTGCACCTAGGAAAATGCAGCATCTTAAACACTGCAATGAGCACTAGAACATTAATGTACCCATTGTAAAACTAAACAAGCCAGATTAGTACAGATGAATCCTGCAAAGTCAATGCTAACAGAAAAACCATGTCCTTTTCATACACACAGAACACAGATACAACCTCATCCAGTATGAAATAAGTAATCACAAACTAAAAATAGAAATATGTTAAGAAAAGTTAAATTGAACCGCCAAGAGGTCAGACTCTGCATACAATGCATCACCACAGAAACAGAAACAGTGACACATGTCCCCTAATAATGTGCAAAATATAAACTAAACTAAACTAAACCTTAAGTTTATATACCACATCATCTCCACGGAAGTAGAGCTCGGCACGGTTTACAAGAACTTAAAAATGAGAAAGGGTAGGAAAAGGTTTACATAAGTTTATATGTTGGGTGGAAAAGTAAGGGAAAAAGAAATTACATGTTAGAGAAGAGCCAGGTTTTTAGTTGCTTGCGGAATAAATAAAGCAGGTATAAATATAGCAGGTATAAATTTGAAAAAAACCTTTCAGTTACAATCACCACTTTACAAATAGAAATAAAACAAACAAATGGAAGATAAGAAAATATAATTTTATTGGACTAATACATTTTTCAGATAGCTTTCAGATGCCCAAACCTCCTTCCTCAGATATATTACTACTACTACTTCCTCATATACCTGAGGAAAGGAGTTTCGGTTTCTGAAAGTTTGTAAAAAATGTATTAATATTAATCTAATAAAAAGATTACCTTATTTCCATTTTCTATTTATAAACGTTTATCAATACAGCTACAATACTACTTTATTCTAAAGCAACAACAAAAAAAAAATCTTTTTTCTTCCTTTTGTCATCTCTGGTTTATGCTTTCCTCGTCTTCTCTTCACTTTCTTCTTTCCATCCAGTGTCTGTCCTCTCTCTCCCTTCCATGCAACATCAGCCCTCTTTACCCATTCCATCTACTGTCTGCCCTCTCTCTCTCCCTTCCATCTGGTGTCTGCCCTCTTTCTCTTCCATATGATATCTTTTCTCTTTCTATGTCCCTTCCATAAACTGTCTATCTTGGCCCCCTCTCTCTTTTATACATGATTCATTTCAGCTTCACTCCCTCTCCATTTTTCTTTCTGTCTCCACCCCCTCTCCAATGCTCTGGCATCTCTCTCTTCTCCTTTCCCTCTTTCCTTCCTTCCACCCCACCCCATCTCTCTCTTCTCTCTCCCTGTCATTCTCCCTTCCCCCCTCCATCCTCTGGCATCTCCTCTCCTTCTCCCTCTCTTCCTTTCCCATGGTCTGGCATATCTCTCTCCTCGTAAACACCAAAAAGTCTAACAGGACAGAGAACCCATGGGTAGAAAACAGTAGAAAAGGAAGTGGGAACGGACAATGAACATTCCACTGAAGATCACTGATGTAAAACCAACTTGTTTATTTTCAGAAAATCCAAGCTAAAAGCCCACTTTTTTTAAAACTGCTTTCAACTCTTAACTCCTACTCACTGCTGTCAGATACCTACACCCATTGTATCATTTCCTCTACCAGAATCTCTCCACCCCTGAGATGTCCAGTCTGTCTGTCCAAATTAGATTGTAAGCTCTTCTTAGCAGGGACTGTCTATTGTATGTTGAATGTACAGTGCTGTGTACGCCTTTCAGCGCTATAGAAATGATAAAATAGTAGTAGTAGTAATGAGGGTAGTTTCCAAAAGTCATTTACCTGGGTAAATAGAATATTTGGAAATTCATCACTCTTTGAGTTTGAGAGACAGTCAGAATATATTTTCTGCCTTGAATACAGCTGCTCTTTGCCACCCCTGAAAGCTGTCATCCTAGGCAACTTCCTAGTCTGCTTAATGGTTAAGTCAGCCCTTGTAACTCAACTAGGGGAGGAGTAATGACTCGTATATCAACCAGAAAGTCCTTTCATATTTGTTATCTGCTGCTGCTTTTATTTAAAGAGAGTAATTTTGTTACAGGGCATCTAGGCAGGGAAGGCATTTGGGCACATATATCTATGTGCATTCATAAAGTTATACTTCTTTTGAGGCATAAGATCCAGCTCTTTGGGTTTCCAGTATTAGGCAAGCTGCTTCACTGTGTTCAGGGAGGGGTATTCTGTTTGGTACCCCCAATCATTTGCTGTGTGCATATGCCAGTAAGAATCAGGGGTGTGTTTTGTAAGATACATGCATAAGTGTCAATTCTAGCACCACTCTGCCCATTCTGTAAACTGTACCATGTACAGATATATCGCACAAAAGTAAGTGCTGTGTTTTCCTAGACCCTATTTTTATGCATGAATATTCTTTGGAAATTTTATAAGCACGTACCTGCCAGTGTAAAAGACTGTTTTAAAAGCTTAAGGCCCAGATTTACTAAAAGGTAGCGATTCAATTCACTAAAAGATAGCGATTCAATTGGCCGATTATGGGCCGATTTTGAAACAGCGATTGATTCACTACCTTTTTTGCATGCAAATGATTTGCACAGAGGTGCAAATGATTTGCATGCAAACTCCACAACTCAATCGCTCACTGAGCGATTGAGTTGGGGCAGCCCTGACAGGAGAAGCAACCTCCTGTCACTGCTGTCAGTGCTTCTGCTGGGTTTTTATTTATTTATTTATTTTTAATGGCACAAATATTTTGCATGACCACTTAAAAAAAAAGCCCCCATGCCCACTCCCTCCTGCCACTGACTCCGGACCCCAACTCACCTCCTCTCCCCCCTCCTCAATAAGTTGGGAGCAGGAGGGGTGCTCAGTCCCTCCTGCTCCGTAAGGCTCCTCCATGCGAATGTGGGCATTAGGCCCCGCCCCAGTGATTCACAGGGTGGGACCTAAGGCCCTGATTGGCTCAGGCACCTCAGGCCTCTCCCACGGAGGCGTGTAAGTTGTTTTAAATTGTTTTAAAAGGCTTAGTAATTGACTATGAGGAATAAAACAGGGGAAACAAATCCACAAACTCAAATACATAAAGTAAGGAGTAGAATTGTCCTAAACAGATTGATAACCACAAATTATTGAAAAAAATGTCCTTTTACTCATCTAATAGTTCAAATGACTTTATTCATCCAATAGCTCAATGACTCGACATGTACATGTTTTGGCCAACAGGCCTACTTCAGGAGTCTTGCGAGTCTTCTAAATTATATTGAGAGTTGTTTGAAAAACTGTATAACTTAGAAGACTCTCAAGACTCCTGAAGCAGGCCTGTTGGCCAAAACATGTACATGTCGAGTCATTGAGCTTTTGGATGAATAAGGTCTTTTAGTAATTGACTACACCATTAAAAACCAATTTTAAAAAATTAAAAATAATATTCAATTAAGGTTGCGCCCGGAATACTACATGGCACCTAGCAATACCAAAGTCGAGGTGCCATGTGACACCTAATGATGCCCACCTGAAAAGTAGGTGTGGATAGGATTGGAAAATAGGCATGGTTGACTTAGGCATCGCTAGGTGTCCGTGTAAGCAGCTGGTAAATTAAGTCTGGTAAAACCTGGCCTAATGTACTGGCACCTACCGCTAAGATGCCTAGTGAAACCTAAGTCTGATTAGGTGCTCCTAGGCGTAATTCTTTAAACGATGCCTAGCGATCGACTGACAATTGCACCGACCGCCATCTACAAGTCAGGTGCTGCTAAGCGCTGTGTATAGAATCAGACCCTTTGTTATGTTACTGATGATCTTTTGCAGTGCTGACAGTATTGGTAAGTTGCTTTCAACTATATAATAGTGTTTTCTAACACAAAGTTTGTTATGTGCAGACACAGAGGCACTCTTTTAACATTTTTAAAGAATGGATTAAATATTCCTTGTGATCTCGGTGACTCCAAAGTAAGCAGCCTTGTTTTCTTTTGTTGTTGTTTAAATAATGGTGTTAATGTAACCTTCTTTTTTTTCTTTTAAAGATGCTGTTGCTGTTTAGCACCTTTTTAAAGAAACAGTTGACTGCAGGCAATCCCATTAAAATACTTTTCTTGCATATGAAACTTGTGGTAGCTGTTGAGTTTAATGGGCCAGATTCACTGAGCAAACCGATCATGTACCGATCGGTTTGTGACCACTTAACTATCAAATTTCCATCCGGCCTAATTCACTTACCTCTCATGCGATCCTGCATGCAAATGAGGTGAAATGCATGCAAATTGGACAGCGACCCGATTCACTACACCAAATCTCTGATCTGACTGGGCTGGCCGATCACCTGAAGAAGCGACTGCTGGGGACCAGTCAAAAACGTCCTTCTGACTGGAAGCCCTGCCCTCTGCCCTGCAATCTCTCCTGCCTGCTTGCCCCAAATGCTGCCTTGCTCAGCCCTGCTTCGTCTTTCCATGCTCTTCTCCTGCCTGCCTAAACTGCTGCCTGCCTCGAACTGCCATGCCTGCCTGGACTCTCCCATCCTTCCCCGCAGTGCAAGCCCGTGGTTTTAACCCGGGGCTCTAAGTGGATTAAAACCACAGGCTCCATTTATCTTTTTATAGTGAGGACAGCAGCTGTCAAGAGTGGGACCAGCTTTCTAGGAGCCACACGGGTTGGGGGTCAATGGAGGCGGCGGCGTTTGGTTCAGTCTCCCCTTCCTGCCGTCCAAAGTTAAAAAAAGATCGCTGCATGCGCAATCCATGCAGGCAGATGGGGGCGTTCCTCCGATCGCCCCCATCTGCATATTTTTGTTTTAGGAATTGGTTGGACCTGCCAGGATCGGGCCCGATCTGGCAGGTTAGTGAATCCTGCCCAGTGTCCCTTGTGCATTGGTGATCTTCCTTTAATAACTTTTAAAACAATGGTGCTGCTGTCCTTCTGCAGTTTTACATATTTAATTTATGTGACATGGCAAAAAAAATTTGCACTACTTCTATTTAATACCTTAAAAAAATAAGCCTACAACTTTTGAATGGCATGTGTTTTTCCCTAAATGTTTCTTCTCTTTTTTTTAAAGATTGTAGTTCATCCCCCTCACCTTCTGTACCAGTTATTTATTTGTATGTATATACTTTATATTTAATTGTATAAAACTGTTCTGTTTTGTCCCCTATTTTTTAAATGTTCTACGCATTGAAGTATTTGACATTGCGTGTACAACAAACCTTAATAAAACTTGAAATTTGAAACTTGAAACTGATGCTGGAGTTTTGTACATTTAACATGTGTAGCATGTAAAAGGATTGCTATTCAGCTCTTTTTACATTTGCTCTTTATATGTACATAGAATCTTAAAGAGATCACTGTTCCTTGGTATTTTTAGAATTTGGTATTTGCAGCTGATTAAGCAGGGTTTTTTTCCTTCTTATCGGCACTTTTTAAGAAAGGTTTGGACAAGTTCCTGGAGGAAAAGTCCATAGTCTGTTATTGAGAGAGACATGGGGGAAGCCACTGTTTGCCCTTGATTGGTAGCATGGAATGTTGCTAGTCTTTGAGTTTTTGCCAGGTACTGATGACCTGCATTGGCCCCCGTGAGGACGGGCTGCTAGGCTTGATGGACCATTGGTCTGACCTAGTAAGGCTATTCTTATGTCTATGGTCTATTTTTACCCATTTAGACCCTGATATTATATACGGTGCCTAACTTCTAGGTGTCAGTTGGCTCAGATGTCAATCAACCACTAAGCGCCATTTATACAATTACATTTTGCGGCACCTGTGCTTGCTTAGAGGTAGGTTTTACCTAGCATAATTTACCAGCACCTTACTCAGATACCTAAGTTTACCACACCTATTTGCAGTTAGATGTCAGAAGATGCCTCGACTTAGGCATCGCTAGGCACAGCGTAGATATCGGCATGTAACTCTATCAATTAAAATAATTTTTTAACTCAGTTTTTAATGGTGTGGTCAATTATCATGCCATTTAACCAATTAAAAAAAAAACACCTTGAAGGTGTGAATAAACATGTGGTTCAAGGCGAGTATTGATGTAGTGTATCTAGATTTCCAGAGAGCTTTTGACAAAGTTCCTCATGAGAGGCTCCTGAGAAAATTAAAGAGTCATGGGAATAGGAGGCAATGTTCAATTGTGGATTAAGAATTGGTTATCGGACAGAAAACAAAGGAAAGGATTAAATGGCCATTTTTTTTCAATGGAGGAGGGCATCTGTGCTGGGACCAGTGCTATTTAACTTATTTATGAATGATCTGGAAATTGGAATGAGTGAGGTGATTAAATTTGCAGATGACACTAAACTGTTCAAAGTTGTTCAAATGCATGCGGACTGTGAAAAACTGCAGGAAGACCATAGGAAATTGGTAGACTGGGCGTTCAAATGGCAGAAGAAATTTAAAGTAGACAAATGAAAAATGATGCACATTGAGAAGAATAATCCAAATCATAATTACCAGATGCTGGGTCCACCTTAGGGATCAGCGGTCAAGAAAAAGATCTGGGTGTCATTGTGGATAATAAAATGAAATCTTCCGTCCAATGTGTGGCGGTGGCCAAAAACCAAATAAAATGCTAGGAATTATTAGAAAAGGGATTTTAAACAAGATTAAGAATGTTATAAAGCCTCTGTATCTTTCAATGGTGACCTTTTATCACATAAATCTTTAATAGTAGTCACAAGTTTATTTTCATTAGCCTGTAATATTTTCGTAATGGATGAACAAACTTGAATACCCCAAAACTTAAAACCGTTAAGTTGCCACTTAAACAGAAACTAGGTAAATAAGCCTTTAATACTTAATGCATTTAAAGGTAAAAGTTCTGATTTTGACCAGTTTATCTTAAATCAAGAGAAACATCCAAAATCATGGATAAGGTTCAACAAGTTAGGGATTATAATATCTGGCTTTGTAAGGTTCAAAAGTACATCGTCTGTATGCCAATAACTTACCGTATATACTCAAATATAAACTGAGATTTTTGGGCCAAAGAAATATCCCCAAAATGGGGGTCTTTATTTATATTTGAGTCCCCCTCTCCCAAACCCAATATTGGTATGGCGAGCTGAGCTGGGATGGGAGCAATCCCTCCCTTCCCTGAGGTGAAGTGTCGTGTCCTGTTAGCTGCCATCTTTTATGAAGGATCTCATTTTGGGAATCGGAGAAAAACCTTAAGTAATCTTGCATCTGTGTAAATATTTGCAGCAGGAGAGAGGAGCAATGGTCTTAGGCTGCCATCCTATATAGTTCAAGCTCTATCTCCCCACCCCCACCCCACCATCATGTTTCTATATTCCTTTTAGGTCAGGGTGAGAAGACAGCTGCCTAATGAAAGATATTCTGAATGCTTTTTCATAATCTCTTTTGTGTATGTGTGTGTGGCTCTCTCTCTCATTCTTCTTCATTCTCACTTCTCTCTGTCTCTCACCTATAAATTTGGTTTCTTATTTATCATTATAGTACTATGTATTCATGTCCCAGCAGAAATCAAAAATTTGCATATCCATCCCCAACAGGGTGCTAATCAGTCAACTGATTAGCGCATGAGCCCTTACTGCCTAGTAAGTAAGTGGCAGTAAGAGTTTACATGGTAAAGGTCACATAATAATAGAAAAATTAATGTGTGACCATTTTACAGCTGCGCTATTGGCCTCAAAGCGTGGGAAATCCTCCCTACTAAAAATAATGCAGGCCACATTTTAGCACAGTTTAGTAAAAGGGCCCTTTTATAATCTCTAGCCCTTAAAGTTGTTTGGCCTCCTGGAAAAGCTTAGAATAAGTAAATTAAATAAAATGGTGGAATATGTTTTGCCTTACTTATAGGTGTGAGGAATATTTCACAAAATTTTTTAAAGTTATGCCAATCTTACAGAATGTTGGTTTTAAAAGTTTTCATTTCTACACTTACATAACCATTTGTAGTTTCTACGTCCTTTTTTCTTGCTGCTAATTTACTTGGTGAGATAAATATACATAGTAACATAGTAAATGACGGCAGATAAAGACCTGAACGGTCCATCCAGTCTGCCCACTAGTTATACCCATTAAAAATGCATGCTTAAAGCTGATGCTTCCCTGTTTACTCTGGTATTTATCTGTCAAAACAACTACCTCTTATTTGTTGTATATTGTTTCTCCATTTATAATGTTCTTTACATTTTTCAATGAAAATACTAAGACACAAAAAAATGTATAAATAGGTATAAATTGATATTTTTTCACAGTCTTTTTTATAGCTTTCATTCAAATGGAATCCAACAGGCCGAAAGAAAACAGTGTTTGAGGGGCTGGCTCCCATGCAAGCATCTTTGGAAGAGTTTGAAGACAGCCCAAATAATAGTAAAACATCCTTTTTTATGAGAACAGATATTTGGGAAAATCCAATATTCAGCTGCTATTTGTCTACTGGAGGCCAAACAACTGGGGCTGAATTAACTTGTCATTGATTCACAAGAAAATAATTGTGAAGGTAACTTTGAATGACCCTGTAAGCACTTCAAAATATTAAACTTGTTGGGAGGAAGCAATTTCCAATCTGGATAAGAAGCATCCCTATTATCTCTCCCACATGTGCGGCATGGCAGAAAATTAAAACAGTTTAGGATTCTGACAAATTACTTTTTATCAGCACATTTTGCAGGCCTCCCACAATTTACACCAGGTGTGCCTGACAGCTGGAAAATGAGTTCAGAAAATAAAGGAATAAAATTGCATAATCGAAGTCTGTTTTGAGGATTAATTTTTACTATCATTTCAGCAATGTAAATTAACATATAGGAGAGAGTCACTACTTTGAATTATTTTAAATATTTCATCTCATTAACAAGAGCTTGCAAGATAAGGCATTAGATAGTAACAGTTCTTTGATGAAGCTCCAGAGTCTCAATGTGTGAATAAGGTGAAAATGCAGGGAGGAGGGTTTTAGATTTGTTAGGAACTGGGTGACATACTGGGGAAGGGGAGTCTATTCTACAAAGATGGGCTCCACCTTAATCAGGCTGGAACCAGGCTGCTGGCGTCAACATTTAAAAAGGAGATAGAGCAGCTTTTAAACTAGAAGCTGGGGGAAGGCCAACAGTCGCTCAAAAAAGCATGGTTTGGGACAAGGTATCTTTAAAAGGTATCATCATAAAAGAGAAAACAGAACATCCTGATAATGAGATTGCAATACAGGCCACAGTAGACCAGGTTTCCTTATATTCAGAGCAGGCTGATTTTACAGATTGCAAATTATCCATGCCAACTGCTGAGTAAATTGTAAAGAGATATAACAAACATTGTTTGAAATGTCTGTATGAAAATGCCAGAAGCCTAGGAGAGTTAGAATATATTGCACTAAATGAAAAGATAGATATAGGCATCTCTGAATGTGGTGGAAGGAAGATAACCAATGGAACACTGTCATACCAGTGGAGGCGTAGCGTTATATGTTAAGGAGGGCCTTGAATCGAATGGACTCAAAATTCTACAGGAACAGAAACACACCTTGGAATCCTTATGTGTAGAAATTCCGTGTGTAAGGGGGAAAAGGATAGTGATAGGAGTGTACTACCGTCTGACTAGGATGAACGGACAGATGCTGAAATGTTATCAGACATTAGGGAGGCTAACAAACAGAATTAATGGGTAATTTTAACTACCCTGATATTGACTGGTAAATATATTATCAGGGCATGCTAGGGAGATAAAATTCCTTGATGAAATCAAGGACTGCTTTATGGAGAGAGCTGGTTCAGGAACCGACAAGAGGTGAAGCAATTCTAGATCTAGTTCTTAGTGGAACACATGAATTAAGAACATAATAGCCTTACTGGGTCAGACCAATGGTCCATCAAGCCTAGTAGCTTGTTCTCACGGTGGCCAATCCAGGTCACTATTACCTGGCCAAAACCCAAGGAGTAGCAATATTCCATGCTACCGATACAGGGCAAGCAGTGGCTTCCCCCAAGTCTTCCCAGGAATTTGTCCAAATCTTTCTTAAAACCAGCTACGCTATCCATTCTTACTACATCCTCTGGCAATGCGTTCCAGAGCTTAACTATTCTGAGTGAAAAAAATTTCCTCCAATTGGTTTTAAAAGTATTTCCCTATAACTTCATTGAGTGTCCCTTAGTCTTTGTAATTTTTGATGGAGTGAAAAATTGATCCACTTGTACCCATTCTACTCCACTCAGGATTTTGTAGACTTCAATCATATCTCCCCCTCAGCCGTCTCTTTTCCAAGCTGAAGAGCCCTAACCCTTTAAGTCTTTCCTCATATGAGAAGAGTTCCATCCCCATTACCATCTTGGTCGCTCTTCTTCGAACCTTTTCTAGCACCAGTATATCTTTCTTGAGATAAGGAGACCAGAATTGAATGCAATACTCCATATGAGGTCGCACCATCCCTTTTTTAATAATTCCTAGCATCCTGTTTGCTTTTTTTGGCTAAAGCCGCACAATGGTGTGGAAGGTTTCATCGTATTGTCTACAATGATACCCAGATCTTTTCCTTGGGTGCCAATCCCCAAGGTGGACCCTAATATCCGGTAACTGTGAATCAGGTTATTCTTCCCAATGTGCATCACTTTGCATTTGTCCACATTAAATTTCATCTGTCATTTGGACGCCCGGTCTTTCAATTGGTAAGGGCGGTAAAGGTACCGGGGCCACTTGATAACAGTGATCATAACATGATCTGATTTCATATAATCCCTGGAATAGGTTTATACAGGTTTACACAGGAATAAGTTTACACAGGTTTAAAAAAGGAGCCTATGATAACATGTGGAGAGTGGTAAAAAAGAAACTTAAAGGTGCAGTTGCAGAGGTCAAAAATATATATCAGGCAAGGAAGTTATTTAACAATTCCATCCTAGAAATCCAGACTCTATATATATTCCATGCATTAAAAAAGGAGGAAGGAAGACCAAACAGCAGCCAGCATAGTTAACGAGTGAGGTGAAGGAAGCTATTAGAACTAAAAGAGAATTCTTCAGAAAGTGGAAGAAGGATCCGACTGTAAATAACTGTAAACAACTCAAGGAATGCCAAGTCAAATACAAGGCGCTAATAAGGAAGGTGAAGAGAAAATCTTGAAAAGAAGATTGCGCTGGAAGTAAAAACACACAGTAAAAACTTTTTTAATTGTATTAAAAGCAAGAAGCCGGGAAAAGAATTGGTTGGATCGCTAGATGACTGAGGGATAAAAGGGGCTCTCAGGGAAGACAAGGATATAGCGGAGAGATTAAATGAATTCTTTAACTCGGTCTTCATTGAGGAAGATGTGTGGGAGATACTGGTGCCAGAAATTGTATTCAATTCTGATGAATCAGAGAAACTCATACAAATCTCTATAACACTGGATGATGTAATAGGTCAATTTGACAAATTGAACAGTAGCAAATTGCCTGGACAAGATGGTATACATCTCAGAGTGCTGATAGAATTGAAAAATGAACTTGCAGAGCTATTAGTCATTTGTAATTTTTCTTTAAAACCAGCATGGTACCGGAAACCCGGAGGGGGGCCAATGTGATGCCAATTTTTAAATAGGGTTCCAGAGGTGATCCGGGAAATTATAGATCAGTGAGTCTGACATCAGTGCAGGGCAAAATGGTAGAGACTACTATAAAGAACAAAAAGACAGAAAATATACATAAGCATGAATTAATGAGAGAAAGCCAACATGGATTTAGTCAATGGAAATCTTGCCTCACCAATCTACTTCATTTCTTTGAAGGGGTGAATGAACATATGGCTAAAGTTGAGCCGGTTGATATCATATATTTGGATTTTCAAAAGGCATTTGACAAAGTACCTCATGAAAGACTTCTGAGGAAATCAGAAAGTCATGGAATAGGAGGTAATGTCCTTTGGATTAAGAACTGGTTGAAAGACAGATAACAGTGCTTTAAATGGTAAATATTCTCAGTGGAGAAGGGTAACAAGTGCAGTTCCCCAGGGGTCTGTGCTTTTTTACACATTTATCAATGATCTAGAGATAATTAAATTTACTGTTGACACAAAGTTGTTAAATCGGAAGAGGATTGTGAAAAATTGCAAGAGGATCTTGTGAGACTTTGAGACCGGATGTTCATATTGCAGATGATTTTTAATGTGAGCGATTGCAAAATGATGCATGTGGGAAATAGGACCCTGAACTATAGCTATGTGATGCAGGGTTCCACGTTGGGAGTCACTGCCCAGGAAAAGGAAGTAGGTGTCATTGTTCAGGATACGTTGAAACCCTCAGCTCAATGTGCGGAAACAGCTAAGAAATCAAATATATTGTTAGGAATTATCAGGAAAGGAATGGAAAACAAAGATGAAAATGAAAATGGTCTTCCTGCCAGTCAATATTCTAGATGGCTCCAACTAAAATACTGTGTTAGTGAAAAGTATATAGATCTTCAAAAACTAAAGTCCACACCTAATCTTCTTACACAAGTTATCACTATCGCCCATCTCAAGGGAGTTGCTTCTAAATGGTATGCAATACTGCGACAGATGTCTACAGTACATATATCACAGCTAATGAATGCCTGGCATATTGATTTGGAAATATCTGCTGAGGATGAGTTATGGCAGGAAGTATGGACCAGAGCATTTAGGTCCATTCAATTGGCTTCAGTCCTTCAATCGATGTACTTTCTGTTGCATCGAACCCACTGGACCGCACAGAAAATCGCTAAACTCTCTCGTACTATCTCCAATTTATGTCCCATATGATATTCCATTGTCCTCACCTTAAATTGTATTGGGACAGAGTCTAGAACATCATCTCTTCTATATTGAACATCCATGAACCCTTACACCTCAAAATCATTATTCTAGGACTAAAAGGACTGAAACACTCCCTATCTGAACATAACGCACACTTACTCATAAGAACATAAGAATTGCCATCTCCGGATCAGACCCTGGGTCCATCAAGTCTGGTGATCCACACACGCGGAGGCCCCGCCAGGTGTCTCCTGGCATGGATCAAGTCCCCATGTCACTGTATGCTTCCCAAGGGAGATGTGCACCTAATATACCCTTACCCGTGTCACTCTATGCCACTCCTAAGGAGATGTGCATTTAGTTTACTCTTAAATGCTAGAATGGTGGATTCTGCAATTACTTCCTCTGTAGCCATTAAAAACATCTTGCACTGTTGGAAGGATCTATCAAAAGTGGAATATATGGTATGGTGGAACACAGTTTGCATAACCATCAAATTTGAAAGCACCATAGCAGGAAAACGTAATGCTACTAATTCATTTCTCAAAATATGGAGCCCTGCTCAAACATACTGTACTTTAGACCATTGACACACAGTATTTTTGGATAACTTAATTTATGTCATGCGGTGATGCTTGCTGAGAATCTCTTCCATTCTTTGCATGTGCAACATCAACAAAACATGTATACTGAATTGTTATATCTGTTTTACATGAGATATCTGGTTGTATGGTATTGCCTTGTTTACGTTAATTTCTTGTACAGCTGAAATGTATCATGTCCTAATCAATATTTGTATATTTGGTTCTTTCTCTATATGTTATTATTATAAATTTAATTTAAAAAAATATTAAAAAAAAGAAAATGTTCATGGAATCCTAATATTAAGGGACAAAAGTACAACATGTGATCCAGCATCCCTACATCAAGATGACAGTGCCAGCATCTATTAGACTTTAAACTATCTAATTTTTGCAAACGAACAGGGGTCCAAAAAATCCTATATAACAGAAAAAACAGTGGTTCTCTTTGGAACTATACTGCAACCCAAGTCCCTAACTTCTACAGATGAGAATAAATTACTTCTTGTAATGACTGGGATTGCTATACAAATGATCACAAAAAACTGGAAGAATTGCGATAGACTGAATCACACCTTTTGGTGGGAATCCCTGCGCTTGTGTTATTGATACAAACAGATGAATTCAGAAATAAAGGGTTATGGTAAAAATTTTAATAAGATTTGGGGCCCTTTAGCAAATTTTGTATCCACCAATTAATAGTCGAAACCTTCCATTTTATTGAGTTTTACACATATCCGGATTGGGAGAGGGGGGGGGGGAAAGGATGTTTATATTATTATTGTTAGTAATAAGTGCTGTTATTTGGTGCCAATTGTTGTATTTTTGTATGCACTTTGTATGTTATTAAAATGAATAAAGACTTAAAAAGAAAAAATTATACACTTCCCCCTCCTGATTCGTGGTTTTAGGACTCGTGATTTCAATTATTCGTGATTTCCTCTAAAACGGAATCACTCTCACCTCCCTCCTGCCTCCCGGATCTCCCTGGACCTTTCCTGGTGGTCTAGCGGTCTTTCAGGGCAGGAGCGGGAACTCACGGCAGCCATTTTGGATGATTGATCTGCACAGGGCAGGAACATAGGAAGATTGCTCCTGCCCCGAAAGACCGCTAGACCACCAGGTAAGGCTCGAGATGCTGGGGGAAGGCGGGAGGGAGGTGGTGATAGGTCAGAGTCGGCCCATAAGTTATTCACAAATTTTTAATATTCGCGGGACGGGTCTGCCCCTAACCCCCACAAATATTGAGGTAGGAGTGTAATGCCCTTGTATCACTCTATATTATAGCCACACCTTGAATACTGTGTGCAATTCAGGCCACCGTATCTCAAAAAAGATATAGTGGAATTAGAAAAGGTACAAAGAAGGGCAACAAAAAAGATAAAAGGGATGGAACGACTTCCCTATAAGGAAAGGCTAAGGCTCTTCAGCTTGGAGAAAAGATGGCTCAGGGATGATATGATAAGGGTCTATAAAATACTAAGTGGAGTGGAAAGGCTAGATGTGAATCATTTGTTTATTTTTTCTAAAAATACTAGGACTAGGGGGCATGCGATGAAGCTACTAAGTAGTAGATTTAAAACAAACCAGATAAAATATTTCTTCATACAATGTGTAATTAACCTCTGGAATTTTTTGGTAGAGAATGTGGTGAAATCAGTTAGCTCAGGAGGTTTAATAAAGGTTTGGATAAATTCCTAAAAGGGACATCCATAGGCCATTATTGAGATGGCTCGGGGAATTCCACTGCTTATTCTTAGATAAGCAGCATAAAATCTGTTTTATTACTTGGAATCTAACTAGGTACTTGGGATCTGGGTTGGTCACTGTTAGAAACAGGATGCTGGGCTTGATGGACATTCAGTCTGTCCCAGTATGGCAATTCTAATGTTCTTAAAAGCCAATGGTAATAGAAAACTGAGTCACAATTAATCATGCAAACATTGTCCATGTAGATCTGTGCACTAGTGACAAGTCACTAGTAGTCCACATTTTAAAAAATTCCTTTGTTTTTCTCCTCCTTTCCTTTGTTCCCCTTTCTCTTCTTTCCTCTCCTTCTTTTTCCTTCTGCAACTTTCTTTTTCTCCTCTTTCCTTCTATCCCCACCATTATCCTTAGATCATCAGACATTTATAGAAATATTAATAGTATTCCAGAACAGAAACCAAAGGTAATATACTATAGGTAGCTCCAAAAATAGGATGGATAATAATAACAATACTATATTTACTACAATACTATATATACTATAGGTAGCTCCAAAAATAGAGTGGATAATAATAACAATACTATATTTACTACAGTACTATATATACTATAGGTAGCTCCAAAAATAGAGTGGATAATAATAACAATACTATATTGTAAGGTTTCCAAACCTATATGGGTATAGTCAGTACAGAGCAAAATCCACTGCAGTAAGCTAGACAATTTGTAAAAATGAGGAAAACTATACTAGATGTTAATTTGAGGAAATCTTCCCTAGACTATAAAGGCATCCAATCCTAAAGCAGTAAAGCCTGCTCCTGAAGAGGTGTCCCTTGAAAGCAAATGGGACAAAAATTATTGGACGGCTTGTACAGTATCAAAATATTTAGGGCTCCTTTTACTAAGGTGCGCTAAACGAAAAATACTAACACAAGCTCTGTGGAGACGTTAGCGTTTAGCGCGTGCGGCATTGTAGCACGTGTTAAGTGCGTGCTAAAACCGCTAGCGCACCTTAGTAAAAGGAGCCCTTAGTTTGCCCCTGGCTGGGTACAATAAAGAAAATTTCAATTTCTGCTGAAAGTGTTTTGTGCATCTGGGTGGAAATTTTCTGCACTGAAACTTCAGCAAAGTAATCCTGAAAGCACAAGATCCTGTTACTCTTATATTCTCAAGGCTGATAGAATTGCAGCTTCGTAAGTAAAATTTAACAGTTTAAAAATAACCACCCTTAGCCTCTTAAAACCATCTCTTTTGGGCCCCAACTGTTGAACTATCTCAATACACAAAGGCCCAGCACAGAATGGCAGTGATAGTTCCCTGATGATTAAACCTTCAAGAAATCTACGCCGTTCTAGATCAGTTACTGATTCATGGACTCCCACAAGGCAAAGATTGCTCCTGTGTGCCCAGTTCTTTAGATCATCGAGTTTTTCCTCTGTTACTTCAAGCCTTTTATGCAGTACAGCTCTTTCTCTGCTAGAGTTATGCACGCTGTCCTCCAGTTCAGCTACATAGACCTGGAATGTCCCAATGTCTGTATGAACAGAGTCCATTCTTTTGTCCAAAGACTATCTTGTCAAACAGCAGCTGAAATTTTTTTTATTCCAGGAGCATTCCATTAGTGCTGCAATTTCATGTCAAATCTCTCAATTGATGACACCAGTGAGCATGCTGCATCCGCCTTCTTTATGTCCACCACACGGAGCTTATCCCAATCTCTCTGAGGAAGATTAGACGCCATCAAAAAAGGAAAGTACAAATGAGCAAAGCTGCAAAATGTTTCTTGCTATTTTCCCCTCTATATTTTACTGAATAATTTAATGATTGCTGGTTGTGAAGAGGGTGATCAGCATTTCGGGCCTGAGAGCTAAGGAGCTACCCTCCTGCTTATTCTCGTGATGGCACTAGCAGTTACTGGGTTTACTTTTAAAGGGGATGGTGGTGTCAGAAACAACTCATTCACTACCCCTCTTTCCTAATCAAAGCTCCAGTCTCCTCAGATCAAAGTCTCCTACCCCCTGGTTCAAATCCCCAACCTCCTTATCAAAGCTTTAACTTCCCTAACTCCTGACATCCCTAACTCCTGACACCCTGAACATGAAACCTCCCACATCCCTGACTTCTTATCAGCAACCAGAGATTTCCTTGATGGCTATAAGGAAGTCAGGATTGATCCCCAGTTGCTCCTGTTTATTATCATCAAGTTCAAAATGGTGCTGAAATCCCTCTAGTGCTAGTCTTATGGTACTTACCATTAGGGGTTAAACTGCTAAATAAGGAAGAACTCTCTTATTTTGGTAATTTGACCCATAGCAGTAGTACTTCAAGACTACTGTTAAAAAGATTTTGGCAACATTTTGTACCCAGGTTTGATGGGGCAGGAGTGACTTGAGATTGTACCTTCAACTCCTCTCCACTGGCCTCCATGGAAACCTCTGGTATGGGCTGGAGGGAGGCTAGACAGCTGAGAACATTCATGTTGGAAGGCTGTTAGATGGGAGGGTATGCATTATGATGGTTGGATGGGGAATTTGATTTGTGGGGTGAAGGGATTTGATCAGGAGATTGGGTGATGATTTGGATGACAAGGGTTGCAATTCTTCCAGCACTGGTCCCTTTTAGAGACTTTCAGAGAGGAAATATAAGCACAAAGATGGCATTATCATTCCATGTATAATGTGGCCTATGAGGTCAATACAAGTTGCATTACTAATTTTGCATAATGAGCTGCTTTGCTTGTATTTCTATATTTGGCATCTCATTATTAATAATAATACTGTAATAACTTTATTTTTGCATCCCGCAGTACCTTGCAGTAGAGAATGACACTGGGAAAAAATTTATCACCGTTCCTGCCGCATCCCCTTGAGCTCGTCCCCATCCCTCCTCAGTCCCCGCGAGCTCAGTCCCTATCCCTGCCCTGCAAACTGTCAGATCCCACCTGCACAAGCCTAGAATAGTTATGATTTTATACTGAACTTATTTTATTAAAGTATAAAAAGAGACTATTCTGTACAGTTGTCATTTATAAACACAAATAATACAGAGCAAGGATCAACAAAACCTCTGTCTCCCCTCCCTTTCACAAATATCCCCTCCACTATTATGAAAACTAAACAAACCAAATTACTACAGAATGCTACATAGAAAAATCAAGCTAACAGAATACTTCAGTCACACATGGCAGGAATAGTGTTAGGGGAGAGCAACTAGGGCAACTGCCCCCTGGTCAGAGAGAGAGCCCTAAGCCAGCTGGAAGCTAAAGAAGCACAGCCTGGGCTTTGCGGTTCCCAGTTATGTCTAATACCAGCTCTAGCAGGATACATATTTCAAATCTGAAATATTCTAATCACAAAATATAAAATAAATTTTTTTTCTACCTTTTGTTGTCTGGTAATTTTATTCTTCAAATCATATTGGTTTTGGGTTCCTTCTGTCTTCATCATGGCATGGCTGGCCCCTGAAGATAAAATAGGCCAAAGAGGAGCTGGGGAGAAGATGCCGAGCCTGACAAGGGTGCAATTTTTATACCACAGGAGCAAGACTTTTCACCGCTCCCATGGGGCGGTGAAAGGTCTTATCCCCATTCCTGCGGTAAACCAGTTGCAAATGCCCCCATTACTACGGATGTACTGCGGTAACCACAGTTTATCATGGTGAAGGGTCCCCCTGCCATTCTCTACCTTGCAGTTCAGAGCGGTTCACATCAAGAAAAGCTGCAAAAATGCATCATCATTTTTCATAAGATGAAAATGATTAAACAAATTTATCAAATAAATGAGTTTCCAATGGTCGTCTAAATGTTTGATATGAAAGGGAATTCAGAATCAGATCACTTAAAGTTTTGTTCCATTTACCAGCTTGGAAAGATAGTTTTGTCAAGGAATCTTTTAAACATGCAACCTGCCCTTGCTAAACACTCCAATGACCTGTTCTTGAACAGATCCAAAAACCTCATCTATCCTCATCCTTCTTGATCTATCTGCTGCTTCTGATACTGTTGATCACCACCTACTCCTTGATATGCTGTCCTCACTTGGATTTCAGGGCTATTTTTTGGTTTTCTTCATATGTCTCTCATCCAACTTTTAGTGTATGTTTTGGTGGATCCTCCTCCACTGCTATCCCACCATCAGTTGGTGTACCTCAGGGCTCTGTCTTGGAACCTCTTCTTTTTTCCATCTATACTCATTCGCTTGATGCTCTGATCTCCTCCCATGGTTTTTCAGTATCACCTTTATGCAGATGACTCCCAGATCTATCTCTCTACTCCAGAAATTTCTAGAAGAATCCAGACCTGAGTCTCAGCCTGCCTGTCTGACATTGCTGCCTAGATATCTCATTGCCATTTAAAACTGAACATGGCCAAGACTGAGCTTATTTTTCCTCTTAAACCCACCTCTCCTCTTCCCCTATTCTCTATTTCTGTGGATAACACTCTCATCCTCCCTGTTGTGTCAGCTCACAACCTTGGGGTTTGACTCCTCTCTCTTTTTCTCTGCACAAATCCAACAGACTGCTAAAGCCTGTCATTTCTTCCTCTATAATATCACCAAAATCTGACCTTTCGTTTCTGAACACACTACCAAAATCCTTATCCACACTCTTATTACCTCTTGCCTAGATTACTGCAATTTGCTTCTCACAGGTCTTCCACTAAACCATCTTTCTCCCCCTTCAATACGTTCAAAATTCTTCTACAAGACTTATATTCCACCAGTGTCACTCTGCTCACATTAACCCTCTCCTCAAATCACTTCATTGGCTCCCTATCCATTTCCACATATAGTTCAAACTCCTCAGTAGCTCTTCTCTCTCCCTTTACTCCTCCCCAGGAACTCCATTCATTGCATGTCTCTTATATGTACCCTTCTCTACTGCTAACTCCACTCAGTCCCTTCTATCTTGCTGCACCATATGCCTGGAACAGACTGATTAAGTACATCAAACTCCATTTCTGGCAGTGTTCAAATATAGGCTAAATGCCCACTTTTTCGAGCACTAGAGAAATGAAAAATAGTAGTAGTAATAGTAACCTACAAAAATGAGTGCTAAGAGCAAATAACAAATGATTTTTGACATTCTCCTTCTCAGCCAACAGACACAAGAGAAGCTCCCATTCGAACTTCGTTTCCCCCCCAGTTAGAGGATGCAAACTGAAAAAACACCATGAACACCTTTTCTCACATCAGGCAGCTTTATGGGGTAAAGATCTAGAATTGCTCTCGCCCACCACTTATGAGGAATTCAGGAAGCGCCTAAAAACACTCCTGTTCCGGAAGTATCTAGACAGCTGACCTGTTCTTCTCATCCCCCTCTATAACGGTTCTCTCACCCAATCTCCCTCTTGCTTTCACTTTCCTTAAGTTCTCTCATTTTGTACTTTTATTGTTCTTTTGTAAACTTCACGGTACTGCGGTATATAAACTGTTATTATTATTATTATTTAACATATTATTTGATATAATAATTGGATTATTAATTTAATGCATGTTAATAATTGTGGTCCTAAATAGACAAAGATGTATAAACAGTGATTTTAGAAAAGGTGCTACTTATATATGTGGAAGCAGCAATATAGAGAAATCTTAATGGAGCATGAGTGGTCCTTCTAAGTATATCCTATGTTGTAATTTACAGCGAGATTCACTGAAAAATCTCCATGTTGATATTTACACCTGCTTCAATTCATACATAACTCTAAGCTACTCTTTTGGACCTGGAGTTTGAAGAAATACTGGGAAAGGTGGGTGTGGAGGGTGGCATAATACCTCTTATGAGTTTACAACTACCTCCAGTATACAAGTTTCAGTTTCAGAATTTGGCTCCATGACTGGCTTTCCTTCCCTTTTTATAAAATCTTCCACTGGGAGTCATTTATATTATGACACCCCTTCGCCCCCTGAAGGGGGAGGAAGAAGTGTGGTGGTGTGGAATAATTGTACACCTCTTTGTGGGTGCCTGCAGTTTTGTGGGGACAGACATATATATTCACTGTGCCTGCTCAGTATGTATTTTTGGGAGAAGTTTGCTTACAGCATTTTGTGTGTTGGGGGGGGGGGGCTGCACCGAGGTGTCTGGAATGACTGAAAAGGGGTGTGTGTGAACTGTTTGTGGGGAGGTGGATTGGAAGATTTGGATGGCGCCTGCGTCTTTCAATGGCGCGGCGTGTGTGAGCGTGCCAGCGCGCGTGTGGGAGGGAGGGGCCGCACGTTCGCAGGTGGACCCGCGCCCCGGTGGGCACGCGCCACACCGTGCGAGCGGTTGGACGCGGCTCGCGCCGCAGTGCCGTGTTTGGATATGAAACGAGCTGGTGGGGGAGGGTGAGCCGCGCTGCCTGCAATTGTGTGTGTGTGTGTGTGAGAGAGAGCGAGCGAGCGAGCGAAATCAACCGTCACAGAGTCATCGCCTCCACCCCGCCCCCCTCGTCGCCGCCAGCCGCAGAGAGAATTACACACCCGCCCTCCCGCCCGGGTCCCTGCCTCCATGCGCCGCGGCTCTGCCGGCGTCTGGGTTGAATGAGCGAGGGGTGAGGAGGCCGGGATGGTGGCGCTGAGCCCTCGCCGCTGACCTCGCCCCTCCGTCCGCCATGAGCTCGGAGGAGAGCGCGGGCGCCGGCGCCGCCGCCGGGACGGCCGGCCTCTTCCAGCAACTTCCCGGGCAGCGGACTGGGGCCGCGGCCGTCCCCCTGCTCGGGGAGGAGGCGGAGCCCGAGGACGAAGAGCCGCCGGCGCCCGCGGCCGACGGAGCCGGCGACGGGGGCAGCGGCGTCCCCCAGCCCAAGCAGCACAGCAACGCCAGAGCCCCCAAAGCCGACTCGGGCTCCGTGTGCAGCAGCGACAACAACAGCCCGACCCCCATCTGCAAGATCTGCTTCCAGGGAGCCGAGCAGGTACCGGAGCGCTGCTTCTGCTTCTCCGCCGCTTTTTGCTTGTATTCTTCCTATTAGGAGAGAGAATGGGTGCGTAAAGGGGGGGGAGGGGATCGCCCTCCCCTCCCCTCCCCTCCCCTCCCCTCCTTTTCGGCTAAGCTCTTATTTTTAAATGTTTTCCCTTAAGTGCTGCTGTGCATTAAACATAAGGTTATCCTTTACTTTGCCAATCGCTGACTCTGCAGCGTACACATATGTCTGTGAGCACAATGCAGGGACGCCGGACGCGTGTTGAGTTGGGCAGGGCACGCTCTGGAGGCTTCGTCGGCTCTGCACATCAGCACCCTGGACAGCTGCCCTTCCACTGGCGGAAGCTCAGGCGCGTTTACTCCTCCAGACTTCCAGAGAAGTGAGGCAGTGCCCTCCTAGGTTACTTATTATTTGGGGGTACGAAGAGCTTTTATAAGTGCAAGACTTTGGGAAACTTATTAAGGGGAAAGTCTCGGGCAGCTCTTCTCTTCCCTTAAGTGCTCTGGAGGACTGGTTTTTTTTTTTTTTTTTAACGAATGAGAATTTATTTGGGGCTAAATAAGTTTCGTCTCTCTCTCTTTTAAACAATGAGAATACCGTAGTAGCGCTATAATTTGGATGAATACGTTTTGCAGAGGTACCCATCTTTTTTTTCCCCTTTGAATAGATGAAAAAATAAATAGTGTCTACTTATGGTTCTGAACTAACAACAGTAATATCTCAAGTTATTACTATTATTATTACCATTAACTACATCATAATTTGTAATTTTTCAACAAGAGAGTTTTAAATTTGGGCTTCCTGCCCATGTAGCTTTCACTGGTTTAGAAAACTGTGTAATAGGAAATTTTGATTCAGTAATGGTGTCACTATTAAGCAACAATTTAGAAATCGTTCCTCTAAGTTATTTTAACTTTTAAAAATTCTGCATAAAGAAATAGGTGACTTGCTGAAAGAGAGAGATGTTCCTTTGCACTCCCTAAAATAAAATTCAGTGTTTGTTACAGCTGGGAAATACAGCATTTGTTAAACTAGGAAAACAATGTAATGGAAATAATGGAGTAGTCAACTTCTATGATTTCATAAACAATAATAGAAAAGTTAAATTGTAGCTTCTAGAACATGACAATATGGTAATCATCTATGGAAATTAAAGGAAACCAAGAATAAAGTTTGCATGTTTGGACTAATTTTATGAAGTATCCAAAATAGCAAATTTATTTATTATAAATGCTTGATATACCACATACATAATGGCCAAAAAGGCTTCAGTGCAGTTAACATTTAAAAAAAAAGGGGAGTAAGAATAGGAAGGGAAAAAACTACATAAAGATGGCTAGGGAAAGAGACTTCAGAAATAGAAGTAATAAAGAGTTTAAGAGGCTGAGCAGAAGATAGCTTGAAAGAAATGAGTCTCTAGAAGTGCCTTAAATTTAGAGTATGATATTTCTGATTTGAGAGATAGAGGGAGAGCATTCCAAACTTTGGACCTAACTAGCTAAATGTAGTTTTTATGGAAATCTGCAAGCAAATTGAAGAGAGGGTGAGAAGTGAAAAAGTGAACAATTTGGGGAGTAGGGGATGAGAAAGTGGGTTGATGTAAGTAGTGCAATGGGAAGATGTCCTTTTAAGATCTTGAAGTGGATTGGCGCTGAAACAGGAAGACAGTGTTCCATATGCAAAAGGAGAGTGACATGATCAAACGAGTGTGCAGTGGACCGTACTAGTTGAAGACACTTGAGAGTATACAGAAGAAGCCCAGCAGAGGCAGTTGCAATAGTTGAGGTGAGGGATAACTAAGGAGATGATCGGGGAATGAATACAAATAGAATTAATTCTGTGACGTGCAAATGTAGAAAGATTTATGGTCCACTAATCAGTTACATAAACAAATATGTGCCTGTTAGTTTCTAGGGAAGGCCATAATATCTCCTCCAGGTTCAGCTTTCTTTGCCTACTTACACGACACCAGACCCAGGCTAATGAGAAATACTTTTATTATGAAAATAGAAAAATATAATTCAAAAGCCAGCAGCAATAACTAATTATTGATCACAATATATCCGATTACATATATGAAACTCAATGCATAATTATCACAACACACTTGCTAGATAAATAAGTAAACTAATTCTTACACTCTAAATAATTCCTTATAATAATAATTCCTGATTAGCAGCAACTATTACAGGTTATCACCAAGAGTAGCTTCACTTCTCCTTATCCCGAACCAAACTAGGATTCGTTTATCTAACCCCAGCTGGTAAGATAATAGAATTCCATATTCTCACCATCCAATTAGGCCTTGGCACAAAATCAGGTGAAAGGGAAGGCGTCTTCTACTCAGCACTGAAGATAAGAATTATTTTGGTACCGGAATAAGAATTCATCAGCCAGTGGAAAAGCTGTAATTTAGTTTGGCAGCAAAGTTCCTTAAGTGATATGAAAACCAGGTCTGGATAAAAGTCCTGTTCCTTCACTCCCTGGACGAGAGCTAATCACAAGAGGTAACTTTTCAGGTCTTAATTATTATAAAAGAAGTGCATGGAGAACACCTATGATAAGATGCGAGTTCACCCACATCCTAACACAGACTAAATTATAATTAGCACCTTTTTACTTGGATCTCGTCAGATGACTTCTCCAGACCAATCCAGAAACAGAACTTAGATGAATAGCCTTTCTGTATAAAGTCTCGTACAATCTGGGAGACAGAGGCGCCTTCGTTAGATAAGAAACACAGGAGCAATTCCTCCCCCCAAGATTCACACAGGCTAAGCATGAAGGCATAGATGGATGTCCTTGACTAGAATACAATTCTGGTATATACCCAGAATGCATCAGGCAGAAACTTGCTAGGTTCAGGCTGGAATGATTTCTTGCAAATAATGGTTCAGGCTTGATGATGTCAGAGAGGCCTAACCTACAGGTGCAAATAAGGAAACATCCCTACACAAAGAAGTACAGTACATGTGCACTATATGGTCAATATGATCATTAAATTATAGTTTGGAATCAAAAGTAACACCAGGTATCTTAACTGAATCTTTGAACGTGAGGCAGTGGTTGCTAATGGTAGGGGCTGAGGGAACTGGAGCATAGGGATTGGGGAAACGAATGGATTTACATTTGGAGCTATTCAGGAAAAAGAAGTTATCTTTGAGCCATTCAGAAATGGATACAAGGCATGAGTACAAGGCAAGAGTTAAGAGCCAACAGAAGCTTCGGAGTTGGTGACTCTGTAGAGAATTTTGAAATTGTTTACATAACACAATGATATGCAACCCTGAGACTAAATGACAGTGAGAAGATGAGATAAAAATATATTAAAATGAATTGGAGCCAACAAGGAGCCCTATGGGACACCAGAGTTGGCCAGCCTTTGCAGAATGATTTCAAAGTGTTTATGGTGTAGTTTTAGACAGCAGCAAAATTAGAGACAGTGTTGCTGCCCTAAGCATCCCACTTTCTCTGATTTATTTCTGTGAATTCATATCTGTGATTTAAAAGAAAAACAGATACAGAGTAAATGCATTATACCATCCTCTTGTTTTTAGGATGATATGATAGTTCTTAAATGTGCTCTGAGAGCATGAACAAACTCATGTTAAAATTAGTTACACATAAGATGTTCTAAAATGAGTTAAAAGTACTAATTAGCAGTGATAAAAGGATAAAGCTGGAAGGAGTACAACTGATCAAATTATTTTATAGTAACATAAATGCTTCAAACAAAATAAGACAGTGAAATATTCTGCATTTATGAGAGTCATTTTAGATAGGATGTCTAAGTCTGACTTTAGGAATGGGAAGCTGGAGGCAGAGAAACAGTCATTTTTGAACAGGAAGTCCAAATAATTTTTTTTTTAATCCCCCTACTTGGACCTCTTGTTCACCAAAATGTCTAGGCCTCCAGAATGTCTAACTTTAGTCACCATTTTTTGACCAAAAAAGAGTTACAAATATCCAAAGGCACCATTTAGACATTGAGGCAAGCAATTTGAATGCCACCATATAGACATCCCAATAGAGCAGAGGGGCACATCAGAGGGCACTGCTGTGAACTTCACATAAAGGGTGCCAGATATACATCTTACAATAACCCCCTTCTAATGTATGGTGATCCCTCCAAAACTCCCCCAAAACCTATTATACCCACCTGTCTCACACTCCAATAGCCCTTATGGCTGCAGGTGGCACTTATATGGCAGTATACTGTAGTAGGATTTTGGTGGACTCACCCCCACCCCCCAAATATGAAGATAACATTATATACCTGTCTGAAGAACAGCAGCATCTGGTTTGGGAAAGGCTAGTAGAGCATCACGCAGGTGTTTTAAGTAGCCTGGTGGATGGGCTAATGAGCCATAGCCAAAACACCTTTTTTCAGAGAAATAGAGGCAATAGAACTAGAGGGCATGAATGGAGGTTAAATGGCCATTTTTCTTAATGGAGAAGGGTAAATAGCGGTGTGCCACAGGGATCTGTATTGGGACTGGTGCTATTTAACTTATTTATATTGATCTGGAAAAACTACGAGTGAGGTAATTAAATTTGCAGATAACACTAAACTGTTCAAAATTGTTAAAACACATGCAGACTGTGAAAAACTGCAGGAAGACCTTAGGAAATTGGAAGACTCGGCGTCCAAATAGCACATGAAATTTAGGACTCCCTTTATCAAGCCGCGCTAGCGGGTTTAGCGCGTCGGAAATTTCATCAAGCGCTAACCCCCGTGGCTGGCTAAAAACTAACGCCTACTCAATACTGGCGTTAGCAGCTAGCGCGGCAGGCAGTTTAACGCGCAGTATTATGCGCGTTAAACCACTACCGCAGCTTGATAAAAGGATCCCTTAAAGTTGACAAATGCAAAGTGATGCACTTTGGGAAGAATAATCCAAATCATAATGCTGGTCACGGAGGTGTTCGATGGTCTGGTTTGTTTTATTTTATTTGATTTACTGATGTCTGTTATTGAGGCATCTTGTATGACTTATGGAATTTTATATTTTGATGTATGTGTGAGTTTGGCCAGTTTTGGCCTTAAATGATATTCGTCGTTGATGCAACGTGTATGTTATATGCAATTTGTTATAGTGTGTCTCTGAAGTGTTTTGTACGATAAATGTAAATTTTTTATTTTGTATGTTAATATGTAACTTGCCCTGGATAAGGGCGGGTGAGAAATAAACAAATAATAGTTACCAGATGCTGGGACCACCTTGGGGGTCAGCACTCAAGAAAAAGATCTGGGTGTCATCATGGACAATAGCTGAAATCTTCAGCCCAATGTGTGGTGGCGGCCAAAAAAGAAAACAAGATGCTAGAAATTATTAGAAAAGGGATGGTAAATAAGACTAAGAATGTTATAATGCCTTTGTATTGCTTAATGGTGCGACCTCACCTGGAGTATTGCATTTAGTTCTGTCTCCTTATCTCAAAAAATATATAGCAGCACTAGAAAAGGTTCAAAGAAGAGCGACCAAGATGATAAAGGGGCAGGAACTCCTCTCGTATGAGGAAAGACTAAAGAGGTTAGGGTTCTTCAGCTTGGAAAAGAGACGGCTGAGGGGAGATATGATTGAAGTCTACAAAATCCTGAGTGGAGTAGAATGGGTACAAGTGGGTTGATTTTTCAGTCCATCAAAAATTACAAAGACTAGGAAACACTCGATGAAATTACAGAGTATAGTGTTCCCCCGGTTCGTTCGTGGCCCCGGTCATTCGCGGTATTTTCCGACTGCGAACCGCCGACAAGGAGAGGGCAGCGGGAGAGGCAGGAGAGAGCAGCTGGAGCGCCAGCGAGTACAGGAAATCACTCGCTGTATGCTCCGACCGTTTTTTCCTGCACTAAGTTGGGCCTTATCCAATCAGGAGCTGCTTTGACACGCAGCTCCTGATTGGTAAGGCCTGACTTAGTGCAGGAAGAGGCGGTCGGAGCATACAGCGAGTGATTTCCTGCACTTGCTGGCGCTCTAGCTGCTCTCTCCTGCCTCTCCCGCTGCCCTCTTCAGTCTCCCCCATGAAAAACTGTATTTGCAGTTTTTCAAGATTCGCGGGGGTTCCTGGGATGGAACCCCCGTGAATATCGGGGGAGTACTGTAATACTTTTTAAACCAATAGGAAGAAATATTTTTCACTCAGAGAATAGTTAAGTTCTGGAATGTGTTGCCAAAGTTTGTGGTAAGAGCGGTTAATGTAGCTGGTTTTAAAAAAGGTTTGGACAAGTTTCTAGAGGAAAAGTCCATAGTCTGCTGTTGAGACAGACACGGGGGAAGCCATTTTCTTGCCCTGGATTGGTGCCATGGAATGCTGCTACTATTTGCATTTTTGTCAGGTACTTGTGACTTGGATTGGCTTCCTTGAAGACAGGATACTGGGCTAGATGAACCATTGGTCTGACTCAGGCTATTCTTATGTTTTTATGAGGTGTCAGGGAGGTAGATTCAGGAGTAACGTCAGGAAATATTTTTTTCACTGAGAGAGTGGTGGATGCTTGCAATGCCCTTCCAAGAGAGGTGGTAGAGTTCAAAATTGTCAATGAATTCAAAAATCTGTGGAATAGACACAGGGGATTCTTAAATATAAAGAAGATGAAAGTGCAACATGGCTGTTGAGGTGTTACCTTGCGCAAGAATAGTGGGAGCTGAGGCTGATGCCGGACAGACTTAATTGATCTGTCCCGCAAATAATGAGAGACAAAGAAGAGTGGCCGAATCCAGCATGGTGGAATGGAGTCTGATGTCAGACAGACTTGGATGGTCTGTGTGAGGGGAACTATGCGACTTATGGGAGGAGGAAGGCATATTGGTAAATTGAATACTGTCAACATCAACCTCCATCATTTTTGACATGATTGGGATTTCACAATCAGCATTTAAACATGGGTGATGTGGGCCTACACAACGTGGTAGGCAAGGCCCTGGTCACCTTGTTGTGCAGACTGGATGGATCATGAGGGTCTTTTTCTGATGTCACTTACTATGAGGGACAGAAATGTCAAGTTTGGAGTTTACAAATCTGGTGTGATCTACATTATTGAAGTAAGTGAGTGGATAATCTGAAACTAGCTTGCATGGCCCCCCAGCTTTAAAGTTGGTTTCAGCTCTGGTCCTGACGAACACAATTCTTTCTGTGCCCTTTAGCCATCATCCTATCAGGGTCTAGGCATTCATCTAGCACCCTATTTAAGAAGAGGGCTTACATGTAGAAATGTAAGGTGGTGTATTATAAAAGGGCATAGAATAGAAGCAATGGGGCACAAGCAGAATGCAACATCACCTCTGGATACTACACGCCAGTGGTTGCATTTTCTAGTATGTGCTATAAGGCACAACAGGAATTGGGTTACTGACATATAATCCTAACCCTATAAGCCTAATGAGTTTCTTCTTACGCTCTTATTAACAAAATAACCTGAAGAGTAACTCAAGACATGGAATGCTTTATTTATGTTTGCCATTACAGCACTTTCTTACCCCTGCTGAAAAATTCTGTTTTGTCAATACATATTTTAAACCAGTTGACCAACATGCTGAGCTATTCTCTTGTGCTGGCTGGCAAATATTGAATGGTATGCAAATATAACTCAATTTATTTGCACTTTATTCTTTTCAGGGTGAATTACTCAATCCCTGCCGGTGTGATGGATCAGTACGGTACACACATCAACTATGTCTTTTAAAGTGGATCAGTGAAAGAGGGTCATGGACCTGCGAGCTTTGCTGTTATAGATACCACGTTATAGCAATTAAAATGAAAAAACCTTGTCAGGTAACATTTTCCCTAATACTTTTCTCCAGTTATCAACTTGTGAGCAGACGAGAGAGAGAGAGAGATAAGAGGGGCCACTGAAAAATTCTCAGCCCAACCAACAAGGTTGGGGCAGTTTCCATCGAGGGCTATATACGTAGTCCAGCGTTTTTCCACTTTTTTTGTTCTGCATTTTTCTGACAATGAAAAAAGTGGAAAATTACTGGACTAAATGTAGAGTCCTCAATGGAGACTGCCCCAGCTTTGTTGGTTGGGCTGAGAACTCCACAGTGGCCCCTCGTAAGCTTTTAGTTTTCTTAATAGGAGGGATTGCTTATGGTGTGTAATTAATTGCTTATGGTGTTCAATTGTTTTTCCCCCTTGTCAGTTTTTGTTTCTGTTGTGATTGATCTAAAAAAAAAAAAAAAAAAATCATGTATGAGCAGGCTGAGCTGAGCATTGTTTATTGTATTTAATGAATTGTCTAGAGTGGTCTTAAATGATAAAGAATTTTTATCTGACTTGACCGGTGATGGTAGAATGGTTGCATTATCTTGTATAGTTCTGAAATCGTCTTATGATTCTTGCTAGAGGTCTGTGGGACTAGGACATTTTGCAGACTGAGTGTACATGGAGAAAGGAAATAGAAGAGATTTACAGTGGTAGAGTAGCATCCTCAATCCCAACACATTTACAGATTATCATTAAAGGGAATCCTTCTGATGTGATCAACTAATGACTCCTTTTACTAAGCTGCGATAGCGGTTTCAGCGCGCACTTAGTGCGCGCAGAATTGCCACACGTGCTACATGTTAACGCCAGCATTGAGCTGGCGTTAGTTCTAGCCGCATGGCACAGGTTTAGCGCGTGCTAAAAACGCTATCGCAGCTTAGTAAAAGGAGCCCTAAATTTAAAGCAGTAGTGTTTCATTGGTAGATGTAACATTTGAAAATTTTAATACATTTTGCTTATGTTCATATGCCTATTAGAAGGTGACAACTTCTATAATCATAAACTTCCAGATTTGTTTATAACAAAAAGATTTTTTTTTACCAAACCTTAAATTGATTAGGGATGGTAAAGATCCTCAGAGGGTTCCAAATCATGGTTCATAGACAACGACGCGAAAGACAAAAGTGCGTGCCGACAATTGAGCGGAGCGCGCGCCGCTCTAAATTACAGTTTTTAGGGGCTCCGATGGGGGTTTTTGTTGGGGAACCCCCCCAGTTTACTTAATAGACATCGCGCCGGCGTTATGGGGGGTTTGGGGGGTTGTAACCCTCTACATTTTACTGTAAACTGAACTTTTTCCCTAAAAACAGGGAAAAAGTGAAGTTTTCAGTAAAATGTGGGGGGTTACAACCCCCCACAACGCGGCGCGATGTCTATTAAGTAAAGTGGGGGGGTTCCCCCACACACACCTCATCGGAGCACTAAAAACAGTAATTTAGAGCAGTGCGCGCTGCGCTCAGTTGTCTGGGCGCGCCTTTGTCCCGGCGCGCTTTTGACCTGACACCACAAATCACTGAACCCAATCTTCATTGGATCAAATCTTGATTAATTCTTTTGTTTAAATCTACTATTTCATTAGTATAAATATAGTTTTTTTATTTTGTAGTATATCTTTTTCTTAAAGTATTTAGCTTAAATGGCTTTAAACATGCCCATATTTCAGATTACTTTCGTCAGGGTTGAGGCTCACGATTTAAATCAACATTTTGGAACTGTGCCTACATTTCAGCACCATATATCGAATTTGGGGTTAATTTTGTAGCTGGGGAGAGCAATGTATCACTGCTGAGTTTGTTGCTTTCTGCTTCTCAGTGGCTCTGGGTGGTTGTTATAAACAAAGCTGGAAGTTTATGATTGTAGAAGTTGTTGAATTGGATTCCAGTCATTGAATAGCCAGTCACGTTGAAGCTATAATATTAGAAGGTGACAGCACTGTGGCTATTGTATTTTTTTCAGGTATGTATGTGACATAGAAAAATCACCAGCATTTTTGCATTTTAGAAATTGTGACTCTATGATGACAAGCAGGTAACACAGTAACACAGATAAGTTGTGTAACTCCATCTAGTGCTGGAGAAGAGAATCTTTTCAGAGCTTTCAAAGAAACTTTGCAGGCATATGTAATAGTTTTCCATGCACCATAAGACCCTCAGTTGTTTCAGGTTTATGTAAAATTTCTTATACCGCCTAATCAGACTTCTAGGCAGTGTACAATTTTAGTAAAAACAGATATTGACTATAATACAAATTTAAAATTAATAGATATCTTTAGGGGTAGTTAATACATCCAAGGACGCTTTAACCAAGGACAAACAGGAACAAAAAGAAAAAAGGTTGGAACTACAATATTATAGAGAAAGAGAGAACAATTAAGGAAAAGTACACTGGGAAGGGTTGCTGTGTTGGGGAACAGCATGTTTTGCCCTTACAAGGACACTTAGGTTTCAAAGGCATCGACAAATAAAAATGTTTTTAAGTTTGTTTTAAATTGATTTAAAGAAGATTCAACACGTAAATAGTTAGGAATAGAATTCCAAAGGGAGGGAGCAGTCACTGTAAAAATACTCAATCTCATTGTATTAATAAGCTTGAGGGATGGAACCGAGAGCAGATTTTGAGTCATGGAGCGAAGAGTTCGAGAGGAGTTATGGGGAATAAGGAGTCTGTCTATAAATTCAGGCTGATTATTTTGACTGGTTTTAAATGTTAGTAGCAAGATTTTGTAACTAATTCTGTGTTCTACTGGAAGGCAATGTGCTTTGTACAGTAAGGGGGAAACATGGTCGAATATTTTTGCATTAAATATGATTTTTACAGCGGTATTTTGAACAATCTGAAGGATCTCATTTCTTTTTTTGTTCTGCTCTTGTAAAGGGCATTGCAATAGTCAATGCAGGCGATCACTAATGAGTGAATCAGGGTGTTTAAAGAGGACAGCTCAAGTAATTTAGAGAGATCTGATCATTCTTAGACGATAGAAACAGTGTTTGACCACTGTGCTGATGTGAAGGTGATAGGTGAATAGCAAGGTGACTCCAAGCAGTTTTAATGAAGGCATCTTTTTGCTATTATTTAATTAAAAGAATATGTTTGCTGGATCAGACCTATCTCAGTTTATTTTTCTATTACATTCACATTTTTCACGTAAACTCTGCTAATAGTTCCCTATCATGTTTTTGTGGCATTTTAAAGGTTGTTTTTTTAAAAATTTAAATAGTCCTTAATAATGATTGAGAATTTAATACTTTTTTTTATTTGTTGTAAAATGCAATCCGATCAACATGTCTTTCCTTGGAAAATTTTTCCTCTATCCAATTTTTCTCATTGTGTCTAAGAAGCAAGCCAGTGGCTTCAAGTGAGGCCTGATATCCTTCATGAATTATTATGCAGAGTGTCGCAACTATCTAGGCAGAGATCATGACTTCTTTTCATTTGGCTTCTGTCCTGAGATCTTGAGAGTAGCTTACTGCACTTCCCTGTCTGGAAAAAAAAAAAAAAAAAAAGAGGCCAACTCAAAGCTGGCCTCAAGACCTAAAGGGGACAAATTTTTCCCATCCCCACAGGAACTCAATTTCCTGTTCTTGTCCCTGCTCCATTCCTGCATTCTCTGTATCATCTGTACAAGCCTCACACACTTTAAAATCATAAATGTTTGAGGTTTATACGGTTAAGATAGAGCTTGCAGGAATGTGGCAAGGACAGGGACAGAACTTGCAGGGTTGGGACAGGAAATTGAGCTCCCTTGGGCATGGGGAAAATTTGTCCCTGTGTCATTCTCTAGGCATGACTCAGAGAGCTGATCAAGGTCTTTGTGGAGGTCAGGTCTCATTGAAGAGGTCTTTATCTGATTCAGGGGAAGATTCTCAAATGTTTGTGGTAAAATCTGGTGGGCAGCTTTCATGGATGCTAGTGTAACGATTTCAAAATGGCGAATCATTCTTAAAAAACATGCATGCAAATGAGGTTCACAGAGAGTCACTAAATTTGCATGTGCTGATCGCTGGTGATAGCGATCGGCACATGCACAGAAGAAACACACAAAATAAAAAGACCCCAAATTGAAGATTGGCAGGATGAATGCATGCCTATTCCCTCCCGCCACCGACGTTGAGCAATCCTCTCTCCGGCAGCGGGAAAAATGCCCACTCCCTCCCACTGCCATGCAACAAGTTCCCCGCAGTGGAAGAGATGCCTACTCTGTCCTGCCACCAAACACAACCCAACACCCTCCAGCGGTGGAAGAGATGCCCAGACCCTCCCACAGCCATGCAACAATCCCCTAGCAGTGGGAGAGATGCCCACTCACTCCCACCGCCAAGCAACCCCCAACATCCCCTGGCAGTGGGAAAGATGCCCACTCCCTCCTGCTACCAAAATGCCCCCGCCACCCCCGTGCCTCTAATGCCCCCGACCCCTTTACCTTGTTTTCAAAGGCCAGCCAGAGGGATGCCTACCACCTCTAGCCAGCAGGCCCGCCTCTTCAAAATGGCAGTCCTTCCCCTCCCCGGTGCATCCTGGGATGTGTCGAGGGGCCTAGGACTCTGATTGGCCCGGTTTGCTTAAGGCCCCTTCTATGGGAGGGGCTTTAGGAATCTGGGCCAATCAGAACCCTAGACCCGCTCCCCATTTACCAGAGATTCTCCACACAAATAACATGCATATTATTTGAATGCTATTGTGCTGAGAATCGCCAGGAAAATAATCACTCCCACCACGTTATTTTTTTACCGTGGTGTCGGAACTTAGAAAATCTGGTCCTGAGTCCCTGATTTTCCCTCATCTCTAATGCCAGATTTCTTCTCAGTTCTCTCACCTGTTTCCCCATGTAATGCTAAGTTCTCCCTCCCCTCTCCCAGCCCATCTTTAACCTAGAGTTTAAAACATATCCTGTCACAGTTAAGGCCTTTTTTATATTACTGCTCAGTGTCCTCTGCCTTACAGCCTAGCCCTGGTATATTCCTTTTTCTCTCAGCATTGACTTCTTCCACACATTTCAAGCCATAAATCAGTGGTTTGAATCTCATGGTGTTCCATAGAGACACATGGAGCACTACATGGTTCAGAATGCTAATCTGCAAATCATTCATTAGGGGGTCAACAGGAGGAGCATGTTGGACTGCTGATGCTACTTTGCTGTCAGGCTAGGAGTGGGTGGGAGGGGTGAATAAAGCCTGGGAGGTGAAAGAAAGAGGTTTGAGTACTAAGATGAGAACAGGCCATTTTTTTAGTGCTTTGTACTCATTTCAAGTTCCTGTCTGAATGGGTGTTATACTTCCACCTTAATCATTCTTTTAACACTCTTCCTGCTGCAATATACATATACAACTAAGTTGTATTTCATACATGTGATTGTAAGAGAGCTGTTGTCTTCTGTCTGGAGTGGACTAAAAGCCTTATAAAATATACCCAGTTCTTTAGTTTGGTCTCATCTAACCAGTCCTTGTTATAACGAGAATTATCTATAAATGGGTAGAAAATAGCTAATGTTATCCCAGGAGAAGCAGGCAGCATATGCTCACAGATGGGTGATGTCATCCATGGAGCCCGATACGGATGGTCTAAAAGTGTAGTATCACTTTAACTCTTGAAAAGTCTTGATGTCCAGTACCGCACATGTGCAAGTGCCTTCCTGCCCAACGTTGGCTCGCCGGTGTATCAGTTTTTAGTCTTCTGCAGAGCTAAACAATTGTGCTTTGGAGTGTCTCCAAATGCGCAATTTTTTTCCTCATACTTTTTTGCCTTCCTGTACTTTTTTCTTTTCATTTACTTCATTATTTCCTTTCCTAGTACTCTCCCTTTAAATTATCCATTTTTAATTTATTTCCAATTCGGGGCCTTCGGGCTCATCTCAGCCTCTCAGCAGACTGGCTGTATCAATTGATTTTTGGGGTCTTGTTCACTTGACTACCACAACGATTGAGTGCCTTGACCTCGCAGGGATTCTTTTTCCATCCATGCCCAAGCCTTCCTGTGGTTTGAAAAGTATTCTCAGTGCAACAGGACAATATCTAATACTGATTTGCACAATTTGTGCCTTCAGTGTCTTGGTCTTGAAAATCGGGCTGATGCTTGTTCTCGCTATACCACTCTTAAAAACGTTCTTTGAAGGCGTGACTTCTTTAGCAGGAAAAACCTTTTGGATCGCCTACAATGTCTTCACCTATACCATTGAAGTCTAAAGAAAATTCGATAAAATGATCAAGTCGATGTACGCCAAGAGCCGATGCAAGAGGTCTAAATCTCCATCACCGCAGTTAGCATCTCCTTAGAGATGTGCATCTTTTTCGAGGTCACCATTGCCTTGACTCACTACAGCTACGGTGGCACCATCTATACCGACAATGGTACTGGTGCAATCCTTACAGGATATTCATTCTCAATTACTAGGCACTCCTAGCAACTTGCTCCTTTCACAAATATCAGCTGCCAAACTCCTCTATTTGTAATCTCTTTAAAATATGCTTACAACAGTTTGATTTCTACTTCTCATAGATAAAATAGAGAAGAGTGTTAACAGTAATAAACTTGTAAGCTGAACATTAATAACTGCTGAGTAGCTGTCATGATGAAATCCTGATGCAGCGGCTTGAAAATATTTTCACAAAACACTAGATTTTGAACTAAACAGGCTTTGGATATAAGGGAGAGGAGCTGATTGAGAAGAAACAGACTGATGCAGAGTGAGATTTAAGAAGGGAGCAGCTGTCTCTGAAGTGAGTTTGCCTGAGAGGGGAAAGAGACTGTAATGAACTGAGATACACATATGCAGCACGACTAGAAGCAAGAGAGAGGAGCTATATTTGGAAGGTGTCAGCAACATTCCCTGGAGTGAGTTTACATGAGAGGGGAAATAGACTATATTGAACTGAGACACAGATATGCAGTACAACCGGAAACAAGATATAAGTCTGTTCCTTCTTGCTTTATTGCTTTAAGTGTAATTTAAAGAGATGTCTCAATGGGGAGAAGTAGAAACCAAACATGTTTTAAAGAGATCACAAATAGAGGAGTTTGGCAGCTGATATTTGTGAACTGAGCAAGTTGCTAGAGTGCTAAGTAATTGAGAATTAATATTTTTATAATTAATAGAAAAGCTTATGAATTAAAAAAATAGTAAAATATTAATGACAAAATAGTAATAATGACCCCTCCAAAGGGGGCTCCCCCGGACCCCCTCCAGAATGGCGGGCTTTCCCCTTCCCGGTGCATCCTGATTGGCCTAGGTGCCTAAGGCCCCTCCCATAAGCACCTGGGTAAACCAGAGTCTTAGGCCTCCTTCCCATTGCATTCTGGGATGCACTGGGAGTGGCTTAAGACTACGATTGGTTAGATACCTAAAGCCCAGAATGCACCGGGAAGAGGAAAGCCCACCATTCTGAAGAGTTGGGCCTACTGGCCGGAGGGATTAGGCATCCCTCCAGCCAATCTTGCTTATAAAGGTATGGGGGAGTCTGGGTAGGTTTTGGGGGTTGGGGACTGGGGTTCTGGGGGGTGGGGTGTCATGTGTTTGGGGGGGTGCCGGCAGGAGGGAGTGGGCATCCCTCCTGCTGGGGATTTTGGGAGAGGGTGCTGGCAGGAGGGAGAGGGCATCCCTCCTGACAGCCAACTTGCGGTGGAGTTTGGTGGTTCCTTGACACTCAGCTGATCACGGCAGGGAGATTCTCTTGCCGTGATCAGCTCAGCGGCAACGCGATTCTCTAAATGGTACCTATGACATGGACGCCGGTTAGAGAATCAGGACAGTTAGGTGGGGTTAGGCATCTGTTAGGACAGACGCGATTCTGTATAGGGCACCTGTGTGCAATTCTCAAAAATCGCTTAGGCAGCTGCTGAGACCGCATGTCCTATACAGAATCAGTTCCATGGTCTCTTCCACCTTCCTGACAGTTGCTTGCACTAAGCTGAAACCAACTGAAAAGCTGAGGAGATCATTGCCTGTGGGAAGGGCCGTGGGCGCTCAGAGCTTTTCACTATTTTGAGCTCTAGGAGAACAGCTTTGTTCCAGAACTGTCACCCACTTATGTACCTTACCAATTCTGCATCCTAGGCATATTACAGGTGAACAACACTGCTTTCAAATCAGAAAATTCTACAGCAGAATATCAGGCCATTCATCTATCAGCTAACGCTGAGCCTAAAGTGGGTAATGCAATAAGACAATAATCTTAAACATTGAAGTAAATCTGCTAAAGAGTGTCTGAAAAGAATATTTTTTTGTTTTAAGTACTGACCTAAACTGTATTAAAAGGCTTTGAGGGAAGGTGGGGAGAGGGTTACATTTGTACTTATAAGTTATAATGATAAGATGTTCAAGTGCTCAAATTAATTGTGTTTATTATGAATTTTTGTACACTTGATGAAAGTTTAAAAATGAATAAAGAATTAAAAAAAAAATGTTTGTGCAAAAACTTAAACAAATTGTTTATGTAAGGACACTCACAAATATTGCAGAGCTGAATCAGTTCTGTGGGGAAGAATCAGCCTAATATCCACAAGGGAGATGTGAGACACTGATCAAGAACATTTAGTTGAAGTTATTATTGATGAAGGAAATGTTGCCACTTGCTGAAAAAAGGCTTCACATACTTTTTCAGACAATTATACTTATTTCTTCAAATAATTCAAAAACTTTTAAATACGAGCATATATGCTTCTTGATTGATATGTTTGTTCAATGGGACTCTTATCCCTCCTCTCCCTTTTACAAAACCGCGGTGCGGTTTTTAGTGCTGTCCATGGCGGTAACAGCTCTGACGCTTATAGAAATTCTATGAGTGTAAGAGCTGTTACCTCCGTGGCTGGCGCTAAAAACTGTGCTACGGTTTTGTAAAGGGGGGGTAATTAGATTTTTGAATTGTGATTAATATGTAACATTGTGGTATTCTTGAATTTTAAGAACATAAGAATTGCCGCTGCTGGGTCAGACCAGTGGTCCATCATGCCTAGCAGTCCGCTCAAGCGGCGGCCCTTAGGTCAAAGAACAGTGCCCTAACTGAGACTAGCCTTACCTGTGTACGTTCTGGGTCAGCAGGAACTTGTCTAACTTTGTCTTGAATCCCTGGAGGGTGTTTTCCCCTATAACAGCCTCCGAAAGAGAATTCCAGTTTTCCACCACTCTCTGGGTGAAGAAGAACTTCCTTACGTTTGTACGGAATTTATCCCATTTTAACTTTTTGAGAGTGCCCTCTCGTTCTCTCGACCTTAGAGAGGGTGAACAACCTGTCTTTATCTACTGTCTATTCCCTTCGTTATCTTGAATGTTTTGATCATGTCCCTTCTCAGTCTCCTCTTTTCAAGGGAGAAGAGGCCCAGTTTCTCTAATCTCTCACTGTATGGCAACTCTTCCAGCCCCTTAACCATTTCAGTCGCTCTTCTCTGGACCCTTTCGAGTAGTACTGTGTCCTTCTTCATGTATGGCGATCAGTGCTGGATGCAGTACTCCAGGTGGGGGGCGTACCATGATCCGGTACAGCGGCATGATAACCTTCTCCGATCTGTTCGTGATCCCCTTTTTTGCCACTGCCGCACATTGCTCGGACAGCTTCATTGACTAGTCGACTAGTCTTCCCAAGTCTCTTTCCTGGGGGGTCTCTCCAAATAGTGCACCGGACATTCTGTATTCATGTATAAGATTTTTGTTACCGATATTTTTTGATACCTTACACTTATCCACAAACCTCATTTGCCATGTCGCGGCCCATTTCTCGAGCATGTTTGTCACATTGCAGGACTTCGCAATCCTCCTGCATCTTTACAATGAATAACTTTGTATCGTCTGCAAATTTAATCACCTCACTCATCGTACCAATTTCCAGGTCGTTCATAAATATGTTGAAGAGCATGGGTCCAAGCACCGAACCCTGTGGTACTACACTTGTGACGCTTTTCCAGTTCGAGCATTTTCCATTTACCCCCCACTCTGTTTCCTATCCGCCAGCCAGTTTTTAATTCACATGAATATTTCACCCTTGATTTCATGGCTCGCAATTTTTTGAAGTAGTTGTTCATGCGGAACCTTGTTGAACGCCTTCTGAAAATCCAGATATACGGGTCACCCTTCTCTATCTGCCTGTTTTCTCCCTTGAAGAAGTGCAGCAAGTTAGTCAAGCAAGATCTTACTTTGCTGAAGCCGTGCTGGCTGGTCCTTATCAGATTGTGTCCGTCAAGGTGACCAATGATGCGGTCCTTTATCAGCGCATCTACCATCTTTCCCGGTACCAAGTTTAGACTCACCGGTCTGTAGTTTCCTGGATCTCCCCTTGAACCTTTATTGAAGATCGGCGTAACATTCGCCACTTTCCATTCTTCCGGAATCCTTCCTGATTTGATCGACAGATTGGCTATTAGTTGAAGCAGTTCAGCTATAGCTCCTTTCAGTTCCTTGATTACCCTTGAATGGATGCCATCCAGTCCTGGGGATTTATTGTTTTTAAGCCTATGAATCTTCCTGCATACCTCTTCTAGTCTGACTGTCAACCCTGTCAGTTTCCCGTCTTTGTTTCCTGCATATAGCCTTTCAGCTTACGGTATGTTGTGTATATCCTCTTCGGTAAATACAGACGCAAAAAATGTGTTCAGTTTGTTAGCGAAAGCTTTGTCCTCCTTTAGCACTCCCTTTATTCCATGGTCATCCAACGGCCCCAACGCTTCTTTCACGGGTCGTTTCCCCTTAATATATCGAAAGAATGGCTTGAATTTTTTTGCCTCCTTGGCTATTTTTTCTTCGTAGTCTCTTTTGGCCCCTCTTACCGCCTTATGGCACCTACTTTGATGTTGTTTGTGCTTTTTCCAGTTTTTGTCCGTTTTTGACCTTTTCCATTCCATTCTTTTTGTCCCTGATCGCTTCCTTCACCGCTACAGTGAGCTATGCCGGTTCCTTGTTGATACGCGGTATATATAGATTTTGAGCCTCGGTGACTGTGTCCTTAAAAAGGAACCATGCTTGCTCTAGCATTTTTACAGTGCCTATCCTCTTCTTAATCTTTTTCTCCACCATGAGTCTCATCCCTTCGTAATTCCTTTTTTGGAAGTTCAGTGTTGTGGCTGTCGTTCTGGATCGATGTTTTGCTCCTTTGTCCAGGTTGAAGCGGATCATATTGTGATCACTGCTTCCCAGCGTCCCTTCTACTTCTACACCTTGCACCAGTCCTCGTAGTCCATTTAGAATTAAGTCCAGAATTGCATTTCCTCTCATATTTTCCTTGACAAGTTGTTCCAGGAAGCAATCGCCTATAACATCCAGGAACTCGGTTTCCCTATTGCAGCCAGAGGTGCCTAGGTTCCAGTCTATCCCTGGATAATTGAAGTCACCCATGATAACTACGTTGCCTCCCTTGCAGTTGCGTTTAATCTCATCCATCATTTCTCCATCAATTTCTTTGGACTGCCCTGGGGGTTGGTAGTAGATGCTGATCTTCATTTCTGTTCCATTTCTTCCTGGGATTTTGACCTATAGAGACTCTTCCTTATTTTTCGTTTCCAGTGTGTTCTCTCCAGTAGATTCAATTCCCTCTTCGACGTATAGGGCAATACCCCCACCTTTTTGACTCACTCTGTCTCTGCAGCATAGCTTGTATCCCGGTAGCACAATGTCCCAGACATTTTCCTTGTTCCACCATATTTCCGTGATGCCAATGATGTCAAGGTTATCTTTATGTGCCATAGCTTCCAATTCCCCCATCTTATTCCTTATGCTCCTTGCATTTATGTACATACAATTGAGTTGCAGCCTGTTACTTTCTTGCATTTCCTTCCCTCTTGTGTCCTTTTTGATCCATCAGGATTTATGTCTTGCCTATGATCTGGTGAGTCTTCCCTGCTATCTTCCTGCATGGTATCCTCTGGGTATAACGGTTCCCGAACCATCGACCCTTGGTTGACTGTTGGCTTTCCTCTTCTTCCTAGTTTAAAACCTTCTCAATTTCTCTCTTGATGTTGCTTGCAAGTTGCCTCATTCCATCTCCGCTGAGGTGGAGTCCACCCTTCCTGAATAGCTTGCTCTGCCCCCCAGAACGTCGTCCAGTTGCATACGAAGTGGAATCCTTCTTCCTCACACCAGCGCCTCATCAATGCGTTGACTGCTTGCAGAATGCTACCCTCGGTGTTCTGGTCTTAAATTTCCCTCCTAGCATCCAGAACTGGTCCTTCAGTCCTTCCCTGCTGTAGTTCCTGTTGCTCACGTTGTTTGTCCCCACGTGGGTCACCACCGCCATATCTTCCTCTTCCACACTGTCGATGATCCTGTCGATGTGGCTCACTATATCTTCTACCTTGGCTCCCGGTAGGCAGGTCACCAGCCAATCCTGTCTTCCTCCCACTATGTGGCTGTCGACTTGTCTGATGATGGAGTTCCCCACAACGATTGCTGTCCTCTCTATCTTTTCTTGCCTCTGTAGCCGCAGGCCAGTAACCTTGGTGTATGACCATCTCTCCAGCCGTAGGTCCGTATCCTCTGTGCATTTCCATCTTCCCTCATCCTGGCGTTGTCTTGCACCGGACTCGTCTTCCTTGTGGTTGTCCTCCAGGTGGTCCTCACTTACTGTAGATGTATCTTGGTCCTCGCTCACTGTAGGTGTATCTTGGCAGCTCCACTATTGGTGATTTTCCACGGCCTCACTATATGCCTGTTCGATGAACTTCTCTAACTCTCTCACTGTTAGAAGAATGATATGTAAATGTTTTAAATAAATAATATATAAAGTGAGCTAAAATATACACTATTTTAGGGGTTTCACAAGCCTTTTTCTCAGCACTGTAAAATCAAAAAAGCTTTGGATAAGTTCCTGGAGGATAAGTTCATTAACAGTTTTTAGCCATCTAGGCTGACTAATTGATTACTGCTCCTTTATTTCTGGGAATGAATAGCAGGGGCTGGATCTTTCCATTTGGACCTTCTGGGTTCATACCAGCCATCCAGATTGACTACTATGAGAGACAGAATGCTGGGCTTGATGGACTATTATTCTTACCCCAAAAGATTTTTCTTATGCTTCTATGTTCTGCTGTTTGAAATAAATATCATGATTCTTCTAGTAGAAAATTAGGTATTGATGTTCAGCTGAAATATAGTCTATTTTATCTTATCTTTCATAATTTTTGTTTTCTTTTCAGTGGCAAAGCATTACTGTAACACTTGTTGAGAAAGTTCAGATGATCGCTGTTATCCTAGGATCCTTGTTTCTAATATCAAGTGTGACTTGGCTTCTGTGGTCAGCATTCAGCCCCTATGCAGTATGGCAAAGAAAAGACATTCTTTTTCAAATATGCTATGGAATGTATGGTTTCATGGATCTAATATGTATAGGTAAGCTTATAGTAGTAAATACTGTAATGATAGATCTTAGAAAATGGCATAAATGGTTGCCATCCTTTGCCTTCACACATTTCTTCTCCTTATCAACTTAAGCTAATCTCCTTGAAGGTAAACCATATACAAAATAAAATTTCTCCATTGACAAGTAAGATTAGATAATTTATTTAATTCGATTTCTATCCCGTCCTCCTAGTAGCTCAGAACGGGTTACAAGCTAACATTCACAGTGGATTACATTGGACAGACAAATGACAACACTGCAACTTAAGCACAAGTTTGGAAGAACGGTGATTTGAGAACAGCTTGGAGGGATTACATTGGTTAGAAAAGTTGGCAATGTAGTATCTTAAGCCCAAGCTTTGGAAGAGCAGTGACTTACAGTCTGCTTGGGGGGGTGGTATTCAGAGGGAATTCTTAGGGAGAGAACAGGGAAAGGATCTAGGATATTAGCAAAAGGTGGTTGGTAGGGGAGGGATCAGAGGAATTTATTGCGGCTGGATTATTAGTGGAAGAGGAAGGTCTTCACCGCTCTCCGGAAGGTCTTCAATGAGTTTTGCAATCTGATTTGCGGGAGGAGTTGATTCCAGAGTTGAGGGATGAAGTGGTTGTAGGAGTGTTTGTGGGCAGTTTCTGACAGAAAAGACCTTCCCGGGGGATGCAAAGGGGTCTGTCTCTCTGGTTCAGAACGTAGGAGGTGGGTGGGGGTGTATAGAGGTAGCTTGGATCTTATATAAGTTGGGGTGTTGGCATGGACTCTTTTATATGCTATTACCAGACCTTGAATGTGCAGCGTTTGTTGATCGGCTTGTGAATGCAACAGGATAAAATATTTCTCCCAGAGTACAGAACAATTGTAGAATTTTGAGAATTTAGCATTCTGAAACAGCCCTTTCTGTACGCATCAGTCACCTTTAATTTTGGGGTTTTTTTTTTTTTCATTTTCCCAACAAATGCTATAACAAAGTTCTCCCAACATTTTCATTGAAGAGTCTTCTCTTGTCTACAAATGCTGTTTTCATTATTCATTCTAATGTTTTCTTATTTATATAATATTTCTCAAATAAATTCCAGTTATTAGTTTAGAATTTTTTGTGAGTATCTGACTACCATATCAGAGAGGCATACCTTCAGCTCCAATATTCATCATGGGAAGAACCAAGCCTTCAGCTCATTATATAATATCTTCAACTAATAGCCAATCTATAGATCAAATCAGGACAGATTCCGGAAGACTGGATAGTGGCGAATGTTACGCCGATCTTCAAGAAAGGTTCGAGGGGAGATCTGGAAAACTACAGACCGGTGAGTTTGATTTCAGTACCAGGAAAGATGGTAGAGGGCTGATAAAGGACCGCATCATTGATCACCTTAACGGATACAATTTGATGAGGACCATCCAGCACGGCTTCAGCAAAGAAAGATATTGCTTGACAAATTTACTGCACTTCCTCAAGGGAGTAAATAGGCAGATAGACAAGGGTGACCTAGTCAACATCGTATATCTAGATTTTCAGAAGGCGTTCGACAAATTCAAAAAATTGCGAGCGATGGAATCAAGAGTGAAATACTCATGTGGATTAAAAACTGGTTGGCAGATAGGAAACAGAGAGTGGGGGGTAAATGGACAATATTCGGACTGGAAAAGCATCACGAGTGGAATGCCGCAGGGTTCGGGCTCATGCTCTTCAACATATTTATAAACGACCTAGAAATTGGTACAGTGAGCGAGGTGATTAAATTTGTGGACAATACAAAGCTATTCAGAGTAGTGAGGACACAGAAGGATTGCGAAGACCTACAACAAGACATAAACACACTTGAGGAATGGGCTGTGAAATGGCAAATGAGGTTCAACATGGATAAGTGCAAGGTGATGCATGTCGGTAACAAAAATCATATGCAAAAATACAGGATGTCCGGTGCTGTACTCGGAGAGAGCCCCCAGGAAAGAGACTTGGGAGTACTTGTAGACAAGACAATGAAACCGTCCGCGCAATGCACGGCGGCGGTGAAAAGGGCAAACAGAATGCTTGGAATAATTAAGAAGGGAATCACAAACAGATCGGAGAAGGTTATCATGCTGCTGTACCGGGCCATGGTGCTCCCCCACCTGGAGTACTGCATCCAACACTGGTCGCTGTACATGAAAAAGGACATAGTACTACTCGAAAGGGTCCAGAGAAGAGCGATAAAAATGGTTAAGGGACTGGAGGAGTTGCCGTATAATGAGAGGCTAGAGAAACTGGGCCTCTTCTCCCTTGAGAAGAGGAGATTGAGAGGGGACATGATTGAAACATTCAAGATATTGAAGGAAATTGACTTAATAGAGAAAGAGAGATTATTCACCCTCTCCAAGGTAGAGAGAATGAGAGGGCACTCTCTAAAGTTAAAAGGGGATAATAATAATAACAGTTTATATACTGCAGTACCGTGAATTTCTATGCGGTGTACAATGATTAGAAAGCTGTTACAAATTGAGTGGAACTTACATAGTTGGAGATTAGCGGCTACAGTTTAAGAGATCGGTTGTTATGTGAGAGAATGAGATAGGAGATTGTGATGGGACAGATTGTGCAGATCAGCTACCTAGGTACTTCAGGAACAGGTATGTTTTTAGGTGTTTCCTAAATTCACCATAGTTATTTGCATGCATAATTAGTTTTTCCAGGTCTTTGCCCCATAATGTGCTTGATAAGAGAGGAGATGTTGATGGTGTTTTTTAAATTTACATCCTCTGACCGGTGGGGAGACGAACTTCAGGTGAGTGCTTCTCTTATGTCTATTGGTTGAGAAGGAGAAGAGATCAGTTATATATTTAGCGGATAAACTGGATAGTACCTTAAAGCAAAAACATCCCAGCTTGAACTTCGCACGTGCCTCCATCGGCAACCAGTGCAGGAGTCGGTAGGAAGGGGTTATGTGATCGGACTTCTTCAACCCGAAGATCAACCTGATCGCCTCATTCTGCACCAGTTGTAGTCTATGTATGTTCTTCTGGGGGATTGCCAGATGGGTGACATTATAGTAATCGAGATGGCTTAGTATTAGGGATTGTACCAGAATTCTGAATGATGAAGCGTCAAAGTATGCTCTAGTGCAGTGTTTTTCAACCGCTGTTCCGCGGCACACTAGTGTGCCGCGAGATGTTGCCTGGTGTGCCGCAGGGCCGCCATCAGGGCAGTACTATCAGTCCTGTATTCAGGGGCCCGGAGCTGACAGGGGGCCCGGGCTCCCCCAGGGTCCTAGGCAGTGTTCTAAGGCAGGGGCGCCAGTAGCTCGCCAAGGCAAAGTGAGTCGATCACCCAGGACTCACTTTGTCTTGGCGATCTAATCTATCGAGCCGATAAGTCTTCTTCTCCCCGACGTCAATTCTGCAGTCAGAGAGGAAGTTCGGGCCAGCCAATCGCTGCCTGGCTGGGCGGAACTTCCTCTCCGATTGCAGAATTGACGTCAGGGAGAGCATGTGTCGGCGTCGGCTTTGGGGCCTGTTATCCATTGGTGGGTCCTGTTCCCCGATGGCAGCGGCAGTGGCAGTGGCTTGGGGAACGGCAGGGAGAAAGAAAGAAAGGGGGCAGGCAGGGAAACAGAAGGAAAGAAGAGAAACAGAAAAAAAAGAAAGAAAGGTCAGGGAGAGAGGAAGAAAAAGTTGGGGGAGGGAATGAGGTGTGGAGGAGAGAAAGCATACAGGCTGATAGAAGGGAAGAAAGATTGGATGCACAGTCAGAAGAAGAAAGTGCAACCAGAAATCACCAGACAAGGTAGGAAAAATGATTTTATTTTAAATTTAGCAAAGTGGAGGCAGTATTATCACAGTTTTCAAAGGAATTTGCCCAAATAACTTAATAGTTAACTGGGTAAATTCCCAGAGATGAAAACTTCCCTTCACTTACTATGCACAGTTCTGAATTTATATCTGCTGTCTATATTTTACAATATGGTCACCTTTTACTAAACCGCAATAGTGGTTTTTAGCGCAGGGAGCCTATGAGCGTCAAGAGCAGCGCTGGGCATTCAGCGTAGCTCCCTGCGCTAAAAACTGCTATTGTGGTTTAATAAAAAGGATGGAGGGTATATTTGTCTATTTTTGTATGGTTGTTACTGAGGTGACAATGCATAGAGTCATCTGCCTTGACCTCTTTGAAGAAAACCCAGAATAGGAATGATAATTAACATTTTCTCAGCGTATAGTGTGCTTTGTGTTTTTTAATTTTATTATTGGTAGATCATTTTGACTTGGTCATTTTAAAGTAGCTCACAAGCTCAAAAAGTTTGGGCACCTCTGAGCTACAGCGTTGAAACTGTGTATTTCTATTTTATCCCCCCTTTTACAAAACTGTGGAGCGTTTTTTAGCGCCAGCCGTGGTGGTAGCAGCTCTGATGCTCAGAATTCTATGAGTGTCAGGGCTGTTACCACTGTGGCTAAAATACACACTACAGTTTTGTAAAAGGGTGAGGGGTTAGTTTGTGATGACATATTCCATACTAGGCGAAGGTGTTTTCTGTGTTCTGTGTGTTTGAAAGACATGGTTTTCTGTTAGGATTGACGGTGTAGGATTGATCTGTGCTGGTCTGGCTTGTTTAGTTTTACAGAGCTGTCATCTGGAGCTGTCATCCGCCGGCTCATCGGGGATCGATCAGAAGAGTGCTGAGTGTGACGGACAGCGGCTATCTGGAGGAGACAAGCGCAGTAAGTCCTGAGTGACAGTGAGATACTGCAGTGATGGACAAGTTTTTGAAAAGGAAAGAACTAGACTCTGAACAAAATTTGGAGCCAGATGAGAGCCCAAGTATGAGTGGGGGTCAAAAGAAAGCAAAGATGGTTAGCGCAAGCAAATTCTCTGGCGCAAGGCAATATAGCGAAAGCTATATTTCAGTTGGATTTACTTTCACTGGAGATGCAAACAAACCAACTCCACTGTCCGTGGTGTGTGGTGAAAAGCTAGCAAACAGTGCTATGGTCCCAAGCAAACTTAAACGCCATCTCCAAACGAAACACCCTTCGCTTCAAAACAAGAATGTGGACTATTTTGTTCGCCTGCGTGACAACACGGAGAAACAGGCAACTTTCATGAGAAAAACCACAAAGGTAAATGAAAGAGTTCTTAAAGCTAGCTATCAAGTTGCTGAACTTATAGCCAAGTCAAAAAAATCGCACACTGTGGCAGAGACATTAATACTTCCTGCCTGCAAAGCTATTGTAGAGGAGATGCTCGGACCTGAAGCAGCTAAGGAAATAGCCAAAGTCCCTCTCTGACAACACAATTTCCAGACGTATTAATGACATGTCTGCAGACATCGAAAGTGTGGTTTTGGAAAAGATCCGTATCAGTGAGAAATTTGCATTGCAACTTGACGAGTCTACTGATATCAGTGGACATGCTCAACTCTTGGCCAATGTGCGTTTTGTTGATGGTGATGCAATTAGAGAAAACTTATTTTTTTGCAAGGCATTGCCAGAAAAAACAACAGGAGAAGAAATTTTTCGGGTCACATCAGAATACCTTGAAAAAGGAAGACTTAAGTGGGAAAACTGCACAAGTGTCTGCACCGATGGAGCTGCAGCCATGGTCGGGCGCACCAAAGGCTTTGTAAGCAGAGTGAAGGAAAGAAATCCAGATGTGATTGTTACGCATTGTTTTTTACACCGCGAGGCCCTCGTAGCCAAGACTTTACCAGCAGTCCTAGTTCATGTGTTGGATGATGTTGTGTGCATGGTAAACTTTGTAAAGTCACAACCCGTGAAAAGTCGCATATTTGCAGCTTTGTGTGAGGAGATGGGAGCGAAGCATAAAACCTTGCTGTTTCATACAGAGGTCCGGTGGTTGTCGCGTGGCAAGGTCTTGGTTCGTGTGTATGAGCTGCGGGAGGAACTTAAAGTGTTTCTGACAAATGAGAGGTCAGATTACGCAAAGCAGCTTGCAAGTGATGAGTGGTGTGCAAGGCTGGCATACCTGGCAGATATATTTTATCATCTGAATAAACTGAACACACGAATGCAAGGCCGAAGTGAAAACCTGCTTACAAGTACAGATAAAATAAATGGATTCCGTTCAAAGGTGCAACTCTGGCATCAACACGTGGAAAGTGGCAATCTTGAAATGTTCACACTCACCAAGCAATGGCAAGGTGTTCACACTGCTGCACTGTGTGAGATAATAGTTAAACATTTAAAAACTCTTGAGGAGAAGTTGTCATTTTATTTCTCTTCAGTCTCCAATGAATGCCTTGACTGGGTTAGAGACCCTTATAGCTCAGCATCAGTTGGTGGAAAGGACATGACTTTAAAGGAGCAGGAGGAACTAACTGAACTGAGACAAAATCGTGGTTTCAAGCTAAGATTTGCTGATCTACCTTTGGACAGTTTTTGGTTGGATACCGCCAAGGAGTTCCCCCTTCTGGCAAACAAAGCTATTTTGACATTGCTCCCATTTTCCACTACATATCTGTGTGAGATTAGCTTTTCAAGCATGATTGCTATAAAAACCAAATACAGAGAGAGACTGAGAGCTGTTGACGAAGAGCTACGTTTGTGTCTTTCTTCAATTCCAGCCAGAATATCAGCTTTGTGTTCAGCCAAACAGGCCCAGGTTTCGCACTGAATAAAGTATTTTATAATTTTTCACTATTCTGTTTACTTAATATTTCATAATAAAGTAATTATAAAATACTTTCTTTGTGTTTATTTGATTCCTATTCAAGAGAATTACTTTATATATAGTCAATATAGGCACAGAGTTAAATTTTTTAACATTTTCTAATGGTGGTGTGCCTCGTGATTTTTTTCATGAAACAAGTGTGCCTTTGCCCAAAAAAGGTTGAAAAACACTGCTCTAGTGGACCTAAGCTTCCAGAGAGTAAAAAAACCCTTTCTGACTAGGGAGTCCACTTGGTATTTCATGGTTAGGCCTTGGTCCAGTATTACTCCCAGAACCTTCATTGTAGGTTGAATAGGGAAGCTGAGTTTGTTGATGCATAGTGGTGTTGTAGTGACAAGTGGGTGTGGCGAGGCTACAAATAATTTAGTTTTTTCTGAATTAAGCTTCAGTCTAAATTCTGTCATCCATTGATCCATCAAGTTTAGTACTTTTGTTGCCATAGGGGTAGCTTCAGAGAGAGAAGTAGCGAATGGGATAATGATTGTAAAGTCGTCTGTGTAATTAAATAGTTTTATACCCTGCTGGGCCAGCTGCGCGCTTAGTGATGATATGAACACATTGAAGAGCAGTGGGGATAATGGTGACCCCTGTGGAATGCCAGATGGGTTTTTCCAGGTATTAGAGAGGTATTGAAACGTACTTGATAGGTGCGGGACATAAGGAAACCTCGGAACCAGTCAAATGCCTCTCCTCTGATGCCAATTGCGTCTAAGCATTGTAACAATTTCTCATGATCCACCAAGTCAAAGGCCGAACTCATGTCAAATTGCATGATCAGGACGTTATGGCCCGTGCTAAATAAGGAGCGTAAGTTATCCAAGATCGCTGCAATTACTGCCTCGGTGCTAAACAGAGGTCTGAAACCAGATTGGGTTTCGTGTAAAAGAGAGAACTGATCAAGGTAATTCATCAATTGGTTGTGTACCAGTCTTTCCATGATTTTTACGAAGAATGGAATGGATGCTACTGGTCTATAGTTGGTTACTGATGCTAAGGATTGTTTATGATTTTTTAGAATTGGGGTAATTATAATGTGACCGTTATTAGTTAGGAATTTTCCATTTTTAAAATTATCGGTCAGATAATTCCACAATGTTAGTTTAAAGTCTAATGGGGCAGCTTTCATAATGTCAGGGGGACAGGGATCCAGAATGCAGTGTGATTTAGTGTACTTGTTATATAGTTTGATGTAATTATTCCATTCTAGATCTTGAAAGGCGTTCCAAATCATATCCGCTGGTATTTCATTTCCTTGTATGTTGGCTATTTGTTGTGCATATGTTGTTTGTCGAACAGTTGTTTCTTAGGTTTATAATTTTTGAATCAAAATGCTGTGTTAGATCATTTGCTGAAGGTAGCTTAATATTATGCATGGATTGAGTGTGGCGTGTGGTGTCAAATAAATTTGTAACCAAGTTGAACAATTCTTTTGTGTTGATTCCTTTCGAGTTGGTATTGGATGTGCTAATTTTGGATGAATAAAATGCTTTACGTTTTTCTTTTATCAATGATTTGTAGCTCTATATGTTGGATCTCCAATTGTTTCGGTCTGATATTTTTCCCGTTTATTTCCAGATCCTTTCTAGTCGTCTTACTAATTGTTTCATTTTTAATAGTTCAGAGTCGAACCATTTATTATATTTGAGCAGTTTTTACTGTTTAAGGGCAATTTTATCTAAAATGGATGTGCTTGTTTTCATCCAATGATCCCCAAAATCATCCCCTTCTCCTATTTCCTCTCGTAATTCGGATAGACTCTGCACAAGCGTAAGGAAGCTCTTCTTCACCCAGAGAGTGGTAGAAATCTGGAACGCTCTTCTGGAGGCTGTTATAGGGGAAAGCACCCTACAGGGATTCAAGAAAAGGTTAGATAAGTTCCTGCTGGATCAGAACATACGCAGGTAAGGCTAGACTCTAGTAGGGCACTGGTCTTTGACATAAGGGCCGCCGTGTGAGCGGACTGCTGGGCACGATTGGCCTCTGGTCTGACCCAGCAGCGGCAAATCTTATGTTCTTATATTCTATGTCTCAACCCTTAAGGAAAACTATTCCTTAACTTATGGGGCGTCTCTAAAAACGCTCAGTTCCTAAGTCTTTTATCCTCATAGCCCTTACAGAAGAAGCAGCCAATGACATCCCTTTACTAGAGCACAAAGGCTTGTCTTATTTATACTATTCCATTATCCAAATACAGTGGTACCTCGGTTTACGAGTGCACCGGTTTGCGAGTGTTTTTGCAAGACGAGCAAAACATTCGCAAAATCAGCGCCTCGGAAACCGAGCGCGCTTCGATTTGCGAGCGCCCCCCCTGCGAACCGGTACCCTCCCCCCCGCCGCGACCTGAGGTACCCCCAACCCACCCGAACCCTCTTCTTACTTTTCTGTAGCCTCCACAGCGGCACCGGCACCAGCATGTCCTGTGTGTGGTGCCGGTGCCTGAAGATCTGCTTCCTGTGCTGGGCCTGAGAGTTCATGTCGAACGTGAACTCTCACGTCGAACGTGAACTCTCAGGCCCAGCACAGGAAGCAGATCTTCAGGCACCGTCATGCACAGGACATGCTGATGCCGGTTCCGCTGCGGAGGCTACAGAAAAGTAAGAAGAGGGTTCGGGTGGGTTGGGGGACCTCAGGTCGCGGCGGGGGGGGGGGGTGCCCGATGGCGGCGGGGGGGTGCCGGTTCGCGGGGGGGCCTTCGGGGGGAGCAATGCCGTTTCTCGTGGGGGGGGAGCAGTGCTGCTGGCCTCGGGGGGGGGGGGGGAACATATCAAAGCAAGTTTCCCTTACTTCCTATGGGGAAACTTGCTTTGATATACGAGCATTTTGGATTACGAGCTTGCTCCTGGAAGGGATTATGCTCGTAATCCAAGATACCACTGTACTGTGAACTATTCTCAAGCAATACTTGGAAAACCAGAGACATGATCTTAAATTGCACTCACACTTTTACCAGGAGCCACTGTAGCACTGTAACAAAGGCAGGACTAATGTCCATCTTGAGACACTCTGTAGCACCCTCACCACAGCATTTCAAGTGCTCTCAATATCACACCAGTTTTAACAGATCAAGATGAGTTCCAATATAGCAGTCTAAGTAAGGGATCATAGAGCAAAAGGAAACTGCATCCAATAAGACTGCAATTTTCACCCCATTCTTTCAGTGCAAACCTCCATAGGTATTTTCTTCCTCTTATTTACAAGTGCAGGACTCTTTGTTTTTGCCTGCAGTTCAGCACAGTGCTTTTCTGCACTGCAGGTTTCAAAATCCCCTGTATCTATGATAATGCTACAAACGTCAGCACCAAATATAACTACAGTCACTGATGAGTTGCCTTCCACAGTTTCCTTGCCTTTACCAGAACAGGCCCACTCATTTTTGCAAAATGTATCAATTATTTTATCAAGGGCCATTGTAAGGAATTTCATAGAGTTCAGAAAGCCTATTGTACCATTATTTCTCAATTCACAGGCACGGGGAGGAGGGGGGGGAGGGATGGAAATGGAAATGGTATTGATATAGGAATTTATAAATAGTTTCATGAAGGTTTTGATTTATTTGTTTATTAACTGAGAGGGTGGGGGAAATTTCTTTGTGCAGTAGTATTTGTAAGGTTTATTGCGCTTATATAATGTACAAATATGTGAATCATTTATTGCGCATTTGTAGTTTGAAAATCAATAAAGATTAAAAAAAAAAAAAATTCACAGGCATTGCCATAACCCTATCTTGACCATCCAGAGCCAACAGAAGATTCCCCAGCTACCAACAGGGCAACTTTCAAGCAACTAGGAGCAATGGATATCTCTCTGTCTGGCACAGGAGAGGCTGCTTGCTCAGAGAGATAGGAAACTAGCTCTGAAAGAGAGGAAGATAGAGCTAATATAAATGCTGCTGACTGGTTTACAGTTCCCTCTTACTGGAGGTAGCATCCCTGCAGCAGGATCTTGCCATACAGAATACCAGAAACCCTACCACCATGCTAGCTTTGAGGACACCAGTGCTTATACCACTACCATCGCAGCATCTTTATCACAGTGCTCCTGTAAGGAAATTATGGAACGCCCTTTTGGGGTGTGTTCCCTTATAAACTGAACTCCTACATGTGTAGGGATAAAAAAATAGGTATGAGTAACTATGAATATTAAGATCCATACAGATAGCAAAAGTTTCCTTCTCTATTTCACACAAATTGGAATTGAACAGATTACATAGCAATTTTAAAAATGTTCTTATTAAAGATATAAAAAAAATTACAATTCCATTATTCAATAAGATGTTCCCCTAAAATACAATGGACCAATAAAATATATTTATTTACCGTAGCTTATCCCAAGCTGTTTATTTTATTTAGGTTTTTCTTTTCTTTCTGCATTGCTTTCCTAGTTGTTCAAACTGTCTGCTAAATCAAAGTTTCAGCTTTATGACATATCTGTTCTTATCTCTTTTTCCAAGGGCTCCTTTTACAAAGGTGCGCTAAGCATTTTAGCGCATGCACCAGATTAGCACGTGCTATAGTGTGCGCTAGCCGAAAATCTACTGCCAGCTTAAAAGGCGGTGGTAGTGGCTAGCGCGCAAGGCAGTTTAGCGCGCGCTATTCCGCGCGTTAAGGCTCTAATGTGCATTCGTAAAAAGAGCCCTAAGTCTCTGAATGGAAGTATCTCATCATGGCTCAGGGAAATTTCCTGCTACTCCCCTCTTGGGTCAGGTCCATCCTTTTACAGCAGAGTTGCCCAAGTCCGGTCCTCGAGATCTACTGGCTGGCTAGGTTTTCTCGATATCCACAATAAACATACATGAGAGAGATTTGCATACCAAGAAGGCAGTGCAGGCTAATCTCTCTCATGCATATTCATTGCGGATATCCAGAAAACCTGGCATGCCAGTAGATCTCGAGAACCAGACTTGGGCAACCCTGTTTTACAGAATATCTTTCTGGTCTCTTTGTTGGGCTAGAGACTTCCTTCTTCCAGTTGGCTAGTGGTTTTCTTGTCATTGGCTGTAGACATTTTAAAGTGGAATAATGCCACCCTGCATTTTATTATTGGTCCAGCTTAATGAGATGTGATGTCTACCCAGTACCAGCCTTCTCTGTGTTCATCCCATGTTTTTTTTAATTCCATCACCGTTTTCCTCTCCAGTACCTCCCTTGAGAAGGCATTCCATGCATCAACCACCTCCTGAGGTGCTCTCCTGAGGGCATTCCACAGAGAGGGTGGTTGATGCATAGTAACTTAGTAGATGACGGCAGATAAAGACCCAAATGGTCCATCCAGTCTGCCCAACCTGATTCAATTTAAATTTTTTAATTTTTTCTTCTTAGCTATTTCTGGGCAAGAATCCAAAGCTTTACCCGGTACTGTGCTTGGGTTCCAACTGCCAAAATCTCTGTTAAGACTTACTCCAGCCCATCTACACCCTCCCAGCCATTGAAGCCCTCCCCAGCCCATCCTCCACCAAACGGTCATATAGAGACACAGACCGTGCAAGTCTGCCCAGTACTGGCCTTAGTTCAATATTTAATATTATTTTCTGATTCTAAATCCTCTGTGTTCATCCCACGCTTCTTTGAACTCAGTCACAGTTTTACTCCCCACCACCTCTCTCGGGAGCGCATTCCAGGCATCCACTACCCTCTCCGTAAAGTAGAATTTCCTAACATTGCCTTTGAATCTACCACCCCTCAACCTCAAATTATGTCCTCTGGTTTTACCATTTTCCTTTCTCTGAAAAAGATTTTGTTCTACGTTAATACCCTTCAAGTATTTGAACGTCTGACTCATATCTCCCCTGTCTCTCCTTTCCTCTAGGATATACATATTCAGGGCTTCCAGTCTCTCCTCATACGTCTTCTGGTGCAAGCCTCCTATCATTTTTGTCGCCCTCCTCTGGACCGCCTCAAGTCCTTCGCCAGATACGGTCTCCAAAACTGAACACAATACTCCAAATGGGGTCTTACCAATGACTACTGACTATGCCTCTCTTTATATAGCCCAGCATCCTTCTGGCAGCAGCCACTGCCTTGTCACACTGTTTTTTCGCCTTTAGATCTTCGGACACTATCACCCCAAGGTCCCTCTCCCCGTCCGTGCATATCAGCTTCTCTCCTCCCAGCATATACGGTTCCTTCCTATTATTAATCCCTAAATGCATTACTCTGCATTTCTTTGCATTGAATTTTAGTTGCCAGGCATTAGTCCATTCCTCTAACTTTTGCAGATCCTTTTTCATATTTTCCACTCCCTCTTCGGTGTCTACTCTGTTACAAATCTTGGTATCATCTGCAAAAAGGCACACTTTTCCTTCTAACCCTTCAGCAATGTCACTCACAAACATATTGAACAGGATTGGCCCCAGCACCGAACCCTGAGGGACTCCACTACTCACCTTTCCTTCCTTCGAGCGACTTCCATTAACCACCACCCTCTGGCGTCTGTCCGACAGCCAGTTTCTGACCCAGTTCACCACTTTGGGTCCTAACTTCAGCCCTTCAAGTTTGTTCAACAGCCTCCTATGAGGAACTGTATCGAAGGCTTTGTTGAAATCCAAGTAAATTACATCTAGCATATGTCCTCGATCCAGCTCTCTGGTCACCCAATTAAAAAATTCAATCAGGTTCGTTTGGCACGATTTACCTTTTGTAAAGCCATGTTGCCTCGGATCCTGTAACCCATTAGATTCAAGGAAGTACACTATCCTTTCTTTCAGCAACACTTCCATTATTTTTCCAACAATCGAAGTGAGGCTCACCAGCCTGTAGTTTCCTGCTTCATCCCTGTGATCACTTTTATGAATAGGGACCACATCCGCTCTCCTCCAATCCCCAGGAATCACTCCCGTCTCCAGAGATTTGTTGAACAAGTCTTTAATAGGGCTATCCAGAACCTCTCTGAGCTCCCTTAGTATCCCGGGATGGATCCCGTCTGGTCCCATCGCTTTGTTCACCTTCAGTTTTTCAAGTTGCTCATAAACACCCTCCTCTGTGAACGGCGCAGAATCTACTCCATTTTCTCGTGTAACTTTGCCAGACAATCTCGGTCCTTCTCCAGGATTTTCTTCTATGAACACAGATCAGAAGTATTTGTTTAGCACATTTGCTTTCTCCTCATCACTCTCCACATATTGGTTCCCAGCATCTTTTAGCCTAGCAATTCCATTTTTCATCTTCCTCCTATCACTAATATATCTGAAAAAAATTTTGTCTCCCTTTTTTACATTTTTAGCCATTTGTTCTTCCGCCTATGCTTTCGCCAGACGTATCTATCTCTTGGCTTCTTTCAGTTTCACCCTGTAGTCCTTTCTGCTCTCCTCTTCTTGTTTTTTTTTATATTCACGAGCGCCAACTCTTTCACCTTTATTTTCTCAGCCACTAGGTTGGAGAACCATATCGGCTTCCTTTTTCTCTTGTTTTTATCGATTTTCTTCACATAAAGGTCCGTAGCCATTTTTATCGCTCCTTTCAGCTTAGACCACTGTCTTTCCACTTCTCTTATGTCCTCCCATCCTAACAGCTCTTTCTTCAGGTACTCTCCCATTGCATTAAAGTCCGTACTTTTGAAGTCTAGGACTTTAAGTATCGTGCGGCCGCTCTCCACTTTAGCCGTTATATCTAACCAAACCGTTTGATGATTGCTACTTCCCAGGTGAGCACCCACTCGAACATTAGAGATACTCTCTCCATTTGTGAGGACCAGATCCAATATCGCTTTTTCCCTTGTGGGTTCCGTCACCTTTTGTCTGAGCAGAGCCTCTTGAAAAGCATCCACAATCTCCCTACTTTCCGATTCCGCAGATGGAAAACATTTTCTATTCGATATAAACTGTATAGTACAGAGGTCTCAAAGTCCCTCCTTAAGGGCCGCAATCCAGTTGGGTTTTCAGGATTTCCCCAATGAATATGCATGAAATCTATGGGCGTGCACTGCTTTCAATGCATATTCATTCGGGAAATCTAGAAAACCCGACTGGATTGCGGCCCTCAAGGAGGGACTTTGAGATCCCTGGTATAGTACTAGTGCAAGGAAATGTTATACAATGAAACTTGTCAATCATAAGCTCGCATACACACTTTTTATTTATTGGGATAGATTTACTGCCTTTTTGAAGGAATTCACTCAAGGCGGAGAGAGCAAGAATAAATCAAATCAAAGCAATAGACAATTTCCACAGTAAAATTATTCAAATAACAATACAAAGTATGACATAATATGCTACATTATGAAAAGTTGTCAGCCCAATCAACATAGTTGGGACAGTCTCCATCGAGGACTATACACTTAGTCCAGCGATTTTCCACTTTTTTATTCCATATTTTTCTGACAGAATGAAAAAAGTAGAAATAAGCTGCGGTAGCGTTTTTAGCGTGCACTGCAGATTAGTACGCGCTAACCCACTTGCTATGCGGAAAGACTAACGCCAGCTCAATGGAGGCGTTAGCGTCTAGCGCATGCAGCATTGTAGCGCGCACTAAAACCTCTAGCGCAGCTTAGTAAAAGGAGCCCTAAGTGTATAGCCCTCGATGGAGACTGTCTCAACTTTGTTGGTTGGGCTGAGAACTTTTCAGTGCCCTCCTGTACGATGTCATTACAATACACAATAAAACATTTTATGGACAGCAAAGGGTTTAGGCAAAGAAGGAGCATATAAATAGACAAGACAGAGTAACAGAAGTTAAAAATAAAGGAACTAATTTGAAGAAAGTTGCACATGAGGTCAGAACGGTACTTGAATGCTATCTGAGCTAAGGTAGGAGTGGATAAATGTGTCCATATTGCAGTCGATGTCACTCCTTGTCTGTGTGAGCAGTAAGCTAGTTACTTTTTCCATTAAAGGCCTTGGTGAAGAGCCAAGCTTTCACCTGCTTCCTAAAGTAGAGATAGTCTTTTGTGTCAAGGGAAGTCTTTCAGGAAGTGCATTCCAGAGTGTGAGGGCTACTTCAGAGAAGACTTATGGGCAGGTATCACATTGTGTGATGTCCTTCAGAGAGTATGTGGTTAGGGATACTCCTTAGGAGGACTTTAGTGACCTTGAAGGTGTGTAGAGGGTGATCCTGTTCTTCAAGTACTCTGGGCCATTTCCTTTGAGGGTCTTTAAGATCAGACAGAGTTTTAAATTTAGCTGTATTGTTTTTTTTCACTCATTTCAAGGAGTCTCCTAATTTTTTCATGAATCTTCTTCACATTGTCAACAATTAACTTTGTTTTTAAATGTAAAGTAGAGGACACTAGAATGATTGTTTTGGAAAATAATAGCGCTACATCTTTAGACTCATGTGCATCAAGAAATTCTTCTTTTCTTGTGGCGGGGGTCAATCCCTTGTCAGAAATCACATTGTCTTTGTTTAAACTGATTTCTGTAAGAAAAGACTATTTTAATCTCCAGAAATTCACAAAATATTTTATCCCAGGACAAGCAGGCAGCCTATTCTCACATAAGGGTGATGTCACCGACGGAGCCCCGATGCGGAAGCCTCGCAAGCAGACTTGCTTGTAAAAACTAGAAGTTTTGAGTCAGCCGCACCGCACATGCATGAGTGCCTTCCCACCCAGCACAGGACGCGTCTCCTCAGTTCTCCGCGGAGCCGAGAAGTCCTTCTTTGACTCTCTGCATTCAACTTATTTACTTCATGCCTTCTTTCACCGCGGTTTGTGTTGGATTTTCTTCACGAATTGCTGTATTTAGTTTATTTCTTTATTTCTTATTTTTTTTTAAAAAAAATTTATTTCTTCCATTCGGCTGCCAGGGCAGGCCGCTTGGCCGCAGCCCAGGGGCTTCGACCTTGCAGCGGCTGTTTTTCCTCCTATGTCCCGGCCAACAACAGGCTTCAAGAATGTAGTCAGTGTCAACGTGCGATTTCTCTCATGGACCCACATAGTAAGTGCCTCAAGGGCCTTGGGCCATACCATCACCCGAAGTCGTGCGAGCGCTGTGATATTCTTCAACCTCGAGACCTTAAACATCGTCTGCTTTCAGTGGAGAAGCTCTTCAGAATGGATTTGACTTTGACTCCGAAGCCGACCTCGGTCTCACCTTCAACCGAGGCTCCTCCTGCCTCCACTGCTTCGACCTCGAGCCTCATCAGACCTTCGTTTGCAGGGGCTCTTTTCTCGATAATGTCTGCTGTATATTCCCTTGTATACTCAGGTCAGATAGCTCAGCAGAAAGTTCCAGTGGTGGTGCTTAAGGTGCTTAAGACTTCCAAGTCGAAGCACATTTCAACTGCCTCTGTGGAACCTCCAGCCAAAGCAGGTGGTCCAGTTTCAGATGCGGATCCATCCTTGCCGGCTTCTTTCCAGACCATGTTAGAGCAGCAATTCATTCAGTTCCTTACTAATATGGGACCGAAGCTAGCTACTCTAATCCAGCCTCGGCATTCTGCAGACTCCCGCAAGGTCGAGCCTCTTCCTATGCCTCAGACTGTGACTACACACTCTATGCAGGGAGCAGAGTCTCTACGAGTGTCTGGTCTGGCATCTATGCACGTAAAGCAAGGAGCAGATTCTTTGCAAGTGCCTCGACAGGAATCCTCACACACCATACAAGGAGCAGAGTCTTTGGGAGTGCATCGAGGTTCCTCCATCAAGCCTCTGGAGCTTCGATCCATAGCTTCCAGCCCCATCGATTCCTTGGTGCCATCGATTGCTTCCATCTCCAGGGCGAAGTCTCCTCGAACTTCGAGATCTGCTTCCAAGCACCGTTCTCACCGACGTTCGAGGCCTTCACCGAGGCATACCTCCAGGCATAGCTCTTCTTCCAAAGAGCGTCCTTCTTCAACTAAGCCTACACCTTCCAGTTCTACTAGACCACCGACTCCTCAATCAAGGTCTCCACTTCCACACCTCGAGGACCCAGCGGATTCGATTGCTTCGTCCAAGTCTTCCTATTCTTTTGATGCTTTTTTTCCTGCCGAAGCCTCATCTTCGACCCAGGCTGCCTCGACAACCTCGAGTCCTTCTCAAGGCAAGGCATTGGAGGATCAGTTATCTTTCTCCTCCTTTCTTCGTAGGATGGCTCTTGACTTGGACCTTAAATTGGATGCTGGTTCTAAATACTCTAAGGAGTATCTCAAAGTCATGCATCTTCTTCAGCCTCCGGCAGAGTCACTTAAGCTTCTTCTTCACAAGCTTTAGTCTCAGACTTTTTTACCAGATGCCTGGAGACACCTTATGCAATTCCAGCTGTTCCAGGCAAATTGGACTCCAGATATAAAACTCTTCATTGCAAAGATTTTGAGAATTCACCAATCCCTACTTGTGGAGTCATCATTGAAAAGGTCTCATCCTTCCAAGGTTTATGCTACCGTTCCTCCTGGAAGGGAAGGGAAAACTATGGACAAATTCGGACGTCGCATCTATCAAAATGCCATGATGTCCTCTAAAGTCCTTAATTACAATTTCCATTTTATCACTTATTTTCAGTTCCTCATTCTCTTTTGCCTAAATTTCTTAATTATTTAGATACTCAAAAACACTTTGAATTTCAAGAAGTCTTAGCTTCTCTATCACATCTCCTTCAGTCTTCTTATGATGCCTTTGAGTTATCTGCCAGGGCGGCGGCGTGTTCTGTAGCAATGCGCCGCCTTGCCTGGCTTCGTACCATTGACATGGATCCTAATCTTCAGGACCGCTTGGCTAATGTTCCTAGTGCAGGCAATGACCTCTTCGATGAATCCATTGAGGCAGCTACTAAGAAATTGTCTGACCATGAAAAATCCTTTGCTTCTGTTGTCAGACCAAAGCCTAAGCCAGTTCCTGCCAAGCCTGCACGCCCTCCTCCTATTTATTAGAGGCGTTTTGCTCCGAGAGTGGCTCCTTACAATCGTCTGCCTCCTAAGAAACAGCAGACTCAGAAGCAACAGAAACCTCAACCTTCTGCTGCACCTAAGGCTACGCAGCCTTTTTGACTGTTTAAGACGGAGCATAACCTCCACCGTTCTGTCTCTGTCCTATCTTCCCCCTATTGGAGGTCATCTCCATCATTTTTACCACCGATGGGAGACAATTACATCCGATCTGTGGGTGCTGTCAATCATCAAGGAAGGATACTCTCTTCATTTCACTCAGGTTCCACCAGAGCTCCCTCCAAGAGAGTATCCTTCCAGTCCATCCCAGACCGCCTTTCTTCTTCAGGAAGCTGAAGCTCTGCTTCGTCTCCATACCATCGAACCAGTTCCTTTGGAACAACAGAAAAGGGGGGTTTACTCCCGTTATTTCCTTATTCCAAAGAAGACGGGCGATCTGCGGCCCATTCTGGATCTCAGGGCTCTTAACAAATTTTTAGTCAAAGAAAAATTTTGCATGTTATCCCTGCCATCCCTTTATCCCCTCCTAGATCAGAACGACTGGTTATGCTCTCTGGATCTCAAGGAGGCTTATACTCATATTCCCATTCATCCGGCCTCCCACCAATATCTGAGATTTCGGGTGGAGAATCTGCATTATCAATACAGAGTGCTGCCCTTTGTCCTGGCTCCAGAGTGTTCACCAAGTGCCTGGTAGTGGTAGCCGCAGCTCTCAGAAACCATTGTCTTCAGGTTTTTCCCTACGTGGACGACTTGCTCATCAAAGATTCTACATCTCAAGGGGTTATTGTAGCAACCCAATGGACTACGTGGTTCCTACAGAGTTTGGGATTCGAAATCAGCTTTCCCAAATCCCAACTTCAACCCTCTCAGAATCTACAATTCATCGGAGCTGTTCTGGACACTATCCAACTCAGAGCATTTCTTCCGCAACAACGTCTGGAAGCTCTCCTTCAACTTTGTCATGCAGTGTCTTCCTGCTCTTCAATCTCAGCGAGACACATGATGGTACTACTGGGTCACATGGCCTCCACAGTACACGTGACTCCTTTTGCCAGACTTCACCTCAGAATTCCTCAGTGGACCCTGGCATCTCAGTGGATGCAGGTTTGCGACCCACTTTCTCGACACATTGCAGTCACTCCTTCATTGAGACAGTCTCTTCTCTGGTGGATGCTCTTTTCCAATCTCTCCAGAGACTTGCTGTTTCAAACACCCCCTCATCAGAAGGTCCTCACAACAGATTCCTCGACCTACGCTTGGGGCGCTCATCTCGATGGTCTCCATACTCAAGGCCACTGGACCAGTATGGATCGTAAGTGTCACATCAATCTGTTGGAACTCAGAGCGATTTTCAAGGCTCTCAAAGCTTTTCAACATCATCTTCAAGATCAGGTAGTCCTCATTCAGATGGACAATCAAGTCGCCATGTATTAGGTCAACAAACAACAGGGAGGGACGGGATCTTCCTCCCTTTGTCAAGAAGCTCTGAAGGTTTGGGACTGGGCAATCTGCCACAACACCTTCCTCAAACCTGTCTACATCCAAGGGGCGAAAAATTGTTTGGCGGACAACTTGAGTTGTCTTCTGCAACCTCACGAATGGACACTCCATTCCTCGCCTCTTCATCACATTTTTTCACAGTGGGGAATGCCTCAGATAGATCTCCTTGCAGCTCCCCACAACCACAAACTGACTCAGTTCTGCTCCAGGATCTATTCTCCTCATCACCTCGAGGCAGATGCTTTTCTTCTGGAATGGACGAATCTCTTCCTGTATGCATTCCCTCCATTCCCTCTCATTCTCAAGACTCTTGTCAAGTTAAAGAACGACCATGCCACCATGATTCTGATTGCTCCTCGTTGGCCGAGACAACCTTGGTACTCCCTTCTACTTCATCTCAGCAGCAGGGAGCCATACCTTTTACCAGTTTTTCCATTTCTGCTTACACAGAGTCAGGGATCTCTGCTTCATCCCAACCTGTAGTCTCTACACCTGACAGCTTGGTACCTCCCAGCATAACTCCTCTTCAGTTTTCTCAATCTATAAAAGAGACATTTTAGAGGCTTCTAGAAAGCCTACCACTAGACAATGCTATCACCAAAAATGGACTAGATTTTCTACATGGTGCTTTTCTCACAATAAGGAACCTCAACATTCCTCCTTGTCTTCTGTTTTAGGCTACCTTTAGCACTTATCCACTTCTGGCCTCAAGTCTACATCGATCCGAGTCCATCTTAATGCAATTGCTGCTTTCCATCAGCCTATTGAAGGAAAACCCCTTTCTGCTCTTCCGATGGTTTCCAGATTCATGAAAGGACTTTTCAGTGTCAAACCTCCTCTCAAACCGCCTCCAGTGGTTTGGGACCTCAATGTTGTTCTTGCTCAATTGATGAAGCCTCTATTTGAACCAATGTCTACGGCTCATCTGAAGTATCTCACTTGGAAAGTGGTGTTTCTCATTGCCCTCACTTCTGCTCGAAGAGTCAGTGAGCTGCAAGCTTTAGTTGCTGATCCACCTTTCACTGTATTCCATCATGACAAGGTGGTTCTACATACTCATCCTAAATTTCTACCTAAAGTGGTTTCGGAATTTCATCTCAACCAATCCATTGTTCTTCCAGTGTTCTTTCCAAAGCCTCATTCTCATCCTGGAGAATCAGCTCTTCATACTTGGGAATGTAAACGTACTTTGGCCTTCTATTTGGAACGCACTAAACCACACAGAACTGCTCCTCAACTTTTTGTCTCCTTTGATCCAAATAAGTTGGGACATCCTATCTCTAAGCGTACCATCTCCAACTGGATGGCTGCTTGTATCTCCTTCTGCTATGCCCAGGCTGGATTACCCCTACAGAGTAGAGTCACAGCTCATAAGGTCAGAGCAATGGCAGCTTCAGTAGCTTTCCTCAGATCTACACCTATTGAGGAAATTTGCAAGGCTGCTACTTGGTCCTCGGTTCATACTTTCACTTCTCATTATTGTCTGGATGTTTTCTCCAGACGGGATGGCCATTTTGGCCAGACAGTATTACAAAATTTATTCTCCTAAACTGCCAACACTCCCACCATTTCTGGTTAGCTTGGAGGTCACCCATATGTGAGAATTGGCTGCCTACTTGACCTGGAATAAAGCACAGTTACTTACCGTAACAGGTGTTATCCAGGGACAGCAGGCAGCTATTCTCACAACCCACCCACCTCCCCTGGTTGGCTTCTCTGCTAGCTATCTGAACTGAGGAGAAGTGTCCTGTGCTGGGCGGGAAGGCAATCGCGCATGCGCGGTGCGGCTGACTTGAAACTTCTAGTTTCTACAAGCAAGTCTGCTTGCGAGGCTTCAGCATCGGGGCTCCGTCGGTGACGTCACCCATATGTGAGAATAGCTGCCTGCTGTCCCTGGATAACACTTGTTATGGTAAGTAACTGTGCTATTTAGATTCTTGTCCTGAGTCACTGGGAACATTTTTAAAAAAAATATATTAGTCTGTTGTTTAATCTGTCCTTGGTTGCAGAAAGTATACAGTACTTTGCTACTTAAATGTCAATGTTGTCTCTTTTAAGGAATAAAAGATTGTTTGAACTGCTGTGCCTCAGAGTTATAGATCAGTGGCCAAACTCTCTCTGTTAGTCAAAGTTATTGAAGGGGCTGTGGCAGTGCAGGTTGCAATTTTGTTTTTTTATCCCTATATAAGTCATTGAATACATCTCAATTTATGTTCTCTTATGCTTCCGCAGCTGAGGTAATGATCATTACGGCTGTTTGGGATGTGCCATGTCCAGGTATGTGAAACCAATGTTTTAGCAATCGTGCCATGGTTTTCTTGAAGGAAAACTATATTATGATGGCTGAAATATCATTTTCTCTATCTGGATGGAGCACAACACAGTTTGCCAGAATGCTCTAGTTACTAAACTAAACTAAACCTTAGGTTTGTATACCGCATCATCTCCACATTCGTAGAGCTCGGCACGGTTTACAGGAGATGGGATAGAAAGGAACTACAATGAAGGGTTAGAGGACCAAGTATGAAGAGTTTTTTGAGGGCTTAGGATGTCATACATGTAAAAAGAATCAGATTTTTGAGAATAGTTGTTATGAAAGTTTCAGTACTGAGATTGTTTTGATTTCCATGGTTGAGGAGGCTTCTTTTAGACCAGGATTTGGGATTTTGATGCAGCCTTTGATATAGCTGATCAGCCATTATTGTTACATAGGTTGTATCAGCTGGGGTGTCAGAGACTTCCATCAACTAGTTTGCCTCTTATTAGTTTAAACTTCATATCATGGGCATAAAACATTCTCATTTGGATGAGTATCTGTGGTTTGCCACATGGCAGCCATTCAGGGAGCACGCTGGACCAGGCAGGAATGTGAAAACGTTGCGCCTGCCTTCTGCGCCGCTCTGCCCGAAAAGGAGAACAGCCACCCAGTAAGGGAGGCAGGTAGGAGCAAAGAAAGCTCCTGCCGATACAGCGCTGGACCCAATGGACTTAAAAAAAAGGTACCAGGGGGCTGCCTACAGGGTGTGGGGGTGGGGGGTGCCTATGCTGCCTACAGGTTTTTCACTCTATAAGACCCTGTACCAGCCTACCACTACACCACCAGAGGGGGTACAGGGCAGAGCAGTAGGAATTTTCTTGGGTTTTCCTCCTCTACAGGTTGGTGCATCTTATGGTCGGGTGTGTCTTATAGAGCAAAAAAATAGGGTATTTTTGTTAATTTGCATTCCAAGCTTCAAGCCAGTCACTTGAAGATTAACCCAGCCAAAATAGAACTATGTTTGGGTGGGTGAGTTTCCCCCTCTACTGGCTGCAAACACTTTTGTTGGGCGATTATAAAATCTCATTTCCATGTAAATAAAGAGTTTGGGAGTTATATTGGATTCCATCTTGAATGTGGTCTGCTCATGGTGAAACTTAGGGCTTCTTCTATTAAACTGCTCTGGGAGCCGCGCTCATAGAGTTCCTATAAGCATCGGGAGCAGCGTGGGCCATTCAGTGCGGCTCTCTGCGCTAAAAACTGCTAGCGCAGTTTAATAGAAGAGGGGGTTACTGTAAAATTTGATATATTTGGCAGATTTCTGTGTATCTCAATCCATCTGCCTTTAATATGTCTTTAACTATTGTAATTGCCTTTACCTTTGGATTAATAATATAAAATCTCTAGAAAAGGTTACAATTAGGACAAAATACTGTAGCTTGGATAATTAGAGGGACAGAGCATGCCATTCTTATTGCTTTATACTGGCTGCCAGTACATATGAGAGTTGATTTTAAAATTTTGATTTTAGCTTTTAAGATCCTGAAGGGCTTTGCCCCATATTTGGGGATCTTTTTACTAAGCAGCAGTAAACAGTAATGCATGCTTACCACAGAGGAAAAAGCATGCGTAGGCCCCGGGTTAGTACTATTGGGATTAATGCATGCTTCTCATGCACTAAAAATAGAAATTTTTTTTTTTTAGCACTGAGGCAGAGAGTAGGTATGTTCTGCGCTAATTGGTTAGTGCAGCTACATTGCCACATGCTAAGTGATTGGCACAGAATTAGTTCATGAGCCCTCACTGAGAAAATTAGCACATGAGAATTATGGAAAATCAGCCATTTTACTGCTGCACTAAAAATGGCCTCAGTGAGCAAAAAAGGCCCGCATTGGGGATAGCGCTAGCCACTTTTTAGCGCAGCTTAATCAAAGGGCCCCTTGGCTTGTTGAGTACAATAGGACATTCTTTCAGGGATGCTGTGCTCCAGCCAGGAAATATTAGATTGATTTTAGCATGAAATAGAACACTTGTGTAATATTTTGCAACTGTGGAAGCAGTTCCCTTATGAGTTAAAATTGGAATATGTACTTGAAATTTAGGAAACTTTTAAAAATTTTGGGCTCCTTTTACCAAGGGATGCTAATGGATTTAATTATGACGGGTGGAGTTGTACAATTGATTACACACAACTGGAAAAATTGGGACCGTCTTAACTTTGCATTCTGGTGGGCAAATTTATGTTTAATATATAAATATGAGAAAATTAATGCTGATTTATCTGGGAACACAAAAAATGTCAAATTAATATGGGGCCATTGATGTCTTTTGTAGAATTATTATAGTTTGGATTTTTGCTGACATATTAATTGCACATCCGGGGGGAGGGGGGGGAAGGGTGGAATATAGTTTTTAAATGAATTTCTTATCTTTCCTATGGGTATTGGGAGCGGGGAGGTGTAGTTTTTTTTTTGGGGGGGGGTGTGATAAACAGTTTCTGAATGTTTATAAATGCTTAATTTATGGCTGAGGCGTCGTTTTGAAAGGTAATAAAAAGCTTTATTACTATCCAGACAACTAGTATTTCTAATTTATGGTTATGACATATAGGGCACGTTTTATAAATTCTGAAAATTTAATAGATAATTTTAATGATAATTGTTGGGTAGGGTGGGGGAAGGGGTATTGATTTGTTTGAGTTTTGCAAAAAATATTAAGTGATGTCTAAAGTGTAAAATGTTTTTTTCTATTGTTTTCACTTGTTGAAAGTGTTAAAATGAATAAAGATTTTTTTAAAAGTGCATTTTATTCTTATGGGCATCTTAGCATTTAGCAGACTCTAATTATTACTGTGCACTAAATCCATTAGCACACCTTAGTAAAAGAAGACCTTGGTTATTTGACAAGTTGAAAAATATAATTTACCCCCTTTTATGAAGCCTTGTTGGGCTTTTTTATTGCTGGCAGTGGTGGTAAAAGCTCCAATGCTCATAGAATTCCTATGAGTGTCGGAGCTAATACCGTTGTGGCCGACATTAAAAAAGTCTAACATGTATTCATGACAAAGATTGGATCCTTAAACTTTTCTTTAAAAATAGATCTAGAGACTTCCTTGGTTTCCATATTCCAATTTTTCCTGATGTCTCGAGAGAGACTCAAAAGAGAAGAAGGGAATTTTTATTATTGAAACCTGGCGTGACCCAGATAGGGGGTTTCTTTTTCCTTAGATACCCTTGTAAATGTGTAATCAAATATCGTACTTTAAAATATATTTTTTGACCCGGCTCATTTGACGACTTTCCTTTCTATGAAGCGCCTTGAAAAAGAAGAAATATCTGTGTCCAAGTAATAATTTAAGCTCTCTTTCAGCAACAGATAATGTGATTTGATTTGATTGTTTTATTATATTTTATTCACTCCTAATTCTTAAGTCTTGGATTCAATTTTGAGGACTAGTGTGCAATTAAGTTGAGAAATATATTTCTTTGAAGTTTGGGTTTATTTTCAGGATTGAAAGTAATTAATACTAGGTTTTCTTAATTGCACTTTCTGTACAAGATGATATGGTTGTTAAATAATGTGAAAATCTATAAATAAATAAATTTTTTTTTAAAAAACCTCTAATCTAATTTCCATTTTATATACTGGATCATTCCAGCAAGGACTCAAGCCGGTTAACAAAGTTTAAAAGAATATAATAGAAAACAATAATGAAGGTAATAGAAAAATATTCAATAAATTAGATCAGTTCTCAGTTAAGAATCTCTGAAAGAGATAAGTTTTCAGATTTTTCCTAAAAAGTGACAAAGATAATGATGTTCTGATAATTGAGGGAAGATCATTCCAAACTTTTACCAAGGAATAGGCTAAGGAATGTGAGAATTTACCTAGGATTTTAATCCCTTTAACAGAAGGGAAAAGCAATTTAAATTTATGTATATTCCTGGTAGTGGGAAACTAAAGAGAGTTAAATGATAGAGGTAATAAAGGTGAAAAAATTCCATGTAAAATTTTAAAAATTACATTGGCATATTTAAATTGAATTCACCAGTAAATAAGAAGACAATGAAGTAACTTCAACAGTGGAGAGGCATGATCATATTTATGTCTTCCAAAAATTAATTTGGCCACAGTGTTCTGAATAAATTGTAGCCTCTTCAGATTAAATTTGGTTAATCCGATATACAGGGAATTTGCATAATTCAAATGTGCCAAAATAATCGCTTGAACCAAAACTGCAAAATGATTTTGATGAAAAAAACCTCGAACTCTCCTCAACATCCATAAACTAAAATAGCATTTTTTAGATAAATTGTTATTTTGATTATTTAAAGATAAAGAAGAATGTAAAATAAAACAAGGATTCTAGATGAAAATTCAGTTGTTAAGGAGTCTCCTGATTTAAGTGCTATAAACTGAGGTAGATTGTGTAGTAAGGGACCAAACCATAGCAGTCTGGTTTTAGAAGCATTCAATTTCATACAGACTAACGAAGTCCATTCTTGAAGTCTAGAGACACAAGAATTAATATCTCCAGTCAAATTTGAAAGCAATGGATCAATTTCCAGTAATATAAAAATGTCATCAGCGTATGTAAAGATATATTCTAAAGGAGATAGAGTCAAATATTTTAGAATTGTCATATATAAATTAAATAATATAGGGGATAGGGGAGACCCCTGAGGAACTTCACAGACTGGGCTCCAAGACGAAGAAAATTTATTGTCTACATATACCTGATATGATCGTAGTTTGAGAAAACCACTGAACCAATTCAACACAACTTTATCTAAACCAATATTGATTAAAAGTTACATAAGGATGTCGTGATCCACAACATCAAAGGCTGCAGAAAGATCAAACTGCAACAAGACAGCTTAATGCCTTGGATTGATAAGTGTTGAATCTTCGCAACCAGTGAGATGAGAAGAGTTTCTGTACTGTGACTGGATCGAAAACCATGTTGAAATGGAAGGAGTACAGAAAATTTATCTAGATAGTCATATAATTGCTTTGAGACAATGATTTCCAAGGTCTTCGTTAATAAAGGGATATTTGCAGAGGTGGGCCAGAGATGGATCTAGACCAGAATTTTTAAATAATGGATTTAATACAATGCCACCTATATCTAAGTAAATAAACCACTAGCAAAAATATGATTGACCAACATTGTAAGCCAAGAAATAATGAAGGTAGGAATATTAGAACATGCCTTGATAAAAGGGGGTCATAATTATTAGTTATCTATTTATTAATTTGTTAAATTTTGTTTTCTTATCCCCCTTTGCAAAGCCGCGCTAGTGTTTTTAGCGCCAGCCCCTGTGGTCACAGCTCTGAAACTCATAGAATTCCTATGAGCTTCCATGCTGTTACCATGGCAGCCAGCACTAAAAATGCTAGCGTGGCTTTGTAAAGGAGAGAGTATATTTGGTTATATGTTTTTATTTTATTGATAGTCGTAAATTTTGGAATTTTTGGTTGTGTTTGCAACTCATGTTAAACCCTTCGGGGTATTAATGTGATATAAATGACTATTTAAGGCCCTCTTTTACTAAGCTGTGGTAAAGGTTTCTATGAGCATCAGAATAGCACTGGGGTATGTAGCACTCCCGGCCGCGGTAGAAACCTCTACTGCGGCTTAGTAAAAGAGGGGTACATCAAAGAAAAACCAAGTAGTCCATGAAAGCAAAAATATTAATGCTATTTCCTAGAGATCTGCATGAGAAAATATAAAACCAAAGAATGCATTAATCTCCTCTTTTATCAAGCTAGCTGCACTAGAGGTTTTTAACACGGGCCGGCGAGATAAGTGCTCTGACGCACTTAGGAATTTTATGTGCCGTGGAGTATTTACGTTGCCTTCCTGCACTAAAAACCTCTAGCGCAGCTTGATAAAAGCCAGATGAATTTACCCCCCTTTTATCAAGGAATAGAATGGACGGCTGGGCATTTAGCTCACACTGCTTGGCAGGGTAGCTTGATAAAGGGGGGGGGGGTTAATATTACTAGTGTTCATACTAAGACACCCTTTTATCAAGCCACGGTAGCACTGTTGCCGTGAGAAATGCTCCAGTCCTCATTCAATTCCTGTGAGTGTTGAATTTACCACACCGGACCACAGTAAAACACTTGATAAAAGAGGGCCTAAATTATTCTATTATAATATGTGACTTGCTGCGCAAAGAGGGACCAAAAATAGGGCATATGACATTTATATCACATGATAGAAGGATATCAACTGCATAATTCTGCAAAATTTCAACCTCAGGTATGGACTAATTATGTCTTTAAAAAATGAAAAATGTTTATCAATAAGAAGTGATTAACCCTAGAAATCACATATCCCACTGGAGGCACTTGCAGTTTTTAGGCTGTAGAACATGAAAAACTTTCAAGGAGTCCTTTTACTAAAATGTGCTAACCAATTTATTTGCACACTATGGGCATCTTAGCACTTAGCACATGCTAAATTGCCCCCTTCTTTACAAAGCCACACTAGCGTTTTTAGTGCAGTCCACCATGGTAACAACTCCGATGCTCATAGAATTACTATGAACATCCGAGCTGTTACTGCCGTGGCCAGCGCTAAGAACACTAGCAAGGCTTTGTAAAGGAGGGGGTTGGTTAACACACTTTAGTAAAAGGACCCCCAAATTTATGAAAAAATTGCATAGTTCCATTCTATGAATATTATAGTGTATAAAACTTTCAAACATGAAAATTGCCCTCCAAACTTTTACAGCCTTTATCTCTGTTATTTGTTATCCCACTTTTGGTGTCTTTTCACTCTGGTTCACATATTATGGGCATTTTTGTGTTTTGACTGTTAAAAATAATACTAATCTTTTTTTTAATTTTAGGCCTAATTATACATGAAGGAGCAGCAGTTTTCAAAGTATTTAAACGGTGGCGAGCTGTTAATCTACATTGGGATGTACTAAATTATGACAAAGCTACAGACATAGAGGAGAGCAGTCGTGGTATGTCATCAAGTAGGGCATTATGGTTGCCACTGTCTGCTTTAAGATCCAGTAATTTAGTTCATCCAACACAGTTAAGCTCACCAAGATTTCAGTGTGGCTATGTACTATTACAACTGTTTAATCGGATGAGACCTCAAGAAGATTCCTTAGAAGAAAGTAGTTCTGGTGAGGTTGTGATGAGGGTCACTTCAGTATGAAGAATATTATTCCTGTTGTGCTGTTAAACACATGAGGTTAATCTTCTCTGTGAATTTGAACTCTTAGAAGATTTATGGGATGTAGTTGTGAAGAATGGCGAAAAAATATGACTTAAAAATATATATATCTATAAAAACTTTTTAAAATTTATGTTTTTTATATTGTAAACTGAATTGCAAATAAACTTTTCTGAAGAAAGATCTCTATATTTCTTGGTTTTTGTTACTGTTATTTAAATAGGAATTTCCTAAATATTACTAAAACTGTAGGATATTTAGACACCGTATTTCACCCAATAAGGTGGAAGGGCATTTTAGGATGAGCATTCAAATGGGAAATCTGACATTCAAGTCAGGACATCTAAATTCCCTTCTAGTTTTAGAACAAGATCTGCTGATATAGAACTACATGGTGAAAATGGTCATCTATATGCCGCTATGTGATTCAAGAACATCTATTTTAGAAACAAACCAACCCAAAATAGAGACAGGGAATCAGCAGGCACAGAGATGTCCATTATACAGTACTGTACATGAATATCTATATTGTGCAATAGGAATATAGACATTAATATTACTGTCACCACATGTCTTCATTATGTCCAATCTCCCATTATGTCTGATTCTCCTCCTGATCCTTTCATATCTCCTAATCCTCCCTGCACAAAATCCTGCCTTGGAAAAGAGCACTGCGGCACCTTTTCCCCTACTCTCATCAACCTGGGATGCAGATGTCCCATTATAGTGGTCACGGGCAGAAGTGGTCCCTCTCCACTGCTGCATGGGAGGCACCAGGATCAAAGATGGTGCCTTTGCAATCATGCATTACCAGAAGGAGGTGGATGATGGTAGGGTTCAAGAGTGCCATGTCTCTCTTGTCTGTGGTAGGATTTTATGTAGGGTTTTATGGAATTCTCTGTTGTTGCTCCATGGAATGCTCTGCCTATTTACCTCAGACAGCAAGATTCTCTTTCAAAATTTAGATTGGAATTAAAAACATTTCTATTTACATCACATTACATTAGTGATTTTTATTCCGCCATTACCTTGCGGTTCAAGGCAGATTACAGAAGAGGATTTCAGAATTACAGAAGAGGATTTCTGGACATGTCCAGAGGTGTTACAGAGTAGAGCGGATTGCTTTAGAGGATTGAAATGTTTCATATGATGTTAGTCTTCATGGATTTTTTTTAATGAAAAGCAGGGTTTTTATTTCTTATCTGAAAGTTTTGTAGTCTGGAGTCGCAATTAGTAGATTGGAGAGTTGGTGGTCTAGTTTTGCTGCCTGTGTGGCTAGTAGGCCATCATACAGTTTTTTTCCATTTGATGTCTCTGATTGGAGGATATGTGAATGGTGTCTGGGTTCTCCTGTGTCTGGTTGTGGTAGTTTGGATTAGGCGGTTGTTCAAGTAGGCTGGGCTGTCATCATTTATGGATTTAAATAATAGACAGTAGAATTTAAATAGTATTCTTGCTTGAATTGGGAGCTAGTGTGAGTCGAGGTATGCCTTGGTGATATGGTCGTGTTTTCTTAGTGAATAGATTAGTCTCAGGGCTGTGTTTTGTACTGTTTGTAGTTGTTTTATCATTGTTGCAGGGCAGGGGAGATAGGATGTTGCAGTAGTCAAGAATACCTAGGACTAGGGACTAGACCATGAGCTGGAATTGTTTTCTGTCAAAGAATTTTCGAACTTGCCTTAGGTATCTCATGACCGCAAATGATTTCTGTATTGTTTTGTTGATTTGTGGTTGCATGGTGCTGCATCAGTCTATCGTCATTCCCAGAAGTTTTAAAGTGGGTTGAATGAGGTATGTGATTGAGTTTATTACTAGGTTTGTTATGGTTGGGGGTTTTATTTTTTTGAGAAGTATGAATTTTGTTTTGTCTGGGTTCAGTTTTAGTTTGTGGTCTTTCATCCATGTTGCCACTTTTTTAAGAGTTCTGTGTAGTGTGTCTGTCATGGTGGGCATTGGATGATCAAAAGGAAGGAGAATGGTGATGTCTTCTGCATAGCTATAGGAGATTAAGCCTATTTTGTCTAGGCAGGTTGTAGGTAGATTTATGGGTGTAATAAAGTAGCACTACATAAACAAGTTACGTGTGACTAGTTTTTTAGGGGAAACCATAAACTCCTTACCCAAGGTTTCGTTATATTTGCCATTTTATACTCAGACAGAGACCAGGCTATATGAAATATTTTATTATAGCAATAGAAAAATATAATTCACAAGCCAGCAGTAAATAATAAACTAATTATTTGTTCACAATGTCTCTGAATACACACACACACACATATATATATATATATCATTACATAATTATTACACAATAATCCCTAAGTAAATGAGTGCATATAACTAATTCCTACACACTAGATAATTCCTTATAATAATAATTCCTGATAAGCAGCAACCTAAAAATAGCTTATCACCCAGAGTACTTAACAACTTATCCCATACAACAATATAATTCTTTTATCTAACCCCAGCTGATAAGACAGTTAATTTCCTTATCCTCATCATCAGATTAGGCCTTAGCCCGGGAGACGGAAGTCGTCTTCTCCTCAGCATGGAAGATATGAATTCCTTGATCAGGAAAAAGTCCGGTAGTCACTGGAACAGCTGTAACTTAGGTTGTCAGCAACGGTTTCCTTTATGTGATGGAATCCAGATCTGTATAAAAGTCAGATTTCTATCTCTCAGGCAGAGTCACAAGAGGTAACTTATCAGTTCTTAATTATTTAGAAGGTATCCGTGTAGAGAGCACAGCGCTAAGATCCGAGCTTCCCCACACCTTAGCACAGACTAATAATAATTAGGCACCTTCTCATCAGGTTTCATCAGATGACCTCTCAGGACCAATCCAGAAACAGAACTTTCTATATAAAGTCTCGCACAGGCTGTGTAACAGAGGCGCCTTCGAAGATAAGACAGCACAGGAGCAATGCCTCCCCCAAGATTCACACAGACTGAGCATGTAGGCATAACTGGATGTCCTTGACTAGAATACAGTTCTGGTACATACCCAGAATGCATCAGGCAGGCATAAACAGCAAAGATGTTTTCTTCTTTCTCTTCTTGCATGGTTCATGCTGGAATGATTTCTTGCAGACAATGGTTCAGGCTTTATGATGTTAGAGAGGCCTATCCTTCAAGTGTGAATAAGGAAACACCCCTACAAAGTGCCAAGGGATGCAATGTAGAGATTGAAGAGTGTTGGGGATAATGGCAATCCTTGGAGTATGCCACAGGGGTTGGACCATGGTTCTTATTTTTCTTTGTTTGTCTTTACTCTTTAGGTCCTGATTGTAGGAATATTTGAAACCATGTGTGTACTTTGCCTGTGATTCCTATTATATCTAGTTTTTGTAGCAGGATGTCATGGTCTACCAGGACAAATGCTGCGGTGAGATCTAGTTGAATAATCAGCATTTTTTGCCTTTGCTGAGTCTAGAAGGGATCCTAGTAGTGTCTAGCTGTGTCTAGAAGGGATCCTAGTAGTGTCTCAGTACTGAAGTTGGTTCTAAATCCAGACTGTGTAGGGTGGAGCAAATTGTGGTTTTCTATGTAGATAGTGAGGAGTTTAGCTACAAGGCCTTCCGTTAGCTTGACATATAGTGGAATTGAGGCTATGGGTCTGTAATTGGATGGTTGATCTGTTGCTCCTTTTGGATCTTTTAAGATCAGGGTGACTATGATTTTGGAGAGGTCTTGTGGGAAAAAGCCATATGTGAGCATGGTTTGTATCCATTGCATGACGAGAGTGTGGAATTTTGGGCTGGAGGTTTTTAATAGGTATGGAGGTGTATGGACGTGTACGGTTGTTAGGACTCAGCAGGACTTTGATTTGCAGTATATTCTTTTTTTTATATTCCCCTTCCTTCTGTTCTTTTCCCCTCCCCAGCTTTCCTTTCCATAGATTGTATTTCTTCCCCTCTTCTTCCTTTTGTTTCTGTAAAAAGTGTTTCTTTTTTTTTTCAGTTCAAATTTTTTATTGTAAGTTTTGAACAATACAAAATGAAATAAAATCAAAAACATAGCATTGAGCATAATAATTGCTAAAGGGCATTATATAACACAATAGGTAGACTATACAATGCAACAACCCTATAAAAATAATAGTGATAAGAAGAAGATGTTGAATAAAAGGAAAGAAAAAAGAGAAAAATGTAAAGTAAAGTTAAGACAGTGGAATGGTCAATAAGGTGGGTTATGTGAACCTTTCAAGAAATTTCCAAGGTGATACAATGGAGACAGAAGAAGACATTCTAGAAATATGATGTTTTTCAACCACATATTGTTTGTGAAAAGTATTTCTATGTATATAATATGTTCACTTGTACTGTTAAATTATTTTAAAAACATTTTACTGTACGTTGCTTAGATTTTTTTTTTTTTAGATAGGTGATCTATCAAAACCTAATAAACTTGAACTTGAACTTAGGAGGGACTAGAAGGCATGGAGGTCAAGAGGGGGATCAGACACAGGCCCCCTTTTATCAAGCTACAGTAGAGCATTGCAGTGTGGGCCGGCGAGGTAAATGCTCCAACGATCATATCAATTGAATAAGCGTTGAAGCATATACCTTGCCAGCCCACACTAAAATGCTCTACCTCAGCTTGTTAAAAGGGGGCTGTAATGATGGAGTCAGGAGGAAGATGGGGATGACGCTGGAGGACCTTTCTAGACTAGTACAAAACTGATTTCTTTGTAGATCTGCAATTCATCAAGTTGCCAGGACTTGAACATGAGTCGATAGCACCTAATAATATATGTATATATATATATATACTACTCCATTCAAAGCTCCTACTCCTCTCTAGGTAAAAATGACACATATACACAGATGTTACAGACTTTCATCTGCAATGCTTTGCATGCTTTCCCCACTTATATTCAATGGCTTCTGTTATTCTCATGCAAATAGAAGATATATGTACATTTTTTCAGATTGCTTGCTAGTTACTAACAGCCTCAGGTTGAACTCCTTATTCCTGGCACTTGGAGGAAGTAAGCAGTGCTGCTAACTTAGGACAATGGTTGTTACCATATTTCTAATATGGCCACAGATGCAGAGTGCACTAAACTACACTTCTGGGGTGGTAGTTAACATGGAACAACTATTTACCATTGTAAGCAAGTAAGAGATATTATAAATACAAATTCACCAGGAAACAAGATAAGTCTTTCAGTTAGCCATCCCCTAGAGAGAAACAAAACAAATAACTCACACAAACACATTGAAATATAAGGTAAAAAATTTGCACCATCATAAAATCAGATATAATTACATGAATTAAGAAAAAAGTAGAAACAGATCCCTTTCTAAATTTAATTTGATAGTTATAATACACTCTGTACTCATAAGATTTACTTACAGGTTAGTAGCACAAATGCAGGCATTTTTTGGAACATATCAGTCAGGGAGTCCCATGTCCCCTGGTCCCCAAAGTGATGATCACTTTACTTCCCGGCATTCTTTGAGTTCTTGGTGATGTTCAGCATTCCTGAGTATGGAGGAGAGGAAAGGAGCAGAGGACATATTTCTCTCTGAGAGGAAATGAGAGGACATATCTTTCAGAGGGAAGAGGAGACTGGATATTTATTTGGGTAAGTATACATTATTTTGCTCTGAGCTTTGCTAATTTGGGGGATAGAAGCTAAACTGTATGTTCCTTTATAAAGACAGTTTTAGATCTTTAAAGAGCAGGCTTTACTTAGCTAGTTTCCATAGTATAGAGCAGGGTTGTCAAAGTCCCTCCTCGAGGGCCGCAATCCAGTCGGGTTTCAAGATTTCCCCAATGAATATGCATGAGATCTATTTGCATGCACTGCTTTCATTGTATGATAATAGATTTCATGCATATTCATTGGGGGAAAACCTGAGTGGATTGTGGCCCTCATGGAGGGACTTTGACACCCCTGGCATAGAGTAAAAACCTGCTATAATTTTTAAACCTGAACTTTCTGCTAGATATAGTCTCTGGCAGACAGGGTCTGGTTTAGTCTGCATTCCCATCCACCCACCCCTAGCTTATTTCCTTTAGTTAATTATCTTACTTAGGACAACGGGAACAGGTTATTACATATTCTTATTACATTTCATTACCTGCTAAGACTCAAACACTAAATAAAGCATTCAAATTACAGTGGTACTTTGGATTACGAGCATAATCCGTTCCAGGAGCATGCTCGTAATCCAAAATGCTCGTTTATCAAAGCGAGTTTCCCCATAGGAAATAATGGAAACTCGCTTTGATAGGTTCCCTCCTCCCCCCCCCCCGAGGCCAGCAGCACTGCTCCCCCTCCCAAGGAGAACCGGCATTGCTCCCCCGAAGGCCCCCCCCCCCGCAAACCGGCACCCTCCCCCCCGCGATCCGGCATCCCCCTTGCCGCCATCGGGCACCCCCCCCTGCCGTGACCTGAGGTCCCCCCAACCCACCCGAATCCTCTTCTTACTTTGCTGTAGCCTCTGCACCTGCACCGGCACCAGCATGTCCTGTGCGTTGGTGCCTGAAGATCTGCCTCCTGTGCTGGGCCTTGAGCATGTGCGCATGCTCAAGGCCTGAGAGTTCATGTCGAACTAAAAGCTGCAGAAAGGATAGCTGCATGAGTAGGAGTATTAAAACAAACATTACGCTCTTGGTGACACTTAAGCCTTAATTACATAAGAAGTATTATTTCTGCAGGTATAGAATTTGAGAAATGGTTTCAGGGAAACAGTTAAAAAAACACAAGGTCTCGGTGTTCTGGCACCGAGCTGGAGAAAATGGAGAATGGAGAAAATGAGAATGGCTTGGATACAACTGCAGATCTTTGCTGATATCTACCCATTTCAGTCTGCCTGCTTCACCCTCCACTTTCTGGGCATTTCATCCATCACCTTACCCAAATCATCATGGTAATTCACAGCTTCAGTCTCCATCCAAGCAATGTCTGTGTTCCACCCCCCAGAAGTGATCAAATTAGAGTAAAATCTCCACTTTCCAATCAGGGTGCTAGGAATGGAGGCCCGCCCCCAGCAAAGCTTCCATCCCATTAGTAGGACCACAGAAATCACTCAAGGAATCAATTCTCCACAAAAACAACCAACTGTCAGTAACCCGCATGACAGCAGAATAAAATAAACCGTACCTTGCCCCGAAGCTACCCATGAAAATTCAAAAACTGCTTTCTGACAGAAGTTGTCTGCTTGGCAAAATTGGGAAGAAAATGAAGCTTCGTGTCCTGCCATTTCACTGTTTTTAACTGTTTGGCAGCCTCAAAAATCTGCATTACATGTTTAAAACTCAGTACTTTAATTAGCATTGGTCTAGGTCTCCTCTGGTTGCTCTACATATGAGAGGGCACCCTGTGTGACTTCTTAATTTCAAACAGCTCCAAAAAATGAAGGGATAAAACTTCAGGGATGAGAGTGGTGAAGAATGCAACAGAATTTTTTCTTTCCGAACCCTCTGGGATTCCTAAAATCCAGACATTTTCCCTCCTGCTTCTATTCTTCATCTCCTCCAAATCAGCAGAGATCTGGGCTATAATTTTGTAATCCAAATGGCTCTGACAAGCAACCTCCTCCACTGCCACAACCCTCTGTTCTAGTTGTTCAGCAGGAGCATTGCTCACTGCCATTTGATGGGACAGGTTAAAAACCTCAATCTGGTCCATTTAATTTCGATGTAGTCTCTTTCAGCAATTCTTTTATTATCTGGAGATCTGCTGTAACTTGCTCTATAAGTTCGATGGATTCCTTAGGCAAAGGAATCTTAGATGGTTTAGGGGGATCATCTTTCAACCGCTTTGCATTTATCCCTGATGAAAATGCAGTATCTGTCTTATTTTGCTTTCCCGAAGCCATATCAGATTTAGTATAGCAGTATTTAAAAAAAAAAAAAAAAAAATAGAGAAAAAGGATGTATTGTAATCCTCCAGAATGTTCAAGTATGTGAGGCAGGGGAGAGCAGTGAGATTATGCTGCCATCTTCACTTGTGGCCAAGCTTGCCCCCCCCCCATACAAATTATCTTAAAGCTCTCTATAACAATCTAACATACCCAGTACCTTAATAGGATTTAATTAAGCAGCTCAATAATAAGATGCAGACAGTAGTCCAGCAGTAAGAGGGGAGCTATCCAGTCTTTTGCACTGAGGTCACATATATGATTATCTCCCAGGTAGTGAGAAATTATATGTATGTGCTCGCAAAGATCTGGCTCTCCGATAACGAATCCATTCCCTTGAGGCTGGAGTGGCAGACTTGGAGGAGCTGAGGGACACAGAAAGATACATAGAGGAGACCTACTGGGATGTTGTAGAGAAGTCCCACCTCCAATCTGGCAACCCCTGTGCTGCCTTGGATGAGGGAGGTCTCCTAAAAGGAGAACATCACCCTGGTGATGCAGGAAATGATCCTGTAGCCAGGACCTGCTCACCAGGAGATGCAAATACAATATCCTCTTGCATCGAGGATCTATCTCCAGGGGCTTCAGCTCAGAAGGGAAGAGTTAGGACAGCCATTGTAGTGGGAGATTCAATCATTAGGCATGTAGATAGCTGAGTGGCTGGTGAGTGTGAGGATCACCTGGTCACTTGCCTGCCTGGTGCGAAGGCAGATCTCACATGTCACTTAGAAAAAATATTAGTGCTGTTGGGGGACAGCTGTCTTGGTACATGAAGATACTAATGACATAGGAAAATATGGGAGGGAGGTTCTGGAAGCCAAATTTAGGCTCTTAGGTAGAAAGCTGAAATCCAGAACCTCCAGTGTAGCATTTTCAGAAATGCTTCCTGTTCCATGTGCAGGAACCAAGAGGCAGGCAAAGCTCCAAAGTCTCAATGCTGGGTTGAGACAATGGTGCAGGGTTGAGGGATTTAGATTTGTTAGAAACTGGGCTACCTTCTGGGAAAGGGGAATTCTATTCCAAAAGGAAGGACTCCACCTTAACCGGGATGGAACTAGGCTGCTGGCACTAACATTTAAAAAGGAGATAGAGCAGATTTTAAATTAAGATGGGGAGGGGGAAGCTAACAGTTGCCCAGGAGCAGATGATTCAGTGTGGAGTATCCTTGAAGGATATTGTTGATTCAGAACATTTAGGGAGTCCCAGTAGAGAGGCTTCAAAAATAGTGAAAGAAAGCCAAGAGTGCTTAAGAGGGAAGCAGAGTAAAGATGTCAAGTTATCCCTGTCATCTTCTCAGCAGCCTGTAGATACAAGAAAAAAAACACAATTTGAAGTGTCTGTATACAAATGCTAGAAATCTGAAAAATAAAGTAGAGTTAGAGTATATAGCACTGAATGATGAGGTAAATATAAGCATCTCAGAGACCTGGTGGAAGGATGACAATCAATGGGACACTGTGTTACCTGGGTACAAATTATATCACAATGATTGGTTTTCTGCAAGCTCAGCGCCATTAGCTCCAGTCAATTGGATTTTGTTTTTCAAAGTATATGCTCGTGTTTGGATGGTTTTTTTGAGTAGGAATCAACCACTGACGCAACATGGTGATAAGGAGATTTCTCTGTTGGGTGTTCTAGCCTGCACCTCCTCTGGAGTACAGATTGAAGCAATGGTGTTGTGTGGACCACGGTTGAGCAGAAAGTGCAGCTAAATGAACTGTTTCTTACTATTGATGCAGAGTTTTGACTGGGCATGTTTTCATCTAGAAGTGGACAGTGCATGCTATCTTTGGGCATGCTTGTGCCAATGTTTTTGAAATCAGGACTTTTTTCTCTCTGACTGCTATTGTGCCTCAAATGATATTGAATATTACTTGCAGTGATATCATTTGAGGGGTTATTGAAGAATTTCAACCTGGACGTTGTCTTGAGGATTGGAGGTTGTTTGTTTGTTTGTTTGTTTTTTTACTAATGAAGCCCAACTGAGGGTTTTTTTTCCACTTCTCAAAAATTTGTTGTTCGAGAGATAGATTTTGTGAGTGTGATGCAGCTAAGGGGCCTTGAAGTGTGGAAGAGTTTGCTCGTGGTTCCATGTAGGGCATGTGTATGGATGAGTGATTTCATGCACCCCAACATTGACTGGATAAATGTTACATCAGGGAGTGCTAGGGAGGTAAAATTCCTAGACATCATAAATGACTGCATCATGGAGCAATTGGTTCAGGAACCAACAAGAAAGGGAGCTATTTTAGATTTGGTCCTTAGTGGAATGCAGGGCATAGTACATTAGGTAACTGTTGGGTCCGCTGGGAAACAATGATCATAACATGATCAGATTTGAGCTGATAACTGGAGTGATATTGCTAAAGAAAACTACTGTAGCAGCATTTAATTTTTGCAGGGGTGACTATGATAAAATGAGGAAAATGGATAAAAAGAAGCTAAAAGGGTCTGTGACAAAGGTCAGAAGTGTAAACCAGGCATGGATGTTGTTTAAAAATACCATCATGGAAGCCCAGACCAGATGTATTCCATGAATTAAAAAAGCTAGAAAGAAGAGCCGGTATAGTTAAAAGGTGAAGTGAAAGAGGCTATTACAGCCAAGAAAACATCCTTTAAAGAATGGAAAAAGGATCCTAATGAAAAAAATAAGAAGCACTGGCAAGTTAGATGCAAAACATTGATAAAGTTAGCTAAACAAGAATATGAAGAGAAACTTGCCAAAGAGGCAAAAACTCATAGTAGCAATTTTTTTAGGTGCATCAAAAGTAGTAACCCAAGAGGGAATCCATGGGATCATTGGATGATCAAGGAGTAAAAGGTGTGCACAGGGAGGATAAGGCCATAGCTGAGAGACTGAATTCTTTGCTTCGGACTGGAAATGGTTTTCAAGAGTAATGAGATTGAGGAATTGAAAGAAATCTCGGTGAATCTGGAAGACAAACTAAACCAAATAGACAAGTTAAAGAATGATAAATCACCTGTACCAGATGGTATACATCCCAGGGTACTGAAAGAATTCAAACATGAAATTGCTGATCTGCTGTTAGTGTTAGTGATCTGTTGTTAGTGTCACTTACATCATCTGTAGCACCTGAAGATTGGAGGGTGGCCATTGTTACGCTGATTTTTAAAAAGGGTTCCAGGGGAGATCTGGGGAATTACAGACTGGTAAACCTGACCTCAGTGCTGGGCAAAATAGTGGAAACAATTATAAAAAATAAAATTGTGGAACATGTAGACAAGCATGATTTAATGAGACAGAGTCAGCATAGGCTCAGCCAAGGGAGGCCTTGCCTCACCAATATGCTTGACTTTTTTGAAAGTGTGAATAAACATGTGGATAAAGGCAAGCCATTTGATGTAGTGTATCTAGATTTCCAGAAAGCTTTTGACAGTTCCTCATGAGAGGCTCCTAAGAAAATTAAAGAGTCATGGGATAGGAGGCATTGTTCAATTGTGGATTAAGAATTGGTTATTAGACAAAAAACAGAGGGTAGCATTAAATGGCCATTTTTCTCAATGGAGGAGGGTAAATAGTGGTGTGCCACAGGGATTTGTATTAGGACCGGTGCTATTTAACTTATTTATAAATGATCTGGAAATTGGAACTATGAGCGAGGTGATTAACTTTGCAGATGACACTAAACTGTCCAAAGTTGTCAAAACACATGCAGACTGTGAAAAAATGCAGGAAGACCTTGGGTATCCAAATGGCAGATGAAATTTAATGTGGACAAATGCAAAGTGATGCACATTACAAAGAATAATTCAAATCATAATTACTGGATGCTAGGGTCCTCCTTGAGGGGGGGGGGGTCAGTGCTCAAGAAAAAGGTCTGGGTGTCATCATGGAAATTATGCTGAAACTTTCCACCCAATGTGAGATGGCGGCCAAGAAATCAAACAAGATGCTAGGAATTATTAGAAAAGGGATGGTAAACAAGACTAAGAATATTATAATGCCTTTGTATTGCTCAATGGTGTGACCTTACCTGGAGTACTGCATTCAATTCTGGTCTCCTTATCTCAAAAAAGATAGAAAAGGTTCAAAGAAGAGCGATCAAGATGATAAAGGGGATGGAACTTCTTTCATATGAGGAAAGACTAAAGTGGTTAGGGCTCTTCAGCTTGGAAAAAGAGACGGCTGAGGGGAAATATGAAGTGGATCGATTTTATTTTTACTGCATCAAGATTTACAAAGACTAGGGGACACTCAATGAAGTTACAGAGTAATACTTATAAAACCAATAGGAGGAAATACTAAAATTGAAAGGATAGATTCCGTATGAATGTAAGGAAGTTCTTCTTCACCCAGAGAGTGGTAGAAAACTGGAACGCTCTTCCGGAGTCTGTCAGGGGAAAACACCCTCCAGGGATTCAAGACAAAGTTAGACAAGTTCCCGCTGAACCAGAATGTACGCAGGTAGGGCTAGCCTGTTAGGGCACTGGTCTGTGACCAGAGGGCCGCCGCATGAGCGGACTGCTGGGCACGATGGGCCACTGGTCTAACCCAGCAGCGGCAATTCTTATGTTCTTACTTTTTTACTCAGAGAATAGTTAAGCTTTGGAATGCATTGCCAGAGGATGTTGTAAGAACGGTAAATGTAGCTGGTTTAAAAAAAAAGTTTGGACAAGTTCCTGGAGGAAAAGTTCATAGTCTACTGTTGAGACAGACACGGGTGAAGCCATGCTTGCCCTGGATCAGGTGGCAAAGAATGTGCTACTATTTGGGTTCTAGCCAGGTACTTGTGACTTGGATTGACCTTTGTGAAGGCGAGATATTGGGCTAGATAGACCATTGGTCTGACCCAGTAAGGCTATTCTTATATTCCTATAAATGAGTGTTTTCAGTCATATTTCCCTTTGGAAAGTAAACAAAGTATATTTGGTCATGTAGCACTCTGGAAAGTCTTAAGGGATAAAGGTAGCTCTATGAATCATTACTAGATTTTTTTTTTCTATAAACCTCTCTCTCCATTCCATTTCCCCATTCACAGAGCTCTACATTGTCCAGGTTATTCATAAATGCCACCCCATTCATCATGGAGTGCTGCATTGTTTCAGCCATTCGTAGTCATCTATATGATTTTTATTTATAAATTTACACCCAATTCCATATATGAAGCTTAAAATTGCACATGCAAATTTGGGCTTGGACCCAATTTGTGTCTGCTATTTAATTGAGAAGCCAGTTAGCACAGATCATTGGGCACTAATAATCATGTTAATTAGCACCAATTTAAATGTATGCACACGTCTTTAGGCACTAGGATCCGAGCATACATTTTACATACAGATGTGGAAAGGGGGCACAGTCAAAGTAGGAGCATGGGTGGATCAGGTTCATCCTTTGAATTTGCACACAGTGTTATAGAATAAGGGTGATCCATCCTTAGGAATATAAGTTTGTACTTATATTTTTATTTGTACAAAGAAAAGAAAGCCAAGAAAATGATTATGAAAACAAACAAGAGGAAAGATTATACAATTTCTAATTAAAACAAAACCTAGAAAACAAGTGAAGCAGGGAGATGCTTTGCAAAACCACAGCTTGAACAAAGATAAAAGGGGCCATCAAAGAACTGCAGGCAAACATCCCAGGCAAGAAGAGACAGAGGGAGTTACAATCCTGAGCATTGCTGGCAGATGGATGAAAGGGGAATGGAAGATGCTCAAGGCAGAGAAGGGATTCTGGAGGGAGGGCGAAAGGGAGAAGTGAACACTCCTGGAGAGAGGCAAGGGAGTGTTACTGAGTGACAGATTAGTAACATTTTCACATAACTCGATTTGACAAGTTCTATGTGACCCTTTGGATTCCTCTGCTTACGGATTACTGCAGCTTTCCTTTAGATGGAGCTCTTACACAGCTATATACAATGTTTGGCAAATTTACATTACTATGAATATACAGTATATTTAAGAATGAAATGTAATACACTACTAAGATCACTTTATAAATTATGATCCTCTTTTACTAAGCCACAGTAGAGGTTTTATCATGATCCAAGGCACTAAATACTCCGTCACTGCTCCAAAGCTCATGGTAATTCTATGAGCATTGGAGCAGCATCAGAGCATTTAGGCCCGGATTCTATAAATGGTGTCCCAATTGTAGGCGGCCAACTGCTGCCTAACCTGCCATTCAGAACTCAGGTTTTCTAAAAAACAAACAAACAAACAAACAAATCCTCCCAAGTCAGGCCACCTACATTGGAGGCACTTCCAGGAGCCTAGGGAGGCGCGCAAGCCGGCCTAACCTCGCCTAAGGCTAGGTGTGGGCTTGGTTTGGCCTGGAAGTAGCCTTAGGTGGACCTAGGCAGCTGTATATGTCTCCCTAGGCCAGCGGTAAATGCATACAATGTAGGCCAGCAAAATGCATGGCCACTGAGTTTATCGCGGCATAGGATCTCCCTGCCGTGATAAGTTTAGTGGCCACAGATCCCGTCCCCCCATACATCACTAGCAGGAGGGATGCCCAATCTCTCCTGCCAATACTCCCCACCCCACCCGCAAAGTTTCCCCCCCCACCACCACCAGGACCCCCCCAAACCTCTCCCTGGGCATTCCTCCTGCCATGTTATGGTTGGGGGAGGTCCACGGGTGCCATACAGGAGGGACTGGGCATCCCTCCTGCCGCACAATGTTCGGGGGAGTTCCTGCAGGAGGGATTGGGAATTCCTCCTGCTAGTAGTCTTCGTGGGGGGGATGGGAACAGGTTGCCGCTAAACTTATCGTAGCAGGGAGATCCCTTGCTGCAATAAGCTCAGTGTCATCCCGATTCTCTAACCGGCATCTGTAACATGGCCTGGCACTCCTCTACAAATCCTTCTTTGATGTCCAGCTCCTCGAGAGAGGCACCCACGCTTCATTAGAATATATGCTAGCCTCAATCAATGATGAGCTCCGTCCTCACCCACTGGGCATCCTGTTACTATACCGTCCACCTATCCCTTGGTCCAATTCCTCTAACCTTGTCTTCGAGACCATAACTAATGCCTTTCTCAAATTCCAAAGATTACTAATCATCGGAGACGTTAATCTCCACCTTGACGAATCCACCAGCAAGGACACGATAGAATTCAATGACTTCCTCATCTCCCTAGGTTTCTCCCCCCCCCCCCCCCACATCCGCTCCTACCCATGAAAAAGGGCACACCCTAGACCTCATCCAGTTCCTCGACCTCACCGCTTATAAAACGTCTGCCGAAGACACCCGTTGGAAACACATCCCATGGTCAGACCATCTCCTAGGGGCCTTCTGCCTCCCCATCTTCATGTCTCATCTCAGATCCCCAACCTGATCCCCCAATTCTATTACCTTCCGGAAAAAAATTTTGAGCGATCTGTTCTGAACCAAATTCCTCAACCTCCTCCCCTCCATTCCCAAGCTTGCAGACTCTGAAAACAATTGGCACAACTGGATCGCCCTTTCCAAGTCCACCTACCACTCCCTCGCCCCCCAAACCACTAAATCCATCACCTATCCCCATAAAGCCCCTTTGGTACCTTCCACTCCATAGAGACCTGAAACAAAAATGTCGAGCCTTAGAGCGAAAATGGAAAAAATCCAAATCCTCATCTGACAGACAGGCCTGGAGAGTCAATATCAAACTCTACAACTCAATATTAAAAAAAGCAAGGAAGAACTTCTATGGAGACAAGATCTCCAAATCCAAAAACCAGAATGGCACATTGTTCAACATTTGGCGCTCCCTAACCACTAAAAATGACTCCACCCTTCTTCCCTCATCTCCTTCAGCCGAGGTCCTAGCAAAATTCTTCAATGATAAGATCTCTACCTTAAGGCGCTCCTTCCCGCCCGCAATCTCCTACAATTCTCTGGTGCCCCCCGAACCCAACCCCACCCTAGCTGTTCTCAACCCCATCACTGCCGACAGATCCTGGACTGTCTTCGAGCTCATATCTGATTCTCAGACCCTTAAACTCTGCCTCAAGTTAAAATCATGCAACTGCATCCTGGACCCATTTCCCTCCTACCTATTTGAGAAAATCCCTGCACAGGCCATCACATCTCTTACCAAACTCATAAATTATGCCCTATTATCAGGCCTATTCTCCACTGAAATGGGACACATCGCATTGACCCCTTTACTGAAAAAAGCTGACCTAGACCCCTCCATACCATCCAACTACCGTCCAATAGCAAATATCCCTCTCCTTACCAAACTGCTCGAGTCTATCATATCTACCCAGCTCTCTTCCTACTTAGAAAGATTCTCCATCCTCTTACCTTACCAATATGGCTTCAGACCCAACTTCTGCACTGAATCCCTATTGGCCTCTCTAATCTCTAAGGTTCAGCAACTGCATTCTCGTAACAAGTTTGCTGTCCTTCTACAATTCGACCTCTCCGCAGCTTTTGACGTTGTCCACCACGACATTCTAATTTTCCAACTCTCCGAGATAGGCATTAGCTCCATTGTTCTTGATTGGTTCTCCAAATTCTTGCGCTCCCGCTCTTACATGGTTAACATGAGCGGCACCTCATCCTCCCCCTGGACCCCGACTTGTGGTGTCCCACAAGGCTCACCCCTCTCCCCAATCCTCTTTAACATTTACATGTCCTCCCTGAAACTACTCCAACTATCCCCCCTTGAAACTCTTTACACTTACGCTGATGACATTCTCGTCCTCCTTGAGACCGACTCGAACCTCACTAACCTCTCCACGAACATATCCTCATGCATAAAGAATCTCCAATCCTGGGCATTCACAATGCATATGAAACTAAACGAGTCCAAAACAAAACTCCTTTGGCTCGGCCCAAAATTAGACCATCTACCTTCCTCCATCCCATTGTCCTCCGGCCCCCCATTACAGCTCGAGTTCTCAAGCAAAGTTCTGGGTGTCACCTTAGACTCTTCTCTATCCTTCAACGAACATCTCCAATCCCTGGTGAAGAAATGCTTCTTCAGCCTTCACATGCTAAGGAAAGTCAGACCCTATTTTCACCAAAAACACTTCGCAGTCCTAGTACAATCCATCATCCTCTCCAGATTGGATTATTGCAATTCTATCTACCTCAGCCTAACCAAGAAAAGCCTCCACAGACTTCAGCGGATTCAGAACGCCGCAGCTAAGCTTGTTTTCGCGAAAAGCAAATTTGATCATGTCTCACCACTCCTGTCTAAGCTCCATTGGCTCCCAGTAATCCCCAGGATCCACTTCAAATGTGCGTGTCTGGCCTACAAGATCCTACATGGCATCCTTCCTGCCGTTATCCCTCTATCCTGGAACTCCCCAACCCCTACTTCCTCCAGATCCTCCCAAATTTTTAAACTATCCTTCCCTTCCATAAAAGGTATTTCCCATGCAGGCAAACTTGGGTCATCCCTCCCCTTTAGAATCACTGAGATCTGGAATAACCTCACCTCCCCACTCCGAACCTCAAGCTCCCTCCAACTCTTCCACAAACACCTAAAAACCTGGCTATTCTCAAAACTGTAACACTTCCCCCCTCTTAGGCCTCTCACCTTCCCCCTTTACACCTAACTCTTTAATCTCTCCACTGTAGTTCCTCTCTCATCCTTCTTTCTGTAAACCGTGCCGAGCTCCGCAATCGTGGAGATGGTGCGGTATATAAACCCAAGGTTTAGTTTAGTTTAGTTTAGGATGTCAGTTAGAGAATTGGGTTCTTAGGCGGGCTTAGGTGCGATTCCCTATAGGACACCCGTGTGCGATTCTCAAAAGCCGCTTAGGTGGCTTGTGAGACTGGGCAGCTATACAGAATCTGGGTCTTAGTGCTCTGGGCCGTATTAGAAACCTCTACTGTAGCTTAGTAAAATGGGGGGGGGGAGGGGGAGGAGGTTTATATATTTTTAATGCAATTTTCAATGCTGGCATTAGTGTCTAGTGCGCGCGGCAATTCTGCGAGCACTAAGCGCGTGCTAAAACTTCTATCGCAGCTTAGTAAAAGGAGCCTTTTGTGTGTCAAATTAGATATAACTTGTACTGGAAACCTTGCATTGTAAGGACAATCATAGCAAACTGTAACCAGTAAATTGTCATTATTATCATTAGCCCCTAGCATGTATCAAGTTAGGATAAAAATTAAAAAATTGGAATCGTAAACTTCAATCTCTCCCTAAGTTCGGGGAGAGTCCCCATAGACTGGAAAACAGCTAACGTCGTTCCACTGCATAAAAAGGGTTGCAGGGCAGAGGCTGCAAACTACAGACCGGTGAGTCTCACATCAATAGTATGCAAACTCATGGAAACACTAATCAAACATAAATTAGACGCAATCTTGAATGAGGAGAATCTACGGGATCCCAGTCAAACACGGATTCACCAAGGGTAGGTCCTGCCAATCCAATCTCATCAGCTTCTTTGACTGGGTAACAAAACAGTTAGACTTGGGAGAATCCATGGACGTCGTATATCTAGACTTCAGCAAAGCTTTCGATAGTGTCCCGCATCGCAGGCTGTTGAACAAGATGAAATCAATGGGGCTGGGAGAAACACTAACTACATGGGTCAATGACTGGCTGAGTGGCAGACTTCAGAGGGTGGTAGTTAACGGTACCCTCTCTAAAACATCGGAGGTGACCAGTGGAGTACCGCAGGGCTCAGTCTAGGGCCCGCTCCTTTTCAACATATTCATAGGTGACCTAACTCAGGGGCTTCAAGGTAAGGTAACGTTATTCGCTGATGACGCCAAACTATGCAATATAGTGAGAGATGGCAATTCACCCGATAGTATGACACAGGACCTACATTTGTTGGAGCTTTGGTCCTCGACCTGGCAGCTGGGCTTCAATGCTAAGAAATGCAAGCTCATGCACCTCGGCAGCAGAAATCCGTGCAGAACTTACACCTTGAATGGTGAGACCTTAGCTAGAACTTCAACGGGAGTGATTATCAGCGCAGACATGAAAACTGCTGATCATGTGGAGAAGGCTTCATCTAAGGCAAGACAGTTGTTAGGTTGCATCCGCAGAGTTTCGTCAGCAGGAAGCCTGAAGTCATAATGCCATTATACAGAACCATGGTGAGGCCTCATTTGGAATACTGTGTGCAATTCTGGAGGCCACACTACCGAAAAGATGTGCTGAGAGTAGAGTCAGTGCAACGGATGGCCACCAGGATGGTCTCGGGGCTCAAGGATCTATCGTACGAGGAAAGGCTGAAAAATTTGCGGCTGTACTCACTCGAGAAACGTAGGGAGAGAGGAGACATGATCGAGATATTTAAGAATATTACCGGCCGTATCGAGATGGAAGAAGAGATTCTCTTTCTTAAAGGACCCTCAGCCACAAGAGGGCATCCGCTCAAACTCAGGGGCGGGAAATTTCATGGCGACACCAGGAAATATTTCTTCACCGAGAGAGTTGTTGATCCTTGGAACGACCTTCCGGTGCAGGTGATCGAGGCAAACAGCATGCAAGAATTTAAGAGCAAATGGGATGCCCATGTGGGATCCCTTAGAGGGTTAAGCCAAGGGAACCTGTCACCAGGAGTGGGATCCCTAGGATAGTAGACTTGGGGGTGGGTCAGTAGAGTGGGCAGACCTGATGGGCTATGGCCCTTATCTGCCGTCATCTTCTATGTTTCTAATCTGTAACCCGTTCTGAGCTCTTTGGAAACAACAGGCTAGAAAACGAATTAAATAAATAGTAAAAGGGGGGAAATAATACTTTTTGAGTAATAGTAAAAGTACCACAACTACAGTGAGCTTAGCTACCATTAATGGTTTTTATCAGTGGCGTACCTAGGGTATGTGGCATCATTTTTTGACAACTCCCCCCCCCCCCATGTAAAAAAATATTTTTTTGTAATAACCATGAAACGGAATAAATGGTCGGAATAGAAACAGGAAGTGAAAATTTTCTTTTATTGAACCTCATATATGTAACCATTATTCCAAACATAACATAACATAAATTATGTCTGAATTGTCATGACATCAGAAGTACATATGGAGTAGTTGCAGGTGATGCTTAGGACAGTTCTGATTGTGTTAGTTCGGTTTTATGTAGAAGGGTTTTTATTTCTTTTTTGAAGGTTTTGTAGTCTATGGTCGAGGTCAATAGGTTGTAGAGTTGGGGGTCGAGTGTTGCAGCTCAAGGGGCTAGGATTTTTTCTTTTGACGTTTTTGGTTGGAGGGTGTGTGGGTTCTCCTATGTCTGGTTGAGGTGGATTGAACTAGTCGATTGTTCCAATAGGCTGGGCTGTCTCCGTTTATTGTTTTAAATAGTAGGCAGGAAAATTTGAAGTGTATTCTCGCTTGCATTGGGAGCCAATGTGAGTCATGGTATGCCTCTGTGATGTGGTCGAATTTCTTCAGTGAGTAGACCAGTCTTAGGGCTGTGTTTGCATTGTTTGTAATTGTTTTATCATGGTTGTGGAATCTTGACTGTTTTTCCTCCATTTTCTTTCTAGTTGTCTGCATTGTCTTTTTAGTAGGAGTAGTTCATTGCTCTGGGAGTTGATAAGTATGAGAGAGAAAGATGAATGTAGGCAAACTTGTTGGAAACAAAAGATTTTTCACAAGGTACATAAGAAAAGAGAGGAGGAATAAGAATAAGATTGGAAAGGTGGCAATTTGAACCATTGTGGTAAGAGTTTAAAGAGTTAGGATTGGGACCAATACCCCAAGCAGAGAACAAACAAGAGAGAGAGAGAGAAAGTATGGAGAACAGAACGGAGATGGCTGAATGAAAAGACCAGTAAAAGCCATCACATTGTTTCAGATCAACTGTGAAAAATATGATCTACTCTTTGGTATTTGCCAGGTACTTGTGATGCAGACTGCCCAAGGAACTTGGCTTGACATAGCATGGCTTATCTTAAGAACATAGGTTAAAAAAAAAAAAGAGATATTAAAAAGTTTGAGAACCTCTATTCTAGGGATCCTATACTGTTAGTATATCCATTTTTAATCGTCTGGCCTCTGAACACCAAAGTAAACTTATTTAGCTGAAGAAATTAGTTATCCCCCCCCCATTCCACACACATTAATTCTCTTCCATTTTTGTTCCCATTATAAAAAACACTGATAAGTTCCCAGAAAAAAATACATTAAAATAAGAAGTGAAAACAAAGGTTCCCTACAGATGAGAACATAACATAAGAATAGCCTAAATGGGTCAGACCAATGGTCCATCATGCCCAGTAGCCCATTCTCATGGTAGCCAATCCAGGTCACTAGTACCTGGTCAAAGCCCAAAGAGTAGCAACATTCTATGCTACCGATCCAGGGCAAGCAGATGCTTCCCCCATGTCTTAATAACAGACTATGGACTTTTTCTCCAGGAATTTGTCCAAACCTTTCTTAAAACCAGCAACGCTATCTGCTTTTACCATAACTTCTGGCCACTTCATTTTTAAGCTTAGATCTTTCCTTCCAAACAGAGACCTTGCTAGATGTCAAATACAGAATAAGGTAACTTCACATGGACTTAGCTGTGCAAGAAATGTGAATCTCCTCATACACCCACCATATAGTGCAAAAACGTGCAAAGATCTGGTTTTTTCTTTCGATCACACAAGCAGCGCTGTTACAAACATATTCTGAAGGTCAATGCTAAGGTTAACAAAGTTTCCTTCCCTGGACCACAAGGAGATACTAACAAACCACTGGAAGAGATCCCAAAACAACTACCCAGGCACAACACCCAAAGACCCACTCAGTGTGTGAACCAGTTGAGTGGCGTGGACTAACTGGGGGGGTGGAAATGGGCCCGGAGTTTGCTCAGCAGAATTTCCCAGACCACCTCTTCCTCTCAACACATCTCAACACTGGGTAGGCCAGCAATGCTTATAAACTTTATAAAACACATTATTACATTTTCTTATAAAGCACATATTTTAACTGAACTCTCTGACATCCTCAGCCTTGCCATTCACAAAAACAGAAGGAAGAAAAGTTCCCATTTCCTGCTGTCTTATGTCCCGGCCTACACAATATTTTCTTCTGCAGACCCTTCAAATGTCTGACCAAATCCTCGTTTCACTTGCATTATAAAGTACTGAGGATGCCATCTCTTCCCATTCCCAGGTCCTAAAATCTAAGTCAGTAGCGCAAACTAGTGCTGCTCGATTCAGGAAAAAAAATTTGATTCGATTCAAACTATTGAATTGGTTTACCGATTCGATTTTCCTGCCCAATTGGGTGTTTTTTTCAAACATTCTGATGGGTTTATTTTATAGCTTTTTCACCCCCTTTGGCTTCTCCAAACCACACTGGCGCTGTGGTGTAAACAAAATAAAGAAACAAAGAGGACTTTTCCTCTCTGTTAAATCCTAGCTCACATTTGCGGTCTAACACCAGCTCTGGCAGGATACACTTTTCAAATCTGACATATTGTAATCACAAAACAGAAAATAAAATTATTTTTTCTACCTTTTGTTGTCTACTCAATATTCAAATCTTGTTGGTCTCAGGCTCTGGTTGTCTTCCTTGCCAGGGTCTCCTTCTTTCCCCGTGCTAACCATCCATCTGCCATCTCTGTCCTCCACTTCCATTTCCCTTCCCTCCCCCGGAGGTCTGGCATCTTTCCTTTTTTTCGTCTCCATCCACAGATTCACCTTTTCTTAACTACCCTTTCATCCAGCATCTCTCCCTCCTTCCCCACCATCCCAGAGTCCACCATCTCTCCCTTTCTCTTCCCAACTATCCTCCAGTATCTCTATCCCCCCTCCACACCATCCCTTGTGTTCCTTCCCTCCCTAAATCCTATTATCCACCATCTTTCTCCCACTCCTCTGTTTTTAGACCCATTATTTCTTCCCCCCAAAGTCCGGCATATGCACGTATCTTCCCTCCCTCCCTCTGTGTACTTCTACACCAGGACTCCGTCCCCTGGAGGTCTATCTCCTCCTGAAGGCTTGTCCCCCCCCCCCCCCCGAAGGACTGCACCTCCCCCGAAGGTCTGTCCCCCCTGAAGGCCTGCACCTGCCCTGAAGGCCTGCACCCCACCCCTGAAGGCCTGCACCTCCCGAAGGACTGTACCCCCCAAAAAAGTCTGTCCCCCTGAAGGCCTGCACCCCCCGAAGGCCTACATCTGATCCCTGAAGGCCTGCACCCCCACCTGAAGGCCTGTCCTCCCAAAGGACTGCACCTCCCCCCTGAAGGCCTGCCCCCCCTGTACCCCTGCACCAGAAGGACTGTACCTGCCCCCCCCGGAAGGTCTGTCCCACCTAAGGCCTGCCCCCCCTGAACACCTGAAGGCCTGCACACCCCCGTGCACACCCCCCTGAAGGCCTGCACCCAAAGGACTGTACCCCCCTCTTTCTGCCCCCGGGAAGGCCTGTGTGTTCCCCTCTGGCCTCCCATGCCTCACTTTTCCCGATTGCAGCAGAAAGCAACCTGCAGAAAGGATTGCGGGTACTTTAGTGATCTTTGCAGGTTGCCATAGGCATTCGGAGTTGTTGTCCCTCTGCCACGGTCCCGCCCCCTCCTCTGATGTCAGAGGCAGGATCGCGTCAGAGGGACAACAACTCCGGAGGCCTATGGAAACCTGCAAGGATCGCTAAAGTACCCACGATCCTTTCTGCAGGTTGCTTTCTGCTGCAATCGGGTAAGCGAAAGCCTTGGGGGACGGGCAATGAGAAGGGAAGTTCCCGGGCCATGACTTCAAGGCCGGGAGCACTTCCCTCATGGCTTGCACCTGGGGTGGACTGCCCCTCCCCCGCCCTCCCCCTTGGTACGCCACTAGTTTTAATCCCAATAACTTTATTGCTCTACTATTCAACCCACATTGCTTTTACTAAAATTAAACTTTGAAAATAATTGTCAATTATATATTAATACAGAATGTCTGGAGAACCCCCCCCCCCAGGAAAGAGACTTGGGTGTACTTGTAGATAAGTCAATGAAGCCGTCTGCACAATGCAAGGCGGCGGCAAGAAGGGTGAACAAAATGCTAGGAATGATTAAGAAGGGAATCAAACAGATCGGAGAAGGTTATCATGCCGCTGTACTGGGCCATAGTGTGCTCCCACCTGGAATACTGCATCCAATACCGGTCACCGTACATGAAAAAGGACATAATACTGCTCGAAAGGGTCCAGAGAAGAGTGACATAAATGGTTAAAGGGTTAAGTAGTTGCTGTACAGTGAGAGACTAGAGAAACTGGGCATCTTCTCCCTTGAAAAGAGGAGTCTGAGAAGGGACTTGATCGAAACATTCAAGATAATGAAGGGAATAGACTTAGTAGAGAAAAAGAGATTGTTCACCCTCTCCAAGGTAGAGAGAACGAGAGGGCACTCTCTGAAGTTAAAAGAGGCTAGAAAGGATTGGACAATTTCCTGCTGGAAAAGGGGATAGAGGGATATAGATAGAGGATTACTGCACAGGTCCTGGACCTGTTGGGCCACCGCGTGTGCGGACTGCTGGGCACGATGGACCTCTGGTCTGACCCAGCGGAGGCACTGCTTATGTTCTTATGTTTAAACGTAAGAAAGTTCTTCTTCACCCAGAGAGTGGTAGAAATCTGGAACGCTCTTCCAGAGGCTGTTATAGGGGAAATCACCCTCCAGGGATTCAAAATAAGGTTAGACAAGTTCCTGTCTAAAATGCAGCTGCAGGTAAGGCTAGACTCAATTAGAGCACTGGTCTTTGACATAAGGGCTGCCATGTGAGCAGACTGCTGGGCATGATGGACCACTGATCTGACCCAGCAGCGACAATTATTATGTTCTTATGTGAGTCATTAATCCAGCACAGCTAAAAAGGCATTCAACAACTGCACTGGCAAGAGTAGAGTGGTCAGTGTGATAAAAAGTTCCTTCAGACCAGGCTACAATAGTACTAATGTCTTCTGACTGGGTCTGTATGTTTTGATCAATGGAATTTCTAGTTCAATAAACAAAGTTGGGTTTCAGGGAGCTTTTAACCTATGCTGCCATCTCCATCCTGGTGCTAGTCCTGCCTCTCTGATCAAGGAAACAGGGTCCGTCCTAGCTGATAATTGAATTGATCCCTTTTTACATCGTCTCTTTCAAGGCCTTCCTCACCATTCTTCTGTTTTTTCCCTTATCTGTTTTATTTGTCTCCTTTTCTTTTAATTTGTATTTCTCCCACTTTCCTCTTGTTTTCAAGTATGTCATATGTCTCAGTCAATAATAAGTATGTTAAATGATCTCCCCTTTTTATATTTTATATTGTAAAACGCTTAGAATTATGATTAGCGTTTCATAAAATTTTAATAAACTTGACTTGAACTTGAAACTTGACTTCCTTATAGCAAAGAATAATTTACCTTCTTCGTTGTCATTATCATCTGCATTAGAAGTAGTCCTATCTGATTCATCACTTGCACCTTTAGCTTCATTCTAATGGTCATGAGATCCAATAGACAGAAGACTTTCATAAAGTTGGAATCTGTTGTTCTAAGTTTTTCATCTGTTGGCAAACTCTGTATAAATGTCTTTGAGAACTAATGCAAAAATGTTGAATGTGTGTGAACCCTTTGATCTTCTTAAGACCAGACAAGAAAACTTCTCTATAGACTCTATTAAATCCAGTGGACAGTCATCCCAATGTAAAATTTCCCATGGGATGACCAGCAGTGTGTTGTGTAGAGATATACATGTATGTCTGTTCACCAAGAAAAGCACCAGCTTCAGCTTCATCTCCACTTTAATACGACCCAACTCATTACTGGTCTGTTTGGTTGGAGGCCGCTAACCAGTTCAACAAACTCAGGCACTACTTTTCTCATAGGCTGTATTCCCTGAACAGCAAAATTTAAGATGAGATCCGCTGCTGTAATGCATACCGAGATTTGCATAGTAAAATCCTGTTCCAGTTTGTGCTGCTTCATTTGATTTACGGTGGAATCATCAATTATGTCTCACTTCTGCCATTACTTTATACTTTCTACTGCCAGCATCAGATACAGTGTACCTAGTAAAAGTGGTAAAAATTAGTAAAGTTATTACTTTGTTTAAAGTAAAGGAAAACAAATGTTTCCTATAATTCTTTACAAATAAAAGTTACAAAACCTTTACTTAAGAACAGTAACAAGTTACTTTTACTTAGGCACTAACGGGGAAATTCTATAACTGGCGCCAGTAGCTATCCTAAAGGCATCTAAGTTACTTGACAAATGCCTAAATGAAAAGTGCTGGAATCGCACTTATGCAGGCGCTTTCCAGTGCCTAATGCCACTATGGGCATGGTTAACACCAGAATTGGCATTAGGCAACAGTAAGACTTATGTAGTAGTCATAATGTATGGCATAGATAGGTGCTGGAGATGTAGGCCTGGAAAACCCTGACCTATATTTCCAGTGCCTATATTGCTCTAAGACGCGATTCTGTATATGGTGACTGACACACGATTGGCAGCTGCATTTTAGACAGCCGCTGATAGTGGCACCATATACAGAATTTAGGCCTAAATAATCAGACCAAAGTAATATATAGCCCATATACAATATCTATCTATCTATCTGAGCCAATCATAGCCTTGGGCCCCTCCCAATGCATCACATGATGCACCAAGGAGGGAAGGCCCACCATTTTGGATTGGCGGGCCTTGAAGGTGGAGGGACCATGCTTCCGTCCTACTACCAACTTCAGAAAAATGGCAGGAGGGAAGTGGGCAACCCTCCTGCCTATTTCCTCTCATGGGGAGGGGGAGTTGCCATGGAAGGAGGGAGTGGGCATCCCCCTTGCCAATTTTCCCTTAAGGGGGGGGGGAGGAATTGGCATAGCAGGAGGGAAGTGGGCATCCCTCCTGCCGATTTTTGCTGGCAGGGGTGGGGGTTTGGTCCCCGTCATTGGGGGGAGGGATTTTTTCTATTTACGGGGCAGATATTGTGTGTATTTAGCATTCACACTGCATCTGTGCCCATTAATTAAAAAAGGTTTTCTGCCCTGAACAGTTGAGTGGCAAGAGGCTGCTTTGGGGCTTCTCCTGCCTCTCAGCTGTTCAGGTTTCCCCTGCCGGTTCTATGCATGTGTGAGAGTTGCTCTCACAGTTTTCAATTGGATGGAGAGCTGGGGATTATGATGAATCTCTGCACAAATCATTTGCATGCAAAATTTTTAATGCATCAATATCTCTTTTAGAATTGGCCAAAAATAGGATCAGTGCGGACCCATGTGGTCTTACCGATCCTGTTTAGTGCATCTAGCTCTCAGTACAGTAAAGCAAGGGAAGAAAAATAAGGCAATGTCATTTCTTGGTTCCTAATTCTAATTTGATACCCCACTCTTATGAAAACCAATCAGAGAGGATTGCAATAAAAGAATTAAAACAATTTAATAATAAAACAGACATTAAAAAAACAACAGAACATTATTATCCCGGTTTTCTTCATACACTGCCACTCCTCTTCTGGGCATCCCAAATTCAATCACCATTCCAGAAATGACAAAGAAAACAACCAAGACTTTATTTTCATAGGAAAAGATACGAGGGGGGTGCTGAAAAGTTCTCCAACCAACCAATTTCCTAAATTCTGAGCATTATTTTGCCATTGTAGCTAAAAAGAGTGTTATCTTACTTCGTTACGTGCCAATTTGCAGAAACAAAATTCACTGTTTTGACTGTGTTTCTGATCATTGATTGAACCATATCCATGTCATTCTCTTCTTGATTGGACTGAGAACTTTTGAGCATCCCCTCATAGGTAATTTGCTTCCATTTGGAGTTAAGGGTTAAAGAGTTCAAGAATGATGGGCTGCATAATTAAAGCAAAAGAAAAAAATTTGACCCAGAGGATCCACAGAGAAAAAAGTCCAAGAGAAATCAAAGAAACACTATGGAGAGACGATGTTCCTGAAATGGACTTTATTCAAAATGCATAAATATATAGCAATCCACATAAACACTTTAAAGATCTAGTCCGCTGGGAGCACCGGACCCAACATAGTCCATGTTTCGACAAACATGTCTTCCTCAGGGGTCCTTTTAGTCCTAGGATGGAGGATACGTGGAAAGGCTATTGAGTAGAAGCTACGCATGAATTCGCAGAAGCCAGTCAAAGAAGCCACAGAGCACCAAGCAGGAGCACCAAAGTGCACTCCCGCTCATTGCCGCTCAGTGGCAGAAGAAACCAGCCGCAACCAACTGGGTTAGCAGTGAGGCAGTAGTGAGGAAAGCTTACTCCTGCCCGCTGCACCTCTGGACCACTAGACCAGAGGAGGTAGGAGGACAGGGCTGGGTGCAGAGTCTGATGGGGGTGACTGGGTGCAGAGCCTGGCAGGGCTAGGGGCTAGGTGCAGTGCATGACGGGGGAGAAGGGGGCTAGGTGCAGTGGCTGATGGGGGAGGGGGCTGAGTGCAGATTCTGGCAGGAGGGGGAGGGGGCTAGGTTCAGTGCCTGACAGAGGGGGGAGGGAAGGGGGTTGGGTGCAGAGGCTGACAGGGAGATGCTGGGGGTAGGGAGTTGGGAAGGCATGGAGGACAGATGCGCAGGGGGTTGGGAAGACAGATAACTGCACATACAGGGAGAGGGTTGGGAAGGACAAATGCACACGGGGGGGGGTAGGAAAGGAGGAAAAAGATGCTGCACAGGTGGCGTAGTGGGAAGGGAGGGAAAAGGAATAGAGAATTGTTGGACATAGGAGTGTGGCGTGAGAGGGAAAGAGAGATGATGTATATGGGGAAAGGAAGAAAGAGGGAGAATTGTTGGGCATGATAATGTTGGAGAGGAGGGAGGGAGAAATGTTACACTGGAAGGGAGGAGAGATGACCCAAAGAAGAGAGCAGCGCAGTGAAAAAACTCCCAGTGCTGATTTCTTTCAGTATAAAATTGCACTGGGAGTAATCTTAGTATTCCCGACAGGTCCTGTTTCGCGGTCAAGCTGCATCAGGGGAATTTATTTGAATAACGAGCTCCTGCTTCAAAGATCTTGCCTACACCACTTGCGATGATCTTGCCTACATCAGAGGATACATAAGATAAGTGCAGGTTTTGATTCTATTTAAATTATTTTGAAAATTTTGATGTCTAAGGACTATTTATATTGAACTTAAATGGAGTTTTTCTTGGACCAAGGATGTGTGATCTATGACAACCTTGTACTTGTCATAGTAGTTTCCGGAGTTTGCTCTCAGGAAACACTGAGGTCTTTTCTCCGTATTTTTGATACCTGCTCTATTTAAGTCTCTGGGAAGGGGCTATGACTTAAGAATATCTGTTGGTGGCTATACTTTATTTTTTTGATATTCTGCTTGTGTTCGAGTATTTTGTTTGTTTTAGTGATGTCATGCCAGCTTTCAGTTTCACAAGCAGGTCACAACACATTTTCCCCAAAAATTTACTTTCAAAGTGAAAGATTTAGAATTGATCTGTATATCAAGACCTCAGGTGCCTCTCATTCCTGGTGTGTGCTGACAGTTCTGCTTTTTCACTTTGTCACAATAATGGGAAAATTAATTCATCACTGAAAAGTATGAGAAATCTAAATAATAAACACCCTAGATATAAGTGAATTTCCCTTCATGGTCAAAAAGATAAAGGTAGTGTACTTTTAAATTTGACACGTTTGCACTTCTCATTGCTTGTGCTGATTCTGGTAGGAGAAAAGCATGCACACTTATTAAATACTAAAGCATTTGGCCATGAAATGTCTGGGGTTTCTGACGTGTCAATGAGGCTAAAGGCTTCAGGTTCAGGAATGAGATCTTTCTGGAGCCTTGGACTCTTAGCATTTTCCCTTAAGTGGTCCTCGTATGCTCTTATTGAGTAAGACAGTTTTATTGGCAAGCAGATGCTCATTAATCATTCCCAGCAGTGTCAATGGCTAAAGCTGAAATCCTCAGTCTGTCATCAACATGAAAAATAATGCTATGAATGTTGGAAAAAAGGGACAATGTAGCCTGTAAGGAAGCAGAAATAAAAGAGGTTTTATGGGCCTACGGTCTGTGACTGATGAAAGTTTGCCTTGAAGATGTTTGGAAAAGAATAGAGTTCTAAGACATTTAGCATTCCACCTATGAATGCATAAAGCTCCAGAAATTACTTCCCGGTCTCAGATCTCTGACCATGCTCATGACCAAGACTTCTCCATTTTGTTGCTGTATTTATTATTCCACAGCAGGTATGGAATTCATAGAGGGCCATTTTCCATAGTGCATTCAAATACAACTTTGGATGTTTCCCGCAAGATATCCAAAAGTATGGGTGGAGAAACGTCCATTTTTGAAACCGCTAGGCATCCACATTCCCCCCCCCCCCCGAAAATCACCTACTTAGATATCTTGGCCGTCAGGATGTGCAACCTTAGGAAACCTAACTTTTTTGTCCATTATTGACCACAAATATGTCCAAGTTCAAATCCAAGCCATTTGGATGTGGGAGGGGCCAGCATTGTAACGGACTGGCCACATAGACATGCCAATAAAACAGTGGGGCACTTTAGAGGGCACTACGGTGAACTTCACATAAAGGGTGCCAGAAGTACATCTTACCATAACCCCATTCTAATGTATGGTGAGCACTCCAAAACTCCCCCCAAACCTACTATACCCACTTGTCTACCACCCCAATAGCATGTCTGCAGGTGGCCCCTATATGGCACTATAGTAGGATTTTGATGGGTTTTGGTGGACTCACACTTTCCACAATAAATGTAGTGGTTAGAGTGGCTTCTGGGCCTGGGTCCTCCTCTCTATGGCTCACTAGCCCACTCAACAGGCTACTTAAGACACCTGTGTGATACTCTACTAGGATGGAGAAAGGAGTGTCCTAGTAGTTAGAGCTACAGCCTCAGCACCCTGAGGTTTCAGGTTCAAGCCTCGCACTGCTCCTTATGACCCTTGGCAAGTCTCCATTGCCCCAAGTACATTAGATAGATTGTGAGCCCACCAGGACAGATTCAGACAAATGACTGAGTACCTGAATGTAAACCACTTAAACAAGTAATAAGCAGTATATAAATAGCTAAAAAAAATAATACATTTTTCATACTAGATGCTGTTCTAGAGATAGGTATGTACTGTTTCATTCAGATTTTTTTTTTTGGGGGGGAGGGGGTAGAACAGTGTGTGTGTGTGTCATACGTAATCCATGCAGTGGTCATTTGGTCAGTTTTGGTATGTTTGTGGCCCTTAGATGCTTCTAAAACAGGTCTAGCTCCAGACACGTAAGTTTCATCCTGGACATCCAGGGAAAGGTTCAGTTATCACCATGAGATGTCCAAGTCTAATCACATGCAAAGCCCACCCATATCACGCCTCCAACATACTCTCCTTGAGTTTTGGATGCACCGTGGCTGGGACGCCTCACTAGACATCCAGATATCTGGTTTTGAAAATCGGCACTTGGATGTCCTGGTGATTGGGACGTCCAAGTGTCAGTTTATGCTGTCTTTTGGATGTCTACCATTTTTGAAAATGAACCCCGTGGCATATTTTACAGCACATACATGGCATTAACAAATAGCAGAAAATTGTAGTTTCTTAGGGTAGGGTGACCGTTTAATGTGAGCCATCGGGATTCTGGTCTTGTTCTGTCTGCTTGTGTTGTCCCAATTACCTGCTGTTACCAGAACCCCAAAGTGCTGTCTACAGAGTATCTCACATCATATAGGCCCATCATATTCCCATCCCCTCTCTGCTTATCCTATAAGCACCCCTGTATGACCACCATTAACACACCACAGGCCATTTCCACACTCTCACCTGCACAATAAAAATTCCCCCTCACTCCAAAAGGGCACCCTCATCTCTCACCCTCTTCATGCCCCTAAACCTACCGCCCCCTCCCCATCACATGCAACCACTCCTTCCAACTTCCTAATTACTTTTTCTCTTTCCCCCTTCCTCTTTCCTTCTGGGGTGCTCTTTCTACCCTCTTGGACACAGCCTGGTTGTTACCATTCTCTGAACTCTAGGCCCTGCTGTCATGGTTTCTAAGCTTGATGAGTATTTCCCAGTATCCAATCCTGCCTCTCTGCTGCACCAAATCTACCGAACACCAAGGGTGATCGTGGGGCCTGACTCAGTGGTATTCAGTACTGTTTTGCAGGTGGTGTGGCATGCTGAACTGGAACTCTTGGCATAGGCCAAGCACATGTGGCTGTTATAGCCTTCTTAGAGGCATTCCTGGTTACCTGTTGCGTCTCTGCCCCTATGGAATATGAATGGTGGTTTGGTCTCACTGGTGGTCACAGCGGGATGTCTGAAGGGCTGAGTCTCCCAGGCTGGTGCAATATGCCCTGACCTCTCAATATTGAGTCTTTATCTATATATATAAAATCGGAGGTATGTATGTGTGTATGTGTGTGTGTATGTGTGTATGTGCCGCGATCACGCAAAAACAGCTTGACTGATTTGAACGAAACTTGGTATGCAGATCCCTCACTACCTGGGATGATATGTTCTGGGGGTCTCGCGGCCCACCTGCACACGTGGGCGGAGCTACAAACAGAAAATCAGATTTCACCCATTCATGTCAATGGAAAAAATGTAAAAAGCTGCCAACGCATAAACGGCTTGCCCGATTTGAACGAAACTTGGTATGCAGATCCCTCACTACCTGGGGTGATATGTTCTGGGGGTCTCGCGGCCCACCTGCACACGTGGGCGGAGCTACAAACAGAAAATCAGATTTCACCCATTCATGTCAATGGAAAAAATGTAAAAAGCTGCCATTCTCACAGTAATTCCAACTACCTGGGGTGATATGTTCTGGGGGTCTTGCGGCCCACCTGCACACCTGGGCGGAGCTACAAACAGAACATCAGATTTCACCCATTCATGTCAATGGAAAAAATGTAAAAAGCTGCCATTCTCACAGTATTTCAAAAACGGCTTGACCGATTACAACGAAACTTGGTATGCTGATCCCTCACTACCTGGGTTGTTATGTTCTGGGGGTCTCGCGGCCCACCTGCACACGTGGGCGGAGCTACAAACATAAAATCAGATTTCACCCATTCATGTCAATGGTACAACTGTAAAACGCTGCCATTCTCACAGTAATTCAAAAACGGCTTGACCGATATGAACGAAACTTGGTATGCAGATCCCTCACTACCTGGGGTGATATGTTCTGGGGGTCTCGCGGCCCACCTGCACATGTGGGCGGAGCTACAAACATAAAATCAGATTTCACCCATTCATGTCAATGGAAAAAATGTAAAAAGCTGCCATTCTCACAGTAATTCAAAAACGGCTTGACCGATTTGAACGAAACTTGGTATGCAGATCCCTCACTACCTGGGGTGATATGTTCTGGGGGTCTCGCGGCCCACTTGCACACGTGGGCGGAGCTACAAACATAAAATCAGATTTCACCCATTCATGTCAATGGAAAAAATGTAAAAAGCTGCCATTCTCACAGTAATTACAACTACCTGGGGTGATATGTTCTGGGGGTCTCGCGGCCCACCTGCACACGTGGGCAGAGCTACAAACATAAAATCAGATTTCACCCATTCATGTCAATGGAAAAAATGTAAAAAGCTGCCATTCTCACAGTAATTCCAACTACCTGGGGTGATATGTTCTGGGGGTCTCGCGGCCCACCTGCACACGTGGGCGGAGCTACAAACATAAAATCAGATTTCACCCATTCATGTCAATGGAAAAAATGTAAAAAGCTGCCATTCTCAAAGTAATTCAAAACCGGCTTGACCGATTTGAACGAAACTTGGTATGCAGATCCCTCACTACCTGGGGTGATATGTTCTGGGGGTCTCGCGGCCCACTTGCACACGTGGGCGGAGCTACAAACATAAAATCAGATTTCACCCATTCATGTCAATGGAAAAAATGTAAAAAGCTGCCATTCTCACAGTAATTCAAAAACGGCTTGACCGATTTGAACGAAACTTGGTATGCAGATCCCTCACTACCTGGGGTGATATGTTCTGGGGGTCTCGCGGCCCACTTGCACACGTGGGCGGAGCTACAAACATAAAATCAGATTTCACCCATTCATGTCAATGGTACAACTGTAAAACGCTGCCATTCTCACAGTAATTCAAAAACGGCTTGACCGATATGAATGAAACTTGGTATGCAGATCCCTCACTACCTGGGGTGATATGTTCTGGGGGTCTCGCGGCCCACCTGCACACATGGGCGGAGCTACAAACATAAAATCAGATTTCACCCATTAATGTCAATGGAAAAAATGTAAAAAGCTGCCATTCTCACAATAATACAAAAACGGCTTGACCGATTTGAACGAAACTTGGTATGCAGATCCCTCACTACCTGGGGTGATATGTTCTGGGGGTCTCGCGGCCCACCTGCACATGTGGGCGGAGCTACAAAGATAAAATCAGATTTCACCCATTCATGTCATTGGAAAGGATGTAAAAAGCTGCCATTCTCACAGTAATTCCAACTATAAAACACTTTCTATGACACTATAACCACTAGGGACATCGTTTCTATTCTACCACGGACACCATACATATAGAGTTTGTATGTTCTAACTGTGTTTGTAACTGTTTCCTTCATGCACCCCAGTTCATAATGTTATTACATTACATGAGTACTCACATATGCTGAACTAGGAACACTGGTTCCATTCTGAACCGGGAAAAAACTTCATGGAGTTTCTTTTCAACCTGAGTTTCCACATATTGAGTTGTTTAAATCAATACTGAAACTTTTGGATGCCACTTATTCCAACAGATCTTCCTTTTCAGTTTACGAGATTGCAAATTCCAGTGAGACTTGCATTCTCTATCACAATCAACAAATCACAGGGACAGACTATTACATACTGTGGAGTGGATTTAAGATCCCCCTGTTTTTCCCATGGACAACTCTATGTTGCTTGCTCAAGGGTGAGTTCACCCAAGATTTTATATGTTCTTGCTCCTGGAGGTGAAACTAAAAATGTTGTTTATAATCAAGTTTTGTGTTAGTTGTATTGTATTCATTTTGTCAAATATTTCACATTATAATTTGAATATTGTACTTTTTATAAAGCTGTTAAAAAATAATTTCATTCACCACTATAAAGTATCTTTATTTGAATCCATTTACAGTGTTATTGCTATAATTAAATACCCGTGCAACGCCGGGGCATCAGCTAGTTGAGTTATAAAAAACAACGTTGAATCTGTGTGCATAACACTGTTTCACTTCATGGGCTTAATGGAATGGATATCCACTATTTGACTCATGCAATATTATTGCTTGTTGAGGTCATGTGAATAAATGGGTAAGCTTTACAAAAATATGCAGGACTGATTAAAGAATTGATAGCGTCATGATATTTTGAACTTCACTAATTATACATCTATCATCTTCATTTTATAGTAGATCAATTGTCCTGAAGCAGCTTAACGAAACATACCTACATGGGCAGTATGTTCTCCACTGTAACACCAACAAAAGCAAGATAAGTCAGCTTTGGCGATACTCATTATTCTGAGTTGAACTGAACTGTGATTGAATTGAAATTAACTGGTGAGTGTTATCTAAAAATAAGATACTAACGAAAATAAGTTAATATGCACCTTGGTAATAATTTGAAGCTGGCGATAAAAGGATCTGTAAAAGGACCGAAGACAAAATATGGCATGCAATTGTCTCCCTAGTAAAAGTGATCTAGGTCAGTGGTTCCCAACCCTGTCCTGGGGGACCACCAGGCCAATTGGGTTTTCAGGATAGCCTTAATGAATATGCATGAAGCAGATTTGCATGCCTGGCACCTCCATTATATGCAGATCTCTCTCATGCATATTCATTAGGGCTATCCTGAAAACCCGACTGGCCTGAACTAGGTGAGAAGCTACCAGAGCTCAGATACCCTGATGCTCATCACTACGGTCTGCAGAACTGTAAGTTAATCTAATCAGGGCCTAAATCTTCCTGTCTGTTCGCTCACAGGCTGATGCTCAGAACCTAATACTGGTGCTAAAGCAGATTACTGCTGAGCTAATGCCGGTATAAGGGGGCTTAGTATGTCCAGAGAGACTCTAGTGTGGGAGATTATGTGGGTGGCAAAGACTATTGCAAACTGCGTGCAAATGTAGTCAAACCAATGATAATTAGGCCATTACTAAGGTGACCATACATCCCGTTTTCAATGGGACGGTCCCGTTTTTCGATTCCCTGTCCCGATGTCCCCATACATAGCTTCGGGATGCCAAAATGTCCTGTTTTCAGGGACAGCTGTGCTCGGGGACAACGGGAGAGGCGATCGCTTCCCCTCCCTGCTGCGCCCGATTCAACCCCCCTTGGTCCACCGCCGCTACTGCTTGCTAGCATCTCTCCAGCACCAATTCAAACCACCCCCACTTGGTCCACTGCCGCTGCTGCCATCCAGAATCCTTCTTCCCGATGTCACTTTTGATGTCGGAGAGGAAGTTCCGGGCCAGCCAATCACTGCCTGGCTGGCCCTGAACTTCCTCTCCGATGTCAGAATTGACGTCGGGAAGATGGATTCTGCCTAATCTTCCGAACCGCTTCCTTAATTTCCCCCTTGACTCCGGCCACCTCTTGCTTAATGTCACTGGCCCACAGCTGCAGCTCAGCTTTCGTTATTGCAGTCAAGTTAGGAGACGGGGAGGCAGCCCGTGGTTCATCCTGACCCGACTCAAGCTCAGAATCACCATCACCCGAGCCTCACAACGCCATTTTAGATACCACTCTCATGCGGTGCAGGGCTGCATGCTCCGATCCTCCCAGCGGCAGCTTGTCAATCAACTTCCAGCAGCTCCATTCTACCTGGATATTCAGCACCAGTATCTGGGTACAATCTAGTGTGAATATTTGGGCACAGGTTTAAGCACTGTGGTTGCTGTTTTAAAGGAATGTCAAGCACCGAGTTTAAATATTGGGTGGAAAATAGTTTTTCTCTTTCAGAAGTCAAAAAAGCACTAGGAATCAGTAAGGAAAAGTGTGTTTTCATGTGCTGGACCATCAGAATGGAATAGGTTGCTTGAATAGCTTCGGCGACAGACAGATTTGTATCAATTTAAGAAAATGCTGAAGAAACAACTTTTCTGTCAGATAAAATATGTTACTTACGGTAGTAATAGCTTTTGAAGTATTGATTTTATTTTCTATAGCACGCTGTGAGTTTGTCTTTGTAGTTTGTTATTGATTTATATGTTATGACTTAAGTGTTTTAATATGTATGTATTACTTGTAATCCACTTTGGCTAAAGGTGGAATAGAAATAATAAAGTATAAACTACATGAATCAAGCCCTAACAGCCTGGACCATGCACAGTTTTTTTTAGCTGTGTAAGATGGTTGCTGAATGTGATTTTGAATTTCTGGCTGTAACCTTCATCTGGGGCACTGCACTGAACTTCACAGGCAGCTAAAACTTATTTCTTTTAGGCCTGGGATTGTGGCGGGTTTTATGATGAAGAATTAATTCTTGTCCATTGTATTTTGAAAGGTTTGGGTTAGAACTCCTTCATTTCAGATGCTGGTCTATGCAGGTTCTCTAGATGTGGACTAATTTGGAAAACATTTCATTTGTATCTTTATGTTTCTTTATGTATTATTTTGATATTTTCTGGATTGTATTTGGAATTTAAGTTGTAAAATAATAATTTTTAAAAATGGTCTCAGGTACACATCTCACCACAGTCATAAGAACATAAGCAGTGCCTCCGCCGGGTCAGACCATAGGTCCATCCTGCCCGGCAGTCCGCTCCGCGGCGGCCCAAACAGGTCACGACCTGTCTGAATCACCAGAAGGGGCTCCCTTGCCACCTTGGTTTCCCATCGAAGTCCTAACCCTCCGGTCTTGCACATGCACGACCTGTTGGGTTTCTATACTTATTACCTGGTTAGCTTTCTATACTTGTGTTACATCCCAGCTCCTCCCTCAGTATCCCACGATCCCTTTATCCCTCAGGAATCCGTCCAATCCCTGTTTGAATCCCTGTACCGTACTCTGCCTGATCATTTCCTCCGGTAGCGCATTCCAAGTGTCCACGACCCTTTGGGTGAAAAAAAACTTCCTTGCATTTGTTTTGAACCTATCTCCCTTCAGTTTCTCCGAATGCCCCCTCGTACTTGTTGTACCCTTCAGTCTGAAGAATCTGTCCCTATCCACCCTCTCTATGCCCCTCATGATCTTGAAGGTCTCTATCATATCTCCCCAGTCACCTTATATTATTTGGTGAGCCCTCCAAATATCACCCATAACCTACTGAACACTATAAATCCCCCCCCTACCCCCAATAGCTCTTAAGCTAAGTAGGTTTATGGTGGGCTCACACTTTCCACCACAAGTGTACTAGTTAGAGTGGGTTATGGGCCTGGGTCTCCTTCTCAGAAGTCCACTACACTGATCAGGTTGGTATGTACTGTTTCATTCACACCTTTAGGGGATGGGAGGGGGAGGGTCAGTAATTACTAGAGGAGTATGGGGGGGGGGCATGTCTTCATGCCTTCGGTGGCCATTTGGTCTATTTAGCCACCTTTTTGGCACTTAAGTCATTATTGAAACAGGTCTAGCCTCAAATGTCCAAGATTTGCCCTGGACCTTTTCTGCAATGTTCCAGTATTGCAGGAAAAACATCCAAATTATAGATCCATCCTAATTTCACCCTCAACGTACCCCCTTGAGGTTTAGATGCACTTCAGACAAACAGCACAGAAAACCATCTAAAAAAGGTCTTTTGAAAATGGCAATTTGAACATTTTAGCAAACAAAATATCCAAATTTCAGCCTCTTTGCCCACACCCTAGTAGAGCAGCTTTCCCACATATTCACCATTATAGGACCCCCAGGGGTGAATGGTCCTGAAGAAGACTTTTTGTCAAAACACGAACCGTGTTGGATCCTGCATCCCTAGCAGACTAGGTCCTTTAAGGCTTTTATGTGGATTACTTTACTTTTATGTGGATGATTTTAGTGTACCTTTGGAGCTTTGACATTTTCAAATAAAGTCCATTAAGGAACATCTTCATTCCATAGAGTTTCTTTTGTTTTTTTTCTGGATTTTCTTTGTGGATATTTTGGGGTCATTTTTTGAGGGTTTTGCAAATGTCACTTTATGCCATTTTTTTTTTTTTTTTACATTTTTCTCTTTTGAAAATGAGCCCCAAATTCTGTTTGATAAAGCTATACTTCAGTCTCCATTGTGGATGATATTATTCATTTATAGAGGCATGTGAAGGATGCATGACATAAAAAATTCACTAATGTTTATGCCATCAGCAGACTAATCCTTCTTCACTGGCAGAACACAAATCACCTTCCCTGGAGCAGCTGACAAGTTTGCCTTCTCCAAACTGCTGGGGTGTCTGGAACATTTTCAGAGTGATTTTATTTAAAAACATGCTCATTTATATTTATACTCTGCGGTTGAAAACACTAACTGCAACATTGAAACATATACAGTACCTGTACTTGGATTTTCAGTCTCTGGCTGAATCATGTATACTGGTACTGATGTATAAAGCAGCCACTGGAAATTATCTGAATACTACTGACGTTCAGCTTTTGTGCTGTCCTCTTATCCAAATATACCTGTGCACTGGCACAGAATTATCTGTGGTATCCTCATAACTTCCACTCTACCTTGGCTCTGCCACCAGACTGTTCTAGAACTATCTGCATAGTGCTGGAATGGTCAGTAAAGTTTTTCATCTGCTTTATCCAGATAAGTAGTGGCTGGACCCGGAGAGTGCCACTTATTTGGGAAGGAGCTGCTCCCACCCAGATTAACGCTGTTGGATATTGGATTATTATCAGCTACACTATTGATATGCTTCCTGTTATGAAAACTAGAATGTCAGGGGCTAGAACTATTTCCCTCCTTCCTAATGAAGCATTTTTACAGAGTTCTGAATGAACCTAATATGAAGGCAGTCATACCCCAGATTCTTTATAGGGCGCCCAAAATTGTGTGCATGAATTTGGACATATGCCCAATTTGTGTGCACAATTTAATTGAGTAATGACCTGATTTTCTTTTGTCTCAAGCTATCCTGAACCCTCTTCAATCAGGCTTGTGCCCTCTTCATTCTACAGAAACTGCCCTTACTAGAGTCTGCAATGACCTGCTCCTGGCCAAATCCAATGACCGTCCTCATCTTCCTTGATCTATCTGTGGCATTTGACACTGTAGATCACCACCTACTCATTGATAGGCTATTCTCGCTTGGGTTTCAGGACTCTGTTATCTTCTGATTTTCTTTCTATCTTTCCCATCGCCCTTCTAGCATAAGCTCTAGAAGATCCACCTCCACTGCCATTTCTCAGGGCTCTGTCCTGGGACATCTTTTCTCCATCTACACTTCTTCCCTTGGTGTTCAATTCTCTTCCCTTACCTTTCTACACCTGAAATTCCAGGCTGGAGTCTCAGCCTGCCTGTCTGACATTGCTACCTGGATGTCTTGCCACCATCAAAAATTATACATGGCTAAGACTGAACTCCTTATCTTTCTTCCTAAACCTGCCTATCCCCTTCCTCCACTATTTCAGTACATAACACTCTCATCCTCCCTGTCTCATTGGCTCATAACTTAAGGGTCATCTTTGACTCATCTCTTTCTTTCGCTTCACATATCCAACAGACTGCGAAAACCTGCTGTTTCTTTCTCTACAACATCACTAAAATTCAGCCTTTCCTTTCTGAGCACACTGAACAGACCCTCATCCACATTCTCGTCACCTCTCGCCCACACTACTGCAACTTGCTTCGCACAGGTCTTTCACTAAACCATCTCTTTCCCCTTCCATTTGTTCAGAATGCTGCTGTACATCTGTATTCTGCCAGTGTTGCTATGCTCACGTCACCCTTCTCCTCAATTTGCTTCACTGGATCCCTGTCCATTTCTGCATACAGTTCAAACTACAGAGTGTATTCACTCTGCAATTCCTCAGTATCTCTCCTGTCTTATCTCTCCCTATATTCTGCCCCAGGAATTCTGCATATTGGGTAACTCTCTCTTATCTGCATCCTTCTCCTCTACCACCAACTCCGTCCCTTCTACTTTGCTGTGCCGTATGCCTGGAACAAACTGCTTGCTGGTACATCAGTATTCAAATCCATGCTGAAACCCCACTTTTTTGAAGCTGCATTTAAATCCTAACCCAACACACTTGTAAAGCACCCGTATCTGTTTGTCAGTCCCTCTGTAGTCCCCTACCTTATTTGCCTCATCATTCCCTACCTAAGCAGGGTATATAGATTCACCCTTATTGTCACATTTGTTATAATTAGATTGTAAGCTCTTTCATGCAGGGACTATCTCTTGCACATTTAATGTACAGTGCTATGTGCAGCTGGTAGTGCTATAGAAATAATAAATAGTAGTAGTAGTAGTAGAAGACTTAATAACTAGCAATGATTGGGTGCTAACAACCAATCATTGCATGCTTCTTGCTCAGCGCTATCCTATAAAGGTGGGCATGCAAATCTTTTAGCATGCAACTGAAAAGGGGGCATGGCCAGGAGAGGGGCATGAGCAGATCATGAGCTTTCACTAAAGAAGCATGCAGCTTTACAGAATCTGGGGGATCCATGCCTAATTTATGTGCGAGGGTTTACATCAGGTTTCAGTTGCTATAAATCCTCGTGCCCAACTCAGAGTGCTTTTTCACTCGGCGTGCATGATTTTTCAGTGCCCAAATTTGGGTGCCATTTACTGAATCTTGTCCATAGTATATGAATTGTTGTATCAGAGGCGCACCGTACACTGTGTAGTAAAGCAGGAGCATGAACGTGCCAGGAGACGTGATAGGAAGTGAATGGATTGACCTCCCCAAACAATGGGTCAGAATGCAGGGTCCTGGGGTTACTACACTCTTTAATCAGTTTGATAGTTTGCTTCGATTATTTGTGTGAGTGTGTTTTAGTTAGTATTAAGATAGGTCTGCCCTAGTTTTTTAAATCTTTAAATGTATGTTCTTTTTTTTAATGTATGTTATGATTGTAAACTGCTTGAACCAGCAGTATATCAAATTTTAATAAACATAAAATTATCAACAACTTTAGACATTTTAGAAACATGGATCAGTATTCTTCTAAAACAGGGGTCTCAAAGTTCCTCCTTGAGGGCCACAATCCAGTCAGGTTTTCAGGATTTCCCCAATGAATATGCATGAGAGCTATTTGCATGCACTGCTTTCAATGCACATTCATTGGGGAAATCCTGAAAACCCGATTGGATTGCGGCCCTCAAGGAGGGACTTTGAGACCCCTGCTCTAATACAATCAAAGGGAATGTCACTTCACCTTGCCTTGACAACCCTAGTTCTTATTTCCCAAAAGGACCAGTGTGGAGGTTGGCATTTTTTGTGGTGAAAATGAAGTTTGCAAATGTTATACAGAATTACAGTGGCATAATTATTCTTTTCACTTTAATGACATGATCTTGCTAGTTTGCGAAGTTTCACCCTTTAGTGCCTGAGGTCAGTTGTTTTAGCTTGGCAAAGGTGCAGAGGCACAAAGAAAAAAGAGCTCAAAATTTGCAGGCTCCAAAGGTTTGAACTTAAACGCAGATGGCAGATAAAGGCCAAATGGCTCATGTACTCTGCCTATCCGCGGTAACCAATATCTCTTCCTCCCTCTAAGATATCCCACACTTTCTTGAATTCAGACACAGTCTAAATTAAACTAAACTAAAACTTAACCTTATATACCAGGTCTTCAACCAAAGGAAGTTCGACGCGGTTAACAATAAATTAAAAAAAAAAAAAAAAAAGTAAACTGAAATTCAAGAGAGTTAGTTTTCAAAATGTTTAGCGAAAAAAAAAAGTTTTTAGAAGTTTACATAAGAGTTGGAAGGAACTGGGACACCTCAAAATTAGGGGAAGTTCATTCCATAATTGGGGAAATTTAAACGCCAGAGAGCTGCTAAAATTCTTAACTCCTTGAATTCCTTTCCTAGAAGGAAGAGAAAGTTTAAATCGATGAATGCCTCTCGCATATGAAAATCTATAAACATTCTCCACCACTTCCTTCCGGGAGACTGTTCCATGCATCTACCACCTTATATGTAAAATAGTATTTCCTTAGATGACTCTGGAGCCTATGACCTCTTAATTTCATCTTATGTAGAGAATGACACGGTGAAAAAATTGGTCCCCGTCACCGCCCCGTCCCCGTCTCACCATCCTCTGCACCGCCCCGTCACCGCCATTCCATTCACCGCCCCGTCACCGCCACTGCCATCCCATTCACCGCCCCGTCACCGCCACTGCAACCCCATTCACCGCCCCGTCACCGTCACCGTCGCATACATAAAAGCCTCAAACGGGTACGATTTTATATAATTTTCTTTATTTACGTTTAAAGGAAACATTCTGTAAAACTTTAAAACTTAGTTAAATATTAGTTAATAACTATACAAAAACAAAACACGCAGAGAAAAAATTAATTAATATAAATTCTCAAAACTGACACATTTTGATCACTAAATTTAAAATAGTTATTTTTCATACAATTTTTCAATCACTAATCTTCCACCACCCCTTAGGTACAATTATTCCAAGGAACCCCAATGGCCAAAATTAGAACCCATGAAGGGACACAGAGCGTAGAAGTCTGCTTGGTGTTCTCTTTAAGTCTCAACTACTGGAGTTGCCATTGAAGCATATTCTAATCTGTCTTGCCATACATGAGACACACACTGTAGAAATCTGCCTGACTTTGTTCTAATGTTCCAACTACTGAAATTGCTGTTGAAGCCCTATCTAACACATCCTAATCTGTCTTACCACACATGGAACAAAGACCATAGAAGTCTGTTCAACACTGGCCTTACTGTAGTTCCTCACAGCCAGATAGATTCCTATTTATATAGACTGTCTCAGAAAATATATACAGAGCTGAATTCATCAGGACAAAAAGAAACCTGTTGGTTCATACTATGAAGTCTGTTCAACACTGGCCTTACTGTAGTTCCTCACAGCCAGAGTCGCTGTATAAGCAGTGCTGCAAGTCTCCCCTCCCCCCAGCGATCACGGCAGGAGGGCACCCAACCCCTCCTGTAGACCCCCCCAACGGCCCTCCCGACAATCGCAGCAGAAGGGTACCCAACCCCTCCTGCCGGTCCTCCCAATGGCCTCCCCTAAGATCGCCGGCAGGAGGGTACCCAACCCCTCCTGCTGGACCCCCCCCCAACGAACCCTCCCACCCCGGAACCCCCTTAGTCTTACTTTCCAAGTTGGACCGGACAGCTCCTCGCTCGTCTGGCCAGCAGGCCTGCCTCCGTCCAAATGAGGCGGGCCCGCCCCCACCCTGCCCAACCCACAGGATCCTAGGGCCTGATTGGTCTAGGCACCTAAAGCCACTCCCGCTATAGGAGGGGCCTTAGGTGCTTGGGCCAATCAGGCCCTAGGATCCTGTGGGTTAGGCAGGGGAGGGGAGGGGCGGGCCCGCCTCATTTGGACGGAGGCAGGCCTGCTGGCCAGACGAGCGAGGAGCTGTCCGGTCCAACTTGGAAAGTAAGACTAAGGGGGTTCCGGGGTGGGAGGGTTCGTTGGGGGGGGGGGTCCAGCAGGAGGGGTTGGGTACCCTCCTGCCGGCGATCTTAGGGGAGGCCATTGGGAGGACCGGCAGGAGGGGTTGGGTACCCTTCTGCTGCGATTGTCGGGAGGGGTTGATCTGACAAATGAGGAGCACGGTGAAACACAGGTAAATAGCGGTTCCTAGAAGGGGGTACATTGGCCCGCGGGGACAAACCTGTTCACCGTTTCTGCGGTCGGTGAATGGCCTTGTCCCCGTCACCGCAGCGACTTCTATTTTTCTTCCCCGTTTTCGGCGGTGACCCGCGGCTTAAATGCGGTGGCCGCGGGTAAACCGTCACCGTGTCATTCTCTAATCTTATGCCCTCTCATTGAGGTTTCCTTTCAAATGAATGAGACTCAACTCATGTGCATTTAAATTAAGTAGGTATCTATCATATCTTCCCTCTCCTACCTTTCCTTCACAGTATACAGATTATAATAAAGTATACGCCTTATGATGAAAACCATGCACCATTTTAGCAGCCTTCCTCTGGACCAATTCCATCCTTTTTATATCTTTTTAAAGGTGTGGCTGTCATTCTATTTTCTAAACACCTATCCCTAAGCAGTCTGACTGTTCCTGTCTTGCAGATATATTGCAGGGAGAATATTGATTGGCTCACCATTTCATAATAAAATGAAATTTAATTGGCAACATTATTATTATTGCGTCTACAGTATACACTCTGACTAGTGTACATAGAACTGTGTGTATAAAGTATATGTGTCCTTCTTTATATAGATGCAATTTATCTGTACTATAGAGGACAACTAGCAGATGCTACAGGACTAAATCAACTTAAATGTAGCATATGTCTGTGTGATTCAAGTCTGTGTTCACTTGACTTAATGAGAATTTGCACACCACTGAATTAGACCTAGCTGCCCACAAGAAGTTCGGTTGACATTGCTCTTAAGCAAGAAGATAGGTCCGCAGTTCAAATGCTGTCAATGATACATAGAAACTACTTTCATGAGCCAGTGGTAAGATTAAATCCTACCAGTATAGTAAAACATGCACTGGACTATCATCTTTATATTATACGAGAATAAATATTGCAGATAGTAACAAAATATATAATCAAAAATAGAAAAAGTTACTAGCCAGCAGTAGGATAGCCATACTTCCACTTCTACTGCTTAAATCTGCTTGAAGTAGCTTTAATTTTGCTCTGGCCACAATTTAGTAAATGCCAAAGTAGAAATTTAGAAGTAGAAATTTAGTAAATGCCAAAGAAGTAGAAATAGTTAGCCAATAACATGTTTTGCTCATGATGCCGCTCACTATATTAAGGCGCTAAAAATTGTGCGCTCAGATGTGGGCACGCGGTCAATCTGTGTGCGCAATTTAATTGAATAATGAGCAAATTAGTGCCATTAATTGGGATCTTAGCAAACCATGGGAGGACCATGAATGAATCAGGGGTGTTCCTGCAATTTACGTATGCAGTTATAAAATAAGGGGGATCCATGCCTAATTTAGGCTTGAGGACTTACAGCATGTTTCAATTGTGACTCCCAGGGCCATGCACTTATTCTATACATCAGGGGTGTCAAAGTCCCTCCTCGGGGGCCACAATCCAGTCGGGTTTTCAGGATTTCCCTAAAGAATATGCATGAGATCTATTAGCATACAATGAAAGCAGCGCATGCAAATAGATCTCATGCATATTCATTGGGGAAATCCTGAAAACCCGACTGGATTGTGGCCTTCGAGGAGGGACTTTGACACCCCTGATGTAAATGGTGCCTAAGTTTGAGCACCATTTGCAGAATAACACTAAGCGCTATTTTTCAGCACTGACTTTTTAGGTGACATTTATAGATTCTAGTCCTATATCCAGCTTCTAGAATCATCATCTTACCAACTGTTCTTCAAAGTTTGTTGCAAACTTCTGCCTTTCCAATCTCTTACTTTTACCTACTGAAACTATAAAGGCTGTGCCCAGGGACCACAAACCCCTGAGAAAATCTACCAGATGTGAGTACATTTATTTACTGTTCAATAAAAAAATACTTCATAAAATTTATAAGGACTTTCTGTGTGTGCATTGAGGCCAATGTTTAGCTACGTGTTAATGTAGTCATGTTTGCCAAGAGAGCTTCAGAGAACACAAATGAAGTCTGAGAAAAGATTGGAGGACCTCAGCATGTATACTCTGGAGGACAGGAGGGACAGGGGAGTTATGATACAGACATTTAAATATTTGAAAGATATTAATATAGGGCGCTTACAGCCTGGCCGCCCTGAGTAGGCCTACTCTTAGTATCAGAAGCTAAGCAGGGACAGGCCTGGCTAGTACCTGGATGGGAGACCACCTGGGAATGGCAGGTGCTGTAGGCTGAGGGGCCCTATGTTTGGCAGCAGCAACTCAGTGGAACCACACACTGCATGGGAGAAGGCAATGGTAAACCACTCCTCTACTCTGCTGTGAAACATCAAATTGCCAGTGGCCAACTCAGTGGCATGATCCATCCATCAATAAAGGACCAAATCCTTTCCAGAAATTGGTAAAACTAGAGGACGTAATTTGAAGTTGAGGGGTGGTAGACTTAGGAGTAATGCTAGGAAATTCTTTTTCATGAAGAGGGTCATGGATGCCTGGAATGCCCTCCCGAGGGAGGTGGTGGAAAGGAAAATGGTGATGGAATTCAAAAAAGCGTGGGATAAACACAGAGGATCCCTAACAAGAATATGTATGGGCAAACTTTCACGATCTGAATCCCGCTAAGGAGATGGTTTGGATTGGCTGGAGTAAAAGCTTCAATGGCAACTTCAGTAGTTGGAACCTAAGGACAGTCAGTACCTGGTAGGCTTCTAAGGTTTGTGGCTCAGAAGAAACAAAGAAAAAAAAAAAGATAATTTAGTCATGAAATTGTAATGCAGGGCAGACTGGATGGACCATTTAGGCCTTCATTAACTCTGCGCTGCTCTGTCCTGTATAGGTTAGCATGCTATTTCTACAGACTGCTAAATTTCACAGAGCAAAGGCATGGGCGACAATAGGTAAACTGAGAACTGAACATGTCTACAGATGCTCTGATCAGCTGTTAATGCAAATCTTGTGATGCAGTTGTTCAACTATTTTACTCTGCTTTCACTGTTTCTGTCACAATGCCACTGTGATACCAAATTGATCCTTTTTTGCAACATTTTTTGTACCCTCACATGAAGATGATTGGTTGTCTATAACTTCAATTTCAGGACAATTCTTGAAACTCTTTGATGGATGTGCAGTAATCATGATACAGCAGAGGCCCTTGTCCGTGATATGGATACACCAGTGCAAGTGCAAGTGAGTTAGCTGAGTGCTGAGAAATGTGCGGTCTTTCATCCTTCAGGACACAGCAATCTGTCACATCCCAAACAAGATTCTTTAATGCTTTCTGGAAATATTTTTATTTACAGTTAGCAAACAAAATTATCTATGATAGGTATGGACATACTATACATAAAAAAGGCTAAATGTAAGCCCAAACTGCCAAATAAGACACCCCCAAATTCCAAAACTAGTTGAACAGTAAAATCCCAAAGGGTATCGTTCTTTCAGGAACATAATACACTACAGATTCAACGTCACTCATTTCTGCAGGGGAAGATATGGGCACTTTTTTCTTTATTTTCTCTCCACTCCATTCTTGATCCTATCAGATATTGTAGTTCTTTCCCCCTATTTTCTGATAATATGTTTTTAATTATTGTACACTGAATTGACATTACCCAAGAAAGGCAGTATAAAAAAATCAATAAATCATTAAAAATCAAGACATTTTCTGCTAGACATTTCTGCTGAAATCTGGGTTTAGTGTATATAGGACTTTCCCATATTCTAAGCCCAGATTTAACAAGGCACTTTTTTAGGGCATTTTCTACAGTATTTTAGGCTGGAACACTTAGACCCTGATTCTATAAAAGATGATCTAGGTGCCTAACTTACTAAACCATGGTTGAGGTTTCTACTAGAGAATGATATGGGGACAAATTTTTCCCCATCCCAGCGGGACCTCATTTTCTCATCCCATCCCCGCGAGCTCTTTTCCTGTCCCTGCCCAGTTCCTGCAAGCTCCATCCTCATCTGCACAAGCCTCAAACACTTTAAAATCATAAGTGTTCAAGGTTTGTGCAGTTAAGACAGAGCTTACAGGAATAGGGTAGGGACAGAAACAGTGCCAAACTCACGGGGATGGGACAGGGAAATTAAGTTCCTGTGGGTAAGGGGACAAATTTGTCACCGTGTCATTCTCTAGTTTCTACCGTGGCCTGGAGTGCTAAAAGCTCGACACTCAAAAAATTCCTATGAGCGTCAGAGCAGTGTCGGCTTAGTAAAAGAGGGCCTTAATTTCCTTAATTTGGCTCAATTGGCGCTGATAATTGAAAGCACCATTAAAAAAAACAATTAAAAAAAATTAGTCGGTAGGCACCTAACACAGTAGGCGTCTACACCAAGGCGCCTACCAATAAGTAGGCGTGGTTAGGGGCAGATTTGGGGCAGAGTCAGGGTAGATTTTTGAGCGTGGTTTGACTTAGGCACCGGTATTAGGCACATTCATTTAGGCCAAGAAAACCCTGGCATAAATGGCAGTGCACCTAAGGATTCAAGAGCTACCAGCATCTAAGAATGCTTAGACGCTGCTAGGAATGATTCTTTAAATGGCAGCTAGTGAATGATTGCCGTGCGCCACGGTTGTCATAGGAGTTAAACGCCATTTATAGAATCAGGCCCTTACTGCCTCCTGTCTAAGAGGTGCTAAGTGCTCTGCATCAACTCTGCATTAACCTGTTAGCATGTGGTAACGGAATACACTAGCTGGTTAACGCTTTCATGTCCACTCTCTGCCCATGACATGCCCTCTTACACGTGGTAAGTGTGCAGAAAAGAGGACATTCTTTAATACATTTCGCCATAGCCCATTTTCTTACTCTAAACACATTTAGACCTAACTGGCCGCCATCTTGTTGGAATATTCATTTCTATCTCTATCTCTACCTCTGTCTTTATATTTTATCTTTATTTTCATAAATTGTCTCTTCAGGTACTTTAGTTAGATAGTGAGCCTTTGGGACAGTTAGGGAATTTCCAAGTACCTATCTTATTTATTTTTATTTATTGTATCTTTTAATGCATCATTTCTGTAAACCGCTTAGAAACCTCACGATTATTAGCGGTATATAAGAATTAAATTAAATTTTAAGGGGCTAACACGATGCAGTAGAGCTAAAAATGAAATACATTCTGTGTACCAAAACATTGTGTGCCTGAAAATATGCTATACTTTAGGATCATAAACTGATTTTGGAATTGTTAAGGCTCTTGCTCTCCTTAGTCTTGTGGAGCATGTGTGGTGAATAAAGTCTACTGTCATATAGGACCGGTCCGCTCTTCTGTATTTTCCACTTCGATAGTCTCAGAGAGAAAGAGATAATGGTTACTATGGATGGGCAGACTAGATGGGCCATTTGGCCTTTATCTGCCGTCATGTTTCTATGCTTCTATGATATTGCAAACTAGAGAATGACACGGGGACATATTTTTCACCATCCCCGTGGAAACTCATTTTCCTGTCCCGTCCTCATCTGCACAAGCCTCAAATACTTTAACATCATAAGTGTTCAAGGCTTGTGCGGTTAGGGCGGAGCTTATAGAAATGGAGCAGGGACAGGGGCAGCGACAAATCTGAATGGGACGGGATGGCGAAATTGAGCTGCTGCGGGGACGGGAACAAATTTGTCCCCATGTCATTCTCTATTGCAAACCATCTGCCTTGCTGTTTTATCAGAATATATGGTGCACATGAAGATGAGGGCCATAAGTCAAACTGCATAATACCCATCTCAACTATTTCTTAAAATATTTATAGCAGACAGCATTAGCCATTTATGTATCTCCTCAAATTCTATAAAAAGTGCTAAAAACAAAAAAACCCATGTGCAATTTTGTTTGCATATTCACATTGTGCATGCAATCTAATTGAATAACAAGCTAATTAGCACCAATAATTGGCTTTTTAACAAGCTATTATTGATGCTAATTAAAATCAATTGCAAGTTATGCATCTAAATTTTACACGTGATCTGGGTGGGTCATAGATGGATCAGGAATATTCTTTTCAGTTAAACAGATATTTATAGAATATGGGCATCCACGCCTAAATTTAAAAGCAGGCATTTGCACCAACCCCCTCTTCCATGACACTGCGCTAGCAGTTTCTAGCATGGGGAGTCGCGTTAAATGGCCCGCGCTGCTCCTAACGCTCATAGCGTTCCTATGAGCGTCAGGAGCAGCGCGGCCCATTCAGCGCAGCTCTCTGCGCTACAAACTGCTAGTGCAGTTTTGTAGAAGAGGGGACATGTTTTCCTTGGTACAAATGGTTGTGCCTAAATTTACACCAGAAAAAATATATATAAACCTCAAATCTAAATTTTTAAATGAGGAGCACCGTCAGCGTGAGTTTGAAAGCTTTAAAGAGCAGCTCAAAGAGCAGCTCTGATGCTTAGAATAGCAAAGTCAGCAAACACTGAGCAGAAATTACTACTCCCGCCAGCCGCACACCATCATTTGGGTGCTCCTGGGTGCTTTAAAGTGCAAGTTAAGTGCAAACAATGTGCAATAAATAAATATATATAGGTGGAAGACAAAAAGTTCACTGTCCTGCAATGCCAAACCCACTGACCTGATCAGAAGATAAAAAGTTAGTCACTTGTCCCTCCAATTTCTCAGTCAAAGACCATAGTTAAGGTGCAGCCATGTTGAAAAAGGACTGCACCTTAACTATGGTCTTTGACTGAGAAAAAGTTGGACTCTCCCTGTTACTATTTGACCACAGCACCTTTATTCAGCTAAGTAATTGGAGGGACAAGTGACTAACTTTTTATCTTCTGTTCAGGTCAGTTGGCTTGGCATTCGGGGCATTGCAGGACAGTGAACCTTTTGTCTTCCACCTATATATATTTATTTATTGCACTTAACTTGCACTTTAAAGCACACAGGAGCACCCAAATGATGGTGTGTGGCTGGCGGGAGTAGTAATTTCTGCTCAGTGTTTGCTGACTTTGCTATTCTAAGCATCAGAGCTGCTCTTTGAGCTGCTCTTTAAAGCTTTCAAACTCACGCTGACAGTGCTCCTCATTTAAAAATTTAGATTTGAGGTTTATATATATTTTTTTCTGCTGTGGAGTCTAGGGAGTCAACTATCCTGCAATGCCCTAGGGCACGCCCAACTTATATTTTTGTAACTTCTAAGGATTTTTGTCTTGGGATTTTTGCTGTGCCTAAATTTAGTCATAGTTCCTGGGTGTAAGTACTATTCTATAAACTGCGCTTAACTTTAAGCATGGCTTATAGGAGAGTGCTTTTTTCAGCAATGATTTTTTTGGGGCGCCATATATAGAATTTAGCCCTTAAGTCTTGTTCAAATGTTCAGCATCTCCACTAGGAGGTGCTGTATTACGGAAAGATCGTTTACACCCATATGCAAGTTGGCCCAGTGACAGCAGACAGAATTCAAAATGACTTGACAGCTCAGCCTCTAAAGCGAATATCTAATGCAGTCTGAGGCAAATTAACTTTGCTTTGACTTTATGGGTTAAACTAATTGTTTTACTTTGCAAATAAGCAAGTAGAATGAAAAACAGTTGGTTTAAAATGTACAAAAACAGTTGTGTAAATGTGAAATATTTTAATGCCACCTATAAAACCTCTCACAGTGCCAGGGTTAGCTTGTAAAAATAGTTTTCATGGTTTCAGGTAAGCCGGGTAATATATTGTATACACACATACTATAAATTCATACAATTATTGCTTTAATGGAAGGGCCTTGTAACACAAAGACCTGGGTTAAAAATGATCTTTTTTCCTAACCAAGGCATACAAAGAGAATACTGGTAAAGCAGTCTGATAGAGAAAAGGGTTACTGTATATTGGAGAAAGGGTATATATTCTCTTTAATATATACAGGAGTTTCTTTTAGAAAAATGCAGGGTTTGTGTGCTCAATGACACAGCGCTTGCAGTGGCGCTTAACAAAGCGCAACGCTTCCACAGAGATGTCACAGTCCTGCACATTCAGCATTTGTAAGTCAAAGCAATTGGCCGCCACAATCTGCAGGCCCTGGCCCGTAACACTCTCGCAGGACTTCAGACTCAGGCGTTTCAGATTAAAGCAGTTCAGGGCCAAAACCTCTAGGCCGCTGTCAGAGACCAGGGGGCATTTCCCAATATCTAGTGACTTGAGTTTTGTGCAATTTTTGGCAAGGTATTCCACGCCATGGTCCGTGATGCCTTCGCAGCCCCGTGCATTGAGGTAGCGTAGCTTGCCGCAGTACTTGGCAATGTAGCGGATGCCGACATCAGTTATGCGGCCGCAGTGGGCAATGCTGAGATAGCGTAGGCGGGATTCCAGTTTGGCAATTTCCCGCATGCCAAAGTCACTGACAAAGCGGCAGTCGCTGACGCTCAGTTCTTTGATGGACGTGCAATAAATCATAATGTAGCGAAGGCCCTCGTCCGTTATGCGAACACACCTGCGCAAGTACAGGTGGGTGAGCTGAGTGCAGTGGGCCGCAATAGTGTGCAATCCTTCATCCTCCAGGACAAAGCAATCGGTCATGTCCAAGTAGCGGATGGAGATCTGTTTGCCATGCAAGGGGGACAGCTTGATAGATGCTTCCCGGGTGAGGCTAATGCAAGTCACTTTGGAACAGCCTAAATAAGAGAAAAACATGCAGATAAGGGACTGTAGTAAAGAGAGATACATACATCCTTTAAATAAACAAACACATCAAGAAACTGCCACATTGGTTCAGAAGAGAGTGCAAGTAAGGTTACCAGTCTGGATTTCCCCGGACATGTTCTCCTTTTGAGGACATGTCCGGGGGTCTGGACATCTTTTCAAAACCCAGCATTTTGGCCGGGGTTTGAAAAGCCTCCTCTAAATCGCATCAGATTTCCTCCTGCCCGACGAGAGCAGGCAGTGGGGAGTGGGATTGCGGCAGGGCTAGTGCGGGATTGGGGTAGGTCTGGGGCATAATGGGTGGGAGAAGGGTGGGCCTGGGGGCGGATATAGGGGGGGTGTCCATATTTTACTATAGTAAAATCTGGCAACCCTAAGTGCAAGGCACCTGAGCTCCTAATCTGTGTGCAACATATTCTTTATAATAATGCTAAATACTCAGATGAAACTGTCTCTGCAAATGCACAGGGGCCCAGATTCTGTAAACTGTGCCTGCACAAACAGTGCCGGCTATGTGTCAATCACACTTAGGCACCGTTAACGGAATTGCTGTTGACAGCACCTGAGAAAAAACTTAGGCGCCGGTAATGTAGACCAGGGTTTAAAAACACCTGGATTTCCAGTGCCTAAGATAGAATCGCACATAGCGGCACCTAAGATTATCTTTATGCCTAACCACACCTACTTTGACCTTAGTGAGGAGTATGTGGTGCAGTGGTTGGATCTACAGCCTCAGCACCCTGGGGTTGTGGGTTCAAACCCCGCGCTGCTCCTTGTGACCCTGGGCAAGTCACTTAATCCTCCATAGCCCCAGGTACGTTAGATAGATTGTGAGCCCACCGGGACAGAGAGGGAAAATGCTTGAGTACCTGATTGTAAAAACCGCTTAGATAACCTTGATAGGCGGTATATAAAATCCTAATAAACTTGAACTTAGGCATGATTCTGTCATCTACTTTTTTTAAAATGAATTTTAATTGGTTTTAAATGGCATGGTCAATTACCATGCCAATTAAAGCAATTAAGTTAGGCATCAGTAGACACGATCTAGGCGCCTACTGGCTCCTAACTTACAGCGCCATTTTCAGAGTCTAGGCCGGGATGCTTTGTAAATTGTTTCTAGTTTTATCAAAATGATTAAATCAGTCAAAATCTAATTAGATTTAAACAAGTTTATTGATGACAACACAGTAGAGTACGATGCACTACATACCAATCCAACTCAATCACCAATGATTTTTGATATACATAGACACAATAAGGAGTGGAATTGTCCTAAAAAGACTGGTGAACAACAGCTGTTGTAAAAAGTCCTTGAATTCATCCAATGATTCAAATAGCTTTATTCATCCAATATCTCAATGACTCGACATGTACAAGTTTCGACCAAACTGGCCTGCCTCAGGAGTCTAAAGGGTTTTCTCAATAATGCCGGATGATATGCTACAATGTGAAGTTTTTTGCCATGACGCTCGGTGCCAAAGCTAGTCAATGCTTTCTAGAGTCGACTAGCTTTGGCACCGAGCGTCATGGCGAAAAAGTTCACGTTGTAGCATATCATCCGGCATTATTGAGAAAACTCTTTAGACTCCTGAGGCAGGAAACATGTACATGTCGAGTCATCGAGATATTGGATAAATAAAGCTATTTGAATCATTGGATGAATTCAAGGACTTTTTACAACAGTTGTTGTTCACCAGACTTTTTAGGACAATTCCACTCCTTATTGTATCTGTTTGTGCTTGTGGTTTTGTTTCCCCTGTTCTTTTTTTTTTTATATATATATACATAAACAGAATACACAAGAAAACAACCCCCTTCCCCCTTCCCCCCCCCCCCACCAAACCCCAGGTCCATCCAATGCTAGTGAATGAGCCAGCGAGGACCTTCGTAATATCAAGAACAAAAACAGCAAATACACAGTAATATAGAGCATAAACTGGTGAAACAGGATCAGCAAACAACTGAAAATAAAATGCTTAACAACAGACCCCCCCAAACATCAAACCCCAAACTCCCATAAGCTGGAACAAGAAATCCACCCTCCAAGCCTTTCACCCAGTACCTTCGCTTCCCCCTGCGGTTTCCCCCTGTCAAAATCTAATTAATAATGAATGTGTACTATACATACCTGAAATGAGTAAGAACATAAGAATTGCCACTGCTGGGTCAGACCAGTGGTCCATCGTGCCCTGCAGTCTGCTCCCATGGCAGCCCTTAGGTCAAAGACCAGTGCCCTAACTGAGACTAGCCTTACCTGTGTATGTTCTGGTTCAGCAGGAACTTGTCTAACTTTGTCTTGAATCCCTGGAGGATGTTTTCCCCTATAACAGCCTCCGGAAGAGCTTTCCAATTTTCCAGTACACTCTGGGTGAAAAAGAACTTCCTTACGTTTTTATGGAATCTATCCCCTTGAACTTTAGAGAGTGCCCTCTTGTTCTCTCGACCTTGGAGAGGGTGAACAACCTGTCTTTTTCTACAAATCTATTCCCTTCAGTATCTTGAATGTTTCGATCATGTCCCCTCTCAGTCTCCTCTTTTCAAGGGAGAAGAGGCCCAGTTTCTCTAATTTCTCACTGTACGGCAACTCCTCCAGCCCATGGGGGAAAATTCACCCTTTTGCCTCTCTGAATATACAGTATAATTTACTGAATAATAATAGAACTGCTTATATTATGCAGATGGCTCATTATATCGTTCCCTCTTGCTAGCTCCCCTTTGGAAAAATGCTATCAAGAAGAATGGAAGAAAACGTATTGTTGAGAGGGGAGAAATTTCCAAGAATTTCATACTGGTATACTTAATGAAATAGTCTCAGTCACTGGGCAGAATCCAGGTCTAGGGACCTAGGCAAGGTTACAGACTCAGACTAGTTATATGCCCTTAACGCTGCTCTTCAAGAGCAAAATTAGAACACTTGTTTTTCAAGCAGAAAGGATGGGCTTTGCAGAATCAAGTGGTTGTCTTAAATAAGGAGTGGAGGGGCCTCATTTGAGCTGAGTATTTTGGTCTTACAGTAAGATTCAATCCTGAATATAAGCAAATCTATCTTTGAAGAATGGTCTGAAATTTAGCAGCTAAAATTTAATGGTAAGAAATGCAAGGTCAGGCATTTGGGCTGCAAAAACCAGAGGGAACAGTACAGTTTAGGGGTGAAGAGCTTATGTGCACAACGGAAGAACGGCACTTGAAGAGGAAGGCTATTAAAATGGTGGTCTTCGTAATAATGCGTATGGGGACAGACTTAAAAGATCTCAATCTGTATACTTTTGAGGAAAGGCGGGAGAGGGAAGATATGATAGAGTCGTTTAAATACCTATGTAATGTAAATGTGTATAAGTTGAGTCTCTTTCATTTGAAAGGAAACTCTGAAATGAGAGGGCATAGGATGAAGTTAAGATGTGATAGGCTCTGGAGTAATCTAAGGAAATACTTTTTAACAGAAAGGGTGGTGGATGCGTAGAACAGTCTCCTGGAAGAGGTGGTGGAGACAGAGACTGTGTCTGAATTCAAAAGGGCCTGGGATAGGCACATGGGATCTCTTGGAAAGAGAAAGAGATAATGGTTACTGCGGATGGGCAGACTAGATGGGCCATTTGGCCTTTATCTGCCATCATGTTTCTATGTATAGCTTATTGAAGTTATCGATTAGGACATTTTTTGAATTGTTTTGATTTTTTTTTTTGGAACACTGGTTTACACGATGGGGATTTTTTCACTTAATTGGGACTACCGGACAACGTAACAACATAGTGAATAGCGACAGTAAAAACTCACCATCACAACAAAGTGAATCATCATCTGAGATAAGTAAAAATTTCTTTCATATTTTCGATTCATTGAGAGACTGTTAGTACTTATGGAGGTAGGGTGGGTGCAATGATGTGTGGTATTACACTACTTACTATATGCTGTTGCCTGTATAAAGTGGTGTTTTCTATTGAGCACTATTATCATTATTTAATAGAATTTTTGATATACTTATTGAGTTGATAGGGTTTCTTTCTTGTTGATTGTGGTGAGAAATCCTGTTTTTGATTATATTCTCCCATTTCGTAAATACTTTGTAGGGTATAGCTGCATACATCAACTGAGTGTTACATTTACAAGTATATGTGCCACTGTCATCAAAATCCCTTTTGTGTTTGCTGAATTTTCAACACTGACCCAAGAGAGCTTTATTATATGATTATTTTGGCTCGGAGATGTATTTCGCTTAGAGACAACAGAATCCTCCAAATCTTACTTAAGGCGGAACTTATTATATGAGCTTATAATTATGGAAAAGCTATAATTTGACGGGCAACATCCGGATAGGTAGAGGTGTCATTGGAAAGTGTGGGAACCTATTTGGAATGTAATGGCACACAGAGCTGGAAGCTGAATCGTCAACTATTGAGACTCTGCGCAGCGAGTCTCTGGTTAGTAAGTGGTGTTTTGAACCACGGATAACCTCAGCCTTAACTGACTTTTTTGTCCTATGCGATTCCACCTCATCAGCCCCCCCTCCCTAATTCCCTACATGAGTACTTGTTCTGTCATAATTAGTTGTAAGCTCTTCTGAGCAGGACATATACAATGTACAGCGCTGCATGCATCTGGTAGTGCTATAGAAATAATAAATTGTTGTTAACTGTACTCTAGGTTGAAGATATGCATACTTGGTGTGAAGTCATGTTGGTTTTGGGGAAGGGGAATAAGAAGAATAGAAGAGTTAGGATTACGTGTTTTAGCGGACTCCAAAGCAGGAATGGAGTGCCTTGATCCAGATAGCATCAGTTGGGTGGTGGGGGGGGGGGGGGGAAGTGGTCCAGGAAGTTTTACAAGTGTAGTTAAGGGGTTGAGGAGTATAGCCTGTGGGCCTTGGGTTTTTGGCAAGCCTCCCTTTATATCTGTCATAGTTGTCAGGGTTCATAGACAACGGCGCGAAAGACAAAAGCGCGTGCCGACAATTGAGCACAGTGCAGAGCCGTGCGCCGCACAAAATTACAGTTTTTAGGGGCTCCGACGGGGGGTTTTGTTGGGGAACCCCCCCAGTTTACTTAATAGACATCGCGCCGGCGTTATGGGGGGTTTGGGGGGTTGTAACCCTCCATATTTTACTGTAAACTGAACTTTTTCCCTAAAAACAAGGAAAAAGTGAAGTTTTCAGTAAAATGTGGGGGGTTACAACCCCCCACACCTCCCACAACACGGCGCGATGTCTATTAAGTAAAGTGGGGGGTTCCCCCCCACGCCCCCCCGTCGGAGCCCTAAAAACAGTAATTTAGAGCGGCGCGCGCCTCCGCGCTGTGCTCAATTGTCTGGGCGCGCCTTTGTCGTGGCGCGCTTTTGACCTGACACCGTTGTCAGTGGGGTGTTTTTTTTTCAGGGAAGGAAAGAAATGGATGTTTGGTAGTTTGGTTTTATCATTTCTAGAATTAAAATATGTCAACCAAATATGACACACTGCCATACATACATTTTGACAAAGAGAACAGGACAATTCTCTTTAAGTGAATTGTTAGAACGAAATATACACTTTTATGTGGATAAAATGAACATCAGCAGCAGAGCTAACACTCTGAAGGGAGCAGAAAGCATGAGAAATGATTTACAAAAGTTAGAAGTTTGGGCTAATGTTTGGCGGTTAAGCTTTAAGATGATGAAATGCAGAATGATGATTCTGGGTGCAGAAATCCAAAGGAGCTGTCTACGATAGAGATGAAGGGCTGACATGCACAATAGAGAATGACACGGTGACAAAATTCATCACCGTTCCCGTCCCCGCGGATAACCGCGGGAAACCATCTTCATGTCATTCTTTAAGGAGGGAGGGAAGAATCAGAGTATGAATGGCCACAACCACTGACCCGCAAGCTTTGCTTTGAAGAATGCTGGTGTAGAAGAACTGAGGTTGAGATAGACACTACAGAATGACAATCTCTGGTATCCAGAGCAGATATTGTGATGTCATAATGCCTCATTCCACCAGTGCCTAAGAGCCAATCACATCAGTGATGTCACAATGGCTTCATTATTCTTGGCTCCCATAAGAATCAGAGTATGAATGGCCACAACCACTGACCCGCAAGCTTTGCTTTGAAGAATGCTGGTGTAGAAGGACCGAGGTTGAGATAGACACTAGAAAATGACATGGGATTATTTCCCACGGTTATCTGCAGGGATGGGAACAGTGACAAATTTTGTCACCGTGTCATTCTCTACCAAGAAAGGAACTTAGGGGTGACAGTGTCCAGGGATCTCAAGGTGGTGAAAGAATGTGATGACAGTATCCAAAGCCAGAAGGATGTTTAGGCTGCATAGAGAGGGGACATAACCAGCAGTTAGAAGGTGATAATGCCCCTATACAAGTTGTTGATGAGAGCTCACTTGGAGTATTGTGTTTCCAAGTTTAATAAAATTTGATATAAGAACATAAGAACATAAGCAATGCCTCTGCTGGGTCAGACCAGAGGTCCATCGTGCCCAGCAGTCCGCACACGCGGTGGCCCAACAGGTCCAGGACCTGTGCAGTAATCCTCTATCTATACCCTTCTATCCCCTTTTCCAGCAGGAAATTGTCCAATCCTTTCCTAAACCCCCGTACTGTACTCTGCCCCACCACGCCTTCTGGAAGCGCACCCCAGGCGTCCACCACCCGCCGGGTAAAGAAGAACCCCCCAGCACTCGCCCCAAATCTGCCCCCCCCAACTCCTTCAAGTGTCCCCCCGTTCCTTTATTTTTCGAAAGCCTGAAGAATCTGTCCCTCCCCACCCTCTCCATGCCCCCCACGATCCCACAAGTCTCCACCACCATTAAAAAATTGTCTAAGCGGTGTACATTACATTAAATATATATATATATATATATATATATAAACTTTGGGGGTATATAATTAAGACGTGAACCAAACAAGACAGACTGAAACAAATAGGAAAGGGGGTAGAACTACAGTCGTGAGACAAAGAAGGTCGACACAGTGGAGAGGGAGGCTATGCTCTTCCTTACTTAATTTTTAAGGGGAGCTGGTGGTCTAGGAGGGCATTATTTTGTAAAGGACATAAAGACTCAAAGCCATTTGGAGGAAACCGACCAAAAGGGTATGGGATCTACATCAGAAGCCAATGAGAAGAGACTAGAAGACTTAATATATACCCTAGAGAAAGGGTAAGGGGATGGGACTTATACTGCCTTTTTGTGAGTACACATTCAAGGCAGTTTACATATACAAAGGCCCTTATTTTGTACCCGGGGCAATGGAGGATTGAGTGACTTGACCAGGGCCTAGTGGTAGAGCTGCTGCCTCCGTACCCTGAGGTTCTGGGATCAAATTCCAGTGCTGCTTCCTTGTGAGCCTGGGCAACTACATAAGCCATTATAATATGGACTTGGGAAAATCCATTGCTTATTTCTAGGATACGCAGCATAAAATCTGTTTTATTCTTTTGGAATTTTGTCAGGTACATGTGACCTGAATTGCCCACTGTTGGAAACAGGATACTGGGTTTGATGGACCTTTGGTTTGTCCCAGTATAGCAACTCTTATGTTCTTAAGATGGAATAAAAGTTTGGGAATGCTCTAATCAAAGGAAAATATAAATGACTCGCCCGGTAAAAAAGGCATAGAGGGGGGTAATGTGAATAGTGGTGGGGGTGGGAAAGGGTAGCCTAACCTGAGCAGTAGGTACAATCCTATCCTCCTTTCTATGCAGACCAGATAGGCCAAAGTGGTCTTTATCGGTTGTCATTTGCGTTGTTACTGTGTTAAGTATGTTATTATGTAAACTAGTGTTGGATGAAAAGAGATAAACACCAATCCAATTCAGAGAATAGTTAAACTCTGGAATGTGTTGCCAGAGGATGTGGTAAGAGCGGATAGCGTAACTGGTTTTAAGAAAGATTTGGACAAGTTCCTGGAGGAAAAGTCCATAGTCTGTTATTGAGAAAGACATGGGGGAAGCCACTGCTTGCTTTGGATCAGTAGCATGGAATATTGCTACACCTTGGGTTTTGGCCAGATACTAGTGACCTGGATTGGCCACCGTGAGAACGGGCTACTGGGCTTGATGGACCATTGGTCTGATCCAGTAAGGCTATTCTTTATATTCTTAAATAAAACATGAACACAGGAAAGGTGCATTTAAAGGAGAGCTCACATGTTAAGTAGTCTCCCTTGTATTCAGAGCAAAATAGAAAAAGCCCCTAGATATGACTCTTCTCTTCACAAAGAAAATTTTACTCTATGTTTAGCTCATGGAGAGTAAGGCAAATTCAGTAGGAGCTACCTTGCTGTACTGTGGGGCATACGCCCTCCCTAAGAAGATTAAGTTATTACCATTACACAGAAGCATAGTAAGGGGGATGGGGCGAGGGGGGCAGTCTGCTCCGGGTGCCATTTTGCTCGGGGCACCGGCACCCCTCTTCCTCTCTGCCCCTTCCCTTCCCCCCGTACATTTTTAACTTCGGCGCAAGTAGCCACCAACGTTCTGCCCGCGTCAGTGTCGGCGCTTTCTCTGATATCACTTTTGGGACCTGTGCTTAGGAAGTGACATCAGAGAGAGCGTTGAAGCCAATGCAGGCGCTAAGTTGGCGCCTGCTCACGCTGAAGTTAAAAAGGTACGGTGAAGGGGCGCATGCACAGGGAAGTGTGGGGGGGAGGGGCACCCCTCACCCTCGCTACGCCACTACCATGACATAATAAATAACGCACTTAGACAGCTCTGTGAAAATTCACAAAATTACAAGATTAATGCACCGTGACACTCCCCCTCGTCAGATCAAGTGACATTCGGTTCACTGTATCTGTACAACCCTGTCAGGGGTTCACAAACAGAAACTAGAGAATCAATTGTTTATAGCTACTGGATTCATTTACCTGACACATCCAGGTGCTCCAAGTTTGGACACAGCGACACTACATCAAAAACTGCCTCGTTGGATATGTTATAACATCCTGAAACCTCCAGCCTCCTCAGTTCAGGGCAGCACTGAGCGATAGTATAGAGTCCCCTGTCTGTGAGCCGCCTGCAGCCACTAATAATTACGGTCTCCAACATAAGACATACATTTGGGGTGTCTTGACAAAGTCTTCTGGTCAGCACTTTAAGAGCTCTATCCACATTGATCGTCTCTCCCATCAGGCGAATAGTCCTCCAAAGCCGGGGATCCCAGGCTAGGTTGTACCAACGGTGACACACTCTGGTGCAGCGGCAAAGCTGGTTGGTAGGAAGGTAGGACAAGATCTGAACCATGCACTGATCCGGCAGCCGGTCAATGTTTGCCTGTGCCTTCTGGTGCTTGGAGGAGAGTTGGATGAGAGGATGGCTTAGGCGGGTTGGAGGAGGCGAATGGACAATGGCAACAGTCTCCCCTGTGATTGAGGATGATGAGGTGGAGGACCCTCTTCCATTCTGAAAGCTGTGAAAATTTGGTGGACATATCAGGGCTGGGCTAGGCGTGCTGAGTGTACGCATACTCAAATCCGAATCTGCACAAGACAAAATGACACGGTAGCAGTGAGACATCAGGATGTTATCAGAGAACTTTAGGCATTCTATTTTGATGTGCAATCGCAGAACTAAAATGAAACACCAAATGCCAGGTTTAAGCTTGACTGCTCAGCCACTTTATTTGCTAGCTTAAGGCCGGATTATTTAGTGGATTAAAAAAAAATATATCTTATTATCAAAACATAGCAACACAAGACATTTGTAAACATTAACAAGGCATAGAGAGCTCACACCTTTCAGGAATTCATAACAGAATTTATATTTCACATGTAATAGTATATAAGGAAGCAAACTTAATACTTGCAGCAAAATTGCTCTAAATCAGTGGCGTACCAAGGGGGGGGGGGGGCGGGAGGGGCGGTCCGCCCCGGGTACCAAGCCCTGAGGGGGTGCTCCCGGTCCGGTCCAGTTCCCCCCCTCCTGCGCCGGGTGTCGCGTCTGGAAACAGCCTGCAGCAAGATCGCGATGCCAGAGATCTTTGCCTGCTTCGACTGTTTCCTCCGCCACGGTCCTGCCCCTCCTCTGATGTCAGAGGAGGGGCGGGACCGCGGCGGAGGAAACAGCCGAAGCAGGCAAAGATCTCTGGCATCGCGCGATCTTGTTGCAGGCTGTTTCCCCAGGGCAGTAGCGTACCAAGGGGGGCGAGGGGGAGGTCCATCCCGGGTGCCGCCTTAGGGGGGGGGGTGCACAGCTGGCCCGGTCCCTATCGCGCTCCTACCCTCCCAGCGAAAGCAGCATCGGCGCCATTATCGAAAAAGGTAATGGCGCCAGGCCTTGGAGCACCAAGGCAGACCGCTTCTCCCCCCTCCCAGCCGAAATCCCGCTGACCATCCTATCTCTCCTCCCCCAAGTGAACCTTTCCGACCCTCCCAGCGAAAGCAGCAAACCTCCCTCCAGTAGCGTCGGCTTTATCCTCCCTCTGCCGCATCACTGATGACGTCATCAGTAACGCGGCAGAGGGAGGAGAAAGCCGCGAAGGAGGTTTGCTGCTCTCGCTGGGAAGGTCGGAAAGGTTCACGGAGGGGGGGGGAGATAGGAGGGTCAGCGGGGGTTCGGCTGGGAGGGGGGAGAAGCGGACTGCCTAGGTGCTCCATTACCTTCTTCGGGCAGCAGCAGCGTTTACAATTCGCTGCTGTTGCCGGCTTCAGGCCTTGTTCTCTGCCTGGTCCTGCCTACTTCCAGTTTTCATGAAGACAGGACCCGACAGAGAGGAAGGCCTGAAGCGGGCAACAGCAGTGAATTGTGAATGCTGCTGCTGCCCGATGAAGTTCAGGACATCAGGACATCGGGGAAGGAGCAGGAAGAAATCGGCTGCTGGCTTTGTGCGGGCTAGGGGGAGAGAGAAAGAAAGGAAAAAATAAAGAGGGGGGGGGCCAGGGGGAGAGAGAAAGAAAGGCAGAAAGAAAGAGGGGGACCAAGGGGAGAGAAAGAAAGGCAGAAATAAAGAGGGGGGCAAGGGGGAGAGAAAGAAAGGCAGAAAGAAAGAGGAGGGCCAGGGGGAGAGAGAAAGAAAGGCAGAAAGAAAGAGGGGGACCAAGGGGAGAGAAAGAAAGGCAGAAATAAAGAGGGGGGCCAGGAGGAGAGAGAAAGAAAGGCAGAAATAAAGAGGGGAGCCAGGGGGAGAGAGAAAGAAGAAGGACCAGAAGAAGGACCAGAGACTCATGAAATCACCAGACAAAAAAGTAGGAAAAATGATTTTATTTTCAACTTAGTGATCAAAATGTGTCCGTTTTGAAAATTTATATCTGCTGTCTATATTTTGCACTATGGCCCCCTTTTACTAAACCGCAATAGAGTTTTTTAGCGCAGGGAGCCTATGAGCGTCGAGAGCAGCGTGGGGCATTCAGCGCAGCTCCCTACGCTAAAAACCGCTATCGCAGTTTAGTAAAAAGGGAGGGGGAATATTTGTCTATTTTTGTATAGTTGTTACTGAGGTGACATTGCATAAAGTCATCTGCCTTGACCTCTTTGAAAACCCGCGGAATATAAATGATAATTAACATTTTCTCTGCGTACAGCGTGCTTTGTGTTTTTAAAATTTTATTGTTGGTAGATCATTTTGACTTGGCCACAAAGGTAAGGGGGAGGGAGGGAGGGGAACTGCTGAAAGACATCTAGTAATCCTTGTAGGCTTGACTGCAGGGAATTATTTTTGTAAAATCATGTTTTGTTATGTGACTGGCATTATCTAGACTTTAATTTCTATGAATGAATAGAATGAAAATGATATAAAATTACTTGCTTGTTTTTATGTGCGTGCACTGAAGGAAAGTGGAGAGAGAGTGGGCTGAGGATGCTGAAGGGAAATGGGGAAGAGAGTGGGGAGAAGACGCTGATTTATAAATTGACAATTGTACAGAATATTGTTTCTTTTTATACTTTAATATAAACAATTCAAGGCTTGTGTGGATGGAATCAGGTGGTTTGCGAGGATGGGGACCGAGCTTACGGGGATTAGTCCAATAAAATGGTATTTTTTTATTTCTCATTATTTGTTTTATTTTTATTTGTTAATTTATAAAGTGGTGATTGTTATGTATCAGGTTTTTCAAATTTACATCTACTGTCTTTATATTTTGCACTGTATTAGAGGACATGTGTTACTGTTTTTTGTGGTGTTGCATTGTATCCAGGGTCTGGTTTCTTGGCGGATCAGTTTAACTTTTGTCTACATATTTCTATTTTTAGTTTGTGATTATTCCATTTTGGGCGAGGGTGTATCTCTGTTCTGTGTGTTCTGAAAAAGACATAGATTTCAGTTGGCATTGACTACAGGACCAATTGACTGTGCGGGATCTGGCTTGTTTAGTTTTACAATGTATGTGTTGGTGTTCTAGTGCTCACTGCAATGTTTAAGATGCAGCCTTTTCCTAGGTACACTCTTGTGGTGCGATATGTAGATTGGTACTAAAAATCATATTTTTCATATAGATGGGGGGGTGTCAAAAAATGATGGGCCCCGGGTGCCACATACCCTAGGTACGCCACTGCTCTAAATAATAAGAAGTTTGCTAATGAGAAATTGCAAGGGAGTAATCTCTTATAATAAAACCCTAAGCGGCACGTGCGCACTCTCATCGGCGTGCTTCCATGATCCGTAGGTCCGTGGAGGAAGGAGTGCGCATGCGCGCCTACAACTGCCCCACACTCGCTGGTGCCTGGCTCAGCCTGGCTTCTCCTGCCCCCTCCGCCTCGCCTCTCCTTACCTGCTTTCTCGATTTTGCCGGACACCGCTCTGCAATTCCGTGCGCCGCGAGGCCCAGCCCACTGCCGCCCGCCCAGGTCTCGCTCGCTGAGTGACGGAGCCGCGGCCCTGCCCGGAGCCTGGCCGCAGCCCGGGTCACAGTGCCACCCCGCGGCTGCCAGCGGGAGTGCCGCAGCTCCACGCACACAGGGAGCGACGTGCTCCTAAACGCAACGGATGCACGCCGCTCTATGATAGTGACATGCGCTCCCTAAGAGACACCGACACAGACCTCTCTATACAGTGAGTGTGCACTGCTACGTGGGCATCACATCCACCTTTCTCAGGATACAAAAACCCCAAATTTATACAGCCAAGTCTAAAGCCCATTCATATAGGGAAGTAGGGTGGGGGGAAAGGGGGTCAGGGAGAGAGGCAGACAGAAACAAAGACAGCGGGAGGGAAAGAGGGACAGAAATAAAGAAAGACAGACAGACATATATTCTAGCACCCGTTAATGTAACGGGCTAAAATACTAGTCTGTGAATATTTGTTAAGGTTAGTCTTGGGGTAGTTTTTGGTCTATAGGTGATAGGAACGTTAGGTTAAACTTGGGCTTTGCTCCTTAGCTGTTCAGACCAGTCCTGAACTGTATTTTTTAAAGAGAATTAAGCTGTCAGCATTATTGATCCAAGCTGGTATACTGAAAAAAACAACAACATTGCAACATGTAGAATCTTTCTTGATTGCTGAGCATTACCATTGACAGTTTATAAATATGATTTAAGCAAAAAAAAAACAAATCTTCAGACCAACGATGAGGCCGGTGAGTCATGGAGAAAGTTGCCCTATATGAAATGAGTCGCCACATAGGTCTACAAAAAATTTTAATAAAATAATATGGTTTTGATTAGGGCTACCAGACGTCCAGATTTTTGAAAAGCCTGCTCAAATTGAATTGGGCAGGGAAGAAATCTGTGCATGTGCGAATGCCGTGCGTGACATCATCGCATGGCATCCGCGCATTTGAGAATTTCCTCCCTTTATGACAAAACCAGGCTAGCGAGGGGCTAGGGCAGGACTGGGGGTGGGATTAGGGCATTGCAGGGTGGAGATGGGTAGTACTGGATGGGTCTGGGGGGGGGGGGGGCGGGCCTAGGGAGTCTGGACTTTCCGATTGGACAATCTGGCAACTCTAGTTTTGATACATAAATAACACTTCTTCAGTTAATTTTTGCCACCCGTGATAAATACTTTAAGGTTTTGTGATGGCACTGGGATTGTTTATAATTAAGGAGTCCTAGCCCTGCTGAAAGTTTCCAGGTTTATTTTGTATTTGATACACTGCTATCGGTACAGCCATCATCTAATCAGGTACTCTAAGTATTTTCCCTTATCTTTCAGAGTGGGCTCACAATCTAACTGATACCTGGGCAACGGAAGGTTAGGTCACTTGCCCAGGGTCACGAGGAACAGCAGTGGGCCTTAAACCTACAACCTCAGGATGCTGAGGCAGCAGCTGCAATCACTAGGCCGCTCCGCCACTCCATGGATGACCATAGTTAAAGGGGTCCCCTTGTTCTCAGCCTGTTCTAGCCATTAGACTTCTCAGCCTCAGGAGTGCCTGGAAAATACCAAGGTGGTATGGGACAGAGCCCAAAATGATCCAGTAAGCAGTGATATTCAGTCCATTAAGCAGATAAAGTTAAGGCTGCTTTATCTAGTTAGGCAAGCGATACGAATTGCCACTGAATCCAGATATCTGGCTAAATAGTGGCATTGAATATCTAGATTATTTTATTGCTGTGAGTGATATTTTAAAATTTTATTTATGTATTTTTTTTTTTAAGTTCAATCATTTTTATTAATATTTTAATGTATACATACATCTAAAGCATGAATGACAGTATCTTGACAGTGATAGCAAAAAGCATATACTATGACTGCCCCTTATTACATGATTATTGGCATTCAGTCTGGTCACAAATTTGCTCTTTCCTAGGGATTACAGAACAGTTGACATATCAAAAATTACTTATTAGTTTAACTAGCTCACATATGATGATACCGATAGATAAAGTTCCATTGCTTCAGTTTCTTTTATTAGTAGCATTGCGTATCATTCTCTCTAACTGGAAAATTTTTTCCAATACTGTATATCCCATATTGAATGGTGGAACACTGTATGTCTATATGCAAAATATGAGAGAGTGGCAGCCACTCGAAAGGGCTATATATCCAGATTTGAATCAATGTGGTCATCATTACTTACATTAACGGAGTATGGGTTATTTATGTATTTTAAAAAATTTCTATACCGTTTCAAACTAAACGGTTTACATATTTAAAAACAAAATCATCATAACATAGACATACAAATAATCCTCAAAAATCATATCTACAAATTAAAACCATGTTAAAAAACGGTTGTGAACAGTTCATCAGCTTTGCCCAGGAGGGCAATTATTGACTAGAAGAAGGCATTTACAAATCTGCTGAAGCCGGATATTGACCTATTAGTTTTTATTTATGGGCGTGTTACTCTTTTCTACTTGCTTCACCAAAGCCAGATATCGGTTGGAATTCTGATGTTTAATATGAGATCATTTTCAATCTGCGTGATAATGTTTTCTTCATGGTTGCTCTTTGGCAATAAAATTAGCACTAGGGGTGAAATTTTTGAGCAAAAGAAGAGCAATAACTACATTAAAAAGAAGGTGAAAAATCCTGCAAATCTGTTTGTAGAATTTTGAAACAGCTCATCTTTATTCTAAAGATTTAACACACCCTTTTATGAAGTCGCGTTAGGGATTTTTTCGTGGAAGCTTTTACCGCTGCAGTTGGCAATAAAAAACCCTAACGCGGCTTCATATAAAGTGGGTAAATTTCCTGAAATTCCTGGAAGACATTGCACAAAAATTATCAGGCAAACCTCTCGTGCAAAAAAAACATTAGGAAACCTTTTACCTGATTCTTAAATTTAGCACATTTATTCATAAGTGCTTTCACAGAATGTTTTTTTAAAAAAAATCTTTCGGCTTTTCTTTTTCATTTTAATACCATTTTAGAAACATAGAAACTAGAGAGTTGCGCGGGGACAGAAATCCCACCCGTCCCCACCCGTCCCCGCCAAAATCCCACCCATCCCCACCCGTCCCCGTGAGGAATCCCTCCGTCCCCACCCGTCCCCGTGAGGAATCCCTCCGTCCCCACCCGTCCCCGCGAGGAATCCCCTCCGTCCCCACCCGTCCCCGCGAGGAATCCCCTCCGTCCCCACCCGTCCCCGCGAGGAATCCCCTCCGTCACCATCCTTCCCTATAAACTTCAGAAATAGTTATTTTATTTAATTATGCTACTGAATTAAAGGCTCTGGTAGAGACCCATTTACAAATAAGCAAAGAGACTATTAATTTGGAAATATTAATTGGGAAGAATACATACTTTGTAAATGGGTTTCTACCAGAACCTCTAATGTAAATATAAAATATAAATACTCAGCTGATGAGAACCCACAAACTGTCAGCTGAGGACTTCCTTTGCAGTTGGCCTGGGGTCCCTTTTGCCAAGCTTGGCAGGCAGCAGTAGCGTCCCTGAGTCACAGATGCTGGCACCTCAGTGGCTCATGGATGCTGCCAGCGACTGCTGTGCTTGGTGGAGGGGAGTTCTGACCATCTCTAGAGGAGGTCCTCTGCTGGCGGTGCTTGGGGATCCCCACCAGTCACAGCAAGGGCCAACAAGTACTTCAACACTGTAGAAATAAAACCAGAAATGCATTTCCTTTTCTTTTGAACACAAAACAAAGATATCTGCCATATACATTTCCCAAGGCAGATGACTCTATGCAATGTCACCTCGGTAACAAAATACAAAAATAGACAAATACACCCCCTCCCTTTTTACTAAACCACAATAGTAGGTTTTAGCACAGGGAGTTACGCTGAATGCCTCGCGCTGCTCTCAATGCTCATAGGTTCCCTGCGCTAAAAAACAATATTGCGGTTTAGTAAAAGGGAGCCATAGTGCAAAATATAGACAGCAGATATAAATTCTCAAAACAGACACATTTTGATCACTAAATTGAAAATAAAATCATTTTTCCTATCTTTGCTGTTTGGTGATTTCATGAGTCTCTGGTTGCACTTTCTTCTTCTGACTGTGCATCCAATCTTTCTTCCTTTCTTTCAGCCTCCTGTATGTTTCCTCTCCTCCAGACCTCATTCTCTCCCCCAACTTTTTCTTTCTGTCTCCCTGTTCCCCCTTCTTTCTGTCTCTCTGTCTGCCCCCTTTCTTTCTTTCTCCGTGCCCTCCCCCAAGCCACTCGGTTTGCTGCCACCGCCATCGGGGAATAGTCCCCAAGCCACCGCTGTCCCAAGCTTTCCCTGCAGAAGCGTCGCGCTGACCAGCATTCCGCTCCCTGACGTCAATTCTGACGTAGGAGAGGAAGTTCCGGGCCAACAAGGCATTTCTCCTCATTCCATCCAGCCTGAGCCCCATCTCTCCTTGATCCAGCATTTCCCTTCTGTGTCTGTCAGAATTACCATTCCACCTATTTTCCAGCATCACCCTTCTTTGTGTCCATCTCACCTATATCCCTATCTCACCACTTTTTCAGAATCTTCATTTGTCTCTGTCCTTGTCTTTACCCCATATTCACCATTTGCCCTTTCAATGTCTTTATCTCCCCCCCCCCACACACACTTTTTCAGCATTACTTCTATGTCTCTATTTCACCTCCTCTTCATGTCCCCTCTGTATCTCTATCCTTATTCAGAAGGTCCTGCTTACCCTTTCTCTTCTTTGTGTCACTATCTCCATTTTCAGCTTTCCCCCCTTTTCCTTTGTTAATGCACCCTGTAGCCAGAATCTTTCCACCCTCCCTCCACTCCGGCCCAACCCAGTATGAAATATTTCCTTTTGTTTCTCTCCCCTCTCTCTTCTCCTCCCTCACCCACGAGTCCTGCATCTGGCCCTCTCCCTTCTACCTGCACCTGGCAATACCCCCCTGCTCCGCGGCTCTCTTAAGCAACTCGTCAGCAGCGGTGATCAAGACAAGCTGCCGACATCGAGGCCTTCCCTCTACGAGTCCCACCTTTGTGGAAAAAGGAAGTTGAAACAAGCGGGACTCGCAGAGGGTACGCCCCGACGTCAGAAGCTGCTGCTGAGTTGCCGAAGAGAGCCGCAGGTAGAAGGGAGAGGGAGATAGGAAGGCTGTAGAAGCTCCGGAGCATGACACCGAACCCGGCCAGGATGATTTCTTTTTCAGGCTGCTGCTGCCGCTGCTATCCCCCACCCGAAATGACAAAAAACAGCCTAATGCCCGCGTCGGGAAATAGCCATGCTGAGCAGTGAGCTCAGCACGTACACAGATGAAAGCCTTGCTTGCTGATTGGTCCGGCGGCACGGTGGGGCGGGGCCGCCGGACCAATCAGCAAGCAAGGCTTTCATCTGTGTACGTGCTGAGCTCACTGCTCAACATGGCTATTTCCCGACACGACGCCAGACTTGTAATCTGCATGCTTGCATCGCCAGAATTTAGGTAGGTTGTTTTCATCCCCGTGGGAGTCCCGTGGGCAAGGGGGCGTCCCCGTGGGAGTCCCGTGGGTCAGGGGGGCATCCCCGTGGGAGTCCCGTGGGCCAGGGGGCGTCCCCGTGGGAGTCCCGTGGGCCAGGGGGGGAACCCGCGGGATCCCCGCGGGACCCGCGGGATCCCCGCGATCCCCGTTCCCGTGCAGACCTCTAATAGAAACATGATGGCAGGAAAAGGCCATATGACCCATCTAGTCTGCCCATCCGCAGTAACAAGTTCAAGTTCAAGTTTATTAATATTTGATTAATCACTTAATCGATTTGCTAAGCGATGTACAAAATCATAAATTAAAAATAGAAATACAAATAAGGACAGTTCAAATGACACATATTTAACAAGAATCCAAATGATAACTATGTAACAACAAGACAAACTTGAGTTGGGAGGAGAGGGGGGAAAGTTACAAGTTTTTCATATTGAAGAAAAAACAAAAAAGGAAAAAACAAAAGGGGACGGGGGAATTGTAAAAATCTAAGTATAAAAAAAAATTCTAAAATTTAAATGTTAAAAAGCATCTTTTAAAAGATGGGTTTTTAGATATATTTAAAAAGAGGTGGGGTCCCACATGCCTATCCCAGGCCCTTTTGAATTCAGACACAGTCTCTGTCTCCACCACCTCTTCCGGGAGACTGTTCCACGCATCTACCACCCTTTCTGTAAAAAAGTATTTCCTTAGATTACTCCAGGCCTATCACCTCTTAACTTAATCCTATGCCCTCTCATTGCAGAGTTTCCTTTCAAATTAAAGAGACTCGACTCATGTGCATTTACATTACGTAGGTATTTAAACGTCTCTCAAGTAATAAATTGTAGTGACAGAAAACCCCAAAAGATATAAGAATGTCACTCGCCAGCAGTGGACTCAATTTCTCAGATCCCCCAATCAATACAAAACGGTGGAGAAAAAGCCTCAAGAAATACTTTATCACGTAGCAATCATTGATGATTTTTAGGCTAGCGTTGTTTTTGTTATTGGCAAAACAACTCACATCAAAAGGAATGTAGGAATCTAGAGAGATACAAAACCCACTAATGTGCACAGTAAAAAATAGTAATTTTAATAAAAATTATTTTTAATATATTTTTAACTTTTTATTAAATTTTCAAAGAGCCCATTTTTTTCAAAACTATAAAGGCTAATTCAGATGAAAGATAGAAAAAAACAGAAATATAACTTAGCTCTGGCCCCAGAACACTTGCTGTTGCTTAACCGACTCCGCCAGTATCATACAAACTTCTCTTCTTTTCAACTGCGTTCAGGGTTACAGCTACTACAACGGCGGCAGGGATAATGTTTTTTTACTGTGTACAGTAGTGGGTTTTGTATCTCTCTAGATCCGTACATTCCTTTTGATGTGAGGTTTTTTTTGCCAATAACAAAAACAACGCTAGCCTAAAAATCATCAATGATTGCTACGTGATAAAGTATTTCTTGAGGCTTTTTCTCCACCTTTTGGTATTGAATGGGGGATCTGAGAAATTGAGTCCACTGCTGGTGAGTGACATTCTTACATCTTATATCTTTTTGATTTAAATATCTCTATCATATTTCCCCTCTCCCACCTTTCCTGCAAAATATACAGATTTAGATCTTTTAAGTCTGTCGCCATACACCTTATGATGAAGACCACATACCATTTTAGTAGCCTTCCTCTGGACCGACTTCATTCATTTTCTCCCCTCATACCCTTCATGAAAAAGGTGGTTAATAAATCCAAGTAAAAAAAAAGGACTCCAAGGTTCATGTGTGTCTTAAAACTTGATATATCTCCTAGACCAGTGTTTTTCAACCAGTGTGCCGCGAGATGTTGCCTGGTGTGCCGCAGGGCCGCCGGGCCCGGAGCTGACAGGGGGCCCGAGGCAGGGGCGCCAGTAGCTCGCCAAGGCAAAGTGAGTCGATCACCCAGGACTCACTTTGTCTTGGCGATCTAGTCTTCTTCTCCCCGATGTCAATTCTACAGTCGGAGAGGAAGTTCGGGCCAGCCAATCGCTGCCTGGCTGGGCGGAACTTCCTTTCCGATTGTAGAATTGACGTCAGGGAGAGCATGCGTCGGCGTCGGCTTTGGGGCCTGTTATCCATTGGTGGGTCCTGTTCCCCGATGGCAGCGGCAGTGGCAGTGGCTTGGGGAACGGCAGGGAGAAAGAAAGAAAGGGGGCAGGCAGGGAAACAGAAGGAAAGAAGAGAAACAGAAAAAAAGAAAGAAAGGTCAGGGAGAGAGGAAGAAAAAGTTGGGGGAGGGAATGAGGTGTGGAGGAAAGCATACAGGATGATAGAAGGGAAGAAAGATTGGATGCACAGTCAGAAGAAGAAAGTGCAACCAGAAATCACCAGACAAGATAGGAAAAATGATTTTATTTTAAATTTAGCAAAGTGGAGGCAGTATTATCACAGTTTTCAAAGGAATTTGCCCAAATAACTTAATAGTTAACTGGGTAAATTCCCAGAGATGAAAACTTCCCTTCACTTACTATGCACAGTTCTGAATTTATATCTGCTGTCTATATTTTACAATATGGTCACCTTTTACTAAACCACAATAGTGGTTTTTAGCGCAGGGAGCCTATGAGCGTCAAGAGCAGCGCTGGGCATTCAGCGCAGCTCCCTGCGCTAAAAACTGCTATTGTGGTTTAATAAAAAGGATGGAGGGTATATTTGTCTATTTTTGTATGCTATAAAATCCAAATACAGAGAGAGACTGAGAGCTGTTGACGAAGAGCTACGTGTGTGTCTTTCTTCGATTCCAGCCAGAATATCAGCTTTGTGTTCAGCCAAACAGGCCCAGGTTTCGCACTGAATAAAGTATTTTATAATTTTTATTTCGTAATAAAGTAATTATAAAATACTTTCTTTGTGTTTATTTGATTCCTATTCAAGAGAATTACTTTATATATAGTCAATATAGGCAGAGTTAAATTTTTTAACATTTTCTAATGGTGGTGTGCCTCGTGATTTTTTTCATGAAACAAGTGTGCCTTTGCCCAAAAAAGGTTGAAAAACACTGTCCTAGACTGATACACAGATCACAGTAATGAACACAAAAAAAAACTCCCCCCTAAAATGAAGAAAAGAACTATAATAATTAAAAGGAAAGATTGACACTCTGAAGAGAGACAAATACAGCGCACTGAATTTCTCAACTGTCCGTTGGGCACTTAGAATCCTGATAATTCATCACTGACAGATTTTTAAAAATGTGTTTTCAGCAAAAGATGGCTTGCTTCGACTGAGGGTGGAAGCTTGATCCATCCCTTGGGGGTTTTCAGAAAGTGGTTGTAGTGACTTTTTTTTTTCCTCTACTTTCCCTAGAGGTGTTTGCAGGGAAAACAATACATATTTTTTGATTTTATCTTGCATTTTGAAAAATTGTCTTGGAACAGGAAAAGAAAATTAAGATCCATGTATGGAGTAATAATAGTATAGGGCCAAATACAATGGAAGTTATTCCAACTTAATATGACTTTTTTTTTTCTTTTTTGATTTCTCTCAAGCTTTAGAATTTTTGCAGTTTTAGTTTATTAATTAATTGTAATGATCTTTTCTGGATTATACATATTATATTGTATATTAAAGTTGTAAAATTAAAAAAGACCCCCCCCCTATCTAATTTGCTGTGGCATACCCGGTTTGTTGGTCACCCAGTGCAGAACACTCCCCTCCTCCAGGCAGTGGAGGAGGGTGTGTGGAGCAGCCATGGAGCTGCGGTTTGCATGGCTGTTGGCTCTGCCAGTCCCCTGCCCCAGAACAGGAAACTGATGTCAGAGAGAGCAGGGGCTGGCGTTGCCAACAGACTGCATGTGGACAGCATTCCTGTGACTGCTCCAAGCACCCCCCCCCCCCTCCAACTCCTTCCTGCACCTGGGACCTCTATGGCCCCTATGACCCTGCATTTGGTACAACAGAGCTAGGTTGTTGTTTTTTTAAATGCTATCTACAATGAATTTGCATGAGCGATTTGCACTGCAGTGGAGGCAAATGTATTGCAACTATCTTCACAGCTTGATTGGTTGATGGAACCACTGATCTAGCCCAGTGTTTCTCAGCTCGGTCCTGGAGCACTCCCCTTGCCAGTCAGGTTTTCAGGATATCCACATTGAATCTGCAGAAACTTGATTTGCATGCACTGCCTCCATTATATGCAAATTTCTTTCATGCATATTCATTGTGGATATCTTGAAGATCTGACTGGCAAGGGGGTACTCCAGGACCGAGTTGAGAAACACTGATCTAGACAGTTCCTATCGATTTCCATAATATTTGTAAGTGCCATTAAGTAACCCATGAACCACATGCAAACATATTTTGTTTTCTTTGCAAAGTTCCCCCTCCCCCTCCCTTCCACAAGTCGCATGGAATGGCTATAAAAGATGACCCCCATCTCCACTATTTACATTGCAGTTTCCTGAGTTTATTTTCCGCTGCAGCTTTGAATCTCCAGCGTGGCACCTGCTCCTCTCCTGCCGCGTGTTTCCTGTTTGGCCAGCAAATCTTATGCTCTCAGAACCTTTCTTCTCTCCTTTTGAAGCATTGCCAAATTGTGTAAAAGTCTCTAGAAGGTACACTCTAAACCTGTAAAGACTGAAGATACAATCTCTGATATACAGTCAATAATTCGGGGCTCTGATAAGCAAGCACAGCTGCAGCCCAGATGTGCTAAAGGGTTTCTCCCACAGTGTACTTATGGAAATGGTGCTCGGTAAGGTTACCAGACGTCAGGATTTCCCTGGACATGTCGTCCTTTTCGAGGATGTCCGGGGGCTCCGGACGGCTTTTCAAAACCCAGCACTTTGTCTGGATTTTGAAAAAGCTTCTCATCAACATCGCGTCGGGTAGAGGCATAGCGAGGGTGAGAGGCGCCTGGGGCGATGGCGTCCCTCCCTTCTTCTCCGCCCCCCAACCCTCATTCGCTCCTTCCCCATCCCATCCTGCTGCACACACACGCCCATATCCCTTCCCCCATACCTCTTTAACATTCGGGGTGTGAGCAGGAACTCCAACCTGTTGCTCGCACCAGCATCGGCTCTTCCTCTGATGTCACTTCCTTGGCGTGGGTCTAGGAAGTGAAGTCAGAGGAAGAGCCGATGCTGGCGTGAGCAGCAGATTGGGGTTGCTGCTTGTGCCCCAAATGTTAAAGAGCTACGGGGAAGGAAAAGTGTGTCCATGTATGGTAGTGGGGGGGGGGGACTGGGAAGGAGTGGGAGAGGCAGAGAGAAGGACTGTCCTCCCGTCCCCCCCTTACTATACCACTGGGTGGACGTTTTTCTAGCCAAACCATTCAAATTTGCTATTTTTGAAAACCCATTTTGTAGACAGAGTTCTATGGCGCCTGCCTGCAGGGCATCTAAATCTCAAGCGGGCGTGTTAGAGGTGTGGTGTGTGCAGGACTAGGGCGGGCTTATGACTTGGACATTTTTCTGCAATAATCGAACATTTTAGAAAACATGCAGGGCACAATTTAAACATTTGGCGCTAGACTTATTGTAACAACATATAAGTACCAAAAAGGCATCCAAACTGACCAGATGACCAGATAGGGATATAAGCATGACCCCCCCTCCCTCCCCTCCAAAATGTGAATGAAGCAGTACATATCCCGCCTGTATGATAGCTTCAGATGTTATGGCCAGTCCTAACAGAGGATGTGGTAAGAGCGGATAGCGTACCTGGTTTTAAGAAAGGTTTGGACAAGTTCCTGGAGGAAAAGTCCATAGTCTGTTATTCAGAAAGACATGGGGGAAGCCACTGCTTGCCCTGGATCGGTAGCATGGAATATTGGGTTTTGGTCAGGTACTAGTGACCTGGATTGGCCACCGTGAGAATGGGCTACTGGGCTTGATGGACCATTGGTCTGACCCAGTAAGGCTATTCTTATGTTCTAACAGCAAGCAGGTTCCTGGGCAGTGTAGGCAACCATAGAGATGGGGACTCAGGCACAAATCCCTAACTACTACACTTATGGTGGAATATGTAAGCCTTCCAAAATCCACCCAAATCTCACTGTACCTACACATGGGTGACACCTGCAGGCCTAAAGGCTATTGATGTGGTGTACAGTTGGGCCCAGTAGGTTTTGTATGGGTTTTGGAAGACTCACCGTACAATATAAGGGGGTTATGGCTAGGTGTGTACCTGGGCCTTTTTATTTGACATTCACTGCAGTGCCCCCTAAGGTGCTTCACTGCTCTCCTGGAATGTCTGTGTGGCCATTCTACCTACAAAATCTGGCCCCTCATACATCCCAATGGCTTGTTTTCTGCACTTTTCTTTTGGATGTGCTTTTATGTTTTGCAAATGGTTCCAAAAGTTAGATGCACTGAGAACAAGCACATCTGAGAAAAGGACATTTTTGAAACAAAAAGACAGATGTTTTGCTGTTTCAAAAATGGTCATATTTGCTACTGGATTTGGGTGTGCATTCCGCAAATCGTCCAAACTCTGATTTGGACGACGTCATATTGAAAGTGCCCCTCTACATGTCCGTGTTATGTGCAGAAAGACAGACTCACTTCCATTATTATTACAGATACTGTGCAGATATTAGATTCTATGTTCTAGCAGTACAAATGAATGTTAGTGGATAGGGATGGTTCCTTGAGGAGACAGGGACGTGCGCAAAGACTCATAGTAGGGCCCCATTTACTTAAATACTATCAGATGTAAGTAGGGCCAGAAAAGCGATCTAACACAAACATTTAGAGGTTCACGAAGGGTTCAGTTCTTCCCCATTCCCCATTTCTTGTGTGTCTCTGAACTCAAAACAGTAACATATAATTATATTATTTGGTAGTAAATCGCCATTTCTCCCTGAATCATGTTTCAGGATGTTTGTACTTTGCTGTGTTTTTGTTAGGAAAATAAACAGCAAAACTAACATTAGTTTTGTATATTTAGAGAACAAGACCGTCTTGATTATTCAAACAAATTTGGTTCTGAAATATGTGGTGTTTAGTGCTGAATCACCGTCCCACAGAGCAATCGATAGGGCAGCCCTATTTAGAGAGCGTGCAGGGTCATGAGTTCTAGTCTCCAAGTGTCTCAAGTGACAGGGATGGCAGCGCACGCAGTCCGGGGAACCTTTGCTGTCCAAAATACTCTTGGAAGATTTTTTTTCGTCTGTCCACTGGCTGCCTGGAGAGTATGCTTGGTCCAGCAAAAGCAGCAGGGAGAACAGGTGGGTCTGGGGGATGCTTGATTAGCATGATCACTGACTAGGACAGAATGAAGAACAAAGTGTATCTACTTTCATTTCTAAATTAGGCAAAAAACAATTTTTTTTGTGAACAGGTGCAGCACTAGCCTCCAACACTATCCTCTATAAGTGAAAGCGTGGGGCAGTTTACGACTATTTACAATTTCTTTAGTGCTACCAGTTCCACGCAGCGCTATACAGCAGACACACAAGAGATGGTCCCTGCTCAAAGAGCTTACAATTTATTTATGAATGACACACGGGACATAAATGGTGAATCAATATATGTTGCTCATGTAGGGAAATATAAAGGGAGAAGAGATAGAGAGGGGAGGGGGGCCACAGAGGGAATGACAAACAGATGCGGTGCTTTACAAATTGGTAGGGCTAAGACTTAAATGCGGTTTCAAAAAAAGTGGGCCTTCAGCCTAGATTCCTTATGTCATGTTTATAAAATGGAAAGATTTATTGCAATACAGCGCGTTTTTTTCAGGAAATTTCAGGATGTGTGGGAGCCATTTACAAAGTATTGTACCGATTAGATGACATTTTATTTTATTTTTTTCCCTTAAATTTACAAGTTTGATTGTGAGGGGGGGAGGGGAGGGTAAATTTATTGTTACATATTGTATAAGGTATTGATTATATGATAAGAAAGGGTGGGAAGGGTGGGAGATAAGAGCATATTATTTGTACCATTGATGATTATTAAGTGTTATATTTATTGTTAATTTGTTTGGATATATTGTTACACTTATTGTAAATTTGAAAATGAATAAAGAATTAAAAAAAAAAAAAAGTGGGCCTTCAGCCTAGATTTGAATATCGCCAGAGACGGAGCCAGACAGGCAGGTTGTTCCAGACATACAGTACAGCAAGGCAGAAGAGATGGAGTCTGGAGTTGGCTTTAGAGGAGAAGGGAACAGACAAGAGACTTGCCCGATGAATGGAGAGTATAGGGAGAGATGAGAGAGGACAGATACTGAGGAGCCGCAGAGTGACTACATTTATAGGTCAGCAAAAGGAGTTTGAACTCCTCGGAGTTTGAACTCCTCAGAAGCGGAGAGGGAGCCAATGAAGTAACTTGAAGAGAGAGGTAATGTAAGCATAACGACTGGCAGAAAATGAGGCATGCAGCAGAATTCTGAACAGATTGAAGGGGAGAAAGATGGCTTAGTGGAAGATCTGTGAGTAGGGTTACCAGATGTCCGGGGGTCCAGATGGCTTTTCAAAACCCGGCACTTTGTAAGCCAGCATTTTGCTGGCTTACATTTCAGGCACCTATCGTGGTCCTAGGGAGAGGCCTACAGCCGCTTAAGCTCGCCTAAGACCACTTCTGGCGAAACCATGCTCACCCCTAGCCTTGGGCAAGCTTAGGCAGTCCTATGTGCCTCCCTAGGCTCACAAAAATGGTTACAATGTAGGTGACGCTCTTTAGGGTTTTTTAAAAAAAAAAACGGGCGTCCCGATTGGCTGGTTAGACACCTATCGCTGCCTACAATCGGGATGCTGTTTATAGAATTTGCCCCTAAGTGTTCACTCATTAACCAATTCGTGCATGTTAATCAGAATGTGCTAGCTGGATAACGTAGACATGCCCATTCCCCACCCATGACACACCACCATCCTCAAAAATATTTCAAAAAATCCATTAATGCATGAGTAGTGTATATAAAAGTCATAATTACCACAAAACACTTTAATGCAATTTGCAGTAAGTATTTTCTCATGTGCTAAGCATGTGTTACATCTTGATGCCTTTTTATAAAAGGCAGAGCTGTGGAGTCGGTACACAAAACCTTCTGGCTCCGACTCCTTTATTTATGGTATCTCCACTTCAACTCCGGCTCCTTTATATATCTATATAGGAGTTCATGGGGGCAGGAACAGGGACAGAGCTTTCAGGGATGGGGCGGGGATGGGGACAAACTTTGTCCCCATGTCATTCTCCAGGTTCCACTTTCATTAATATAAATATCATAAAATATATTTCATTATGTCATCACCAAAGAACTTGATATCAAAATATATTCTAAAAGTAAAACATATCCTAAACCAAATGGGTTAATCAAATTATTATCTGTGAAATAAGAGATTTAAGCATTATAATATTTGCATGACATACAATTTAACTCTCTTAGGAGTCAGAGTTGGAGTTGGTATAAGGGTCCTTAAATGTGATCCACAAAAGGCCTAGTTGAACTCTGGTTGCCACATTCTAGACACGCTGCATCCTCAACATGAGTGTCAGAGAGAGAGACCCATGTACAGGCAGTTACAACAGTCCAATTGGGCAAGCTCTAAGCATTGCACATAAGCATGTTTCACAGACAAAATACATGGCTTGGGGGGGGGAGGGAGGAAAGATGAGTGAGTAGATTGGGAGCAGAGCTCCTTGCACACAGACAGGCCATGAAGTTTGCATACAGCAAAACGGAGCAAGCAAAAGATATAATACTGAGGCTCCGATACTCAAAACTTACCATGCCTTTATTAAGTTTCAAGTTTATTTAAAATTTCTTATACCGCTCAATCAGACTTCTGAGCGGTGTATGATAAAAATACAGCTTTCGTCATATAAAATAGGGGTGAACATTTGACAAATAAAATCTACATAATAAATTCAAACAATGACAAGCAGAAACAAATGGGAAAAGGGGCGGAACTACAATATTTTTTAAAAAGAGAACAATTCAGGAAAAAAAAAAACGACAGGGAGGGGAAGGATGTTGCCATCTGCAGTCAGCATGTGTTTAAGCCCTTACAAGGGCAATTAGGTATCGAATACATCTTGAAACAGAAATACTTCTTCACGGATGGAATTAGGAATAGAATTCCAGAGCGATGGCGCAGTCATTGCAAAGTTATTTCGTCTTATCGTGTTAATATGCTTTAGAGTTGGAACCGCAAGAAGCTTTTGTGTCATAGAACGAAGTGTTTTAGATGGACAGTGGGGAATTAGTAAACTATTGATAAAATCTGGTTGGTTACTTTGGCGTGTCTTAAATGTAATCATTCATCACTAAACCAGTTCTAACCAGTTTAGCGTACAAGAATTTTAGCTTCCAATGCACAAAATGGCTCTGCGCAGTCTTTTCCATTCCCCGTAGCAGCCTCCAAGAATAGTAAAGAAATTAAGTACACAAGCTCATTAATATTAAAATGAGCACTCTAGGCCACGGGTAGGGAACTCCAGTCCTCGAGAGCCGTATTCCAGTCGGGTTTTCAGGATTTCCCTAATGAATATGCATGAGAACTCTTTGCGTGCACTGCTTCAATGCATGTTCATTGGGGAAATCCTGAAAACCAGACTGGAATACGGCTCTCAAGGACCAGAGTTCCCTACTCCTGCTCTAGGCGATGCCCAGACATTGCCAGGTAATGCACAAAATGAAGTGCCATCCTTTAATGCTCCATAATTACCGGCAGGTCTGGAGATACCAGTAGCATTGAACCGCATGTGTTAAAAGCATATACCAGTAGGTCTGAGGCTGCTGATTGCAGGAGAGGTGGAAGTTAAAAAAAAAACCCCAAACCCCCCCAAAACATTCATCATACTTTTATAGGGTTGGGGGCACGCTATATATTTGTGTTAAAAGCATTTTTCAGGTGTGTATGTTAAAGGCGTGTTTTTAAAAACTGTATACCGGCAGGTCTGGGGCTGCTGACTGCATGAGGTGAAAGTTAAAAAAAACAACATTTGCTCTGCCCCCCACCCCTCAATGGTGCTTATGATATGCACCTATGACGCACTACTGGAAAAAAGTGTGAACTAAATCCAAATAAGCCGAAACTGCATCATGGGGTAATTTCAATAAATGGTGCTCTAAGCTGGGCACTGGGATGATCTAGAGCAGTGGTCTCAAACTCAAACCCTTTGCAGGGCCACATTCTGGATTTGTAGGAACTTGGAGGGTCTCAGAAAAAAATAGTTACTGTCTTATTAAAGAAATAACAATTTTGCATGACGTAAAACTCTTTATAGTTTATAAATTTTTCCTTTTGGCTAAGTCTTAATAATAATAATATTGTTATTTATAGCTAAAGAGACATATGATCAAGAAACTGTTTTATTTTACTTTTGTGATTTTGATAAACATACCGAGGGCCTCAAAATATTACCTGGCAGGCCGCGGGTTTGAGACCGCTGATCTAAGCTATACTAAGCTAGTATTGTGTAAGGGATGCTCTTTATATATTGCAAAACACAGAAAGGCAGTACATCAAATCCCATCCCCTTCCCCACATATACTGCTTAGCCCAACCCCTCCCCCTTCTTTTATGACGTTGTGCTGCCAAGCAAGCTTGCGCCCATGATAGAAACATAGAAACATAGAACATGACGGCAGAAAAGGGCCACAGCCCATCAAGTCTGCCCACTCAATTGAACCCTCCCCCTTACTGCCCTCTTGGAGATCCCACTCCGATGACCCCTCCCCTTAACTCTACCCTCTTAGAGATCCAACACGTGCATCCCATTTATTCTTAAAATCTGGCACGCTGCTGGCCTCGATCACCTGTACTGGAAGCTCATATCAACCACTCTTTCGGTGAAGAAATACTTCCTGGTGTCTCCATGAAATTTCCGGCCCCTGATTTTCAATGGATGCCCTTTTGTGGCTGAGGTTCCTTTAAGAAAGAAAAAGTAATCTTCCACCTCGAAACGACCTGTGATATATTTAAATGTCTCAATCATGTCTCCCCTCTCCCTACATTCTTCGAGGGAATTTATTCAGCCTCAATTTATTGCTACAATAAGGTGTGCCTATGATGTAGTTTTTCCTGGCGCATGCACACATTTATGCCTGTATCCGTGAACTATTCTGCACATGTGTCAGTCACATTCTCCAACAACTGATCAGATGGAATTTCCATGGACCTCATTTGCATGCAAAGTTTTTGGAGCATCGATCGCCATTTAAAAATTGGAAAATTTACCAGCACTACAACGGCTCACGGGGTTTTAACGGGGACTTTTGAGCATCCAGCCCCGAGTCATTTCAATTAGTTGTTAGACAGCAACAGAGAGAAACTGAACTACTCACACCTTCCTTTTCTAGGCAGCTGAGCAATTACTTAGTTTAAATTAGCATTCTGCTAGGTTTTGCTATTCTGATTCCATCCACTGGATGGCACTACAATATTAATCATAGATTGCTAGTGACACTGCTATTAAATTTTAACAATTGTTCCCTCATATTATTTTTTATTTATTTCGTTTTCTATCCCATTTTCCCCAAAACAACAACAACTCCCCTCCCCCCCCCCCACACACACACCTAATGTGAGGGTTTGGGGGAATTGCTAGAAGTAGTTTTCAATTAACTTTCCATAAAGCTTTCATTTATTTTTTTGTATTTTTAGTTCATGTTAAGTAAGGCACCAGTATTATTAATATATTACTATTAAGGTAATCATAAAAAAATAGACATATTTTCTCAGATTTTGTGTCTTATGATTATGATTTTTAATCAAGAACTTCTGGTGCACAGATTTGCTCACGTTTTGTCTGTGGAACTTTTTGCACACGGGCTGAAAATGTTGCACATAAGCCATCAGTCTTTAGAGCAGTGGTTCTCAAGGGCCTCTCCAGTCACTCAGTGAGCGTCAGAAGCAGCGCAGGCCGTTCAGCGTGGCTCTCCGCGCTAGAAACTACTATGGCAGTTTGGTAAAAGGAGGCCTCAGTGTTTTCAGGATACCAACAATAAATATTCATAAGAGTGATTCATCCACCACCTCCAATGCACACAAATCTATAAAATGAGTGGAAAGGGTAGATGTGAATCGCTTGTTTACTCCTTCCAAAAATACTAGGACTAGGAGACATGCGATGAAGCTACTAAGTAGTAGATTTAAAACAGTGGTTCCCAACCCTGTCCTGGAGGTCCACCAGGCCAATCGGGTTTTCAGGATGGCACTAATGAATATGCATGGAGCAGATTTGCATGCCTGTCACTTCCATTATATGCAAATCTCTCTCATGCATATTCATTAGGGCTGGCCTGAAAAATCCGATTGGCCTGGAGGTGCTCCAGGACAGGGTTGGGAACCACTGCACTATAGCACTTATTCCTAGGATAAGCAGCATAAAATCTGTTTACTACTTGGAATCTAGCTAGGTACTTGGGACCTGGGTTGGCCATTGCTGAAAACATGATACTGGGCTTGATGAACCTTTCATCTATGCCAATATGGCAATTCTTATGTTCTTATGAATATTCGCTGTGGCTATCTTGAAATCTGACTGGCTGGGAAGACCCCAGATCAGGTTTAGGAACCACTGCCTTAGAGGGAACATTGATTGAGATGTGTGTGTGTGTGGTGTGGAGGGGAGGGGTAAGATTGACAGGCAGATGAATGAGAGAGTGGATAATGAAATTATGAAAGAATGGGGAGGATGTTCACTGGTGCGGGCTACATGAATAGATAAGTAGGCTATGGACAGATAGGAGTGCTCAGAGTGAGTTGGTGGTAGAGGAGGATATAAATAGCTCAGAGCTGAGTGAGTGATGGGATGGGATTTATGAATTATGGGCCAGAGTGAATGAAGGGGGATCTGTATCATCGCTGCAGGAAAATATGATGTGATAATACTATTGAAGGGATGGTTTGAGAGCTAAGGGGCGGGTGTGTTGCCATTTCTTCCTCTTTTCTCCTTTCCCCCCTTTTCCTACCCTTATGCTTCTCTTTTCATTATTCTTTTCCCTTCCCTTATCATCCCTCCTACTCCTCTCTCACAATCTCCTGATACTGGGCTGCCAGGGGTCAGTATTTAATTTTACCAGAAGGAGTGTGGGAATCTTAGCTGCCACTTCAACCAGCACTGTTGGGGGGTCCTGTTAGTTTTCACTGGCAAGGGTGTGGGAGCCTCTGTCGGCGCTTGAGTCAGTGTTGCCATGAATCCTGACAACTCTTTACAAGGGACTTGCAATGATATAAAATGACAATTCCCATGTTGTTGCATGTCATTTTCAAAAATAAATGACAAGGCACAAAATATAACTTTGACATTCACACTTCCAATTTTGAAGTAACAATTCAATAAACACAACGAGGTATACGACAAAACTGGAAATTTTTGAAACTACAAATATCAAACTATTCCCCATATCCAACATGTCAAAACCATCGTACAACTATTTATCAATTTCCATGTCACAACTTCACAACTGTAATAGTTGCCTGAACTAACCGCAACACAATAGTTTCCAACATAGATCAGCCCCCCCCATCCTCCCCCGCTCCAAGGCAAGGTCTATTACTACTTATCACTTATGAAAGGCATACGCAGTACTGTACATTTTGACATTTATAGGCAAACTTTTCCTTTTTTTCCTTGCAATCTAACTTGGACAGACAAGATATGACATAGACTCTGGCAAGCGAGTTATCAGAAGACAACCAGAGCCTGGGACCATCATGATTTGAATAATGACCAGACAACAAAAGGTAGAAAAAATAATTTTATTTTCTGATTACAATATGTCAGATTTGAAATGTGTATTCTGCCAGAGCTGGTGTTAGATAGCAATCGTGAACTAGGACCTAAAAGAGAGAGAGGAAAAGTATATTTTATTTATTTTGTTTACATCACAGAGCCGGCGTGGGGTTGGAGAGGTTGAAACCCTATACCTCTACTAAGACTAAGGGATCCTTTTATTAAGGTGCACCTTTAGCATGTGCTAATCATTAGCGCACACTAAATCTATTAGCATACCCCTAAGTATCTTAATAAAAAATTTGGCCTGCGACTTACCCCCTATTCTACGAAACTGCGCTAGAGTTCCTATGAGCATCGGGAGCAGGGCGGGCCATTCAGCGCGGCTCTTTGCGCTAGAAACTGCTATCACAGTTTCGTAGAAGAGGGGTTTAGTCTATGTTTTAGATTTCGGCCCCTTATTTGATTGAGTTTGAAACCCCTGACATAGAAATTAAGGGATGCAGAACCCAAGGTGAGAAGAGTTAGGAGTCAAAAGCATTCTCAATGGTCTGCACTGCAGTCAAGCTTTGCTGGATCCCTGGATTCATGATGGTATCGAATATGAACTCAACTTTCCCTTTTATTCATTTAATATTAATAAAAATTAATACATCAGTCTGTATACGTCAGCCCTTTACCGACCAATGCCCAGCACACGAATAGTGTGAATATAATTTGCATGCTGATAGTGTTGTATGAAAATCAAAAAGAATAACTCAAAAAGGTGTAGCGACAAGATTTACACTTATGAAACATGAACACTTTGAAGTCAAAAATATGCTCAGAGACACAGAGGCAAAAAACAAGGCGCCAAAGCCCCAAGAATATCGCCTCACCACCCCATCATCGCATATTGTGAAGTCAAGTGAAAAACAAAAGTCATTGCTGCAGTCTAGCTTAAAAGATTTTTTTGCTCATACTTTAAACCGTTTCAAGCATGAACCTTCGATCAAGCTATTCCTCTCTTCTATTAAACTGCGCTAGCAGTATTTAGCATGGGGAGCCGTGCAGAATGGCCTGCGCTGCTCCCAACGCTCATAGAGTTCATAGGAGCGTCGGGAGCAGCGTGGGCCATTCAGCGTGGCGCTTTGCACTAAAAACTGCTAGCGCAGTTTAATAGAAGAGAGGAATAGCTTGATCGAAGGTTCCGACGGGGGTGTTATGCTTGAAACAGTTTAAAGTATAAGCAAAAAATATTTTAAGCTAGACTGCTTAACATCCTGGCATCACCAGCTTACCTTCCCCCTACTCCCATGGCACAATCACTTTTCCTAACTTAATTGTTCAATTACACTCAATCATCACTGATAACTGAAAATGGCATTAAAATTTTTTAATAAAAATTAAATATCTGGCAAGACCGGAGAGCGTAGCTGGTTTTAAGAAAACCCTGCCTAAATGGCAGTGTGCGGTGCGCCTAAGGTTTCAACGTCTACTGGTGCTTAAGACAGCTTGGGCGCCATTAGGCGAAATTCTATAAATGGCTCCTAGCAGATCATTGACAGTCATACTCAATGATGCCTACAAGTTAGCCACCGTTTATAGAATCAGAGCTTTAAGGTCTAACTTTAAGTGCCATTTATAGAATTCTCTAGATAGTGTGCCAAGCAGGATAGATATGTTCAGTGGTATAATAAGGAGGGGGTGGGGGTTGGACTTCCCCGAGTGCCATCTTAGCAGAGGTGCTGGCACCTCTCTGCCCCCCCCACCCCTCCAACAACACATGTGCACCCTCCCTTCCCCCCTCTTTAAATGTTTGCCAGCGTAGGCAACCTTTCCAGCCTGCTGCTCGCGCTGGCCTGGCTCCCCTCTGAAATCACTTCCGGGTTGCGGGCCCAGGAAGTAACGCCGGAAGGAAAGCCAATGCCAGTGCAAGCAGCAGGCTGGAGAAGCTGCTTGTGCTAGTGAAGATTTAAAGAGATACAGGAGGAAGGGAAGGCATGAGGGCTGGGAAGGAGTGGGGGGCATGAAAGGAGGGTGCAGGGGGCATCACTGCCCCGGGCACCTCCTACCCGCACTACGTCACTGCATATGTTTCAACTTTCATGTCAAACCAGGACAGTTTTTGCATTTTATGCCACACTAAGCATGCGTGCTTGCACCCTTCTCTTTTTTTTTTTTCTGTGTTTAATTGCTAAAAATGCAGAAAGACTGTCTTCTAAAATCAAAACAACGATTGCATGTTCTTTAACAATACTTCTGTTTATGATTTCACACATTTGTTTATTCAGTTTGCATTTTATTTTTCACTATCAACAATGCGCATCTCTAGGACTTCCTCTCAAGACATTTCTAGAGCTTTTTTCCTCCTTGTGCTACAATAAACACAAGGCACGAAACGCCCAGGCAGAATGTAAACTTTGTGAAGGTTCCCAGCAGAGGAAGCAATGACCTTGAAGCAATGACCTTGAAGTTAGTCCCTATTACTGGGCCCATTTGTAGTGCTCACCATCCCACCCTGTTCACATGGCTTCTCAAATATATAAGCTCATGGGGCTAGATTCACTAAGCCCATGGTCTCCATGGATAATTCCCCTATACTTATGACAGCAATAGCAATTACACTTTGTCTAGAAAAGCAATTTGTCTGTCTGCTTTATCTGTCTACTACATTTAAGCCTTATTATTCTTTTCTCTGCCTAAGTGAAGAAAAAATGAGTTTGTATATTTAATTATGAATAGCTACATGCAAAGTTGACCTGATGGATAAAGCGAAACCATTGCACTCAAACTGGACTCAGTATGTGATTTGCGTAAAGAAAAATTCAGATCCATAGGAGATGAGAAATCATGCCATACTTCTTTTTTTTTTTTTTTTAATCTTGTCTGAAATAATCCCCTAGATATAGTTAGATGCCTGCATGACTTTTATTATAGATAGCAGAATTATTTTCTCATTATATAATGGTTAGGAGATCTGCTCTATCCGACTAGTATAATGAAGGAGACAAAGCAAACTAAAGCCACTCACAAGTCAGGTCAGCTGTGCTTGGAAGGAAACCCATAGATTCCAGGAAGACTGCAGCTCAGGTTGCAATTATACGTGTCTTGGAAGGCAAAAGAAAACTCTTTCAGTAATTAAACTGAAAATATATCATTTTTTTGTTTTTTACGATTATCTTGTGAGCCGTCAGCATAGAAACCTGCTAATAGGGAAAAAGCCAATTTGTTCCCGGATGACTAATTATATCTTATGTTGATTTAGGCCTACTAAAGTAGCAGTAATTTACTCATCTTTCCCCCTAAATTTATGCATGTCTGCCGCACAGTTAAAGGTCAAAGAAAAAGAAACTCCCAAGAGTGCTGCCATTGCAGTGAACTTGTAGTGGTGCGAGACAAGATGTGTGTCACCAAATAAACCGTATCGTACCATGATAACCAATTACACGCTAATGTGTCAAAATCTTGGCAGCTGAAAATATTTCACTGTGATAGGTTGCTGCTGCAATGCAGTCAATAACAGCCCAGGCTGTTCTCCACTACGCCAGAAAGTCAAGCACTTCCCGATATCAGAGGTCACATAGGACTATGCTTCTAACACTTCCTGGCTTGGATACTTTCTTGTACAAACAATAGATCCCTCTAAAGCAGCGTATCTCAAACTGTGCGCCGAGGCTCAGCCCCCTGAGATTCCAAGTGTGCCACACCCAATGTTTTCTCTGGGCAATGGGTTTATTTATTTCATTTGATATATATCCCATCCACCCCAAGGAGCCCAGAACGGGTAACATGCATAACAGTTAGCAATAAGACACAAAACAATTAACGACAAGGAACAACGACAAGGGGCTCATAATCAAACCAAAAAATACATCTAAAAACCCGTCCAAGTGCTATAATCAAAAGGGTTTTTTTAGAAGTATCCACAGACTTTTTAGGCCTCTAAATCCTGCTGTATACCCAGAGCTGAAAGGGACATTTTTGAAGGAGTGGTGAAGCCAGGAGGTAGGCGGGACTTGGTCCAATCTACACTTAGTCATACTGCAGGGATATAATCGAAAGTTTTACGAGGCTGCCTGGACAGAATTTGTACGTTGTAACTTAGGCAATCTAAAAACATGTCTAAGTGCTGGATTTTATATAGGACACCCAGTCTCAGAAGCTGCCTAAGTGGCTTTAGAGATTTGCACATGGGTGTCCTATATAGAATAGTCTAACACCACAATTCTCTAACCAGCGTCTAAGTCATAAGCGCCAGTTAGAGAATAGGGTTGCCGCTGAGCTGATTGCAGCAAGGGAATCTCCCTGCCGCGATCAGTTTAGCAGCTGCGGCAGGAACCCATCCCCCCTCCCCGAAGACTACCGGCAGAAGAGATAAACAGACCCTCCTTCTGCAATGCTCCAAGACATCTCCTGGCAGGAGGGATGCCCAATCCTTCCTGCCAGAACCCCCCACCCCCTGCTAAGATTGTCGGCAGGAGAGATGCCCAGTCCCTCCTGCCAGACCCCACCCCCAAAGGGCATGCCCCTGACCCCCCCCCCCCAAGTCCACCTGTACCCCAAAGTACCATGTTTTAAATTTGGCCGGCCAGCCAGACTGATGCTTCCTCCGTCTGTCCGGCAGGCCTGTCTTTACTGAATGGCGGGCCTCCCCCTTCTCAGTGCACCTTGGCACCTCGGCCAACCACAATCTTAGGTTTCTCTCCCAGTGCATTCTGGGATGCATTGGGAGTGGCCTAAGATTCCAATTAGCCAGATCCTTTAGGCCCCTCCCCATCCCACGATGCACCAGGAAGGGGTAGGTCTGCCATTCAGTGAATGGAAGGACAATAGTAAAGTGTCTTTCTTTTTGGTGTAATTCTATTTGTTTATCTTCTATCTATATATATAAAATCGGAGGTATGTATGTGTGTATGTATGTATGTGCCGCGATCACGCAAAAACGGCTTGACCGATTTGAACGAAACTTGGTATGCAGATCCCTCACTACCTGGGATGATATGTTCTGGGGGTCTCGTGGCCCACCTGCACACGTGGGCGGACCTACAAACAGAAAATCACATTTCACCCATTCATGTGAATGAAAAAAATGAAAAAAGCTGCCATTCTCACTGTAATTCAAAACCGGCTTGACCGATTTTAACGAACCTTGGTATGCAGATCCCTCACTACCTGGGGTGATATATTCTGGGGGTCTCACCGCCCACCTGCACACGTGGGCGGAGCTACAAACAGAAAATCAGATTTCACCCATTCATGTCAATGGAAAAAATGTTAAAAGCTGCCCTTCTCACTGTAATTCAAAAACGACTTGACCGATTTGAACGAAACTTTGTATGCAGGTCCCTCACTACCTGGGCTGATATGTTCTGGGGGTCTCGCGGCCCTCCTGCACATGTGGGCGGAGCTACAAACAGAACATCAGATTTCACCCATTCATGTCAATGGAAAAAAAGTAAAAAGCTGCCATTCTCACAGTACTTCAAAAACGGCTTGACCGATTTGAACGTAACTTGGTATGCAGATCCCTCACTACCTGGGGTGATATGTTCTGGAGGTCTCGCAGCCCACCTGCACACATGGGCGGAGCTACAAACATAAAATCAGATTTCACCCATTCATGTCAATGGAAAAAATGTAAAAAGCTGCCATTCTCACAGTAATTCCAACTACCTGGGGTGATATGTTCTGGGGGGTCTCTCGGCCCACCTGCACACGTGGGCGGAGCTACAAACAGAACATCACATTTCACCCATTCATGTCAATGGAAAACAAGTAAAAAGCTGCCATTCTCACAGTACTTCAAAAACGGCTTGACCGATTTGAACGAAACTTGGTATGCTGATCCCTCACTACCTGGGGTGATATGTTCTGGGGGTCTTGCGGCCCACCTGCACACGTGGGTGGAGCTACAAACAGAAAATCATATTTCACCCATTCATGTCAATGGAAAAAATGTAAACAGCTGCCATTCTCACAGTAAATCAAAACCGGCTTGACCGATTTGAACGAAACTTGGTATGCAGATCCCTCACTACCTGGGGTGATATGTTCTGGGGGTCTCTTCATCCAAGAATTTATATGTTCTTGCTCTTGGAGGTGAAACTAAAAATGTTGTTTATAATCAAGTTTTGTGTTTGTTGTATTGTTTTCATTTTGTCAAATATTTCACATTATAATTTGAATATTGTACTTTTTATAAAGCTGTAAAAAAATAATTTCATTCACCACTATAAAGTATCTTTATTTGAATCCATTTACAGTGTTATTGCTATAATTAAATACCCGTGCAACGCCGGGGCTTCAGCTAGTTATACATAAATATGAATCTAGGTTCGCTGAAAACATCTAACTCAGTTTTTAAGTTTAACAGAATTTCGGAACCATATTACTTTTTTGTAAACTTCAGTCTGCTGATAAGGCTGCTGTTTGTTGTATGTGACCTTGAATGTGTTGTGCTATATGTAGAAAACCAATCAAACCCAGATATGAGGGAGAAAAAACAAGAACTAACCAGAAAAGATCTCCTTGCACCCCGAATGAGGGGTAGAGACAGCCTTAGCAACTTTTTGAGTGTGTATCATTTATTATTTTCACTTTGACATATGGTTGTGTATTGGTTTTTCACTATAACTCACACGAAAGGTGCCCGGGGATGTTTCACAGATAACACCCCTTTGGGTGCATGCTTGTGACAGCTGGAGCTCTAGGGACATGTCCCCATTGCAGGCTGTGTGACTTAGGGATCCCTTCCACTATTATTAATATTCTTTATTGTGGTAGTGTGTGTTTGGGCTGTCTCTCCCCCTCACCCTATTTTTTTCAGGGTGCAGGGAGATCTTTTCTGGTTTGTGCTATATGTAGACGTGTTTTGTTATATTTTCTGTTTTGTTTCAAAATTTATTAAAAAGATGGTTTGAATTTTTAAAAAAATATTTTGAATGCCATTTTAGCACAGCACGTAGATGCTCGGCTAAATGAGGATGGAAAGATTAAAAAACAAGACAAGAAACTTTGTAAATCATTTGTGCTGATTCTGCTGATTGAACTTTAATCAATAAGGGTGTGGTCACTGAATCTTCCAAAAAAGATATAGTGGAATTAGAAGAGGTACAAAGAAGGCGTGACATAGCAAGGGAGGGGTGGAGATGTGGAAAAACCCGGGCGCTGAATTGGAGGGGTACCAGCACTTCTCCTCTTTGCCCCCTGCTTGTCCCTGTTGCCCTGACATCGCTGCACCCCTGTACCTCTTTACAACTTCACTGGCAGCAAGCAGGCTATCCTATGCGCTGCTCATGCCAGCCTCATCCCTTCTTTGATGTTACTTCCTATGCATGGAACCAGGAAGTGTTGTCAGAAGGAAGCCTCAGTCAGTGTGAGCAGTAGCTATTCCAGCCTGCTTGCTGCTAGTGAAGATGGGAAAGAGGTACAAGGGAAGGGTGCAATGCAATATTTTCGGGGCTGCAGGGAAGGGCAGGGGGCACAGCAATGTTGGAGTGACAGAGAAGAGCAAGGGGTGCAGTAATGTTGTTGCTCTGGGGAAAAGCTCATGGGGCAGCGATGCTGGATGTCTACACCCCAGACGCCAACATCCCTCATTATGCCACTGAAAGAAGAGCAACAAAAATGATAAAGGGGATGGGATACTTCCTACGGCTCTTCGGCTTCTTTGAATAGAGACAGCTCAGGAGGAAATATGATAGAGGTGGAGTGGAACAAATAAATATGAATTGCTTGTGGACACCTGGAATGCGCTTCCAGAGGAGGTGGTAGAGCAGAGTATGACTTTGGGGTTCAAAAGGGGATTGGATGAGTTCCTGAAGGAAAAGGGGATCCAGGGGTACAACTAGAGGGTTACTATTCAGTACAAAAGGCTGTAAAGTAATAGAGTAGTAGAGTAATAGATCACTACAGGTCATTGACCTGGGGGGACGCCGGGGAAGCGGACTGCTGGGCATGATGGACCTATGGTCTGACTCGGCAGAGCCAATGCTTATGTGCTTATGTACTCTTATCAAAAATGCAAGGAGAGTATAATGAAGCTACTAAGTAGTAAATTTAAAAGAAGTCAGAGAAAATATTTCTTCACTCGATGTGTAATTACAGTAATGTAGTAAAAGTAGTTAGCTTTGCTGGGTTTAAAAATGGTTTGAATGCATTTCTACACGAAAAGTCCACAAGCCTGAACCAGGTCCACTGGCTCCCAATATACCAATGCAATATCTTCAAACATCTAGTATTAGCGTTTAAACTCTTTCACGACATGACAACTGACTATTTAGCGAGGAAACTCCCAATATAGCACTCTTAGTGGCCCATCCGTTCACAAAGGGAACTCAGACTTTCCAACCCTCCAGCAAACAGCCTTCATCTGGAGACAGCCTGAAAGTGATCATATTCCTATAGCATACCTAAATTATGAAATCAACTCCCTCCTGCCATTAGGGCAATTGATAACCCACTGCCCTTCCAGAAAGCAGTCAAGATGCTTCTTTTCACGGACTGGATCAATTCTGGTCTCAAATTTTAACAGACCTTGCTTCGACGTAGCTTACCTCAGAACACCTGAGCCTGCCACAACCAGTTCTTCTACCGTTCACTGCAGATATGTTAATACCCATTCGTGACTCTATGGTTTCATTTTCTTAGACACCGCAAAGCATGTGTATCTTAGTCACAAGTTGTAAGTTATTGATTCTATAGCTTTGTGTCTTGATCCTGTAGCATGTTATTGACTCTGTAGCGTACATATCTCTGTTCCTGAAAACTCTGTGTATGTATCCTTGTAACCCATTCTGGGCTCCTGGGAAGGACAGGCTATAAAAATGAATAAATATATAAATAAGCCATTATTAAGATGAACTTCAGAAAATTCACTGATTATCCATGGAATAAGTAACAAAAAAATATGTTTTACTCTTTTGGGGATCTTGCCAGGTATTTGTGACCTGGATTGGCTACTGCTGGAAACAGGACACTAGGCTTGATGGACTTTCAGTCTGACCCAGTATGCCACTACTACTACTACTACTACTTCTCACTTATATAGCGCTGAAAGGCATAAGCAGCACTGTACATTTTGACATTTATAGACAGTTCCTGCTCGGAAGAGCTTACAATCTAACTTGGACAGACAGATACGGCATATAGGGTTGGTTATGCAGAACCCAAGGACAGAGGAGTTAGGAGTTGAAAGCACTCTCAAAGAGGTGGGCCTTTAACTGGGCCTTGAACATTGCCAGAGATGGAGCCCGCCGTAGGGATTCGGGCAGCTTGTTCCAAGCATATGGCGCAGCAAGGCAGAAAGGACAGAGTCTGGAGCTGGCAGTTGAAGAGAAGGGCATAGATAGGAGGGACTTACCAGCTGAGCAGAGCTCATGGAGGGGGGATCATAGCGGGAGCTAAGTGAAGATAGATAGAGAGAGGCAGCTGAGTGAATGCATTTGTAGGTCAGTAAGAGGAGTTTGAATTGTAGTCTGAAACGTATGAGAAGCCAATGAAGTGGCTTTAGGAGAGGGGTAAAATGAGTATAGTAGCTCTCCCAGAATATAAGTCATGCAGCTGAATGGATTGGAGGTGAGTGAGATGGCTAAGAGGAAGGCCTGAAAGTAGTGAGTTGCAGTAGTCTAATCGTGAGGTGATGAGGGTGTGCTCAGAGAGGAAGTGTACTCAGAGACGAAGGGTCAGATTTTGGTAATATTATAGAGGAAGAAGCGCTAGGTTTTAACAATATGTTGTATCTGGGTGATGAAGGAGAGAGAGAAGTCAAAGATGACCCAAGATTATGAGCAGACAAACAAAGGAAGAATAAGAGTGTTGTCCATAGAGACAGAATGAGGGAAGCGGAGAGGTGGGTTTAGGCGGGAAGATGAGCAACTGTGTTTTAGCCATATTCAATTTTAGATGGCGGTGAGACATCCAGGTGGCAATGTCGAACAGGCAGGCTGAGACTTTGGTTTGGGTTTCAGTAGCGAAATTTGGCGCAGAGCGGTAGATCTGGGAGTCATCAGCATAGAGGTGATACTGGAAGCCATGGGAGGAGATCAGTGCTCCACGTGAGCAAGTGTAGATTGCTGCAGCTTATGTTCTTATGTTTGGTTATACAAGTACTTTATAAAGGAAAGTAGGCACCTACTTTTTTTGGTACCATAATTAAAACGTGCCAGACAATGATGCGACGACTGCGTGCAGGACAAATGCATGCCACCATTTTCTGGGCTTTGAGAGATTTCCGTTTGAGCTGTGAGTGGGGGTGTGTGGGAAGGGAACCCCCAGTAAACTTACAAGTTTAACTCCTGTTTTTTCGCTCTTCAGGAGCGTGAGTACTTGTGAGCTTAGTGGGGGGGGGGGGTTTCCCTCCACACACCCTCCTCACAGCGCAAAGGGGAAGCACATCTGTCCTGTGTGCAAATGTCGCCACGGGGTTGTCGGCGTGCTTTTGTCCGGTGCGCTTTTGATGGATCACCACTTTCTTTTAATAGAATGGATACCACATATGTAAACTGTTATTGAATTATCCCCTAAGAGTGCAATTTTTTAAAGAGGTGCCTACTTGTAGACCAGTGGTCTCAAACTCAAACCCTTTGTAGGGCCACATTTTGGATTTGTAGGTACTTAGAGGGCCGCAGAAAAATAGTTAATGTCTTATTAAAGAAATGACAACTTTGCATGAGGTAAAACTCTTTATAGTTTATAAATCTTACCTTAATTGCTTCTGATAATTTCAGCTATACACAGCTGAAAGCAGTGCAACATGCAGAAAGTGGAAAAGCTGTGTATAGCTGAAATTATCAGAAGCAATTAAGGAAAGATTTATAAACTATAAAGAGTTTTACCTCATGCAAAATTGTGATTTAGATTCTTTTTTTTTTTAATATTCTTTATTCGTTTTTGAAATCAAATACATAGTGCAAACAGTTGAACAATCCAGTAAAATAACATATTGCACTCTATTCCAACAAATAATATAGAGCTGTTTAACCCTGCCCTAACCCTCCCTCCTGGATGTGTGGATGTGTATAAAAATCAAAGGGAAGTAATGTTAATAATTTGCATTCATATCTTACAATACTTTGCTAACCTGCCCCAAATTTCCTTGAATTTGTTATGGTGTCCCCTCTGTAAAGAATTAATATTTTCAAACTTATATATCTGGCATAAGGATTCCCACCAGAAACTATAATTTAAGTTATCCCAACTTTTCCAATTTTTCATTATAAGCTGCATGGCTACTCCTGTCATGATGAGAAGCAATTTATTCTGGTTTGCATTGATTGGTCTCTTGGGGAACAATATCGTTCCAAACAATATTATATCATATGATAATGGAACTTCAATTTAAATGAGAAATCAATTTATTCCATTTGTTCAGTGAATTGATCAAGGAATTCTTTCAACTTTTCCAATTCTTCAAAATGCAAAGTTTTGTTCTGGTAAGTGATCCGCATAACTGTTGGATATAACAATCCATAGCGTACTCTAATTTGCTTCAACTGGGGCCAAAGAAGTACAAATTTCTTCCTGCGATCTGCTGTTGCTTTCGCAAAATCCAGGAAGAGCAGCACCTTTGATTCATTCCATGTGAGATTTCTCTTCTCCTTTGCCGCTTGTAGTACAGCCATGGCCTTTAAATATCAATGGCCATTCTTTAAATATCAATGGCCTCGGAGAATGGCGGTTGGTTCCCCGTGCAGGCAACTAATGCGCTCTTTCAATTTCTATCGAGTGCTGAAATGATATACCCAGCAATATGGGGATCATGTCCTCAAAAGACTTGATTGGGTTAGCCCCCACAGCCCCCTCCGGAATCCCCAGGATCCTTACATTAATTCTACGGGATTGATTACTACTGTCTTTCAGATCTTTAGCTAAATGAAGCAGTAAAGTGTGATCTCTCTGACTCTGTACTAACTTCTCCTCCATGACAGTGACTCTACTTTCTAAATCTTCAACTCTCTTATTAGAGATTTGTAATTGTTTAGACAAGGATGCCACCTCTTCTTTCAGCTCTCCTAATTTTTTGACTGTAGACAATAAAATATATTTTATACCTTTCAGCTCTGTCATTATATCAGAGCTTTCAGAAATGTCTTTAGGTAGAGGGACCTTCGATGGTGTTAGAGGGTCCTGTTTCGGACATTTTGCTGATCCGGCTGCCAATAGAACAGTTTCCAAACGGATTTGTCTTCCAGTTGCCATTTGTAATCACATTTTAGTAAAATTTTAAAAAATAAAATCAAAAACAGGTGATATTACTGCTGTGGAAGGAGGAGCTGTACATTCACCCACCCTTCTGCATCGGCATCCAAGCCATGCCGCTCAAGATTTAGATTCTAAAGTATCAACTGCAAGAGACAAGATTTTGGTGCAGTCCTCTAAGATTTTTTTGTAGAAGAGAGAGTCAATATCAGACTTGTGCCTGGAAAACTTGTGCCTTAGGTGTCCGGTGGTCACGTCTGCAACCGCCTTCAGCTCTCACCTCCTCCAGCACCGGACACAACCACCTTACATCAAACAGTCACCGCCAAATTTTGTGAGAGTTCACGAGATTACGGATACACACACAAGCTGCACTGCCTCCAAATGGTTACCTTACATTCTGGAATGTTGTCCGCCTCACTGCTGTAACCTCACACAAGCGCTTTCCTGTGTCAGTAAGCGATTGTCCTCTCCACTCCACCTCACAATCGCGTACAGATGCAGGAAAGCACTTGCGTGAGATTACAGCAGTGATGCGGACAACATTCCAGAACAATGGTAACATACTGAGGGCCTCAAATTAGTACCTGGCGGGCTGCGAGTTTGAGACCACTGTTGTAGGCTATTCCACATGTATAGTCTTCTTTATAGAATTAGGTACACACGGCTTGAACAGAATGCAAACCAGCTAAAAGACATAATAGCATTTTTCTTTTCATGTCTATTTAGTCCTGCTCATTGCAAAGTTTTGATTCATCTGTGAGACACAGACTGTTGTCCTTTCCAGAATTCTTTAAGAAAGTATTATGTCAGGAGAGGCTTCTGGCTGTATCATTGGAATGCTTTTGGTAAATAAAGGGTAGCTATAAAATTAGTGGTTTTGTAAACAAGGTTTGCAATAAAATCAATGTGACTGTTCAGAGACACAGACCATTAAAAATAATGAATATGCCAGGGTCAGAGGGCAACATTGGGTGGTCTTGAAAGGTGACCGCCATGCCTCCCTTTCAAACTAGCATATAATTGATGCATTTTAAAGGAAAAATGCTGCCAAATCAGATTCTGCATAGATTGGAGAAGGCCATATTGACCTATTATCCAATTAAAGCCAATTTTCCAAATTGTAATTAACACTTCAGTATATACTCCAGGAAGGAGTCATTTTGTCATCTGTGGTATGCAGTACGTTTCATTCAGTGGAAATCGGTCACATTGGAAGTTGGAACCTATATGTCTTCGCTGGATAACTCGCAGGTTGGGTTGATGTCAAGAGAAAATATAGCTTACAAGCAAATGAATAGCAACACGATTTGTTTTAGATTTTGTAAAATAGATTTGTTGCAGACATGCTCCTTCTGTGAGTTTTTATGGCAGTGGGATTAAAGTCTTTCCTCAGTGACACCTCCAGTGGCATAGCAAGAGTAAGTGGTGCCCCTTCCCACCCTCTTCTCCGCCCCCTGCTCTTTCCTGACCACCCCCACCCCCGCTGCACCCCCCCCCCCCTTCCCCTGTATCTTTTAAATTTTTCAGGCGAGAGCAACAGCATGAATTTGCTGCCTTTGTCCTGTCGGCTAACCCTCTGACATCACTTCCTAGGCATGGGGCCTGAAGTGACATCAGAGAAAGGTGACACCAACGTGGGCAGCAAGTTTGTAATGCTGCTCATGCAGGAAAAATTAAAGAGGTACGAGGGAAGGGGTTCACACGTATGACAGGGAGAAGGGAAAGGGTGCATGTGTATGGTGGGGGAAGGGGTGCATGCATATGGTGGGGGAAGGGAAGGTGTGCATGCGTATGGTGGGGGAAGGGAAGGGCTGGATGCATATGGTGGGGAAGGGGAGCACGTGTTAGGTGGGGGAAAGGAAGGCTGCACGTGTACTGCAGGAGGAAGGGTATGGTATGTATGGTAGGGAAGGGTTGCACATGTATGGCAGGGGGAAGGGAAGGAGTGCATGCGTATGGCAGGGGGAAGGGGCGTGTGGCAAGGGGGGGGTCAGAGAGGAGGATGGGTGCCTGCACCCTATACAAAGACTATGCCTGAAGTGGACCTCCCCTCTCCCCCGCACCACACTTACTACTCCAGTAGACATCACTATTAATCATAACGTAAATATAATACAAAAATTTATTTATATATACCGCAAAACCTTGAAGCTCTCTGCAGTTTACAGGATAAAAGAGGACTGAAAATCAGAGCCAGATACACATGGAGGCAGGAAACACAAAACCCTAAGTGCACATGCACACTTAGGGTTTTATTATAGAGGATACATCCAAATTTAAATACCACTCTTGCCTCAACTGGAAGTGTAGTTTATGATAATAAGGTGTCACATGGTCTGTCTTCCTTAGTCAGACAGCTGTATTTTGAACAATACATAATCTATGTTCACTGAATTGTTTGTTATAAATGCTAATATTTATAAAACACTAATTAGTTTTCATATACAGTACTTGCATGGCTTTGTCATTGACTTTTACAACCCATGTAGTTAAAAAACACAGTTATCTGCGTCTGACAGCAGCTCCAGGGCAAATTCTGTGGCGTTAGAATGTTCCACTTAGGGTTACCACATGACTCCAGAAAAAGGAGGACGGACTGAGGCATCCAGGTTTTACTTCCATTGTTTTCAATGGAAGTAAAGCCCAGGTCTCTCTATCTGTCCTCCTTACTTCCAAGGCTTTTTGTGGAAGTAAAACCTGGTTGTCTCAATCCATCCACCTTTTTCTGGAGCCATATGGTAACCCTAATTCAACTGCAAAGTCTTATATGTTTGGCAACATTTATGTGGCACCCATTGCGATCCTGAGTCAGACAAGTTGGCTATTTATGGGCCTAAATGTATATGAACACTGAATACTGGGCAAAAAGATAAGTGGATTAATTATGAAGCCAATACAAAGCCAGCGGCACTTGCTAGTTTAGACCCAGATACTCAGCGCCGGTGCTCACATCTCCCAGTTCCTCCTCAATTCCACAGCTGTCTGTCCCAACTCTAACCAGTGAATGCCGCAGGATCACACTAGATTTTCAGTGGCACTGTCTGGTTAAGTGCTGCTGGAAATTCATGGATGGCTTGCTTATTTGATTTACCTGGGCAGAAACAGTCCAGATACAAGTGTCATGAGGAAAAGATGTCAACCATACAGCAGTGGGCAATCCACAGCAAACTTTATTTTGTCGGCAGCATAGACTCGATGCTGACAGCGTTTCGGCAATTCCGCCTTCGTCAAGAATCTAACGCAGTGTATCGCAAACTGTGCGCCGCGGCACACTTGTGTGCCTCCTGAGATTTTAGGTGTGCCACGGCGCACTGAGGAGGAGGAGAGGCACCAGTGCTGGCTGAGAAGCACGTCCCGTAGGCAATCAGCCGACGCCAACGCCTCTCCTTCTCTCTGTCCCTCTTCCGTGCTGGCACCCCCCACTGGCGTTTCAGGGTCTGTCTGAAAGGGCCTTCATGCATGCACGGATGTCGACATGATGACGTCACGCATGCATGTGATGTCATCACGGCAACGCCCACGCCCTTCTGGTTGCCTCGAGCTGTAGCCACTACCTTTAGTGTGCCGCAGCTCGAGAAAGTTTACGGGACACTGGTCTAATGTATCACAAAAGAACATAAAAATAAAACCATATACACACATATCAAACATATAAATAAATATTCATATGGTGTTTGATATGTATGTATATGGACATTTATTTATTTATTCTAAAAGTGTTTGATATGTGTGTATATGGTTTTATTTTTATGTTCTTTTGTGATGCATTGCGCTCTGAGGGGAAATGAAATTGGTAGCAGTGACAGCTGATAATGTCAGATTTGTGGCTACTCAACTTCAAATGTTTCCATATCATATTTGAACAAGCTTACCGGGCAACTAGGATTATGTGCAGACCATTACAGCTTTAAGAAAATGTTCAAAACCAAGCTGTTTGTAGACGCACACTTTTGATCTATCTTTCCTAACATTGTTTGGGCATTTTTGTAACATTTTTTTAAATACGTTATTGAAGAATTTGTAGGTTTTGTTTTCATATGTGTTGATATTATTTTGCATTGTTTTTCTTTTCGATCTACGAATGTTTATTTGGAAACCGCTGTGACTCCAGGTGGTATATTCAGTTTTTAAATAAATAAAACTTAAACTCTTGACAAAGGCAGAATTGCCGAAACACTGTCAGTGTCGAGTCTGCACTGCTGACAAAATAAAAGTTTGCTGTGGATTGCCCACTGCTGTATGGTTGACAACTTTTCCCCACGACTCTTGTAGCTGAAAAATATAAGACCACCAATCAACAAAACTCTGAAAATAAAATGTCAACTTAAAATAAATAAATCGGGATATTCTAGTAAAACAAGCTGAAAACGAACGGCATGAACGCACTGTGAAGAAGCAGAAGAAATCATCGTCTTGGTTAGGGGTCTAGACTCTGAGCAGGCTATTAACAGATTTGAATCGCTGCTATTCCACTTTGTATAAACAAACCAGCCTTTGGTACAGCTGTTATAAGCTTGTTTTACTACAAGACACTTGGCATATGCATTTCTTTACATAAACTATTTATCTATATATAATCTTTGGTTCCCAGTGTATAAAGAAACCCTTAAATCTGCAAGGATGGGAATGTAGCACGGAATTAAATAAAGCCTTTGCATCACTCATTCTCAGAGAGAACTTGCCTGCATCCATGTGCACAACTTCTGTTTGTTTGCTTTCTCTTCCTAAGCAGGCTGCCTTTTTTCTGAATCTCCTAGGGAGCATCTGTTATTCTCAGTCTTAAATTATCCAGCAGAAGGCTCTTGACTAGTGGTACAGTGGCATCCTCCTCTGAGTCCACATGAATCACCCTTCGTAGGTGTGACCGTTGATAAATACAAATTTAGGTCACCTGTATTACACCTGTTTACTAAAGAATAGCAATTATTTGCACTTACTGCATGTTATATGCATAAATTAATGTGTAGTAGGCACTGTTCCCTCTACACTAAGCGGGAGTCCTCCAACTGCATTTCTGCCAGTAGAGGGTGGTGCTTCAATATTGTGTCTTTCATCACTAGGGACAGGCAGGATCCCTGGAGTCTTGCAGAGCTTGCCTGTCTCTCACTGCTGAAAATGTGCATCTTTGACCCATTTTCGAAAGGAAAACCCAGACTTTTTTTTTTCCTTTTTTAGACGTAATGAGCAAAGCATCCCAATTCAGACTTGGACAACATTGAACATGCCCCTCTATGGCTCCTAAGTCTGGTTGAAATGAGGGCACAGATATAGAAGCCTTATATAGGAGCATAAATTTAGGAGCTCAGTTTTCGTTTTTTTAAAATATTAGTCCTTTTGGGATAGATTCAAGAAAGAATGCCAAAATGTAGGTGCTGGAATGTTGCACAGTAAGTATGAATTCTATAATGCAGTTCTGTGTTGAATTGCTATTATAGAGTAGTAGGATAAGTCCAAAGTTTCACACCCAACTTTAGGTGTGAGCAAGCTGGTGTAAGTGCTTTCACCTAACAACTGTTGGCAATTAGAATGTCTTAATTTGTATAATGGGTATGTTTTTATCTATCTTGGGATTCTTTTGGGGTGGATCTTTATTATTAATTGATAGTGTTCTTTTCTTTTCTTCTCATTTGTTTTTTTATATATTGTACACCGTTTATACTTCCTTGTATAGTGAAATGGCGGGTTATCAAATAAATAAACTCATAAACCTGTAGATGGGTAACTCATAGTATTCTATCAGCTATGTACCTAACTCCTTGGTATTCCTCTGACCCTCCCAGGTTCACATCCCTTAGAACAGGGATCTCAAAGTCCCTCCTTGGGGGCTGCAATCCAGTCGGGTTTTCAGGATTTCCCCAATGCATATGCATTGAAAGCAGTGCATGCACATAGATCTCATGCATATTCATTGGGGAAATCCTGAAAACCCGACTGGATTGCGGCCCTCAAGGAGGGACTTTGAGACCCCTTCCTTAGAAGATGCACATTGCACAACAGACTCGGCACATGCAATTTCTAGAATAGCGACTAAATGCTTAGGTTTGAGTAATATATTTAATAAAATATGGAGCCCATTGACTACATTTGTTAACAAATAATAAGGATATTGTAATTGTTGCTTTTTTTCTTAGATTTCCTTACACATCCAGGGTGGGGGGAGGGGAGGGAGGAATATTTTGAAGGTTTAAATATATGAGTATATTTTTGTAATAAAAATAGGATTTAAGGTATTAATAGTGGAATGATAGGGGGGAGAAATGGTCGTTTCATTATATTTTGTGTATTAAGGTGCATTTTATGCAAGCTTTTCATGTTATAATTTCTGTAACGCATTGCAATTATTTAAAATTCAATAGTTAAAAAAAAAAAAATAGAATAGCGACTAAAGATAGCTGTGCACACAAATGCTAATTGGTGTCAATTAGTGCTAATTCATGCCATTAATTGGCTACTAGCTCCAATTAACAGCCAATTATTAATTTAAGTTGCACGTGCAACTAACCCTTATTGTATAACTTACAGAAATGTATGCATTAGGCATAAATTTGGGTGCATAAGTTTACAGAATCTGAAGGTATAAATTTGCATACACTGCCTCCATTATATGCAAATTTCTTTCATGCATATTCATTGCGGATATCTCGAAAACTTGACTGGCAAGGGGGGTACTCCAGGACCGAGTTGAGAAACACTGTTGTAAACCACTTTGGGTGACTCTCTTCATGAAAAGGTGGATTGTAAATATCTATAATGTTTTTTTAAGTATGTTACTAGAGCAGTTCTTACTAATGAGAAGCATCCTTTCCTTCTCTCTCGCCTTACATGTTGAGCCCTTTGGTCCACCCTGAATGCTCATTAATTACGGTACGATCAGCGTTGAACTTTCAACATCTGAGGTCCATGGATGGATTATACTGTATTTGTGTGTAATTATATGAGGAAACCCATTGTTTTTATTTCTTTATTGTTATTCTCCAGCTGCCAGACTCCTTATGACATCAACATGCTCCGCACTAGTATCCTGCAGGCACACCACTGTTATGAAACCAATCAGCATAAGCTCCAACTGTCAAATCAGACTGATAAGAAATAATTAAGACCCCTAGGGAGGGAGACAACTTTTCTGGAGGAAACTCTTAGCTCTGATGCTGGAAGTAAATATTTTGGGAAATGCTGCACTGTGTATTTACTCGATTTCTTTAAGGGCTTTGAGGCCATTTGGCAGATTATAATGGAGACACGTTTCTCTGTCTCTGTTGCTATTTACGTGGGGGAAAAAAAGAGCTGGAAAACTTGAGTTTTAACTCTTTTTTTCATTAAGGAAGACACAAACAGGGAGTCTGCTTTTCAAGATGAGCCTGTTAGGTTCATCATAATTCAAATGAATCTAGGCATGGAGAAAGGGGATATCCACATGGCATCTAAGTGGGAGAAAAATCTCTCTCATTATTCCCCCCCCCACCCAATATCCAACTCACCCCTTTTACAAAGCTGTGCTAGCAGCTGCCAGCGCAGAAAAAGCCCCACAGCCCTTTAAATCTCTATGGGCTTCGAGGCAGTTACCACAGTGGCAGCCACTAATGCGGCTCTGTAAAAGGGAGGTATATAAACAACAAAATTATAGACTAACTCCCAAATTCCATATATGGCACAATACATTGTGCACACAAATCAGTGCACACAGCCGATTTGTGCACACAACTTAGTTGTTTATTAAGGCTAATCAGGGACAGTATTTGGCAATACCTCATAACTGATGCTAATTGGCACTATACTAAAAGTTATGCACAACTTGGTAAGCATATTCTATAAAGTGCTATGGGCCAGTTTTAGTGCAGGAATAGGAAACGGGGCGTGGCCAGTAGTGCTGCCCGATTCAGGAAAAAAAAATTTCGATTCGATTCAGCCTATTGAATCGATTTTCCAATTCGATTTTCCTGCCCAATTGGGTGGTTTTTTTCCAAACATCTTGGTGGGTTTATTTTATAGCCTCTTCACCCCCTTTGCCCTCTCCTACCCACACTGGCGCTGTGGTGTAAACAAAATAAACAAACAAAAAATACTTTTCCTCTCGCTGTAAAATCCTAGCTCACGTTCGCAGTCTAACACCAGCTCTGGAAGGATACACATTTCAAATCCGACATATTGTAATCACAAAACAGATCCACCACCTCTCCTTTTCTCATCTACCCTTTCATCCAGCATCTCTCTTTTGTGTCCCTATTCTCTTCTCCAGTACTGTCCCCCTTGTGTCCCTGTTCCTATGCTCCCTCCATGCCCAGCATCTTATCTCTCCCCATATCCAGCTTCTTCTTTCTCTCTTCCTTACCTCCTGTTTCCCCTTCCCCTGGTACAGGCTTTCTCCTACTATCCCTCCTGCCATCCTGCACCCTGCCCACCTACTTTGGAGCAGTATCTGTCCCTCTTGTACCCTTCCCCTTGTGATCTTGCATTTCTCTCTCCCTCTCCCTCTCTCCCCCTCCCCCTCTCTCCATTAGTCCAGCACTTCTCTTCTGCTTTCCTCCCCCTCTTTTTGGTTTAGTCTCTCTCTTCCCTTCACTTCACCCCATGTCTGGTATCTCTCCTCTCTTACTCCTTCCTCCTTCTCCCTCTGCACAGGCCTGCCTCCGTGCCCTGAAGGCCTGCTCCCTGCCGCAAAGACCTGCTCCCCCCATGAAGGCCTGCTCCCCCCCTCTGCCGCGAAGGCACTTTTTCTCCTCCTCCCCGCCACAAAAGCCTGCTCCCCCCATGAAGGCCTGCTCTCCCCCGCCACGAAGGCACTCTTTCTCCTCCTCTCTGGCATGAACAAATGCCTGCTCCCCCCGCAAGCCTGCACGTTTCCCGCTCTTACCTCCTTAAGGCTAATAGGGCAGCCTGCAGGCTCGCTGGTGTTATAGCAATCCCTGCAGCTGCCCGTGGTCCTCAGCGGCATGTTCTCTCTGCCGCGATCCTGCCCCTGACATCAGAGCAGGGGCAGGATGTAGCAGAAAGAATGTGCTGCTATAACACCAGCGAGCCTGCAGGCTGCCCTATTAGCCCTAAGGAGGAAAGAGCAGGGAAGCTGGGGAAGGCAAGAGCGGGCAAGCTGGGGGAGGCCTTTCTGACTGACCCTCCCCCCTCAAGCAGGAGCAGCAGTGGATGGCCAGCAAGAGGCAGCACTGCAGCTCCAGCTTTAGGAAGGCATAGGGGAAGGGTCGGCCATTGAATCAGGAGGCCAATTTTTTTTTTTTTAAATTGAATCGATTCAAATCGTGACCAGAGAAGGACAATGAGCAGATCGTGGGCATTCCTACAATTTATGTGCACTGTTATAGAATATGACTGATAAGTGCACAAGCTAGGCACAGGGATTTGGGTCTGGTGCACACTGGTGCTTAGCGCAATTCTATACGGTACACATACCTTTTATAGAATCACACTAAGCACCCTTCTAGTTGGTGCTGGTTTTTTGGGCACCATATATAGAATATGACCTTAATGATATAGACATGCATTCACCTATTATCTAAAGACCTACTGTGTGTACTAAACTTTGAGCTCAAAATATTTTTGCAGGAATAGGCTGAAAAGCAAGAAGAACTAGACAAAAAAAATATTTTAGGAATGTTTGAACTTCCATATAAAAATGACTATATACATAATAGAAGATGTAGCATAGAAGGTATATACAGGGCCGCCATCAGAAATTTCTGGGCCCCTTACTGAGCAATCCTATTGGGCCCCCCACGCACCCCTTCCCCCACCCCTGACGCCCCCCCCCTTCTTCCATGGGCCGAATACACACATACTTTTCTGCTAATGCTCCACCTAAGCCAGTCCCGTAAAATCTTCTCACGTCCATTGGGTGATTTGGCATAGAGGAGATATTCATAAAAAGAACGTCCATCAAGATCTTTACTCATAGACTGTGCCATTTGCTTTAAATCATCTTCCATCATTAATCCAAATTGCACAATTCTTTCTCTGTGTTTGCCTGAATGGCATCTGGCCACATTGCTGGATCCTTCCAGTCAACAAATTTATGAGCAGGCACATCTATGGATATGTCTGTATGTTTATTGTTCAAATGGTTTTATTTATTTCCCAAAATTTATTTTTGTTATACGCATTGAAAATATTTGATATTGCGTTTAAATCAAAATCTCAATAAACTTGAAACGAGTGCCCGTGAGATTGTGGGAGGGTTAAATACTCAAAACTTAGAAGAATAACAATTTACTTAAAGTTTTTGCTACGCCAGCTTTCTGGTATCTTTACATACAGTGGCGTACGTAGTATATGTAACACCCGGGGCCCATCATTTATTGGCACCCCCCATCTGTAAGAAAAACATGATTTTTAGTAACAAACCACACGTCACACATGAGTACCTAGGAAAAGGCAGCATCTTACATATTGCAGTGAGCAGTACATCAATACACCCCATTGTAAAACTAAACAAGCCAGACCAGCACAGATCAATCCTACACCGTCAATCCTAACAGAAAACCATGTCTTTCGAACACACAGAACACAGAAAACACATTCGCCTAGTATGGAATATGTCATCACAAACTAACCCCTCACTCTTTTACAAAACTGTAGTGTGGATTTTAGCCACAGTGGTAACAGCCCTGACGCTCATAGAATTCTGAGCATCAGAGCTGCTACCACCACGGCTGGCGCTAAAAAACGCTCCACAGTTTTGTGAAAGGGGGGGATAAAATAGAAATATACAGTTTCAACGCTCTAGCTCAGAGGTACCCAAACTTTTTGAGCTTGTGAGCTACTTTAAAATGACCAAGTCAAAATGATCTACCAACAATAAAATTAAAAAACACAAAGCACACTATACGCTGAGAAAATGTTAATTATCATTCCTATTCTGGGTTTTTTTCAAAGATGTCAAGGCAGATGACTCTATGCATTGTCACCTCAGTAACAACCATACAAAAATAGACAAATATACCCTCCATCCTTTTTATTAAACCACAATAGCAGTTTTTAGTGCAGGGAGCTGCGCTGAATGCCCAGCGCTGCTCTTGACACTCATAGGCTCCCTGCGCTAAAAACCACTATTGCGGTTTAGTAAAAGGGGACCATATTGTAAAATATAGACAGCAGATATAAATTCAGAACTGTGCATAGTAAGTGAAGGGAAGTTTTCATCTCTGGGAATTTACCCAGTTAACTATTAAGTTATTTGGGCAAATTCCTTTGAAAACTGTGGTAATACTGTCTCCACTTTGCTAAATTTAAAATAAAATCATTTTTTCTACCTTTGGTGATTTCATGAGTCTCTGGTTGCACTTTCTTCTTCTGACTGTGCATCCAATCTTTCTTCCCTTCTATCAGCCTGTATGCTTTCTCTCCTCCACACCTCATTCCCTCCCCCAACTTTTTCTTCCTCTCTCCCTGACCTTTCTTTCTTTTTTTCTGTTTCTCTTCTTTCCTTCTGTTTCCCTGCCTGCCCCCTTTCTTTCTTTCTCCCTGCCGTTCCCCAAGCCACTGCCACTGCCGCTGCCATTGGGGAACAGGACCCACCAATGGATAACAGGCCCCAAAGCCGACGCCGACGCATGCTCTCCCTGCTTCGGGCCGATCAGTCTTCCTCTCCCCGACGTCAATTCTGCCTTCGGAGAGGAAGTTCCGCCCAGCCAGGCAGCGATTGGCTGGCCCGAACTTCCTCTCCGAATTGACGTTGGGGAGAGGAAGACTGATCGGCCCGATAGATTAGATCGCCAAGACAAAGTGAGTCCTGGGTGATCGACTCACTTTGCCTTGGCGAGCTACTGGTGCCCCTGCCTTAGAACACTGCCTAGGACCCTGGGGGAGCCCGGGCCCCCTGTCAGCTCCGGGCCCCTGAATGCAGGACTGGTAGTACTGCCCTGATGGCGGTCCTGCTCTTTATTGCGCTCCTTTGTGCGCAACTTTGTGGGCAACTTTGTGAGTTATTTAAAATTTTCATTTCCCTTTATTTATTACATTTTTTCTTTAATATAAACTCACAATTCATCTTCAGAAAGATTCAATTTAAATCTTACATTTATTTAGTAATTGTTAGTTTATTTACCAATAACATTCCAATGGAATTTAATTCAACTCAAATCCCAGTTTTATTGGGCCGCAGACCTTCCCCTGTAGTCCCCACATCCAGTTTTAATCCCACTAACCTGATCAAATTAGCCCCTGATAACTCTCTTCAGTCGTCCAATTTTTTCCCACCAAAATGCACTGCCCTATTACTACCTAATCATATAAAAATAGGCCTAATCAATGTCAGATCTCTACGAACCAAACACCATTTTATCAAAGACCTTATAACTAATCAATCAATAGACCTTCTCTGCATTGTAGAAACCTGGCTCTCTGATGGCGACGAAGCTTATCTTTCTTATGCTAGCCCTCCAGGCTACAACTTTTGTTTTAACCATCGCTCTGGAAAGAAGGGAGGTGGTCTCGCCATCATTTACAAATCAAATTTATCTCTAGTAGTTGAAATTACTCATGCTGTAAGTTCCATTGAATATATTCAATTAAAAATTAATACAAACCCAAATATTAAACTACTTTTATTATACAATCCACCACCAATCAACCAGTCTACATTCAATCAGCTATTAGCAATCATTTCAGATTTTGTCACCACTTCACCTTTTCCACTCCTTTTGGGAGATTTCAATCTTCATTTCGATGATATATCTAATCCATATACTTCTGATTTTCTAACTCATGCGAATGATCTCAACTTTGCACCATTAAAAACTGGCATAACACATACTAAAGGTGATACCCTAGACATGCATTTTTGCCCCTTGTGAATTACTTTCTAACTTCTCAGAACCAGAAATACTCAAAGTTCCTTGGTCCGACCACAGTCTAATTCAAACTATTCTAGAACTACACCCTCATCATGATTCCCCTAGGTTACCCAAAGTTATCAAGAGATTTTCAAAATATTGATGACTCGCTTATTACATCACCACTACTCGATCTTGACAAATTTAACTCTCTAACAATAAACGAACAATTAACTATTTGGAACAATACTTGTCAATCTCTTTTAGATAAAATAGCTCCAATAACAATTCAAACTATCTCCCCTAAAAAGCAAAAAAAACCCTGGTATAACTCTTCTCTTGCTTTATTAAAACGACAGTTGTGTTCAGCAGAACGCAAATGGCGCTCCAAACCCACACAAAATAATTTGGACAATTATAAACACCATTCCCAACATTACCGTCAAATGATTAATAATACAAAGAAACAATACTACATCAAAAAAATTTCCATAACCAAGAATTCCTCATCTCTTTTCAAAATTTTAAAGCAATTAACGATTTTCAAACACAAACCAGCAATTTCAATAGAAGATACTCCCTCTGCCAACTGTCTAGCAAGCTTCTTTCAAACTAAAATTACATCAATTAGATCAAGTATAACTAATAAAGTTTCTACTAGTCCAGACAAGTATAGTTTTAACTTATCCTCATTCAGTGCCATCTCTGATACCACAGATGAAGATCAAATAAGTTCTATGTCACTAAAAGCTTCATGTTCTAAGTTTATTCTTCCATCTTTAAAAGAAATAGAACATTTATTTCAAACTATAAAACTTAAAGGTTCCAAAATTGAATCCTTTCCACCTTTCCTTCTTAAACGGTATTTTTCATTATTCGGACCAGTTATTCTCCAAATTATTCATAAAAGTTTGTCCACTTCATCTCTCCCATCTGAAAGGAAACACTCTGTTCTCCTTCCGATTATTAAAGATTCAAAAATCAGTCTCAACGACTGTTCTAATTATCGTCCAATAGCCAGTCTTCCATTTTTAGCAAAACTTACTGAAAAAGTAGTATTTCAGCAATTATCAGACTTCATTGATAAAACTCGGGTTTTGCATCCTAACCAATCAGGATTTCGTAAAAATCATTCAACAGAGCATTCCCTAGTTGGTCTCATCACATCTATTCACTACTATCTGGACCAACATAAATCTGTCATTCTCATTTCCCTAGATTTAGCAGCAGCATTTGACACAATTGACCATCATTTACTACTCCAACGACTCTCTTCCATCGGTCTAAATGACCAAGTACTTGAATGGTTTCGATCGTATTTTACAGATAGATTCTCTACGGTGTATTTCAAAAATTCTTTTTCATAACCATATCAAACAAACTACGGAGTCCCGCAAGGTTCTATATTGTCTCCATTACTATTTAACATCTATTTGGCCCCTCTCTTAACCCTTTGTCAATCAATTGGATTCACAGTATATGCTTATGCAGATGATTTCCAACTTCTGCACACAATTGATCCCACAAGTTCACATGACATATCTAACATTAACCAAAAGCTAGCCATAATCCATGACTGGCTAAATGTCAATCAGTTATCCCTAAGCATCAACAAAACTACTACTGTGCTCTTCTCAGGGAAAGAAGGGACACAACTTATTAACCCAGTCTTAATCGATAACAAGCCACTTAATCAAACCAACAATACAAAAATTTTGGGAGTATTAATAGATAACTCACGTTTCGTTCACACATCAGTGCACTGGTTAAAAATTGTTTCTACAGGTTGAGGATGATTCGATCACTTGTCCCCCTCCTTGATAAATTCTCCCTCAATACACTAGTTCATTCCCTAGTAATATCAAAACTAGATTACTGTAATTCTTTATTAAAAGGGGCATATCTAAAAGACATAAGGCGCCTTCAACTTATACAAAACACAGCAATAAAGATAATTTCAGGTTCAAAAAAATTTGACCATGTCACACCTTTGCTGCAAAAAACTCACTGGTTGCCAATAACATATAGGATTACATATAAAATAGCTCTTCTAGTCTTTAAGACAATAAAAACCAATACACCAGCATTTATAGATAGGCTTCTGATTCCATATAGTTCATCAAGAGTTCTTAGATCATCCTCACAGTCTACCCTTAACGTTCCCTCCTTGAAAATTATCGGAACCCGCCGTGCTTCTATTTTTTCTGTCACAGCTCCAATGACTTGGAATTCTCTTCCTTTATACATAAGACTCAAACAAGATTTGCAGAAATTTAAGAGTAGCTTAAAGTGCCTTCTTTTTAAAGAAGCCTTTAACTGAAAAAACAAAGTTCATTTAAGAGGTAATACTTTATGATTTCTACCATCTCCAAAACAAGATTTCCAACAGCTCTCTCATCCGATCCCACTTCTGCCACTAATCCTCTTCTTCCTACCCTCCTAATGTACTTCCCTTTTATGTACTTTTTTCTTCAAAAATTGTATTTCCTCCCCCCTTTCCTATTGTTTCCCGTGGTTTTAAAACCAATTACCCTTGTAGGTCTGATTAATATATTATGTATAAGTGATTTCTTTAAAATCATATTTTTTTATCTTTTGTACAACGCTTTGTAATTTGGAAAAGCGTTTAATCAAATAATTTGAATAAACTTGAAAAAAAACTTGAAAAACTTGAAAAAGTTTTAAAGATAACTTTACAGGAAAACTCTCCAAAAAAGAAGAAGAAAACAAGAGGCAAATGCATAAGTACAGCGAGAAATACAAAGTGTTATATCAGGAACCATTCATTGATCAAAGAATGTAAATGGTTAAGGAGAAGTGAACTGGAACCTAAGATGGAGAGACTGAGATTTGCAGTCCAGAACAGCAAATTAAGGTGAGATTCACAGCAAGCAAAGAAAAAATGGATAAAGCAAACATTTGTAGATTCTGTAAGATAGAGCTTGAAACAGTCATTTCATAACTCACTGCAAAGTTCGATAGTGGAAAATTTTTATACAGAAAAGCACAATAAGGAGGTACATCTTATTCACTGGAAACTCTGGCCCTCTTTTACTAAGCTGCAGTAGAGGTTTCTGCGACCAATTGGAGGAAATATTTTTTTCACTCAGACAATAGTTAAGCTCTGGAACACGTTGCCAGAAGTTGTGGTAACAGCGAATAGCGCAGCTGGTTTTAAGAAAGGTTTGAACAAATTCTGGGAGGAAAAGTCCATAGTCTGTTATTAAGCCATGGGAGAAGCCTCTGCTTGCCCTGGATTGGTAGCATGGAATGTTGCTATTCTTTGGGTTTTGGCTAGATACTGGTGACCTGGATTGGCCACAGTGAGAGCGGACTACTGGGCTTGTTGGACCATTGGTCTGATCCAGTAAGGCTATTCTTATATTCTTATGTTCCGACACTCATAGGAATTCTATGAGCATTGGAGTAGCATCAGAGCATTTAGTGCTCCGGGCTGTGGTAGAAACCACTACCACGGCTTAATAAAAGGAGGGGGAGGGAAGGGGGTTGTAAAGATTACACATGGCTATACCAGAAAACCAATAGAATCAAGACACTAACAGAATTAAGAAAAACAAAGAGATTCTAATTACCTGGGTGAAATCAATTATGATCCATAACAATCTGGATGCAAAGAAACCAGAAATAGTGGTAAAAAAGAAACACCAGAATGGTATTGATCACCGAGGTGTCAGTCCCAAGCGATTACTCTGTGAATCGTGTGGAGAGAGAGAAGATCCTCAATAGAGAGCTGCACGGGAACGGGGACGACGGGAATCCCGCGGGACCCGCGGGCATCCCGCAGGTTCCCCCTTCGGGTCACGGGGATCCCGTGGGAATGCCCCTAGGGTCGCGGGTGTCCTGCGGGGCTGGATGTACTAAGTCGCGCGGCTTTTCTCCCTACCTGCTCTGCTTGCAGCACAGAGCCGAACAGAAGTCTTCCCGACGTCAGCGCTGACGTCGGAGGGGAGGGAGGGCTTAAACAGCGCTGACGTCGGGAAGACTTCCGTTCAGCTCTGTGCTGCAGGCAGGGCAGGTAAGGAGAAGGGGAGTAGCCTCGCGGCTCGAGTGGCTACCAAGGGTGGGGGCGGTCCGCCCTGATGCAGCATAGCCGGCCAGGTCCCCTTACTTTTGTGGCGCTTCCCCGACCGAAGGAAATTTAGATTCGCGGTTAAGGGCAGGGAGGTTTGTCAGACCGGGGCTGTTGTCGGTCGGTCGGGGAAGCTCCACAAAAGTAAGGGGACCTGGCCGGCTGTGCTGCACCCGGGGCGGGAGAGAAGGAGGGGGGAGAAGGACGCTGAAAGCACTGGGGAAGACAAAGGGGTGGAGAAGGACGCTGAAAGGCCATGGGGAAGACGGGGGGGGGAAGGACACTGAAAGCACTTGTGGAAGACAGAAGGGGGAGAAGGACGCTGACAGGGCATGGGGAAGACGGGGGGGAGAAGGATGCTGAAAGCACATGGGGAAGACAAAGGGGTGGAGAAGGATGCAGAAAGGACATGGGGAAGACGGGGGGGTGAAGAAGGAAAGGCCATGGGGAAGACAGAGAGGGAGAAGGATGCTGAAAGGACATGGGGAAGACAGAGGGGGGAGAAGGACACTGAAAGGACATGGGGAAGACAGAGGGGGAGAAGGACACTGAAAGCACATGTGGAAGACAGAGGGGGGAGAAGGACACTGAAAGCACATGTGGAAGACAGAGGGGGGAGAAGGATGCTGACAGGACATGGGGAAGATGGGGGGGAGGAGAAGGACGCTGAAAGGAAATGGGGAAGAGAGAGTGGGGAGAAGACGCTGGCAGGGAAGAAGACAGAGGTGCCAGACTATGGTGGGAGCGGAGGGAAGAAGATGGGTGCCAGACCAATTTGGAAGGGGGGAGAAAGTGAGAGGCACAGTAACAGAGTAAATGGAAGATGCAGAAGGAAGAGAGACAGTGGATGGAAGGAACTGAATGAGAACATGAGGAAAGCAGAAACCAGGCAACAAAGGTAGGAAAAGAATTCTATTTCTTTTTTTTTTTTTTTGCTTCAGGATAAAGTAGTATATTAATTGTGTTGATAAAAATTTATAAACAAAAGAGGCTCTGGTAGAAACCCGTTTACAAAGTATGTATTCTTCCCAATTAATATTTCCAAATTAATAAAGTCATTTTGCTTATTTGTAAATGGATTTCTACCAGAGCCTTTAATTCAGTAGCATAATTAAATGAAATAACTATTTCTGAAGTTTATAGGGACGGGCGGGGACGGAGGGGATTCCTCGCGGGGACGGGCGGGGACGGAGGGGATTCCTCGCGGGGACGGGTGGGGACGGAGGGATTCCTCACGGGGACGGGTGGGATTCCTCACGGGGACGGGTGGGACTTTGGCGGGGACGGGTGGGGACGGGTGGGATTTCAGTCCCCGCGCAACTCTCTAATCCTCAAGTACCAAGAAATGCTGGCCAAGACCAAGAAAACTGGGCAAATGCTACAGAAATATTTTTCATCGTTTTGGATGCCACAGGCTTGATTACAAGGCATTTTCAAGGACATATTAATTGGTTGCCTATATATGAACTCCAGAAGGAAGCTCCCTTTGACACGATGCAAGTACTAAGGTGAGTGTTAGTATCAGGCAAGAAGAAAGGAGAACTAAGTGTTGCTCTGCTGGACTGGGAGAGTGGAGAGAGGGACAGAGACATGAAGAGGGGCTGGAGAGGGGTAGATGCCAGACCAGCTTGGGGTTGCGTGAGAGAGAGAGAGAGAAACTGATTGGCTGACTGACTAGGGGAAGAAAGATGCTAGATGAAAGTGTGTGTGTGTGTGTGTGTGGGGGGGGGGGAATTTGGAGACCTAGGAGGGACTCATACTGAATTGGGGAGAAGGAGAGATCCTGGCACTAGGGTGGGGGGTGGAAAGTGAAAAGAAGTGAAGAGAAAGGGGAGGAACAGGGAGCCAGAGAAGAGATGCCCCTCTGTGTCCCTCCCTATACCTCCTACCTCAATACCTAGCAACACTGGACATGAGGGGAGGGAAAGATAGAGATACAGAGGCAATGTGATTACAGGAGGGAATAAGGAAAAAGAAAGGGAGATGCAGGACAGAGCAAGACAGAGGGAAAACAGCTGGGCTGGATCAGGACACTTTCTGGGGAATTCAATAAAGTTCGCCTAAAGTTAGGTTAGGTTTAATAGACTTACACTCTGTTCTCCTTATTCAAACATTCACGATACGCGATTTTGCCTGCGGTTGCATCAATTGCAACCAATATTCCCCATTCGCGCCGATGTGTTCAGATATTCACAGACCGGCACTTAATAAAAACAGAATTTTTTTGCTTTCACTTTCACCTCACGGTCAGGCTTTGCTTCCAGATATAGCCCCCAAGCGTCCAGAGAGTGAATTACAATTACTTCAAGTGCTGTCCCATGCAGGAAACTAACCTTGTTTTCTCAATAAGATCCACTGTTCACTTTCAGCAGTTTTAAGGCGTAATGTGCTGCAGGAACCTAACCACTATTTCCCCAAGACTCGATGTTTCGTTATTCCCAATTTCACAGTTGGCGAAAATTTTCGGGAATCGTACTATTGTGAATAACGAGAATGGGACGTAATCAATGCTGATAATTGGCAATTAGCGCCTTGTATTTGATGCAAATTGTATTCAGTTGGCGCCTATTAATTTGAGATACTACAGGCGCCTAGTCTAAGGCACCTACCACAAAGTAGGCATGGTTAGGAGCGGATTGTGGACGTATTTTGCATATGGACACCTGTTTTGGACTTAGATGCAGGTATTTAGGCCAAGAAAACCATGGCATAAATACAGTGCTAAGCGTGATTCTATAAAATACACCTAATTTTTATAGAATCGCACATAGCGCCACATTTTTAAGCACCATATATACACTGTGAACCCAAAAAACACACCCTGGTTTTTTTTTTGTCATATCTTCCACAGAACTTGGCCGATTCTTATGAAATTTAATGTGTCGTATCCTGAGGGAAGTTGAAGTAAAATGACGTACATAGTTCCCGCTACCTTGTAAAAATGCATTGTTTCTCGGGGACATATGCAGAAGCAGATGATAATTTGTAAACAGTCTGTATCAAAATGGTTTTCACCGCAGAAGACCCAATTCTGATAAAGAACTTGGTACTATTAAAATGTTACGATTGGGAAAAAGAACGGTCTTGATGTGCTGCTACGCACGATCTGAACAATGGGCACTGTGGATTGTAAGCCAGGCAGTGGATGACCTTGCTCGATCCACACACAAGAGCATATTGATGTTGTAGACAATCTTGTACTGAGCCAGGAGGACGAGCCTTAAACACACAGACCAAGCTGAGGGCGTGCCTTCAGGCAAGGAGAGCACACTTCCAACATCTGACTAAATGAACGTTACTGTATGGCCATAAAATTTTTGATGTGCTTTTATTCAGTTCACCCTTCTTTTTCACAAGGTAGTGCTGCGGTACAGTGGGGAATTTTTTCATCATTATATATCAATTTCCTTCAGGATATGACACACTAAGGGCTCCTTTTATTAGGGTGCGCTAGCGTTTTTAGCGTACGCTCCATTGCCGCACGCGCTAACCCCGTACTACGCAACAAAAATGAACACCAGCTCAATGCTGGCATTAGCATATAGCGTGCGCAGCTTAGTAAAAGGAGCCCTAAGTTTCATAAGAATCGGTCAAGGTCTGTGGAAGTTACGACAAAAATTATTAGTGTGTGTTGTGTTTTTTTTTGGCTCAAAGTGTAGAACTGGGCCCTAACCGGGCATTTTCAGCATCAGCATCCAGTTAAGTGTTGCGGAATATGCCTGGTTAGCCCTGGACAAGCAATTTAAATGGCCATGAGTCATTTCTGGCCATTTAAATATTAACCCCCCCTAAATTAACACTTGATGAAAACTTAAGCTTATTAGTCTGGCTGAAAATAGGTCACAAATTTAGGAGCCTAACTTAGCATAAATTTAAGAGCTCGATATTTTTTGCATTTCAGACCCTATGCAATTTATATTCAAAAACAATTTACTCATATAACAACATAATCACATAAATTGGTGTCCTAGTCTTGAGTAGATAACTCCTCTCTTTAACTGTAGGACTAAATATTCAGGACACGGTGGAGCTGAAAATCTGCTTATAGTTCACTTACAGTTTTGTTTATTAGGTTCTTGCTATACCGCCTTTCAGTCATAAAATCAAAGTGGATAACTTTTCCAGATGTCTATAAGCCGTGACTGCCCTGCTTCCCACTGAATTTTCAGACCATAGGGATTAGGTTGGAATTCACTCACTATAGGTTACTTCAGGTTTAATGGGCAGAAGTAAAGGTCAGAGAACAAAAATATATAAGGAGACCGGTTCACACGTCCTTGACTAGCTTTTGGGAGTTAACACTCCCTTTATTGGATCCAAAGCTAATGAATAGATCAACGTAAAAGATAATTTGCATTTCCTAGCAACGTCATCTCTTACTCTGAGCTGCTCAGTTTGTATCTTTTGGAAAAGAGCTTGGTTTATGGAGCTCTTTATTTGGTCCTGAGCAAAGCAGAGTAACTCCTGAAAATTAATCGAGCAACAGGATGTTTAAACGTGTGTATGTATACCAAGTAGGTACCTATTTCCAGCCTGTTTTACACATAGGCTTCTATGGGCCTTTATATACAGAGGCAAAGAGGCAGAAATTGGGCCTACGTTGAGATGATTAATGCTTGCTCAAGAGCCTGCCAAAGCAAGCAGTAACTTCTTTATCCATTCCCTCCAGTCTTTCTCAGCCCAGCCCAGCCATAGGCTCCCTGTAAAAGATGCTTGGGGAGGCTAAGCTTCACCAGCCTCTTGGCCTTCCCCTCTCTCCCACTACCAGCACTGCCGGGCCAGCTGTCATCCCAGTGGCATCAGCAATAAACACAATGTGAAGACTTGCAGGATCATTTTTCTGCACGTGTTGCCACTAATTCTGTCAGTTGCACTTCCTCTGATGTAACTTTCTTGCGCTGCAGGGACGTGACAGGTAGAATAAACAGCGACAGGTGCAGAAAAAATGATCCTGCATAGCTTCACATTGTTTTCAGCATTGACAAACCCAACCTGCGAAGACAACTGGCCTGGAGAGAAAGGGGTTAATGCTGGATGGGAAGGAGAAGGGGGAAGAGAGACAGAGAGAGTCAAAGTGATGCTGGATAGATGAAAAAAGACACAGAGAGACAAATTAGGTAATGTTGGTGGAGAAGAACCACACAGAGATAGACAGAATTATGATAGGTGGGGGGAAAAAGACAGTGAAACAGGGTGATGTTGGCTGGGGGAAAGAGAGACAGAGAGAGAGAGAGAGAGATGGGATAATGCTGGATGGAGAAGACGAGACATGAAGGGGGGTAATGCTAGGTCAGGGAAAAGAGAGACAGAGAGAGATTAGGTGATATTGGATAAGACAGGTTCAGAGAGACAAGATAATGCTGGGTAGGGAGAATGAGACAGCGAGAAACATGGAGTAATACTGGGAGGGGGAAATGAGAAACACAGAGAGAGGTAGGATCATGCTGGATGGAGACAAGAGAGAAAAAGAGAGAAAGCAATGGAGTAATGCAGGATGGGGAGATGAGAGACAGAGAAAGGCAGGGTAATTTTGGATGAAGGAAAAAGAAGAGAAAGAGATGGGGGTAATGTTTTACGGGAATAGAGACAGAAAGACAGGATAATGCTGGGAGATGGAGAATGTTGGATGCCAACTGAAAGGAAGGCACAGAGAGAGAGACAGGTCAATGCTGGATGGAAGAGAAAGAGAGTAATGCTGGAGAAGGGAAAGAGATCTAGAGAGATGGAGTGATGCTGATTGGCAGGGGAAGAGAGAGACAAAGAGAAGATGTTGCATGGCACCAGGAAGAGATAGAAGAGGCTGTATGGCAAGGGGGTGGATGGGAGAGAGACAGTCAAGTAAATGAAAGATGGGAATAAGAGAAACGGGGAGTGAGAAGGCCTGGTGAGAGGAATATATGGAATGCTGTAGGTAGATGCTGTAAAAATATAGAGATTGAACATAAGAACATAAGAATTGCCACTGCTGGGTCAGACCAGTGGTCCATCATGCTCAGCAGTCCGCTCACGCGGTGGCCCTTAGGTCAAAGACCAGCTCCCTAATTGAGTCTAGCTTTACCTCTGTATGTTCTGGTTCAGCGGGAATTTGTCTAACTTTGTCTTGAATCACTGGAGGGTGTTTTCCCCTATAACAGTCTCTGGAAGAGCGTTCCAGATTTCTACGATTCTCTGGGTGAAGAAGAACCTCCTTATGTTCTATGGAATCTATCCCCTTTTAACTTTAGAGAGTGCCCTCTCGTTCTCCCTAACTTGGAGAGGGTGAACAACCTGTTTTGATCAGGTTCCCTCTCAGTCTCCTCTTTTCAAGCGAGAAGAGGCCCAGTTTCTCTAATCTGGTAATAAACAAAATAGAAAAAAGATGACAGAAACAGATCAGTTTCAGAGATGGATGTAGTGGCAGATGTGAAGAAGACCATAGGAGAGAGAAGAATAACAAATGGAGACCCAGGAAAGAAAGCTAAGAGAATACTGGAAAGCATAAGACATAAGAATAGCCATACTGGGTAAGACCAATGGTCCATCTAGCTCAGTATCCGATGTCCACAGTTTAAGTTTTATTTATATTTGATTAATCGCTTAATTAAAATTGTTTCTAAGCGAATTACAATATATAAAAGTAACATATAATTAAACATAATATTAAAGTAGGAAATGACATATAAGATATTATAAAACTAACAATTTATACAATAAATACAATTTAAAAAAAAAAATGGGAGAATTTACATAACAAGTATATAATGAGCTAATAAATTTATACAATAATGAAAATGATATCAACATAAAAAAGATTCAAGAAAAAAGCATGGAAAAGAAGAAGAAAGTACCTGGCAAAAACCCACATAGTAGCAGCATTCCATACTACCGATCCCAGGACAAGCAGTGGCTTCTCCTTGTCTGTCTCAATAACAGACTATGGATTTTTCCTCTGGGAACTTGTTCAAACCTTTTTCAAACCAGGTACATTAACAACTCTTACACATACTCTGGCAACACATTCCAGAGCTTAACAATTCTCTGAGTGAAAAAAAAATGTCCTTCTATTGGTTTTAAAAGTATTTCCCTGTAACTTCATTGAGTGTCCCTTAGTCTTTGTAATTTCTGATGAAGTTAAAATTTGATCCACTTGAACCCTTTCTACACTACTCAGGATTTTGTAGACTTCAATAATATCTCCCCTCAGTCGTCTTTTTTCCAAGCCGAAGAGCCCTAACCTCTTTAGCCTTTCCTAATAAAGGAGTTCCATACCCTTTATCTTCTTGTTTGCTCTTCTTTGAACCTTTTCTAATTCCGCTTTATCCTTTTTGAGATATGGTGACCAGAATCAAACACAATACTCATGGTGAGGTTGCACCATGATGTGATAAAGAGGCATTAGAACATTCTTAGTTTTATTTACCATCCCTTTTCTAACAATTCCCAGCACCATGTTTGCTTTTTCACCTGCCACCGTGCATTGGGCAGAAGATTTCAATGTATTGTCCATAATGACACCCAAATCTTTGTCTTTGGTGCTGACCCCCCAAGGTGGAACCTAGCATCTGGTATCTATGATCTGGGTTATTCTTCCCAATGTGCATCTCTTTGCATTTGTCCAAATTAAATTTCATCTGCTATTTGAATGCCATCCGTCAATTTCCTAAATTTTTTCACAATTTTTCAGTCTGAATGCATTTTAAGAACTTTGATCAGTTTAGTGTCATCTGCAAATTTAATCACCTTATTTATTGTTCTAATTTATAACTTGAAAAAATGGACTCACTGATTCAGCAATTCTGAAGTGCTGCCCGCAGCCCTTTCCATGCTTTCCTTCTGCTGTGGTCCACCCCCAATAAAGCAACTTCTTACTTCTGCATGGGTGGACACGACAGTAGGAAAGCAAGGAGGAGGCTGAAGACAGCGCTTCAGAATCGCTGATACGGTCAGTTCGGTAGGTGAGGGCAATGTGGGACAGGTGCTAAAAGAAAGACAGATCTCTCCTTAAAGTGTACCATATGTATCCTGCACACATCTTGCTTAAAGATATATGAAACGAGAGGGCAATTTGGTGTTCAAAAGCACTGTGGTGTTTGTTCATGTACAATGCGGCATTCATCCGTGAATTATTCTGCATTCTTAGATAACAGAAACACTAGTAATTTAAGTTTAGTTGAACAAATTCTGCACTGTAATGTGTATTCAATTTTCTAAGACACTGTCCCCTCATACATCCTTACCTCTCCATGTTTGCATAAATTTTGGGAGTAACGATTCTTTTTGCAAAAAGGGGTGGAAGAGGCTTACTATGGGTGCATTTGGGAAGTGACAGAACTTTTGCAATAGTAGGGTGTGTTTTTGAGAGAGGGTGTTTGAAGGGGGCTACCAGGAGAAGGGAGAGAGTGGTGGCTGCAGAGAATAGAGGAAGATACTAGCGAGAGGTTAGTCAAATCGTTTATTCCATACTATTTGGTATACAGTTTTGATAGTGCAACACAAAGAGTATTGTATTCTTCTGATTGATAGTATATTGCGGTAACACGTTGGATATGGAATTTTCATAGCAGCAATGCACACTTCGTATATGTAAGAGATGATATATTGGCTCTCTGTGGCTTAAGACATCTGGTCGCAGGAGAATTCTTCATTCATTAGCATTATTCTATTGTTAAAGTATTCTAAAGTACTTATCTATATTTCTAAAAATATTTATATACTATTCTACTTAAGATATGTAGAAATAGAAGGAATTCTGCATAGTTGGGATTTTTTTCAGGGGCATAAATATGTATGCATTGGCCCAAATAGAACAACATTGGATTTTTAAACTAAATTCAGTTCATCCTAATGGGCTTATCAAAAATCTTGAGTGGCAACACTTTTATTAAACAGAGAAATATATTTATGAACAGGTGATGGCGCTATTGAGATTATATGAGCTTGTTGAATACCCGGCATGAATAGACAATTCAGCCCTGTCTCTTTAAAATCACATGAGCTTTGTGCACGTATTGACATTCTGTGGAATTGCTAGTTTAAATAGAGGGCGTGTTGCCATGTTTGCCTGTTTGCTCGGGGCCAACGCGGCTATGAAGATTTGAATGAAATATTAAATAAAGGTAAAAAAGAGAAGTTTGTGTGAGTATCAGTGCTGTTTGATTTTCATTTTAATTTAAGGTTTTAACATCTAGCTCTTGTTTTAGCATTGCCCAAGTCATTTCCCTGATGCAGCGGGTGTTATAGTTCAGCCCCGTGAAACAAAGGCCTTGTTGGATATCCATTACAAGCAACGGCGCCAGTTTGGCAAAGAAAATTTGAGCTAAGTATTTTGTACAATATATGAAGAACTTGTTGAAGTGAATTGAACTGTTTTGAACTGAATCGTTACAAGTCGGAATGAAATGAATGAATTGAATGTCCTGATATGAATTGAATATGAACTTAATATGAACTGAATATGAAATTTGGGCTTACTTTAGCCGAAGAAATAACTTATTGAAGCAACTTTAATATTTCAGCACTTTCTATGCTCCTTTTCTATGAAGTTTTAGCTTTTTTAGTTTTTTAAGCACTACAGCAGTTTCAACTCCGATGAAATTGAAGGAAACAGAGGATTGATAAATCAAAAAAAGGAATCATTATATATGAAATGTAATGGAAAAAATGCAAGAAGATAGATGAATTGATATTTTAGCATAAGTTGGCCTTGAGTTTCAAAATTGGCATACTGATTCTTTCAATTATATGTGAACCTCATACCTAAAGTAGGTTTGCATTAATTAATTTAGTTTTCAAAGTTAAGAATAAATTATTTAAATAGTGGTAACTAAATTAGTTTAGATTAGATTAAAAGTTAATAAGTTATTCAATTAATGTAATAAAACAAATATTTTGGTAGGGAGGTGGGGAACAAGCTGGTGATGTTACAAGGAGGCAAGAGATTAATGTACTTTTCTCTTGAATAAGTCCCAGTTGGGAAAATTTACCCCTAAATCTGAGGCTTGTCCCCGTATTACTTAATTATTTAAATTATTTAAATATTTATAAGATATAAAGTTTACCTGAAATTCATACATTAAATGCTCAATAAGTAGACTTAGAATTTAGAATCAGTGTTCCTTTTTTGGGTTTTTTTTGTGAATGGTTTTCAGTATTTGTTTATTTTGTCAATATATTACCATTCAATTATTTGCTGTTTTGCAGTATTTAAGCCACAGCATAAAGTCTGTTTACTACTTGGGATCTAGCTATGTATTTAGGACCTGGGTTGGCCACTGCTAGAAACAGGATACTGGGCTTGATGGACCTGGAGGAAAAGACCATAGTCTATTATTGAGTGATGAGTCAAAACCGCATGAGACAATCACGCGCGGACAATGCCGGGCAGACAATCACATGCAGGACGTCAGCTCACTGGATTAATACACAATTTTAAAGTGCTCTGAGGGTGTGTGTGGGGGAATCCTCCCCACACTTTACTTAGAACTGTTGGTGCTCCCATTGGGGAGTGGGGGTGGGGGGAACCCCACCCCCATTATAGAGGAAACTAATTTTTCCCTAAAAAAGAGGGAACAATGCTGTTTCCTCTATAATGGTGGGTTCCCCCCAACACTCCCCACAACGGTAGCGCCAACTGTTCTAAGTAAAGTGGGCAGTTCCCCCCAAACCCCCTTGGAGTGCTTTAAAATTGTGTTTTAATCCAGTGCACTGACATCCTGTGTGCGATTGTCTGCCTGGCAATGTCCGCACACAATTGTCTCACGCGGTTTAGTCTATGTACCCTATTATTCAGACATGGGGGAAGCTATTGCTTGCCCTGGATAGGTAGCATGGAATGTTGCTACTCTGGGTTTTGGCCAGGTACCAGTGACCTGGATTGGCCACCATGAAGACGGGCTACTGGGCTTGATGAACCATTGGTCTGATCCAGTAAGGCTATTCTCATGTTCAGTCTGTCCCAGTATGGCAATTCTTATATTATCTATTTTTAAACAGATTTTGGATATCAAAATCTCCTTCCTCAGCAGGTTTTGGCTTCCAAATCTAGTCAAAAATTATATTGAATTATTTTTGGATTATTATAAGGCTTTATATTTTTCTGAGCTTTATTCAGATAAGGAATATATGATGGTAGAGTTTTTTTTAAATTCAATTAATGGACCGAAAATTCCTGAGCATATAAAAGACAAACTTGAAGCGCCTATATCATTTACAGAAATCCTGGCAGCATTGAAGTCTCTCCAGGCTGGATCCGCCCCGGGTAGTGATGGATTCACAGTGGAGTTTTTCAAATCTTTTCAAAACATACTATTACCTCATCTTTTAAATTTCTATCAATCACAACTGACTACGGGTTGTATTTCAGGTACTATGGCGGAATCGTTAACTATTGTTTTGCCGAAGCCAAATAAAGATCCCATGTTGGTTTCAAACTACAGGCCTATTTCTTTAATTAATGTGGATGGAAAAATCTTGGCTAAATTATTGATTTTAAGATTAACCAAGGCTCTCCCTTATATGATCAGTATGTACCAAACGGGTTTTGTTGCTCAGAGACATTTTTCAAAATAATACCAGATTGGCATTTCATATGCTAAATTTAGCAAAAGCAATGGATGATCCGGCCTTGTCTGTTTCTTTGGATGCAGAGAAGGCCTTTGATCGTGTAGAATGGACTTTCATGTATCAAACAATGGATTCGTTTGGTATAGGATCCGGATTTATTCAAATGATTCAAACTTTGTATAGTTCCCCTTCTGCCAAATTATATATTAATAATACATTCTCAGATCGTTTTTGTCTGAAGAGGGGAGTTAGACAAGGATGTCCCTTATCTCCTTTGCTTTTTGATATTGTTTTGGAACCCTTGCTGTTGGCCATTCAACAGGCAAAGGAGATACAGGGAATTCCATATGCAGGTCGAGATTATAAGGTTTTGGCCTATGATGATGATATTTTGCTTCATTTGAGAAATCCTGACTCCACCATTCCACATTTACTGGAATTGATTGATTGATTTGGCAAATTTTTTGGTTACAAAATAAATTGGAGGAAATCAGAGGTTCTTCTGCTAAATGTGCATTGTGTAAAAGGCTTATTTGATCCATTCCCATTCCTTTGGAAGGAAGAGCGTATAAAATATTTGGGTATCATGATTCAAAGAACTTTATAAGACACAATGACAGTAAATGAAAGTCAAAGAAATGTGTGCCCATTGGAACCTTTTACATCTTTCTTGGTGGGGGAGAGTCCAAACCATCAAAATGATGATTTTACCTGTAGTTTGCTACCAAATGAGTATGTTGCGGTTTACTTTCAAGGGTCCTTTTATAAAAAATTAAATGGAAATGGTTAAAACTGCTAGAATAGCCTTAGTATCTTTGCAAAAACCAATTGCGGCAGGTGGGGTAAATTTTCCACATTTTTTTTCGTTATCATCAAGCTTTTATTCTGCGGCAGGGTATGTATTAGATCCTTCCTGAACTCATGGAGCATCTTCCAGACTGGCTAATATTAGAATGGCAACTCCTGCCTCATTATGATAGTGTCATATTTTGAATATCAAGTTACCTAGGATCTATAAGGAAAATAGAATTTTATTTTCCACCTGGCATACATTAAAGTTTATTAATAATCTAATACCAATTCCGATACATCAATCCACGTGTCAATCCTTATGGTTGAACTCCAAGACTGAAATTGGCGAGTCTAAAATTCTCTGGAAGCATTGGCTGCAGGCGGGTATATGTTTGTTAGATGATGTGATCTCCAATGGGAAATTGCTAAATTTATTACAACTGCAACAATCATTCAGAATCTCAAAGTCTCAAGCTTATAAATGGTTGCAGTTGAAACAGGCCATTTAGAAGGGGTTCCATGAATGGCGCAACTTAAAAAATCAGTATAGCTTGCTGGGCCTATGCTTCCAGACAGATTTGCTAGGGCACCAGGCTGCCAAGTGGTACAAATTAATATCTGAATATTTGAATAAAAAAACCAAAAACTAGTCTAAAAGACATTTGGAGCATTGAGACAAAGCAGCAAATTTCTGCTACTCAATGGCCACTGATTTGGACTTGGAGGATGAGATGTACAGCATCAGCATCTATGAGACAGACTTGGTTTTTTTCTGTTGTATAGAATTTTTTGGACCCCTGTTCGTTTGCAAAAGTTAGATAGTTCTAAGTCTAATAGATGCTGGAACTGTCATCTTGATATATGGACACTAGATCATCGGCTGTTCTATTGTCCCTTGATACTTAAGTTTTGGAGATCCATATGGGGTAAAATCAATACGATATTGGAAGTTTCAATGCCACTGTCATATGACATAGTATTATTTGGAACTCTCTTAATACCCAAGAGTCCAATAAATGCAAATAAGAATAGGTTACTTCTTATTATGACAGGAGTTGCTATGCAGCTAATTACAAAAAACCGGAAAAATTTGGATAGAATAAATCATAATTTTTGGTGGGAAACCTTGTGCCAATTTTATAAGTTTGAGCGAATGAATTCGATACAATTGGGAAACTATAATAAATTCCAAGAGATTTGGGGTCCATTAGCGAAATTTTGTAAGAATTGATCATTAGTATTACCCTTTGATTTCTGAAAGAGTGTCATACACATCCAGGGTGGTGGGAGGGAGGGGAGGGGGTGGTATGTATTAATCTTATTATTTGATAGATGTAAGTGCTGTCTATTGTACCAATTGTTTGTTAACCTGTTGCACTTTGTGTTGACTTTTAAAAAAATGAATAAAGAATTGGTAAAGAAATATTATACTGAATTAATCCAATAAAAACAGATCGCTTTATTTTCAATATTTGTTTTGTTTTAATTTGTTAACTTCTAATGTAGTGACTGGAATGTGCCAGCTTTTGAATTCTACATCTGCTGTCGATTTAGTTTGCATAGTTCAGAGGGACATACATCATGGTTTCTCTTTCTCTAGTGTTGCACTGAGTGCTAACTCTGGCTTTCTGGGGGTTCTGTCTACATATTCCTATTTTCAGTATGTGGTTATTTTATTTTGTACTTGGTGGGGATCTATCTGTATTCTATGTGTGGAAAATATGTTAAATATCTATATAGGATTTTTTTTTTAATACTTTATTCATTTCATATCTTAAATCAAGTACAATCAATACAAATATCAATTTCACTTTCAAATACACTTGACATCTTATAAACAACCCTTATAAAATATAATAATATCTCCCTTTCTTATATAATTATGAAAAATATATTCATTCTATTATAATCAAAAAAATACCCACCCCCCCTCCCTCCCCTATTTTCTTAAACTTTTAATTCAGGGAAGAATATTTTTTAATCTGTACAAAAATCCATCAATGGCCTCCACACATCCTTAAATTTGTTATAATTCCCTTTTTGGACAGCTAACGCCCTTTCCATTTTATATATATGACAAACAGAATTCTATGAGCGTCAGAGCAGTTACCACCGCTGCGGCGCTAAAACCCACGCTAGGCGTTAGTAAAGGAGGGGGTCAGTTTGTACTTCTTTAATTTAACAGATGGTACTTCCAAATTTCAAATGCCTTTGGTAAGAGAATAGTATTTATTTACAACAACCCCTACCTGGAACCACATCTAGCCAGCTGGATATTTTTTTTTCTATCATCACCATGAATATGCATGATATAAATATGCGTACATTAAGAGACCCAGGATCTGCAAATCTATCTCATTCAAATTCTTATGTGCCTTAAGAAGAGGGCTGGAAAACGCAAACTTACGCAATGCTGGACAGTAGTTGACTTTAACCCCCTCTTTTACTAAGGTGCGCTAACCAATTAGCGCGCGCTAATCGAATTAGCGTGCGCTAAATGCTAGTGTGTCCATAGACCAACATGCACGCGTTAGCGTTTAGCGTGCGCTAATCGGTTGGTGCGCCTTATTAAAAGAGGGCCTAAAAGTTTAATTGCTCAAAAATAGTTGGTAATTAAACTACATTTTAAGCAGTTAATTACTAAGTAGTTTAACTACACTTTAAGTCGTTATCAACAAAAACATCTCAGTTGTGTTTTTTTCTTTTGCACTGCTTGCTTACTGATTAGTAACACCCTAGCTAGTGAATTTCTCGTATGACATATTTTTTGGTTCTGGAGAAAGAGATTGGAGAAAATGAGAAAATGGCAAGAAGCAGTGTTGAAGGAGGCGAACTGTTGACTCTGGGCCAGACTCTTATTAAAAAGGGGGAATGATCTGGGGCCAATGAGGCAGGGAGACCCTACAACTCTGGAGCACAAGGACTCTACCCCCAGGAGCAGAGAGCCTCAAACATACCACGACACTAACTCTCCAACCCGATAAATCTAAACTACGCTCTGTCCTCTTACTCCATCAACCTAACATCCACCTGTCAACCTAACATCCACCCACTCACCCATATACCAATACCCCTAGATAAAGTAAGTTAGTAGCTGGGGGCTGAAACTCTATCCCAGGAGCAGAAAGCCTCATAATACTACCACCCTTGGTGGCCTAGAGATTAGGTGCTGGGTTAATATGAGTTTAACTGTCACTGTCTCCGATTAAAAAGAAACAGTTAGTTTTGGAAAAGAGATGGTCAAGGGAGGATATGATTCAGGTCTACAAAACCCTGAGTGGTGTAGAAAGGGGAAAAGTGAAACTATTCTTTACTCTTTCAAAAATTACAAGGATTAGGGAATACTCAATGAAGTTACATAGAAATGCCTTTAAAACAAATAGGAAGAAATACCTTTTTTTTTTTTTAACTAAACAAATAGTTAAGCTCTAGAAATCGTTACCAGAAGATGAAGTAACAGTGATTAGCCTATCTAGTTTTTTTTTTAAAGTTTGAACAAGTTCCTGGAGGAAAAGTCCATAGTCTGCTATTGAGACAGAAATGGGGGAAGCCACTATTTGCCTTGGGATTGGTACGTAGCATGGAATATTGCTACTATTTGGGTTTCCACAGGTATCTGTAACCGAGATTGGCCCCTGTTGGAAACAGGAGTTCAATAGACCATTGGTCTGATCAAGTATGGCAATTCATATGTTCTTATGTATTCTTAACTCTCCAACCCAATAAGTCTAAAATACTATCCACTTATCCTATCCAATACTCATCAACCTAACACCCACACACTCACACATTCATCCATCTAACAACACGCTTGGGGTAGGTAATTAAAGTGGCTGGGGCTTGGGTGAATGGGTATGAGGGGGGTGTAGATGAGTTGTTGATTGACTGGCAGGATAAGTGGCTGGGTAGAGTAGGTGGGTGATGATTAGTGGGTGAGTTGATTGCAGGAAAAGCATAATAGTGCAGTGAACTGAGAACCAGGGGAACAAGGTTCAGTTCCACAGCAGCTCTTTTTGCCCCTGGCAAGCCACTTAAACCTCCACTACCCCAGGTACAGAAACATAGATTGTTTGTGAGCCCACCACCTTAGGAATCAACTTTGCAGGCCTGGCATGTGCACAAAGTCATTTTATAAAGCAGCCTGCAATTCACCGAACCGTGAACGACGACTGGGCATGATCCTGCAGAGAAGGGTCTACTGTATGAGAATGGAGGAAAGCCAGCTTGTAAGTAGTTAGTCAAAATGAAAAGAACAAGCCTTTAACAAATGGTTTGGATGTTAGCTATAGATAAGACAAGCCAGGCAGTACTTCACTCCACTAGTGGCCTTCAGAGGATTATACAAAAAAGGCACCACTGATTCAGCCTGCTAAATTTAGCATCTTTGACTCGGCAACTGGATCACCGTCAAGAAAAAACTGACTGCACATATCAATAAATACTAACTGTTGAGGTCTGGCCACAGTCCCACAAAAGAAGAGCTGGTAAATGATTGAGAATTTGTTGGTTCATTTAAGCTACATAAATGTACCCAAATGTTTGTAAAATAACAATATTTGGACAGGCATGGAACAGACACTGACCAAATTCTTTCAAATAGTTTAACCTGTAACCCGGTCTGCACTCTTTGGGGACAATGGCATAGAAAACGAATTAAATAAATAAATAGTGTATAAATGTAACTTTTTATGAAAATAAAAGACAACCTTAGTCTAAACATAAATTTACAGGGAAGACAGCAACCTGATCCTTCATGTTCAGCAACTCGTCAGCCAAAGAAATATAGAAATGCAGAACTAAACGGAACCATGAGATCATCTTTCTGCTTCCAGGTGGATTCTCTGTACACTGCAATGAATGCCGTCACATCTTCCAAACTAAAGAACCCTCACCTGTTTAACCTTTCTTTCTTCATGAGAAAGTGGGTCCATTTCAACTGAATTCTAGAAGTGTTTCTCAACTCGGTCCTGGAGTACCTCGTGTCGGTCAGGTTTTCCAGGGTATCCACAATGAATATGCATGAACGAAATTTACATATAATGGAGGCAGTGTATGCAAATCAGGTTTAAAATAAGGGAAGAAAAATCCAACGTGGTCTGCAGTAAAAAAACAGCAAGCAGAAAACAACAAACAAACTGCAAATAATGTACAAAATGCAGACGTTGTTTATTAATAAAAATGCAGTAACATATACAACCTTATAGCCAACCAAGGGACCCGACACGGTCCGTGTTTCGGATAACACGCCTTTCTCAAGGGTCCATGGTGGTTAAGGTATAAAGTAAACCGCATAAGAGATAATAAACAAACGCCAATATCGAACAAATGTGGTCAAGCAAGTCCTGCGTGTGTCGGGTCCCTTGGTTGGCTATAAGGTTGTATATGTTACTGCATTATCTTAAGCAAATCATGTTTATGCATATTCATTGTGGATATCCTGAAAAACCTGACCGGCACGAGGTATTCCAGGACAGAGTTGAGAAACACAGTTCTAGAACAGACTCTATGTTTGCAGATTCTGTTGTAAAATACCAGTGAAAGTTGAGACGTCCTGACCTGGACATTCAAGTTTGACTTTTACTCCATTATATGTAAATTTCTAAAATGGGATTGTTTAAGTTTACATTCAAACTTTATACAGTGGTACCTTGGAATCCGAATGCCCCAGAACTCGAACAACTTGGAATCCAAATTTTTTTTAAATTAAATTTTGCCCCGGAATCCGAATGTACGGGAACATCAAGTGTTGCTCAGCCCAAAGTTTCCCCTCTCATGCAGCTTCCTGTTTCCGCCTGGGAGGGAAGCTTTGGGTTTGAGCACTGCTTGCCGTTGCCATTGCAAATCTTGCTGTCTATGCCGACGGGGGCCTGATCTCGCTGTCTATGCCGTGAGAGGAGGGAGGGATCTTGCTGCCTCTGCCAGGGGGACACGATCTTGCTGTCTCTGCCAGTGTATTTACTGTTAAATTTATTGGAAAATCTGAGTTTGTGGGACCAAGGAACGGATTAGTCCAGTTTTTATTATTTTCAATGGGAAAATTATCTTGGAACTCAAACGTTCTGGAACTCGAATGTGGTTCTGGAATGGATTAAGTTCGAATTCCAAGGTACCACTTTAATATTATTCTTCACAAAGTGGTTTACATAGAAACATAGAAACATAGAAATAGACGGCAGATAAGGGCCCACGGCCCATCTAGTCTGCCCACCTTAATGTCCCTCCCCTACCTTTGCCCTGTGAATAGATCCCATGTGCCGATCCCATTTGGCCTTAAAATCAGGCACGCTGCTGGCCTCAATCACCTGTAGTGGAAGACTATTCCAGCGATCAACCACTCTTTCAGTGAAAAATAATTTCCTGGTGTCACCTCGTAGTTTCCCGCCCCTGATTTTCAACGGATGCCCTCTTGTTGTCGTGGGACCCTTGAAAAAGAAGATATCTTCCTCCGCCTCGATGCGGCCCGTAAGATACTTGAACGTCTCGATCATGTCCCCCCTCTCTCTGCGCTCCTCGAGCGAGTATAGCTGTAATTTGTCAAGCCGTTTTTCGTATGGTAGATCCTTGAGTCCCGAGACCATCCGGGTGGCCATTCTTTGCACCGACTCCAGTCTCAGCACATCCTTGCGATAATGCGGCCTCCAGAATTGCACACAGTATTCCAGGTGGGGCCTCACCATGGATCTATACAATGGCATAATGACTTCCGCCTTACGACTGACGAAACCCCTTCGTATGCAGCCCATGATTTGTCTTGCCTTGGACGAAGCCTGCTCCACTTGATTGGCAGACTTCATGTCCTCACTGACGATTACCCCCAAGTCTCGTTCTGCTACCGTTTTTGCTAGGATCTCGCCATTAAGGGTATAAGACTTGCATGGATTCTGGCTGCCCAGGTGCATAACTTTGCATTTTTTGGCATTGAAGTTGAGTTGCCATGTCCTAGACCATCGCTCCAGTAGGAGTAGGTCGAGCATCATGTTGTCGGGCACTGAATCTTCGTCTGTTGTGCATTTGCCCACTACATTACTCAGTTTGGCGTCATCGGCGAATAATGTTATTTTACCTCGAAGCCCTTCTGCCAAGTCTCTTATAAAGATGTTGAATAGGATTGGGCCCAAGACTGAGCCCTGTGGTACTCCACTAATCACCTCCGTCATTTCGGAGGGGGTGCCGTTCACCACCACCCTTTATAGCCTACCTCCAAGCCAGCTCCCAACCCATTTCGTCAATGTGTTACCTAATCCTATAGAACTCATCTTGCTCAGTAACCTGCGGTGTGGTACGCTATCGAATGCTTTGCTAAAGTCCAGGTACACGATGTCCAGGGACTCCCCAATATCCAGCTTCCCCATTACCCAGTCAAAGAAGCTGATCAGGTTGGATTGGCAGGATCTCCCCTTAGTAAATCCATGTTGTCGGGGATCCCGTAGATTCTCCTCATCCAGGATCTTATCTAATTGGTGTTTGATTAGAGTTTCCATTAGTTTGCTCACTATCGATGTTAGACTCACTGGTCTGTAGTTTGCTGTCTCCATCTTTGAGCCTTTCTTGTGGAGTGGAATGACGTTAGCCGTCCTCCAGTCCAACGGGACGCTGCCTATACTAAGGGAGAGGTTGAAGAGCGCGGACAGTGGCTCCGCCAAGACATCACTCAGCTCCCTAAGCACCCTGGGGTGCAGGTTGTCCGGCCCCATTGCTTTGTTAACCTTGAGCTTTGACAGCTCACCGTAGACACTGCTGGGCGTAAACTCAAAGTTACTAAACGGGTCAACTGATATGGGCAATTCTATAAGAGGCGCCCCAGAGCTGCATGATGAGAGCCTGCAATGGCCTCTGGGAGCCCAGATTCCATTATAGAAAACCGTTCTGAGTTCTCCTGGGAGAATGGTATAGAAAATTGAATAAATAAACAAGCAGTGTAACATGGCATGAGAATGTCTAACGTAGATGCCCGCAGTCACACCAGTCAGTGGCGTAGTAAGGGGGGCAAGGACAGACTGCCGCAGGGGCACCGTCACCTCTCCTCATCTCTACCCCTTCCTGTGCAGCTCTTGGAAATGTTCGCCAGTGCGAGGAGCACCTTCCATCTGCTGTTCGCACCGGCCTCGACCCCCCTCCCCTTCTGACATCACTTCCTGCCAAGACCAGAATTGAGAAGGACAGTAAGCGTTTCTTCCATTCTTCAGTAAGAAACGGAACCCTTTGAGAGTATGCGCTCTGGTAACGGTATGGAACAGCACACTGCTCCCTCATGTGTGTCAAACGCTTCCTAGGGTGAGGCTGCCACTAACTTCTTTTGCCTGGACTGCACAGTTGTAATCAATGATTATTTTGATCATTTCCACTGCTTTTTATGTTTTTTTCTGCTTGCTTTCTTGAAATGTCAATCTCAATTAGTCTTACATGGCCTGGTTAAAATCTCTGCAATCTGCTCTAAACAGAATTGCATCTTGTGGTAACTGGTTAACTACTACTTTAAATTGTGATTGGGAATCCAGATGAGCTGAATGCAGCAACTTCTCCTTAGTAATTTGTCTTTTGGGGCTCTGGACTTGAAATTTACATCTTCCTAGTACTCTATAAATGTGTAGGATCCAGAGGAGCTGCATCTCGTTAATGGAAGGCTTTTTTTTTTTTTAAATTTCAGTTTTCAATATTACACTAAGGGCTCCTTTTACTAAGGTGCACTAGCGTTTCTATCGCACGCACAAGATTAGCACGTGCTTTAGCGCGCGCCAGCTGAAAAATTACCACCTGATTAAAAGGAGGTGGTAGCGGCTAGCGTGCGTGGCATTTTAGCGTGCGCTATTCCGCGTGATAAGGCCATAACGCACCTTTGTAAAAGGAGCCCTAAGTATAATATCAAGAAAAAGATAGGAAAATACTCTTTAAACAAACCAAGAATAAACACATTGTTATCTACAAGTCCACATCACGAGGAGCTACCATGGAAAAGGAAAAAAGAAATAATTCAAACAACATAATTCCAATATAACGAAAGAGGAAGCAAAATTTTTTTTTATCTTACCCTATTTAAAACCTGTAAAGTATTTAATTAGAGGCAATCTAATTCTTATCCAATAAAAAAAAGTCTCCAAATGTCAAGTCCACAAAAACATCTGAATTAGCTCCCAGGGGAACCAGACATTGACAGGGATGTCAGGAAATACTTCTTGCAGACAAACAAACAAAAAGGCAAAGGTGGTGTCTTTTCAACCAGTGGTAAAATCGTTATTTAACAATAGTCCCAACAAGGATCCCTGTTTCGGCTTGTGAGAAAGTCTTTCTCAGGGGAGACAAGAACGGGAATTCAAGGCAGCCATTTTGATGACGGCTCTGCCCGGGGCAGGAATGTAGGACAATCGATCCTGCCCCGCGTCACCGCTAGACCACCAGGTAAGGTCTGGGGAAGGTCCAGGATGCAGCGTTTCTTAAAAGAAAAAAAAAACTGCGAATAACCGAATCCGCAGGTACTGAAACCACGGATTCAGAGGAGGTACTGTATATAAATACATCAATAATTTTTAAATTAAGAACAATTTAAAAAACTACACAGATTATTTAAAGAAAACTAATATCATAAACCCACTTATATCATGAATTAAAACATTAAAAATTAAACATTAAAAAACATATATATCAATGTCATCTAATGCATCCATGTAAATACGTATATAAAAAGAACTTAACTCAATGAACTATATGGGGCCTGATGTCAAAATACATGTGAAGGGAGTGTATGGAAAAACATTAAGGAAATTATGCATAAATAGACCAGCATAAAAAAGCATATAATACATATAAATGAACCAGCATAGAAAACCAAACATGGAGAGCCAATTGGAAAAATCTAAAACCGAACAAGCAAAGTAAATGGAATCATAAAAGTAGGCAAAAAACCATGTAACATGAAATTGAGAACAATGGTGAATCAGACCAGCATGGAAATCAAGGCATAAAAGCAAAAGAAATATCTAAAACCTTTTGGGCAGCATGGAGGGACTAACATAAACCAAATGCATAAAATAAAAGCATCGGGAAATACTTCTTCCCAGAGAGGGTGGTGGATGACTGGAATGCCCTCCCTCTGGAGGTGGTGGAGGCAAAAACAGTGACAAGAGTTTAAAAAAAATGCAAACACGGAAAGAGGATAGTTTTGACGCACAACTCGACAGATGATAAACTATGGGTTCCTTTTACTAAGGTGCGCTAGCGTTTTTAGCGCATGCAAAAGATTAGCGCGCCGCTAGCTGAAAAATTACTGACATTTTAGTGCGCGCATTAGCGCGCCATTGTAAAAGGATCCCTATATCTTCATTTATGATGCGCAGGAGTGGTGCAAATGCAAGCAGTGTCTCACTTCCGGCTCACCACACAATTGTTTCCCACGTATTCACCTTTATAGGACCCCCCAGGGACCCCTGAAGAAGACTTTTTGTCGAAACGCGGACCGTGTTGGGTCCTGTATCCCTAGCAGACTAGGTCTTTTAAGGCTCTTATGTGGATGATTTACTTTTATGTGGATGATTTCAGTGTACCTTTGGAACTTTGACACTTTCAAATGAAGTCCATTTAGGCAGTGGCGTACCTAGGAGGGGGCGGGGGGGGGCGGGCCGCCCCGGGTACCAGCCCTAAGGGGGTGTTCCCGGCCTTGCCGTTCAGTCCCCCGCCACCCCCGAAGGACCGCTCGCCCCACTGACCTTCCTGCACCACCTGTGAAGCAGCCCGCAGCAGGATCGCGAAGTCAGCGTCAGCATCCCTGCGCTGCTTCCTGCGCCACGATCCCGCCCCTCCTCTGACGTCAGAGGAGGGGCGGGACCGTGGCGCAGGAAGCAGCGCAGGGATCGCTGACGCTGACTTCGCGATCCTGCTGCGGCTGCTTCATAGGTGGTGCGGGGAGGCCAGGGGGGCGAGCGGTCCTTCGGGGTGGGTCGGGGCATCAGGCCTTCAGGGTGGGGCGGGCGGGCAGGCAAGCAGGCTTTCAAGGGGGAGGGGGGTGACAGGCAGGCAGGCAGGCCTTCAAGGGGGGACAGGCCTTCGGGGGGGGGGTGCAGACCTTCAAGGGGTGCAGGCCTTCAAGGGGGGCAGGCAGGCCTTCAGGGGGGTGCAGGCCTTCGGGGGGGGGTGTAGGCCTTTGGGGTGGTGCAGACCTTCAAGGGGGTACAGGCCTTCAAGGGGGGAAAGGCAGGCAGGCCTTCAAGGGGGGGACAGGCCTACAAGGGGGGGGGACAGGCCTACAAGGGGGGGACAGGCCTTCAAGGGGGGGTGCAGGCCTTCAAGAGGGGTGCAGGCCTTCAAGGGGGAGACAGGCCTTCAAGGGGGGGAAAGGCAGGCAGGCCTTAAAGGGGGGACAGGCCTACAAGGGGGGGACAGGCCTACAAGGGGGTGGGACAGGCCTTCAAGGGGGGGACAGGCCTTCGGGGGGGGTGCAGACCTTCAAGGGAGTGCAGGCCTTCGGGGGGGGTGCAGTCCTTCAAGGGGGTGCAGGCCTTCAAGGGGGGGAAAGGCAGGCAGGCAGGCCTTCAAGGGGGGGACAGGCCTACAAGGGGGGGAGAAGCTACAAGGGGGTGGTACAAGCCTTCAAGTGGGGGACAGGCCTTCGGGGGGGGGTGCAGACCTTCAAGGGAGTGCAGGCCTTCGAGGGGGGTGGTGCAGGCCTTCAAGGGGGTGCAGGCCTTCAAGGGGGGACAGGCCTTCAAGGGGGGAAAGGCAGGCAGGCAGGCCTTCAAGGGGGGACAGGCCTACAAGGGGGGGGGAGAAGCTACAAGGGGGTGGGACAGGCCTTCAAGTGGGGGACAGGCCTTCGGGGGGGTGCAGGCCTTCGGGGGGTGCAGACCTTCAAGGGGGGGACAGGCAGGCAGGCCTTCAAGGGGGGGACAGGCCTACAAGGGGAAGGGACAGGCCTTCAAGGGGGGTGCAGGCCTTCAAGGTGGGACAGGCAGACCTTTAAGGGGGGACAGGCCTTTGGGGGGGACCATGATTTAGAAGTACACGGAGGGAAGGGGGTGTTCAAAGAGACATGCATATGCCAAACTTTGGGGGGGGGAAGAAATAATGGGTCTGAAAATAGAGGAGAGGGAGAGAGATGATGGACCATGGGATTTAGGGAGGGAAGGAACAGAAAGGGAGAGAAATTGGACACAAGGGATGGTGTGGAGGAGGGATAGAGATACTGGATAGGAGGGTAATTAGGAAAAGAAACAGAGAGATGGTGGACTCTGGGATGGTGGGGAAGGAGGGAGAGATGCCGGATGAAAGGGTATTTAAGAAAAGGTGGATCTGTGGAGGGAGATGAAAAAAAGGAAAGATACCAGACTTCCTGGGAAGGGAAGGGAAATGGAAAGGGAGGACAGAGTTGGCAGATGGATGGTTAGCATGCAGAAAGAAGGAGACCCTGGCAAGCAAGTTATCAGAAGAAAACCAGAGCCTTGGACCAACAAGATTTGAAATATAACCAGACAACAAAAGGTAGAAAAATTAATTTTATTTTCTGTTTTGTGATTATAACATGTCAGATTTGAAATGTGTATCCTGCCAGAGCTGGTGTTGGACTGCAAACGTGAGCTAGGATTTAACAGAAAGAGGAAAAGTCCTTTTTGTTTCTTTATTTTATTTACACCACAGCGCCAGTGTGGTTAGGAGAAGCCAAAGGGGGTGAAAAAGCTATAAAACCCACCAGGAGTTTTGAAAAAAATCACCCAACTGGGCAGGAAAATCGAATTGAAAAACCAATTCAATAGGGCTGAATCGAATCAAAATTTTTTTTTCCTGTATCTGGCAGCATTAGTTTGCGCTACTGTCTTAGACTTTAGGACCTGGGATTGGGGAGAGATGGCATCCTCAGTACTTTATAATGCAAGTGAAATGAGGATTTGGTCAGACTTTTGAAGGGTCTGCAGAAAAAAAATATTGTATAGGCCGGGGACATGAGACAGCAGGAAATGGGAACTTTTCTTCCTTCTATTTTTGTGAATGGAAAGGCTGAGGATGTCAGAGAGGTCAGTTAAAATATGTGCTTTATAAGAAAATATAATAATGTGTTTTATAAAGTTTATAGCATAGCTGGCCTACCCAGTGAGGTGTTCCTAGTGGTGATGGTGGCAGCGTGTCAATGTGTTGAGAGGAAGAGGTGGTCTGGGAAATTCTGCTGAGCAAACTCCGGGCCCATTTCCACCCCCCAGTTAGTCCACTCCACTCAACTGATTCACACACTGAGTGGGTCTTTGGGTGTTGTGTTGGGATCTCTTCCAGTGGTTTATCTCCTTCTGGTCCAAGGAAGGAAACTTTGTTATCCTTAGCATTGACCTACAGAATATGTTTGTAACAGCGCTGCTTGTGTGGCATTAGGCTATGTAGTGATCGAAAGAAAAAAAACAGACCTTTGCACATTTTTGCACTATATGGTGGGTGTATGAGGAGATTCACATTTCCTGCACAGCTAAGTCCATGTGAAGTTACCTTGTGCTGTATTTGACATCTAGCAAGGTCTCTGTTTGAAAGAAAAGATCTAAACTTAAAAATGAAGTGGCCAGAAGTTATGGTAAAAGCAGATAGTGTAGCTGGTTTTAAGAAAGATTTGGACAAATTCCTGGAGGAAAAGTCCATAATCTGTTATTAAGACATGGGGGAAGTGTCTGCTTGCCCTGGATCGGTAGCATGGAATGTTGCTACTCTTTTGGTTTTGACCAGGTATTAGTGTCCTGGATTGGCTACCATGAGAATGGGCTACTGGGCATGATGGACCATTGGTCTGACCCAGTTAGGCTATTCTTATGTTATGTTCTCATCTGTAGGGGCCTTTGTTTTCACTTCTTATTTTAATGTATTTTTTTTCTGGGAACTTATCAGTGTTTTTTATAATGGGAACAAAAATGGAAGAGAATTAATGTGTGTGGAATGGGGGGTAACTAATTTCTTCAGCTAAATAATTCAATCCACTTCAAACAGACATAGGAGAACTTGTGCATCATTCACACACCCTCCAACCAAAAACGTCAAAAGAAAAAAACTGTTCGACAACCTCCTAGCCATTCGAGCTGCAACACTCGACCCCCAACTCTACAACCAATTGATATCAACCACAGACTGCAAAACCTTCAAAAAGAAATAAAAACCCTTCTATTCAAAAAACACATAAAACCGAACTAACACAATCAGAACTGTCCCAAGCATCACCTGCAACTACTCCATATGTACTTCTAATGTCATGACAATTTAGACATAATTTATGTTATGTTATGTTTGGAATAATGGTTACATATATGAGGTTCAATAAAAGAAAATTTTCACTGCCTGTTTCTATTCTGACCATTTATTCCATTTCATGGTTATTGCAAAAAAAAAAAAAAAAAATTTTTACATGGGGGGGTGGGGGGGGGGGGTGTCAAAAAATGATGGGCCCCGGGTGCCACATACCCTAGGTACGCCACTGCATTTAGGAACATCGTCACTCCACAGAGTTTTTTTGGTTTTCTCTGGATTTTCTTCTCTGTGGATATTTTGGGGTCAATTCCTTTTGTTTATTGCAAAAATAGAAGCCCAGCAGCGGGGAAGGAAGATGATGCTGGACAGACTTCTATGGTCTATGTCCCATATATGGCGGGGGGGGGGGGGCAAAGTTAGCTGTTATGACAAGTCCAGTCATGGGGCAGTGTAGCCAATGCTGGACAAACTTCTACAGTCTCCATCCCATATGCAGCAAAAAGGATCAAGAGCAATTATAAGTGTTATATACCACATTAAAATTGTCCAAGTACAAGTCTTACCTAATTTTGGGGGTGAGGATCATCTTATACAGAAACTTAGCAAGTAAAACAAGTAATTACTGGTTTGTTGCCTTGAGAATGAATGTGGCTTTTGGACAGACTGGATGGACCACACAGGCAGTGGCGTACCGAGGGTATGTGACACCTGGGCTGATCATTTTTTTTAACATCCCCCCTCCAATATAAAAAAATATTTTTAGTAATTTTATTATGTATTTATTTATTTATTTTTATAGCCTGTCCTCCCCAGAGAGCTCAGAACGTGTTACAGTTTAACATTCACAGTGTTACAATATAACATTACATAGGGCTACAACCTCTCCAACCCCACGCCAGAGCTGTTACGCTTGCTGTCTTACACCAGCTCTGGCAGGATTCACATTTCAAATTTCACATATTGTCATCACAAAATAGAAAATACAATTATTTTTTTTCTACCTTTTGTCATCTGGTCACTTTATTGTTCAAATCATGTTGGTCCCAGGCTCTGGTTTCTATTTGTCTTCTGTTAACTCACTCATCAGGGTCTCCTGCCCATTTGATGTTTTCTTCTTTCTCTGTGCTCACCATCCATCTTCCATCTTTGTACCTTCTCTTCCTCTCCATATCCACATTTCTGTTTCTTTCTCACTGTCTACCATCTCTCTCTCTCTTTTCCTGTCTTCTGCCCTGGGTCAAACCTCTTCATTCCCCTCCACATAGCATCTCTCCCTTCCTCCCCTCCATTATCATATGCAACATTTCTTTCTTTCTCCCCATGTACCATCTCTCCCATCCTGCACCCTATGTCCAATATTTCACCTTCTCTCTTCTCCATGCATGTCTCCCTCCCCTCCACCATATGCTGGAGTTCTCCCTCCCACTCCTTTCTACCTGTTAGTTACATCCCACTTCCTCTCCTTCACCCCATATCCAATTCTTCCTTTCTCCCCCCATGTGCAGTGGTTTTTCATCCCTCCCTCCTATCCCCCTGTGTAGCTGCTTTCCATCCCTTCCTCCCATCCCCCTGTGCAGCACCTCCCGACTGACCCCACCCCCATCATGATATTCGACATACCTCTGGGCCTGCCTCCTAAAGCAGCAGCAGTGGTGGCCAGGCCGCTAGAGGCAGCTGCTGTGAACTGGCATTATTGTGGCCTACTCCACCAGGTCTTCTTTCTGCCGCATCATCAGTGACATGGCAGAGGGAAGGCCCTGGCAGTATAGGCTACAAACAGCCTGTTCACAGCAGCTGCCTCTGACAGCCCGTCCACCGTTGCTGCTGCTACTTCAGGAGGCAGGCCCGGAGAGGTATGTTAGTTCTGTCAACTCGCTGTTCTGCTGAATCCTGCCTACTTCCTGCTTCCATGAAAGGAAGGCCCGACATTGGCTCTCCAATGCTGGGAGCACCCCCTCATGGTCTGCCCCCCTCCTCCCTCTTGTTACACCACTGAACACAGGTCTTTATCTGCCATCATTTACTATGTTACTTCAAAAAGAAAATAGCTCCTCTCAACAAAACTTTAGATTTAAGCAATAGAAAGGCTTTCCATTTTACTTGAATTTGTCTGGAAACATCATAATAGTCTGACCGTCAATAGATACTGGTTTTTTTTTCTAAAAGTACTTTTTCATAATTAACATCTTACTTCCCACTGAAGACATTGTTACAAGCAAAGTAGATCCCTTAGATATTGTGATGACTCCCAAAATTTTGTTAAATCTACACTATCAGGAGTACTTAAATTACGTTCTCAAGCCTCTAGGCCAGGGGTAGGCAATTCCGGTCCTCGAGAGCCAGAGCCAGGTCAGGTTTTCAGGATATTTACAATAAATATGCATGAGATAGATTTGCATCTCAAGGAGGCAGTGCATGCAAATCCATCTCATACATATTCATTGTGGATATCCTGAAAACCTGACCTGGCTCCGGCTCTCGAGGACCGGAATTGCCTACCCTTCCTCTAGGCAGATAATAAATTTTTATTATATCCTTATCATCAAATGCCAATTGCAAGACATCCTTAATATAAACCTTAAAACATTCCCTCGGGGAAAGATAGGGAGTAAATGGAAAATTAAGCAATCTCAAATTAGCTGCTCATCAATGGAAGGCATTTAATTAGGATCTGATTTTATCCATATACTATTTCATTAATTTCTAACTAGACATAAAACAAGAGCATCTTAGTCTGTCTATTTATGCAAATGCCTTTTCATCCTAAACAATCCCTGTTATACATTAAAATAGATCCCAGCAGCATGAGTTTTCTGTTATTAACTCTTCTGGGCTATGTTAAATAAATGAACCTTTACATGACATGTTATAATAATGTTTAGAATATAATGTTTTTCATATAATGGATGTTGAATAGGTGAACATAACGTAAGACTAGCCATCTAGCCCAGCATCCTATTTCCAACAATGGCCAATCCAAGTCACAAGTACCTGGCAAAAACCCAAATAGTAGCAACATGCCATGCTACCAATCCCAGGGCAAGCAGTGGCTTCCCCCATGTCTGTCTCAATAGCAAGCTATGGACTTTTCCTCTGTGATTCGGAGAGGCATATCCTTGAAACCACCAACATAAGCTGGTCCTCACTGTTCCAATCCATGGGAGTTATGGAGTCATGGAGGTGACCACCAAAACAGAAGCGCATCCTGGAGAGGTTGCATGTGCGTCCTGGCCCAGGGGACAACGTCCAGGGAGGGTGCCATGGAATCCATCATCTGTTGGTAATGCCAAGCAGTAGGAATCGGTATTGCTAAGAGATCCAAGATTTGTTGCTTGAGTTTCTGTTTGCATGGCTCGGGAAGAAAGATGTGGCCCTAAGCCATGTCAAAGTGAATGCCCAAATAATCTAAACTCTGAGTCATTTCCAGAAGGCTCATCCTGAAGTTGACTAACCGCTGCAGTAGATCTGTTGCACTGACTGCTTGCAATCCAGTTTGAACGGAGCTCTGATTAGCCAATTGTCCAGATATGGGTGTACCTGGATCCCCATCTTTTGGAGATGAGCCACAACCACCACCATTACCTTGGTGGAAGTGCGGAGGGCTGTTTCCAATCCAAACAGGAGAGCCGTACACTAGAAATATTCCTGAAGTACATTTATTTAATATTTATTTATTTAAAAATTTATATACTGTACCACATAATAACAATGCGGTTTACAAAATTACATGCATACATATTTAAGAAATGCTAAACATGTTTCAACAAGACAAACACAAGAAGACATTAACTAACGGCATCATTATTAAAATCTTCTTTAAATTCATCCTACAAGATGGGAACACAAGATCCCATAAAATCATTTACAGGACAGAAAGGCATGAAACCTCAGATATTTCCTGTGAGCTGGAAAATGCGGATATGCAGATATTCCTCTGTCAGATCCAGAGAGGCAAAAAAAACTACCCTGGAGCCACCACCATAATGAATGAATGGGTCTTTTCCATGTGGAAATTTGGGATTCATTTAATGTCCCTTGTGATGCTTTTCCATTCTTATTGGTATCATTGGACATCACTTCACTCTACACCTCAATCCTTCATGATGAAGTACTGAAGATCTTTGAAGATGTTTTTGGAATGATGAGAGAGACCCTATATGATTCCAAATTAATTTCTTATGAAATTATCGTGTTTAGCTCAGAAAGGGAATTTTATTATATATTATGATAAGTTATATAATCAAAAAGTCAGATGTTGCCATGGGTTTTGTTATATCAATGAGATCTTGCTATTGTTGAAGGGTAATAAAGAAACTTAAAAAAAATTTTTTGCTTTTATGTGTTGGTTGAATATATGTGATGAACATCTAACATTCACCATGAATTTTTCAGAGAAACATACTAATTGTTTAGACTTGGCCATTAGACCCAGGCAAGGTCGACCAATGGCTGTGAACACTGTCCAGTGGCGTCACGAAGGGGGCGGGATAGAGCCAGATCGGGAGGGTATTACTTAAAGGATGCTTTTGTTGCTCCCGGCGTCTTTTTTGAACCATAGCAGTGGCGTACCAAGGGCAGGTGTGTTTGTTAAAAAGAATGATGGGCCAGGGGGGGTGAAGTGTGTCAAAAAATGATGGGCCTCGGGTGTCACATACCCTAGATATGCCACTGTGTGTGAAACTCATAATTAATTGTTTTTTCATATTTTAATTAATTTTTAATGGCGTGGTCAAGCTCGTTAAACAATTATGGAACTTGACTAGGTGTCCCCGATCTAGGTGACATTTATTGAATCAGACCCTATAAGTGTATGGCCTGAAGTGTCTATGATATTACTTTGCAAATTAAAACTTTCATTAACCCTCTAGATGGACGGACGTATACTTTAAGACAATTCACTAGCTGCAAGTCTGATTATATTGTTTATGTCAAAGAGAAAATTCGATAGTTCTGCAATGAGTCTTGAAGCAGCCAGAAAACAAAAAGAAACTTTGATGAATTGAAACAATAACACTTCAATTGTTTCGATGAATTGAAACAATAACACTTCAAATGTTTTAGGCAGTTCAAGTTCCAAAATATGTGTTGAGCAATTCAAATCCACATTTGCTTTATTGGATGAGGACCCGACATGGTCCGTGTTTCAATTGAAACATCTTCCTCAGGGGTCCTAAGTATTTGTTTTAAAATTGAAAGTGAAGGTAGATGCACACAAATTGTGTGGATGAATCAAAAGCTCGTTAGGAAAAAGCACTGGTCTAACACCGTAATGAATGTCGTCTCACTGGAAACAGCTGTTTCCAGTTGAAACACAGATTCAATGATGTCATTGAGTAGGAGTGATATACAATGCCCTAAAGCCCATGTGTGGTATCTTTTGAGTTACTCTGTGCCATTTTGTAAATGGGACCTGTTACTAGCTGCAAATAAGTTGTTAGAAAGCAGTTTTGTCAGCATGAGTTGTGATAAATAGACAGTGTGTGTTATTTATTTCTACTGTATTTTATTTGCAGTTGTTTGCACAAGACAGGTCCTGTCAGCAATATAAGATGTGGGGATTCTGTTTGTAACCTGATTGCTTTAACAATTATTTACAGGATGGTTATAAAAATATAAAATGTAAAATCAAGCTCAAATTTAAGCTGTACTGATTTATTGTAATAGGAATCATATATAAACTTTAAAAGACATCTAAAAGCACACTTTTTTCAATTGGCTTTTTCAAATTGAAGAAATGAGTTTGAGATTGCAATCTGTATTTATGTAGCTATGGATTTTTTTTAAAGAATATTTTTAATTTGTATTAATTGATTAATTTTAATTTTTGATATTTGATTGTCATACCCCCTCTTCTATGAAACATGGTGGCAGATAAAGGCCAGCTTCTTTTATTGTAAACCGCCTAGAAGTCGCAAGATTGTTGGCGGTATATAAAAATAAAGTTATTATTATTATTATCCAGTCTGCCTGTAACCATTATCTCTTCCTCTTTCTATGAGATTCCACGTGCCTTTCCCAGCCTATGAAATCCGCCTTTTAAATTATCAGGACTTTTTTTTTTTATAGAGGAAAGTTAGTGTAAGCATTCAAAGACTTATTACCTTACTTAGTACTTTATGGGATCCTTAATTCTCAATTTCTTCCTTGCCAGACAAAGAGGAGTGTGACAGCTTCCCATGAGAACACAAATGAAAGAGATGGCAGTACAATTTCAATGGGAAAACAGCGGCTTTATTCACAGAATGAGTGGCACACAAAGACTGCTAAAGAAAATGATTTTAAAAAATGGGAAACCTACCAAAAAAACACAGGCTCTTAAAATTGCCAGGCTGGCAGTCAAAACACACTAACACAAAATTCCAATGACAAAATCTCTTGAAAATCAAGCCATTCTCCAAATACTCCTTCAGTCTCATTAGACATGAAAAACGTATGTGTTCCTGCCAGTGCCCTGCTAGGAGCCTAAAATCTATAGTGAAGTGTTTTCATAGTTGTGGAGGAGATGGTAGATACTGCTGGAGTCACACCCTAGACAAAGCGATGAAGATGTGACCCTTTTATGTGTAGGTACTGCTTCTGCTAAAACAACAACTATTATTAATTATTTCTGTAGCGCTGCCAGATGCACGCAGAGTCACAAAGAGTAAGAAAACAGTCCCTGCTCGAAAGAGCTTACAATCTAAACAGGCAAGACAGACAAACAGGATGCCATGGATACAGCGGGCTGGGTTGGAGGGCAGCTCTTCTCATTTTGCAAACCACTCTCTCTCTCTCTCTCTACCACAGAATCCTTAACTCAGAGTAATTAAAAAATATTCTAAATTCTGCATAGTTTAGACAGCAAGCATTTATATTATTTATGCAATATCATAATGTCATATTGTACCTCACTTTTTTTTACTCAATCCCTTTCAGAAATGGAATTGCTGAGGTCCACCCTTCCTTCCTTCTCCCACACCAAATAAAGTTTAATATTTTTTATATAAAGTTTATTTAATCATAGTGTTCCATTTTGCTTTGTTTGGCACCATTTTTAAAATTCTCTGTTCTCAGATTCCCTCAGCATGTGGCACTGTGCTTGTGACGTGAATAGGGCTCCAGGCTCATTTCTTTCTGCCTGTTCCTGGCATTCGGTTTTCTCCTTGTCTGTAACTCATAACATTATACAGTACCTCAGGCAAATAGGATAGGAAAAATACTTGATTTTGAGTCTGGGTATTGTGCATTTCATTTATAGCTTTGCATAATCAATGTCCAAACTCTAAATCATATTATTTTTTGTTGCTATTAATTGTTACAGCATATGAAAGTAGTATCTAACCCTTCTCTCCTTGCTCATCAAAGGTACCTTCATCTAGAACATAAGAACATAAGAAATGCCTCTGCTGGGTCAGACCCTAGGTCCATCGTGCCCAGCAGTCTGCTCAAGCGGTGGCCCAGCAGGTCCAGGACCTGTGCAGTAATCTATCTATACCCCTCTATCCTCTTTTCCAGTAGGAATTTGTCTAATCCTTTCTTGAACCCCAGTACCGTACTCTGCCCAATCACGTCCTCTGGAAGCGCATTCCAGGTGTCCACCACACGTTGGGTAAAAAAGAACTTCCTAGTATTTGTTTTGAATCTGTCTCCTAACAACTTTTCCGAGTGCCCTCTTGTTCTTTTATTATTCGAAAGTTTGAAGAATCTGTCCCTCTCTACTCTCTCTATGCCCTTCATGATCTTATAAGTCTCTATCATATCCCCTCTAAGTCTCCTCTTCTCCAGGGAAAAGAGACCCAGCTTCTCCAATCTCTCAGCATATGACAGGTTTTCCATCCCTTTTATCAGACGCGTCGCTCTCCTCTGAACCCTCTCAACTAACGCCATATCCTTCTTAAGGTACGGCGACCAATATTGGACGCAGTACTCCAAATGCGGGCGCACCATTGCCCGATACAACGGCAGGATAACCTCTTTCGTTCTGGCTGTAATACCCTTTTTGATTATACCAAGCATTCTATTCGCTCTCTTAGCGGCCGCTGCACACTGTGCCATCGGCTTCATTGTCATGTCCACCAATACCCCCAAGTCCCTTTCCTGGGTACTCTTATTCAATAATATCCCTCCCATTGTATAGTTGTACCTCGAGTTTCTGCTCCCCACATGTAATACCTTACATTTCTCAACGTTGAACTTCATCTGCCATCTCGTCGCCCAATCTTCTAGTTTGTTCAAGTCCCTTTGCAATTCTTCACATTCCTCTGTAGTCCGAGCTCCATTAAATAGTTTTGTGTCGTCCGCAAATTTTATTATCTCGCACTTCGTCCCTGTTTCTAGATCATTTATGAAGATATTAAATAGTAGCAGCCCGAGCACCGAGCCCTGCGGGACACCACTCGTGACCCTCCTCCAGTCGGAGTAGTGGCCCTTCACTCCTACCCTTTGTTTTCTACCCTCCAACCAGTTTCTGATCCATCTATGTACGTCTCCTTCCACCCCATGGTTCTTTAGTTTCCGGAGTAGGCGTTCATGGGGCACCTTGTCAAAGGCTTTTTGGAAATCTAGATATATGATGTCAATGGGGTCTCCTTTGTCCATCTGTTTGTTAATCTCTTCAAAGAAGTGCAATAAGTTTGTTTGGCACGATCGTCCCTTGCAGAAACCATGCTGGCTGGCTATCAGAAGTTCGTGCTTTTCAAAATGTTGATCAATGCTTTCTTTTATCAGTGCTTCTGCCATTTTTCCAGGAACTGAAGTCAGGCTCACTGGCCTGTAGTTTCCCGGATCACCTCTTGATCCCTTTTTAAAGATGGGCGTAACGTTGGCTATCTTCCAATCCTCCGGGATCTCGCCTGTTTTCAGGGATAAGTTGCAAATTTGCTGCAGTAGTTCCGCTATCTCCTCCTTTAATTCCTTCAGAACCCTTGGATGTATGCCATCCGGACCCGGGGATTTGTCAGCTTTTAGTTTTTCTATCTGCCTGCGAACGTCCTCAATGCTTACTTCTATGAATGTTAATTTTTCTGCTTGACTTCCGTTGAAGAATTGCTCAGGTTCCGGCATGTTGGACGTGTTTTCGTTAGTAAATACAGACGAGAAGAACATGTTAAGCCTTTCTGCCACTACCTTCTCCTCCTTCACCACTCCCTTCCTGTCTCCGTCGTCTAGCGGTCCCACTTCCTCTCTAGCTGGCTGCTTCCCTTTAACATATCTGAAGAACGGTTTGAAATTTTTTGCTTCCCTGGCTAGCCTTTCTTCATACTCTCTTTTAGCTTTCCGAACCTCACGGTGACATTCTTTTTGATACTTCTTGTGCTCTTTCCAGTTCCCCTCAGATTTGTCCTTTTTCCATTTCTTGAATGAATTTTTCTTATTGCCTATCGCTTCCTTCACTGTTTTGGTTATCCACGCCGGGTCTTTTGTTCGATTCTTTTTGCACCCCTTCCTGAATCTGGGGATATACAGATTTTGCACCTCTTTCACCATGTCCCTGAAGAAGGACCAGGCATGATTTACCGTTAGCCATGTTTTGGAAGTGTTCCTAAGTTTCTTCCTTACCAATTCCCTCATTGCTTCGTAGTTTCCTTTCTTGAAGTTAAAGGTTGTCGTTATGGATCTCTTGCCTTTTGATACTCCTACCTCAACCTTGAACTTGATCATATTATGATCGCTGTTTCCCAACGTCCCCACTACTTCAACGTCCTTTGCAGGTCCTCTTAACCCATTTAGGATTAGATCCAGAGTGGCATTTCCTCTCGTCGGTTCTCTAACAAGCTGCTCCATGAAGCAATCTTGTGTGGCTTCCAGGAATTTTGTCTCCCTAGCGCATTTCGAGCTTCCAAGCCTCCAGTCTATCCCGGGGTAGTTGAAGTCTCCCATAATAACCGTGTTGCCACTTTTGCATTCTCGCTTCATCTCGGCTTCCATTTCCTCATCGATATCTCCGGTTTGCCCGGGTGGGCGATAATATAGGCCCATCTTTATTTCAGGCCCTTTCCTTCCCGGTATTTTAACCCATAGAGATTCCAGCTTGTTGGTCGTCTCTGCTGTGTCCATTCTTGCGGATTGTATGCTTTCTTTTATGTACAGGGCTATTCCACCTCCTTTTTGTCCTGCCCTGTCTTGGCGATAGAGCTTGTATCTCGGCAGTGCTGTATCCCATTTGCTTTCCTCATTCCACCATGTTTCAGAGATTCCAATTCCTTTACCTCTTCTTCCTCCTTTATCTCTCAATGATACCTTCCACCTCTCTCATTCACCCCATCAGTAGGCTTGAATAGCATCAGCGGTAAATTTCATTCCCCCCTTATACCCTCAATGGTATCTTCTATATATCATCATTTCAGTGGTACCTTCTTCCTTGTCCTATCAGTTGTTCCTTCACTCCTTGCTCCTCCTCCTCAGAGGTATCTTCACCTCCCCTCCTTGTCTGCCAATGACAGCTTTCCTCTCACCTCACCAGTGGTAACTTTATCTCTGTCTCACCTTATTAGTGGTTTGCTCTTCTCTTGTCCCTCCATGGTATCTTCTGCCTTGGTTCATCAATAGCACCTTCTCCTCTCACCCCTTGAGTCCTATCTTTTCCCCCTCATTGCCCTGTCAGTGGTAGCTTCCCTTTTTCCCCTGCCCCATCAGTGATATCTTCCTCTCAAACCGCTCATTTCTCTATGCCCATCTCTATTTGCTGTATGTGCATCTCTTCTTCAATTTTCTACTTTGTTTCTGCTCTCCTTATGAACTCTTCTATTCCATTTGTTCCTCTGCCTCTCTCCTTTTTGCTTGTCTTCTTTCTTCTGTGATTTGTGTGTCTTTGTCTAATTCCTCTGGTCTTCTCCCAAATCTATGCCTTTCTTCCCTCCCATTAGGAAATAAAAATAAATGAAGTGAGTGCCCTCAGTATAAGCCCTAAGGTGATTGATTGGGTTAGGAACTAGTTGAGTGGAAGGTTTCAAAGGGTAGTGGTAAATGGAGCTCACTCTGAGGAAAGAGATGTTAAAAGTGATGTGCCTCAAGGATCAATTCTTGGGCCTGTTCTTTTAAACTTTTTTTTAAGCAATATTTAGGAAGGTTTGTCTGGTAAAGTTTGCCTCTTTGCACATTATACCGAAATCTGCAATAGGGCAGGTACTTCTGATGGTGTAGATAATATGAGGATGGATCTTGCAAACCTTGAAGAATGGTCCAGAATTTGGTAGCTACAATTTAATGCTAAAAAATGCAGGGTTATGCATTTGGGCTGCAAAAACCAAGAGAGCAGTGCAGTTTAGGGATTGAAATACTTCTGTGCATGAACGAGAAACACTTAAGGTAATCAAACAGGAAGAAAAGATGAGCGCAAAAGCCAGAAGGATGGTTTGGTTGTACAGGAAGAGAAATGGCTATCAGGAAAAATAAGGTGATAATACCTCTGTATAAGTCTCTGGTGAGACCTCATTTAGAGTACTGTGTACACTTCTAGATATCACACCTTCAAAGAAATAAAAACAAGATGGAGTCAATCCAGGGTGAAGCTATAAAAATGGTCTATTTGTCATAAGCACATGGGAATAGACTTCAATTTTTTTTTTATTTTATTTCTGTATTAATTTTATCAATAAATTTTACAAGTATCCACTTGTTCTTGAAATACAGAAAATAAGGCATTTAAACAAAAAGAAGCGAAGGGAATTAATAATATCCCAACATTTAAGCATATTATTTCTCTTCCTCACACCACAAAACAAAGCACTAGGGGGAATACAAAATGATAAGGAGATTGTCAATAATAAATATATGACATTAAAGAATAAGCTTAACGGGATACAACACCATCTATCTTACTTTATATCATCCCTGAATTTCCTGGACCAGCTTCTCAGTATCCAAAAAGGCCTTAAGTTGCTCAGGAGCAAAGAAGACATATTTTGTACCAACATATTTAACTAAACATTTACATGTGTAACAGCAAAAAAGTAACCCCCAATGCCTTTGTAGCATACACCAGATGCCGTCCAGGGTAACCACCGCGGGGGGGGGGGACTCCTCTCTCCAACTCCCTGGGTGACTCAACCTTCGGCGACAGGCATCAGCTCAACTCTCTCTGCGCGTATCTGCAACAGCCCTCTCGGGGCTGGAGACGCCACGGCGTCGCTGAATTCTGACGTCGGGCATAGTGGAGGCAGGATGAATAGAGGAGACAAAGATATCTCGGGCCCAAAAGTTTCAGAGGCTCCTTCCTCCGAAACCAAAGCAGGCTGCTCCACTCCGATTGCAGATGGGGTGCTTGTCGTGAAGTGGTCCATCTTCAGCTGTCCAGGCATGGAGAGATTCGGCCAGACAGAAGCTTTCCTTTTCGTATAGGGCATAATGGAAACAGAAGTATAGAATGCCAAACTCATCAAGCAGTTCTATAGAAGAAAAAACGGTCGGGTAAGGATGAAAAGCTTTCAGCAGCAACTGACCCGCCGCCATCTTGATTCCCTAGACTTCAATTTCTTAATATGAATACTTTGGAAGAAAGGCAGGAGAGTGGAGGTATGATATAGACATTTAAATACCTCTATGGCATAAATGAACAGGAGGCAAATGTCTTTACGATGAAAGGAAATTCTGAATGAGAGGTCATAGGATGATGGTGAAAGGGGACAGACTCAGGAGTAACCTAAGGAAATAGTTCTTCACAGAAAAAGTGGTGAAATCATGGAATGGCTTTCTGGTAGAGGTGGTAGAGACAAAGGCTGTATCTGAATCCAAGAAAGCTTGGGATAAGTCCATAGAATCTCCAAGGTAGGGATGGGCAGACTGGTATTGTCATATGATCTTTATCTTTCTTTTTTTCTCTGTTTCTAAGAAAAAAACTGTGATGATACTGACATATTGTTGCCACTGCTGGTATTGCATCCTCTCATTAATCTGATATAGAGACATCTTGTGGCAACATCTGGTATTAAATCCCCTCCAATTGCCCAGACAGGCAAAATCTGTGTTTTAATATAACATGCTAAAAGGAAGGTTCATCATAAAACAGAAGGGGATGTAAAACCCCACACTGAATTTCTCTCCATAGAAGCCCCTATTATAAGCCCTCTATAGCTTCTCTAATGCCTAATACATCCATACCTAGGATCTAGTAGCCATTGGGGCTGCATTTAGTAAGTGGTATCTAGGAAGAAGGTTGGAGGCATGGATGTAAATGTAATGTAAGTACAGTATATCCACCTGGGAGTAGTGCCATTGACTAGAGATATGTGTATGCATGTGAGTGGGTGGAGTGGTGTATTTGTGCATGAATGAAATATATGAATAGGTGAGGTGTGTATATGAGGGTGAGATCTGTGTGTGGAGGTGAGAGGGTGAAGTACGTACCATACATTCTGCCTTCTTTTCTTTACTTTCAGCGGTATCTGGTTCCTCTTCTCTCTCTTTCCCCCTATTCTTTTAGTTTCTTATACAACATTTCTTTCTTCTCTCATTCCTCCACTGCCTTTTTAAACCATTATCTTTCCCTCACTTTCTACTATTTTCATTCCTCCCTCCTCCACATTTCACCTTCTACAAGGATGTTTTAATATCCAGTGTAACCGGGGATGGGGGCTGGATTCCATGCCAATCATGTCAAAGAAGTCACCTGGTGTTGCCTCTGCTCTGACAAGTGGGGCCTAGGATTTCTGCCTGTCAGTGCTGTTGGCGGAATCCTCTGGGTGTGTACTGTACATAAGTCTGTGTATTACACATAAGAGTTCAGGTTCAGTAAATGGTGTTCAAACATCAGCACTGGGAAAAATCGGTATTGAGTGCTATTCTATAAAGGATCCCCTGGGCTGAGTGCTCTTTACAGAATAGTGCGTGTCAATTCACATGCCCAAATTTGGGTGCTAGCATTTATGCCACCTGTAGCAATTGCAATTGGGCACATAAATGGTGTCTAACAGACCAATTGGGATGCACATTTTTTAAAAAAACAACACGACATCTACAATGTAAGCGTCTGACTTGCACCTGCGGAGACATCTAGGCATGCCTACGGATGCCTAAGGCCGGCATAGGCATGGCTTACGCCGGAAGTGGCTTTAGGTGTCCGTAAGCATGCCTAGATGCTTCTGAAGGTATGAGTCAGACGCCTTAAATGCAGGCCTGTAAAATGCTGGCATACATTTAAATGCCGCGGCCATTTTGGCGCTAGGGCAGCTGCTAATGTATAGTCTTTAGGGCTGAATTTGTCCATGGTAAGAATGCTGTTGTCATATATAATTCTATTGTGTTTGATATTCTGCTATTTACTAATATGAGCTTTTCTTTTTTTACTGTCGTATCCCCGACCTTGATATCGAAACGCGTTGGCAAGCAAGGGGAATGAATTAAGAAAAGCTAGGTAAACTCTAATAAACTATTTAAAATGAAAAAAAAAAGAATATCTCAAATGAATTTTATCGGCTATAACTAATGTTATTGGGACTAATGAGGATTAGGGCCGCTGTGAGTTATGCTATTCATGACTCAAAGCAGGTGAAAATGTCAGCAAAGAAATTTATAAAAATGCATCTGCTCTCAGGGTCTGCCCAAACTACGCCAGAACATGCCAGGGGACACATATGTCCAAAATGTATTCAGTAGAACAATCTCTTTTTTGCAAAAAGAGATTGTTCTGCTGAATACATTTTGGTCATATTGAATGTTCTCATTATAAGTCTGAAATCTAGAAGTTGGTGCTAAATTGAAATTTAGGGACACATATGTGTCATGCCCATTCTGGAACTGCTAATTTTTTTTGTGACGATTCACAAGTGCAACTGTTTTGCTACAAGTGTAAGTCTTAAAAAATGCCTCTAAAATATTTACCACCATATTGCTTTTGCTCGGATGGATTCAGCCTTATCAACAGATAAATCATGCTCACTGAAATTTTGATGGAACTTAGATACATATGTGACTTTCCATATCACACATGATGTAATCAACATACTATTTGTTTTTTAATTCTGAACATTTCCTAGTAGGACTGTGAGTGTACAGTATGTATATTTAGTCATCTGTCATCAACAATTAATCAGACCACTTTGTCTAGTTGACTTTCATAGAAACATAATGTCAGATAAAGACCGAATGGCCATCCAGTCTGTCTATCCACGGTATCTGCTATCTCCTTCTCTCCCTACGAGATCCCACATGCCTGTCCCATGCTATCTTGAATTCAGATACAGTCTTCATTTCCACCACCTCCATCGGGAGACTATTCCATGCATCTATCACCCTTTCTGTAAAGAAGTATTTTCTAGCAATGACAAAAAATTAGGACTGTATTCAAATAGAATGCTCACTATATCCCAAACAGTAACAAATGCATTCAAGGTAATCACAGCTGGGAGGGAAACCACCATAGGTTAATTCAAAAAAGTGGAGAAAAAGACCTCAGTGTCGCGTTGGATTTAGTAAAAACACCTAATCCTCCAGACATACCAACTTCAAAAAGTAGTTTGAAGGTGAAAGACACATCCTCGATCTTAACAAAACTCCACTCATTTCTAATTCTTCACTTGAGTTGAAAAAATATTTATCAGGTAAGTATCAATGTAGCCTAACGGCTTTGAAATATTTCCACAGCTTAGCAACAGCTTTACAAAACTCGAAAAGAAATAAAGAAAAGCAAAATGAGCAGCGTCTCAATGATCATCTTTCCCCTTTTGCGGCAATAGTTGTAAAGGCCGAAAAAAGAGAAAGTGGGGCTAATAAGTTTCAAGTTTTATTTACATTTGATGTATCGCTTATAAAAAATATCTAAGCGATGTACAATTTAAAAACCAACAGATTGTGGTAATACATATAATTTATCTAAGTTATACAATTGACAAAACAATTTGGACAAACATGATTAGGTAGGAGGGAAGGGGAAAGTTACAATTGCATTGTTTGTTAAAATTTACATAGAATGGATAATACAGTAGGTATAATTGGGATGAAGCAAGAAAAGAATATTAGAGAAATATGAGAGTCTAAAATAGATCATTTCATAAATCAAATGCATCTTGAAATAAGTAAGTTTTTAACAATTTTTTAAAAGAGATAAGATCTTTTCCATTTTTAATAAAATTTGGGAGGGAGTTCCACAATGAGGGAGCCACCACTGAGAACATATCATTACGTCTAGTGCCGATTATTCTTAATGAAGGGACTGAAAGCTGATTAGATAAAGATGATCTTAGGGATCGAGAAGGGTTGTATGGTACTATCATTTTTTATATAAATTGGGGTTCATTTGAGATTAATGTTTTATAAACTAAAAATAAGGTTTTGAAAGTGATTCGGTGAGAGATTGGAAGCCAGTGAGATTTGATAAGTAAAGGGGTAACGTGATCGTATTTTTTCGCTTTGTGAATTAATTTAATTGCGGTATTTTGTATAATGTGAAGTCGTCTCCTTTCTTTCTGGGATATGTTTATTAGGAGAGAATTCCAGTAATTTAATTTTGAGATAATTAGCGAATGAACCAAAATGTTGATAGATTTGGGGTCTAAAAAGGTGGAAATTGAGCGTAGGAGCCGAAGTCTGTAAAAACAGGATTTAACTGTTTCGCTGATATGGTTATGAAATGAGAGATCCGTGTCAATTATTACTCCGAGAATTTTCATTTGAGAAACGGATTCAAGAGGAGAGTCATTTAGTATGAATGGAGCTTTTAAAGTTATGTTTCCTTTCCATGTAAAGAGCATTGTTGTTGTTTTTTGAGTATTCAGGGATAGCTTATTATTGTTTAATAAGAAAGCAAAAAAGTTTTAGTGGGAGCTGTTTTCAGCGGCAATATATTTTTGGCATAAATAAAGTTAGTTTTGGAAAGTCTGACAAGGAGCCCAGCCAGACCTCTAAAGCAGGACATGCCTGGGTTTTCCTAGAAGTCTAGGTTCATGGTCATTGACTTTAATCTCTACGTGGAGCCACTGAAAAGTTCTCAGCCCAACCAAGAAGAGAATGAAATGGAGCCATGAAACAAGTTATTCCACACTTTTCTTGACACTTTTTGTTTCATTACATGATAATGATAATAATGATAATAACAGTTTAAATACCGCAGGACGGTGAAATTCTATGCGGTTTACAATGATTAAAAAAGTTACAGATTGAGTAGTACTAACAGAGTTAAGATTTGGCGGTCAGTTATTGTGGGGAAAGATTGTTCAGTGAAGCCGTCTAAGTACTTTAGGAACAAATATGTTTTTAAGTGTCTCCTAAATTCCCCATAAGTATTCGCAAGCATGAGTAATTGTTTCAGGTCTTTACCCCATAATGCTGCCTGATAAGAGAAGAGATGTTGATGGTGTCTTTTAAATTTACATAAGAACATAAGCAATGCCTCTGCTGGGTCAGACCTGAGGTCTATCGTGCCCACCAGCCTGTTCACACGGCGGCCCAATAGGTCCAGGACCTGTGCAGTGATCCTCTATTTATACCCTTCTAGCCCCCTTTCCAGCAGGAAATTGTCCAATCCTTTCTTAAACCCCAATACCGTACTCTGCCCTATTACGTCCTCTGGAAGCGCATTCCTTTAACCGGTGGAGAAACAAAATTCAGGTTTGAGCTTCTCTTAAGTCGATTGGTTGAGAAAGAGGAAAGGTCAGTTATATATCTGGGGGCTAGGTCGAAAAGTACCAAAAGTGTCATGAAAAGTGTGGAATAACTTCCACTTCATTCTCTTCTTGGTTGGGGTGAGAACTTTTCAGCATGCCCTCGTAGCTAGAAAAATACCTCTGGTATGTACCAAATTGTTCTAGTCCTCAAAATGACAAGTATACAATTACACATTAACAATTCTTTAATTAGAAAAATCACACTCCAAACATCTTCTAGGAAATCAGTCACTGTCGGACGTCACACTACATTACAAAACTTCTATCCTGTGGCTCTTTCCTACTTGGAGAATTCAAATTAGTCCTCATATCCTGGTAGGATGTGTATTCCGGAGGCAGCCCACTAATTAATTACATACTGACCCCTCCAACATCTGCAGCTGTAAAGAAAGAAGTTACATAACGCATTCCATTTCACTTCTACGTCAATCACATAAAAATGACTGAGATTAATAAAACCAGCATTCACAGAAAGAGCCATAGCATAATTAGAGAGAAACATAGTAAGGAAGCCGAAAGACTCAGTTTAAGATTTTTATAGCAAAGGATTTTGAAGTTTTCTTTTTATTTTTTTAAAGGCTTTTCCTATGGTATAATTTTTTTTTATAGTTTTAGGAAGTAATTTATATTATTTTTGATGGTTTTCAAAAAGTTTTAATATTTTTGTAACCAGAGTTTTACATTTGTCTTTTCCAAAATTGATCACTTTTAGCGCTAATATATTAAGCACTCTCTATTACTGCCTAATAAAAAACAAAAATAACTACCACTTTTTTCTTTTCTAGTTCTCTCCTTCAGTGCAGCTACATCTGTTTTGAGGATTCTTTCTACATACACAAGACCCAAAGCCCAAATGAAACTTTGCCACTAGCTGGCCTCACTGCTGCCATCTGCTTTCTCTTTGTGGCATCTGCAACAAATCACAAATATACAAGAAATTTTACGAAAAAATGGCCCAGTGTCCTCAGTATCCCTTCATTCCAGGAACTCTTCTTTCACGGAACTTAAAATAGAGAAAAAAATCAAATTCTTGCAATGGCAATTTTAGATTTTGGCAATGTATATTCCCATTCACTGGAACAGTTTAGCGGCTGTACTTTGCAGAATCAAGTCTCAAATATTGCTCCCAGCATATGGCTCAAAGATTAGAATTTTTATTTTCCTTTAGAATTAGTTACCACAACAACATGTTTACGGTAGATCTTCCCATCTGCCACTCTTTTTACTGTGTTTAAATCAGACCATTCGTCAACGGATGGTCTCGGGCGTAGGTTCTATAAGTGGGGCTGGAGTGCATTTGGTTATATATTTTATTCCAGATTCACTATTCCCATTTGAACTCTACCACATTCATCATCGGCAAGGCCATATATGATAAGACACCTACAAAATCTCCCATACCAATCTTCTGACAGTTTTCAGCTCTGGATTTATTAACAGGCTTCTGATTCCACATTCCCCTCAAAGAAGTCTTCAGTCAGTCTCCAAGAATCTACTTGTAATTCCATCTTTAAGACACATCAACATTACGCGCTTATATCTTCTCAGTAACTGCTCCGTCTCTGTGGAACTCTATTCCCAATCAGTTACGAGAAGCTTCCTCATTAACGTATTTTAAACCCAACTTAAAAACATTCTTATTTAAAGATGCCTTCGGATTTTAACCATCCTTATAAGGACGAGTTCTCCTTTTCTTTTCTAAAGAAATTGATTTTTCTTCCTTTTAATGAACTGTTTTCCCTTCTTACTGTATTTCCCTCTTTTTGTATTTTTTTCTTTCCTATCAAGAATGTAGCTCTCCTAATATTCCTTTTATTCCATGTTTTGTTAAGGTTTTTTTTTTTTTTTTGTCCTGTTTTGAGTCCGTTGGTTTTATTTTATGTTTTTTTGCCTTGTTTATTTTATATAATCCCTTTTTAATGCTCTATAAACCGCTACGAAGTTTTGATTTAGTAGTATAACAAAATTTTAATAAACTTGGAAACTTGGATCAAGTGGTAGTTTTTTCTTTCCTAGTCACAAAGGGTCAGATTCTATAAACGGCCTAGGTTAGGCACCACTAGGCACCCCTATCGGCAATACCTAGTGAAGCCTAACTGAATTCCACGTGCAACTTAATTTTTTTTTTAAAACTGGTTTAATTGGTTTGGTAATTGACCTCATTATTAAAAACCAAATTAAAAAACATTACAGTCACACATGAAATTTGGCGCAGTGCCTACCAACACCTAAGTCAAGACACCTACCTGAAAACTAGGCTGTGGTATGACTTAGGCACTGTTAGGTGTCTGTGTTAGGTGCTGGGAAATTAGGACAGGAAAACTCTGGTGTAATATACTGGTGCCTACCATTAGGATGCCTAGCGGTGCTTAAGCGCTGTTAGGCATGATTCTGTAAATGGCGCCTAGTGGTTGACAACTGCACCGAGCAGCACCTAGGAGTTAGGCGTCATTTATAGAATCAGGCCCCAATGCTCTATCCATAGGGGCCAATTTAATTCAACAGGTTGAGGGAGTTTGGATAAGTTTACATCCCCAATAGGTGATCCTTTATTTCAAAGTTTCTGCATCTGTTGCTTCTTTCAGTGGAAGCCTCATTTGGATCAGGGCTGGAAATAAATGGTTCTGGGAACATCCTAGAATACGATTCAGTGAACTATAACCACAAAGCTAGGCAGGCTAGAATTTTCTCTAGTATTGGTAGCTCAGTCTTTGCTGAGCTTAGGAAGGCACTTAATACAGAGACAATCTCTAATGTATTATCACGGTAAGTCTCTCATTCCTTTATCTGGATGACTAAAGTGGTTTAGGACACTGGGTGGGATCACTGTGGATCCCACTGGAAAGGCTACTCCCAAGACTTTTTCATGTGTGCATTGAGTGACAGTCCTTTCTTGGCCAATGCTTTGTAGGTTGTCCTCTTCCCTGATAATAGGCCTGTGGATAGGCCTTAAAGTGGGACTCTACTTCTCTTTGGCTACTTCTACCTCCCAATTTGGGGAACAACAATTGATGGAACACTGATGATGGACCACTCATGGTTCTCAAACCTTTTCTGTCTGATCTAAAAGCCTGAGAAAGACAATGGAGTCTACTGGGGGACAGGGCTTTCTTTCTGGTATTCACCCTATTGAACCTTGCTTTCATGTGGGCCCTCTAGATGCCAGTAGGCTGTGTCTGAAGATTCAATGGACTCCCAAAGTGCTTCCCAGCAAAATGCATAGACAAGGATCCCAGGCAAAACCTCTTGGGTTCATTGTCACTTTTGATATCCTAACTCGCCTACAGTATCATCGAAAGCCACATCTAGGTCAGTGGATCATGGTGATTTCTCCTCTACAGAGGCCTCAGGTTGACTTATGGCTCTCTGTCTCCTTGTACTATATGGTAACCATACTTGCCATCTGCTTGCAGTAGTTTTAGTCTTCCAGGATGAGGCTTAAATCTGTTGACTCGCCAGCTTTTTGACAGGATGCTCATTTCATTGGCTTGGTTTCTCCATGTAAACCTATCATTCTGAAAAGCATAAGTTCCACATCTAACATTTACACTTCTCCCATGAGGTATGTTGACTCAATCTGCCAGTGGATTGGTAGCCCTTTTGAAACCACTACAATGCCAGAAAACACTACAAAACCATGGAAAAAAAGATAAAACTATATAGTTCTCGCCAATCTTCATATAAATTCTTCAAAAACACCTATATTTGTCTCTGTTAGCACTTGTACTCCTTTTAGTACAGCCTCATCCCCCTCCAGTCTTATTTCAAAGGAATAGGCCGGCAAAAGTTCAATTGTCATGAAATCTCAATATTTAGTCCACAAACTGAAAATCTTCAGATCCAAGGTGCCAAATCCACCCTTGTTCATAGGCCACCTTATATGGTTCCCTGGGTCTGTTGCTCCTCAACAGGTACCTCATGCTTCAGGGAACTGGGAGTACATACTTAAGAGGAGGTAGTTCCCTCCTTGCTTGAATCACAACTCCTCAGGGCCAACTCCTGAAACTTCGACAAAGTAAAATAAATCTCTTTCTTATCCTTAAACATCAGTCAAGTGCCTTCACTTCTAGAGACTGTTCACAGACACAGGTACAAGTATCTCTGAATTTTGGATCATTTCCTTCCTACACTCAGCTCTTGGGAGTTTCTTCTCATTCTTCCAACTTCTCCTCACAGACTAAAAGAGTTTTCTACACTCTTCCTTCTGTGACCACTTATGGCCTCTGAATTCTTTCCTTAAAATGCAAAGCTGTACTGAGCAGGCACCAATTTTGCAGTGATGGGCAAGACAACAGGAGGTAAGCATCTCTCTTCTTGCCCGGGAAGAGGAAGAAGTAGTTCAAGGAGGCCACGTTAGAAACTTGGATTGTGAACTTCAGGAAGATGGGCAGGGGAGATTTCAAAAAAAAGTAGCAAAAGTTAGTGTATATTAGTATATAGCATAAAATCCCCTTCCAGAACAAAAGTGATAAAATCGTTAAGAAACATTGCTAAGTATTGCATACTAGAGTTGACATAATGAAACACTATCACCCATCTTGAGTCAGTCATGACTTTTAGAATCAAGATGCTGTCTGGGTTAAGTAAACTCCAAATAGTCCCAGGGGATGAGGATCCTCTGAAGTTACAGCTGTATGTGTGGGAGTCTCCCACCCCCTGCTCTGCATTTCAATGATAGGTCTTAAAGGAGTTCCGATTGCGGTGAAAACAGCTTAGCAGGGCTTTTAAGTAAAGTTTGTATAATTTCCTAAATAAAAAGTTCATAAGCCATTATTAAGATGGACTTTGGAAATCCACTGCTTATTTCTAGGATAAGCATCGTAAAATCTGTTTTACTCTTTTGGGATCTTGTCAGGTACTTGTGACCTGGGTTGGCAACTGTTGGAGGAAACAGGATACTACTGGGTTTAATGGACCTTTGGTCTGTCTCAGTCTAGCAATTCTTTATGTGGCAGTGGCAGAATTAAGCATTAATGCTTCGATCAGTTGTTTTTCTTACCTGTCCTCAACAATAACCCTGCCTAAAATGTTAAAATATTTAAAAGTATCATCTAAAACTCTACAAAGTCACATAATCAAAATAAATGTTTTTATTTAGGGTTGTTGCCTCACTTGGTCAAGCAAACAGGATGAAGGCATGTTTATATAATTTGATAATTTCTTTTTAAGAAACTCAAACTGGAGACATGTCTACAATTGTTCCAGCTCTGATGATACTTTAAAAAATGGGGGGGGGGGAGAGAATCACTATAAATGCTGTTGGGTTTTAGCACATCTTGTTCAGTTTTCATAATCAGCATAACTGATTCAATTGTATTCATTTCTTCCCCCCCCCTCCCTGTCTATCCCAAAGCCTTCCTGAAAGGAGAACAGATGTCTGGAAAAGATTGTGAGAAAAAAAAGAAAGAAATTGTTGCCTTATTTGAACTGGTTTCATAAAATGATTAAAAATGAACTCTGTTATTATAGGAACTACTGTAAACCAATTTGAGCAGTAAGCAATATCACTGGCCACGTTATGAGACGTGTACTGCCTATTAGCATCATCCCATACCTCTGGTGGCAGCAAAGGGGCCATTGAAACACTAGTAAATTTTCAAAAATATTATAAGATTGCAGTAGCACTAGGTTTCCGTTCAATTTTGCAGTTCCTGCCACTACTGCCTTCTTTTTTGGTTTATGCTGCCCGATGCTTGAATTATCTAGTTGGTAGCACTGATGGCTTCATACTGCCAAGGTGTGAAAAATGAATAAAGACATTAGGGCCAGTATTAAGACTGCAGGAGTGATATTAATCTCTTTGACACTTCTGTAGATATAAGTAAGAATAATATAAGATTATTAGCTATATTGACAGCTGTGGCCATTCAGTCCATTTTGAGAACATGGAAAGATTCATCTTCACTATCATTTCAATTCCGGTGGAACTCAGTTTGTATAGTTGGGAAGTATGGTTGCCCATTAAAAAGTATGTGGAAAATAATAAAGTTTGAATGTCATGAGTGATTTGGTGTGTAGGTATGTATGGAATCTGTACTCTCTGTATGTGGGAAAGGGAGGGGTGGGTTATGTCTAGGACACATGTGTATCCTTTGCTTATGTTAATAATACTATAAGAAATGTTTTGAAGTATATATTCTTCTGTCTGGATATTTTGTTATGAAAAACTTTTCAATAAAAAAGTTTTGGAACTTCACAAAAAAAATAAAAAAAAGACTGCGGGAGGCAGCACAGCTACCTTCCATGGTTAGAGATGGACTCGGATATTCAGCGTCAGGGCTGTATGCAACCAATAGCATTGAATTTTGGGGTTCAGTGCAGCCATGTCTGACCTAGCCGGCCAAGTTAATATTCTTTGGCTGGATAGCTTAGGCCTAGTGGCCAAAGCCAGATCTGCTTTATAGGTGGCTCTATCTGGCAACTGTACCAGATCATTCACTCCTCTCATCCATTCTTCAAGCTTCACTAAATTTTTCTTAATGTTATTCAGAGCAATCTGTTGATGGAGATCTAGATTATGATCGATTTTCCTTGTTGGTGTGCTCTGTGATTGGTTGACTGAGTAGCGAATTAGGTTGAAAGAGAGATTTGAGACGCCTTGGCCATTTTAGATTTGCACGGAGATAATAGTGCGATGGCTAAAATGGTGAGTGTAAATATAATATAGGAGTAAACGAGTTATGCTGCTTTATGCATTTATAGTTGCTAATAGTGCTTCAAGGTATGCAGAAACTTTGCTTGATATTCTAGGGGAATGGTCCTTGAAACAGCTTTAGGGCTCCTTTTACAAAGGTGCGTTAGGGCCTTAACGCGCGGAATAGCGTGCGCTAAAATGCCGCGCGCACTAGCCGCTACTGCTTCCTCTTGAGCAGGCGGTGGTTTTTCGGGTACGCGCGCTAATCCGGTGCGTGCACTAATAACGCTAGCGCACCTTTGTAAAAGGAGCCCTTATTGCGAAATGCTGAATTCACGTCGGAGCCCCATTCAGTATATCTACATAAGGTAAGTTATTTATTGGCTTTACATTTATTGGAAAATATTTTAAAAATATTTTAAAATAATATGAAATACTACGTTAAAGGCCGATGAGGAGGCTGGCTACTGAAAGCTTGAACATGACATGAAACGTGATGTTCAAGTGTAGCCGCTGAGGCCATTGGTTAGAAAGTGCTCTTATTGAGCGAAAAGAACAAAAGGATTACTTTATTGCATGGGAAGAAACAGAAACAGTAGGGCCCACAAACTTGTGATCAGTCCCTGGGCACAAGGCATGAGCATACTGGGAGATACTCTGCAGATTCTTGAGAGGGGAGGGGGCACTTTAGAGAAAGATTGAGCAGCGGCGGTTGCTGCAGATCACACCGGCTGGCATGCACCAGCTCTCTGTGTTATTCCTCTGACATTTCACTCCATTAATATCAGCTTCAGCCATTCTTTCCCTACACAATAACCACCCCATTAAACTCAATAGTTTTCAGGTTTCATTACCCACCTGGGGGCCATTACTAATTTGTTAATGAAAAATTAACCGGCAGAGCCATTAAACACTGCCGCCTCCATCTCCTTGGCTGTCATCTGCAGCTGAAAACAGAAGCACGGGCATCCCAAGCTGCCTGAGTGCTCGGCAAGCATACAGAAGGCCTCCTCCGAGGCAAAGCAGCATTCAGGTTGTGCAAAGAAGTTGGCACGCTCAGCAACACCATACAAAGGAGCCCCGGCGGGTTGCTATTTTATATTTCAGGCCAAAAGAGTTGCAGACACCATTTTTTGGCTTAAGGAATATTTTCCCATTTAAAGAAACAGAAATTTTATTAACAGGAGCGGAGGGATATGTGAATGGGGTGGGGGAGCCTAAAAAACATTTTTTTTTCCAAAACTTAATGTAAAACTGGGCATATAAGGTTGGAAATGTTAAAATACTGAAATGCTCTCACCTTGCCAACAACTACGAATTACATGTTGGCACCTGAATTCCCTGCAGAGATCTTGTGGTGTTTTGGTTAAGAGCCCACGAAGAGAAACAATGGGCTCCTTTTACTAAGGAGCGCTAGCGGTTTTAGCGCACATTACAATGCCATGCGCGATAGACGCTAACACCTCCATAGAGCTTGCGTTAGTATTTTTTGGTTAGCGCACACTAATTTTGAGCACGCGCTAAAAATGCTAGCGCACCTTAGTAAAAGGAGCCCAATGAGTAGAATCCAAGCTTATTTTCAAGTTTATTTAAAATCTGATAATCCACTCACCAGGTGGGATCCAAATGTTTCAGAGAAGCTCTTTCAGATATATTAAGGGCCATATTCTAAATATAGCACCCCCAAAATTGGTACTGATTAGAATAGTGCTAACATGATTCTGTAAAAGGCATGCGTACCTTATAGAATCATACCCTGTTTCTTTGAAAATAATACCTATCCCAAAAATAAGACCTAACATGATTTTTAGAGATGATCCTAATATAAGCCCTACCCCAAAAATAAGCCCTAGTTAAGATCGACCCCTGAAGGCCCCCCTCATAAAAATGTCCCCGACTCCATCCCTGAAACTAGTGCTGCTTGATTTGCCAAAAAAAATTTGAACTCTTCAATTCAGCGACCCCCATCCCAGTGACACCCCAATTCTTCCTCTTTCCTTTCTCCCCCTCCCCCATATGCAGCATCTTTTTCCCCTCTCACCTGTCCCCTTGTGCAGCATCTTTCTATCCCTCCCTCCCATCCCCCTATGCAGCAGAACCCCACCAACCCTCCCACCGTGAGACTTGACATACCTCCATTCTGAGGCCTCCTAAAGCAGCAGTGTCGGCAGTTCTTTGAAAGGACTGCTTCGTGGCCTTCTCCACTGGGGCCTTCCCTCTGCCACATCATGGTGGGATGGTCAGTGGGGTTCTGCTGCACAGGGGGATGGGAGGGAGAGCTAGAAAGATGCTGCAGAGGGAAGTCTCGGCCCCGGTGGGGAAGACTGCAAAGCAACCCGTTTAGAGCGCTGCCGCTGCTGCTGTTTTTGGAGGCCTTGGAGAGGAGGTATGTCAGCCTCACGGTGGGAGGGACGGTAGGGTTCTGCTGCACAGGGGGATGGGAGGGAAGGATAGAAAGATGCTGCATAAGGGGATAGGTGAGAGGGGAAAAGGGATGCTGAATATGGGGGAGGGGGAGAAAGGAAAGAGGAAGGAAGAAATGATTGTTGTACATAAAAAAAATAAGACATCCCCTGAAAAAAAGCCCTAATGCGTTTTTTGACACAAAATTAATATGACACTGCCTTATTTTCGGGAAAACATGGTACTAAGCTCCACTGTGCTTCACAACATTTAGGCACATCCATTTAGGCCAAGGTAGGGTTACCAGACGTCTGGGTTTCCCCGGACATGTCCTCCTTTTGAGGACATGTCCAGGGGTCTAGACGGCTTTTCAAAACCCGGCACTTTGTCTGGATTTTGAAAAGCCTCAAACTGTGTCAGGCAGGGAGGAAGTCCGTGCATGCATGGATGCCATGCGATGATGTCATGCGCGTGACATCATCATGTGACATCCTCGGACTTCTTCCCTGCCCGACAAGAGCAGGCAGCGGGGGGCAGGGCTAGGTCGGGACTGGGGGCGGGATTAGGGCATTTATAGGGCGGAACTAGGCAGGCCTGGGGGCGGGTCTAGGGGGTCCGAATTTTCCGACTGAAAAATCTGGCAACCCTAGGCCAAAGAAAACCAGACCTAAATCCCTGCACGTAACTTGTACGTGCATCGGGCATATTCTATAACAGTGCATATATATTCTAGGAATGCCTACAATCTGCCCATGCTCCTCCCCGACCATGCTCCCTTTTCAGATTTGCACACTAGAACAGGTGTGCAGTACTTTATATGCTATGGGGCTCATAATCAAAACATCCAGGCATCCAAAAACCCGCCTAAGTCAGCACTTGGATGTCGTAATAGTTGGGATGTCCAAGTGCCAATTTTCAAAACTAGCTTTCTGGACATCCAGCAGGACTTCTAAGCCGCAGTACATCCAGAGCTCAAAGGGGTGTGTTGAGAGACATGTTATGGGCGGACATCAGGCAGGCTTAAACCTTGACATTCTGCAGCAATAATTGAAGCTTTCCCAGGACATCCTAGATGGAACTTAGACGCCCGGAGTTAGACCTGTTTGAGGTACGTCTAAGTGCCCCAAATGTGCCGAAACTGACAGTTGACCACTGCATGCATTAAGGTATGATCCTCCCCACATTCCACTAATGCTCTTAGGCCCCCTCCCATCCCCAAAATATCCTATTGAAAGAGTACATACCTGTCTGTAGGACTGCAACATCTGGCATAGGAAAGCCTAGTAGAGTACCACACAGATGTCTTAAGTAGCCTGGTGGATGGACTAGTGAACCAAAGAGAGGAGGACCCAGGCCCATAAGACAGCCATAAGAGCTATTGGAGTGGGAGACAGGTGGGTATAGTAGGTTTTGGGGGAGTTTTGGAGAGCTCATCCTAAATTATAAGGGGGTTTTGGTGAGATGTACATCTGGCACCCTTTATGTGAAGTTCACAGCAGTGCCCTCTAAGGTGCCCCACCGCTCTGTCGGTATGTCTATATGGCCAGTCCATTACAATGTTGTCCCCCCCCCCAACGTCCAAATGGTCTGCATTTGGACGCTTGGATCTTGGACGCATCTGTGGTCTAAAATGCTGAATAAAGTTAGACGTCTTGTTGACCAAGATGTCCAAGTAGGCGATTTTTCCATATCTGACTTTGGATGTCTAGCAGTAAACGTACAAAGTCAGACTTAAATGCACTATTGAAAATGCCCCTCCATGCCTATTAAGTTGTGTGTTTAACTTTCAATTAGTACCAATTAGCATCGATTATGAGATTAATTGCCAATTATTGGTGCTGATTAGGCTTATTAAGCAATTGCATTGTGCATGCAAATCAGCTATGCGCACTGACTTGCATGCATAATGTATAGTGCCATATACAGAACTGGGAGGGTAATTCAATAACTCCCAAGACAGATTTTAGCCCTGGTAAATCATCTGCTGACCAAGTGGGGAGGAGGGGGAGCCACAGATAGCACAACCCACAGAAATCTGCCTATATTTCCCACCCCCTGTGCATTGTCCTCCAGCCAGCCAACAGGAGTCTGTGAGGTGCATTTCTTTCTTGTGTGTCCTCTATCTCCACTGTGGTCAAAACCACACAGAGCACCTTTTGTCAGAGTTTTAAAATGTATTTACATTATAATGGTGGGGAAGGGCAATCTACATGTTTGTCTAGGGCCCACCAAAAGATTAATCCTGCCCTTGTGTACAGGACACAAGTGAGGCATATAGACAGATGTGAATTACAATGTATATCAATCAGTAAATGGGCAAATTTCTTAGTCTGGCTTCCAACGGGGCAATGGCACCTAAATGTGAACTCCAGTAGGACTCAGTGTGTTTTCCAACCATGTGAACTTTCAAAAATCAAGAATGCTCACAGAGTAAAATGAAGGGTAAACAGAAAAACATTTAAAACCCAACGACTCTCTTCAGCAATTATGAAATTAGTGCACTCAACAATCCACATGAAACTTAATTTGCAGTTAGATTGTGTGCTGGAGACAGGACTGAACGGCGAGGGATACACAGAGTAGCTTCCAACTAGAGACTGTGAGAACAGTCCGTAGTAGAAATCGGGAAAGCACAAGAAGAGCCGAAGGTGTCTTAGCTGCAGAAATGTCAAAGTTGTGAGAGACAGGGTCTGTGACATATCACTGGAGTCTGAAAAACAGAGACCATAATATTTTCCAGATTGACATGGGAATCTGACTGATTTCTAGAGGTCGTGAAAGCATCCTAGTATATGAAAGGAGAATTTTGACTTCTGAATTTGTGCATTGATTTTTAAGCAGCATCTATGCCTAGGGTTACCAGATTTTCCAAACGGAAAATCCGGACCTATGGCCCGCCCCCAGGCCCGCCCTGTTCCACCCCCAAGCTCGCCCTACGCCTTTGACCTGCACGAGCAACGAGCGACGTCGGACGGCATTCACACATGTGCTGGTGTGACATGATGACATCATGCGCATGCATGTGATATCACTGAGCCTAAGGAAGTCCCTGATTGGCTCAAGCGCCTCATGCCCCTCCCAAGGGGGGAGGAACCCGAGGTACCTGAGACAATCAGGGCCTTAGACTCCTCCCTGTGCATCACATAATGCACCAGGGCGGGGCTTAAGGCCCAGGCAGACGTGTCGCTAGACCCAGAGGAGCAGGAGGGACCGAGCACCCCTCCTAATCCCAACTTGGATGTTGGGGAATGCCAGGCCGGGCCCGGCGGGGGAGGGGGGGTTGGTGAGCCTACGGAGCAGGAGGGACCGAGCACCCCTCCTGCTCTCAACTTTTAACAGATGAGGTGTTGGGTCGTGCTGTGTCGGGGGTGGGCCGTGCTATGCCAGGGGGTGGCCTATGGAGGGGGTGTCGGGACATGCCGGTCAGGGGGGCTTTTTGTTTTCATTTTTTTAATAAGCCTGATATTTTGCAGCCTATTAAAAAAAAATGGAAAAAAAACCCCACCTTGCAGAAGTGCTGACAGCAGTGACAGGAGGCTGATTCTCCTGTCACTACTGTCAGGGTCTGTACATGAATGGGGATCGCACATTTGTTGTCCCTGCTCGCAGATGTTCCTCCGATCATCCCCATTTGAATATGATTGATTTGTGAATCAGTCGGAGCTGCCCGAATCGGAAACGGATTGTTCCGATTCGGGCAGGTTAGTGAATCTAGCCCTTGGTAGGGCCCTACCACTTTCAGATAGGCGCGTAGTCTAAGGCGCCTAGTCTTAGTTCTCAAGTTTATTTAAATTTGATATACTGCCCATCATTAGAACTTCTGAGTGATTTACAATATCCCATTAATGGTGTAGAATAAAGAGGGGGGAGGAAAAGCTCAGTTACTTACATACCTGTAACAGGTGTTATCTAGGGACAGCAGGCAGATATTCTCACATGTGGGCGGTGTCATCCACAGGTCATGGGCGTGTTTTACTTTCAGGGGCCTGTTTTGGCTTTAGGCGCAGGTATATAGGCCAAGAAAACTCTAGCAAAAATATGGTCCGCCTCACATCACTTTTAAGCACCGCTAGGCACGATTCTATAAAATGCGCCTAATGTTTATAGAATTGTGCCTAAGTGGCTCATTGCGCGATGCCAACATTTTAGGCACTGTTTGGAGATTCAAGCCCTTTGTGTTCGAAGATCAGCTGCTGATGTAAATAAAATCTACTCAGATACGTCTTGTGAAACAAGGGCATCAAGAACACACAGCTGCACATTTGTCGAGCACATTTCTGAAGCTTTAATATACACATGCAGTCTTCGGCCCTGAGATACTTCTCTAGGATTTCCTCAATTAACTGAGGCTATTAATATGCAAAGTAGGAAAGCATGCATGTGTTTTTCACTGGTTGAAACCCCATTTAAGCCTAACCTCTTACAACCCTCAGTTTTATCTGCACTGATCCCAACTGCATTTTCAAAATGTGCCCTTAGCTGTACAAACCTGCGTCTTATTGGGAGAAAACACTTCACACTGATGAGTATATGTGTGATATACTCGTATCTAAGATATGTCAGCGCATTGAGTTTAACATTTGCTGTTTAATTCATTGATCCCTCTACACGGATTTGAATGGTCCTGCGTGTTTGGCAAGGCTTTTGACCTTTCAACCTTTTGCTAGGATCCTGAAATCTATTGGGACTAATTTGTTAGTTGGTACCATCTGTTCAGTTGGCTAGGTTAGTTTTGACTTGTGAGATGTTCTTCTCCATGGTGGGGCCTCTTTTGTGAAATTCTCTTTCATGACGGGTTAAGGCCCAAAATAAATTATTTGGTGTTTCGAAAGCAATTAAAGGCATTCTTATTTTCTCAAGTGCTTTGCAATTTTATGTGATTTTAAAATGGGTTTTCAAAAATTGCCATCTTTTAATGCTTTGTTTTTAATGTTTTAATGTGTTTTATTTGTATCATTTAATTGTGATGTTCTCTGCTGAGATTAATAAGTGCCAGATTATGTGAAATATAAATTTGGATTAACTAAAGTATATTTTACACACACACATACATATAAAACACCCAGACACTGAGCTGAATTAAATTATAAAGTCTTTATGGGAAAAATATTTGCTGGACTAAGTACCCAAGCAATGAAGCAGTAAATAATCTCGTCTCTCCAGTTCCCAGCACCACTCTAATTAAAGACAGCTTTGACTATTTGTTAAACTTTTTTCTTCTGAGAAAAAGATCATCAGTGAAAAATAGGAAAAAGAAATTGACAAAGAAAATAAGCAACTTTATTTTCTATTATTCACAGTGCGCTGCCATTAGGCTCCCTTTTACTAAATAGCATTAGTGAGTGCTGCATGGCAACCATACCGAAGCCTATAGGGATTTAAAGGGCTTCGGTGTGGTTACTGCACCGGCTCGCGCGAATCACTTTAGTAAAAGGGGGGCCTTAGTGCTTTTAGTCAGAATGTGAAAGGAGAAACTGCATGTCATCTGAGCAAGTGGGTGATTTTTGAGGAACCTTTACTTATATATAGTTTGCAGTTATATTTTAAAAAGAAATTACTTGAGTGGAAAAGTCAACACGATGGAAGCCCACAATACTTTTGAGCTGGATAGAGAAGGGTGATTTTAAGGCAGGCTAGTTTACCCAAGTAAAAATCACATTTACCCTAAAGAGAGCAATTCTATAAAGTAGGGCTAACATTTGCATGCCAGTGTAACATATAAACATAAGAACATAAAAATTGCCGCTGCTGGATCAGACCAGTGGTCCATCATGCCCAGCAGTCCGCTCACGCGGCGGCCCTCTGGTCAAAGACCAGCACCCTAACCGAGACTAGCCCTAACAGCGCACGTTCTTGTTCAGCAGGAACTTGTCTAACTCTATCTTGAATCCCTGGAGGGTGTTTTCCCCTATAACAGCCTCTGGAAGAGCGTTCCAGCTTTCTACCATTCTCTGGGTGAAGAAGAATTTCCTTACGTTTGTACAGAATCTATCCCCTTTCAACTTTAGAGAGTGCCCTCTCGTTCTCCCTACCTTGGAGAGGGTGAACAACCTGTCCTTATCTACTAAGTCTATCCTCTTCAGTACGTTGAATGTTTCGATCATGTCCCCTCTCAATCTCCTTTGTTTGAGGGAGAAGAGGCCCAGTTTCTCTAATCTTTCGCTGTACGGCAGCTCCTCCAACCCCTTAACCATCTTAGTCGCTCTTCTCTGGACCCTTTCGAGAAGTACCGTGTCCTTCTTCATGTACGGCGACCAGTGCTGGACACAGTACTCCAGGTGAGGGCGCACCATGGCCCGGTACAGCGGCATGATAACCTTCTCTGATCTGTTCGTGATCTCCTTCTTTATCATTCCTAGCATTCTGTTTGCCCTTTTTGCTGCTCCCACACATTGCGTGGACGGCTTAATCAACTTGTCGATCAGAACTCCCAAGTCCTTTTCCTGGGAGGTCTCTCCAAGTACCGCCCAGGACATCCTGTATTTGTGCATGAGATTTTTGTTACCGACATGCATCACTTTACACTTATCCACGTTGAACCTCATCTGCCATGTTGATGCCCATTCCTTGAGCCTGATTATGTCACGTTGCAGATCTTCGCAATCCCCCTGCATCTTCACCTACTCTGAATAACTTCGTATTGTCCATAAATTTAATCACCTCGCTTGTTGTACCTATGTCCAGATCGTTTATAAAGATGTTAAAGAGCACAGGTCCAAGCACCGAGCCCTGCGGCACCCCACTGGTGATGCTCTTCCAGTCTGAGTATTGTCCATTTACTCCCACTCTCTGTTTCCTATGCTCCAGCCAGTTTTTAATCCACGTGAGTATTTCACCCTCGATTCCATGGCTCGCAATTTTCCGAAGTAGTCGTTCATGTGGAACCTTGTCGAACGCCTTCTGAAAATCCAGATATACAATGTCGACCAGATCGCCCTTGTCTATCTGTTTGTTTACTCCCTCAAAGAAGTGCAGCAAGTTCGTCAAACACGATCTGCCTTTGCTAAAACCGTGCTGACTGGTCCTCATCAGCCCATGTCTGTCAAAGTGATCAATGATGCCGTCCTTTATAAGTGATTCTGCCATCTTTTCTGGTACCGAGGTCAGACTCACAGGTCTGTAGTTTCCCGTATCTCCCTTCGAACCTTTCTTGAAGATTGGCGTAGCATTCACCACCTTCCAGTTTTCTGGAATCTTTCCCGATTTGATCGACAGATTGGCTATTAGTTGAAGCAGTTCAGCTATGATCCCTTTCAGTTCCTTGATGACCCTCGGATGGATGCCATCTGGTCCAGGGGATTTATCGCTCTTAAGCCTATCAATCTGCCTACACACCTCCTCTAGACTGACTGCCAATCCTGTCAGCTTTCCGTCTTCGTTTCCAGCACATAACCTGATGGGTTCCAGTATGCTGTGTACATCTTCTTCGGTACATATAGACGCAAAAAATGTGTTCAGTTTGTCGGCAATTGCTTTGTCCTCTTTTAGCTATTTTTTCCTCGTAGTCTCTTTTGGCCCCTTTTACCGCTTTATAGCACCTGCGTTGATGTTGTTTGTGCTTGTTGCAGTTTTCGTCCGTTTTTGACCTTTTCCATTCCTTAAATGAAGTTTTCTTGTCTCTGATCACTTCCTTCACCTCTACAGTGAGCCACGCCAGTTCTTTGTTCTGGAACTATGTGCTTATCTTATATACCATGGATTTTACAGAGGGGAGTAAAAATAGGTAGAGTCTTGGCAGATTATGGGCAGGACTCACACTCATCCATATTGCATGTATACCTCAGGCATTTAGGCAACTGCTGCATTTGTGTTCACACCAAGGTGCATATTACATATTCAACTTATTACGCTAATATTCTATAAAAGAAAGTACCATATTTTTAGGCGTGTAATATGCACATGAACATTAACATGTTTAAATTGTGAGTCCATGCAAAAATAAACTGGTATAGAATGCCTGCACACAGTGGCATTGTAAGGGGGGCGCGAGGGGGTGGTTCGCCCTGGGCACCATGTTGGTGGGGGTGCCGACACCCTTCTTCCTCTCCGCTACCCCGTCTCTTTCCATTCCTCTCCTCCACACGCACGCTCCCCTTCCCTTCCCCCATACCTCTAGTTGAAGTTATTGTTCATGGCAGTCAACAACGTGTTCTTCGCAACCCCATCGGCTCTCCCACTGACATCACTTCCGAGTGCCGTGCATAGGAAGTGACATCAGAGGGAGAGCCGACAGGGTCGCAAGGAGCATGTTGTTAACCATCCCAAGCAACAACTTCAGCTAGAGATATGGGGCAAGGGAAGGGGCACTTTGGCAGACGGGACAGGGAAGGAGCGGGTGGGGGCGGTGGAGGGGTGCCACCACCCAACCCATCCCATCCTGGTGAGCTCTTTTCCTGTCCCTGCCTCATTCCTGCAAGCTCCACCCTCATCTGCACAAGCTTCAAACACTTTAAAATCATAAGTGTTTGAGATTTATGCGGTTAAGGCTGAAGTTAAAGGAATAGAGCAGGGACAGAGAGAGCGACAAAAGTCGCAGGGATGGGGAAATCGAGTTCCTGTGGGGACGGGGAAAAATTTGTCTCCGTCTCATTCTCTAGTGCACAACTCAAAAGGGAACTCGGCTAGAGCTTCTGAAATGCAACATATGTACTCATGCATTGCCTGTTGGATAGTCTGTGCATGCAAAGTGCAGCACTCAGCTTTTAGTCATCTCCACCATCTCCCTTGGGAGGGCGTTCCAGGCAACCACCACACTTTTCCATGAAAAAGCTTGTGAAGATTATCAATTAGAATCCTGCACAACCAAGAGATAAAAAGTGGCCAGGAAGAATAAAATTATAGTAGAAAGATTAAACAATTTCTTTGGCTTAGTTTTTACTGAGAAGGATGTTGGGGTCATCCTCATGCTAGAAACCTTCTTTGATGGTGATGATTTGAGATTCATAGGGGCTGAGTCTATAAACGAGAACAAGCGTCACTTATCTCTTTGGCACCACTCGGCATACTTGTCAATCAACCGCTAAGCGCCATATACAGAATTGCACCTACGAGTGCCTAACTTGACTTAGGTGCTGGTAGACGTCATAATGTTAGGGGCTGGTATATTAGGCCAACGCCTAACACAGGCACCTACCATTGCCTAGATCTTATCACATCTATTCTCTACCTCCACCATTCCCACTTTTCAGGTAGGTGTTGTTAGGTGCTGGTAGGCACCTCAACTTTGATGTTGATAGGCGCTGATCTGAGTTCCGCGTGGAATTCTTAATTAGTCATTTTTAAGTTTTTAAATAAGTTTTTAATCGTGAGGTCAATTAGCATACATATTAAGCTCAATCAATTTTGAGTTGGGAACTTGGCTAGGTGGCCCCAATCTAGACGTCAGTTATAGAATCAGGCTCATACTATACGACTAACAAATATAATAGATAAAGTAGAGGAAAATAAGAATACAAGCACTGGCAAGTTAGATGCAAAGCATTGATAAAGACAGCTATGAAAGAATATGAAGAGAAACTTGCAAAAGAGGCAAAAGCTCATAGCAATTTTTTTTAGGTACATCAGAAGCAGAAAACCTGTGAGGGAATCCGTGGGACTGTTGGATGACCAAGGAGCGAAAGGGGTGCTCAGGGAGGATAAAGCCATAGCGGAAAGACTGAATGAACTATTTGCTTTGGTCTTGACAGAAGAAGATGCAAGAGATCTACCTGAACCAGAAATGGTTTTCAAGGGTGATGATGTGGAGGAACTGAAAGAAATCTCGGTGAATCTAGAATATGTACTGAGCCAAATCGACAAGTTAAAAAGTGATAAATCGCCAGGACCAGATGGTATACATCCCAAGGTACTAAAAGAACTCAAACATGAAATTGCTGACCTGCTGATAGTGATCTGTAACCTGTTACTAAAATCGTCTGTAGTACCTGAAGATTAGGGTGACCAATGTTATGACAATTTTTAAAAAGGGATCCAGGGGAGATCCGGGAAATTACAGACCGGTATGCCTCATTTCAGTGCTGGGCAAAATGGTAGAAACAATTATAAAAAATAAAATTGTGGAACACGTAGACAAATATGATTTAATGAGACGGAGTCAGCATGGGTTCAGCTGAGGGAGATCTTGCCTCACAAATTTGCTTGACTTCTTTGAAGGTGTGAATAAACATGTAGATAAAGGTGAGCCGGTTGATATAGTGTATCTAGATTTTCAGAAAGCTTTTGATAAAGTTCCTCACGAGAGGTTTCTGAGAAAATTAGTGTCATGGGATAGGTGGCAAAGTTCAGTTGTGGATTAGGAATTGGTTATCAGATAGATAACAGAGGGTAGGGTTAAATGGTCATTTTTCTCAACGGAGGAGAGTAAACAGTGGAATGCCACAGGGGTCTGTACTAGGACCGGTGCTATTTAATTTATTTATAAATGATCTGGAAATTGGAATGATGAGTGAGGTGATTAAATTTGCAGATGACACTAAACTGTTCAAAGTTGTTAAAACACATGCAGATTTTGAAAAATTGCAGGCGGACCTTAGGAAATTGGAAGACTGGGCGTTCAAATGGAAGATTAAATTTAATGTGGACAAATGCAAAGTGATGCACATTGGGAAGAATAACCTGAATCACAGTTACCGGATGCTAGGGTCCACCTTGGGGATTAGCGCCCAAGGAAAGGATCTGGGTGTCATCATACACAATACGATCAAACCTTCCATCCAATGTGTGACGTCGGCCAAAAAAGCAAACAGGATGCTAGGAATTATTAAAAAAAGGGATGGTTAAAAAGACTAAGAATGTTATAATGCCCCTGTATCGCTCTATGGTGCAACCTCATCTGGAGTATTGTGTTCAATTCTGGTCTCCTTTTCTCATGAAAGATATAGTGGCACTAGAAAAGGTTCAAAGAAGAGCAACCAAGATGATGAAGAGGATGGAACTCCTCTCATGAGGAAAGACTAAAACGGTTAGGGCTCTTCAACTTGGAAAAGAGATGGCTAAGGGAGAGATATGATTGAAGTTTACAAAATTCTGAGTGGAGTAGAATGGGTACAAGTGGATCGATTTTTCACTCCATCAAAAATTGCAAAGATTAGGGGGCACTCGATGAAGTTACAGGGAAATACTTTTAAAACCAATAGGAGGAAATTTTTTTTCACTCAGAGAATAGTTAAGTTCTGGAATGCATTGCCAGAGGTTGTGGTAAAGCGGATAGCATACCTGGTTTAACAAAAAGGTTTGGATAAGTTCCTGGAGGAAAAGTCCATAGTCTGTTATTGAGAAAGACATGGGGGAAGCTACTGCTTGTCATGGATCGGTAGCATGGAATATTGCTACACCTTGGGTTTTAGCCAGGTACTAGTAATCTGGATTGGCCAACGTGAGAGCAGGCTATTGGGCTTGATGGACCATTGGTCTGACCCAGTAAGGCTATTCTTATGTTCTTAAATTGGCAAACTATAGAGCAATAAAGCACCAGGATTTGATTATATTCGCCCAAAAGTTCTCATTTTCATTTTAAAGACTGTTTATTGGTTTTATAAAACGAAAGCTGATACAAAGTGCAAAAATTTGCATGAACAGTAAACACAGTCAGAAAAGCACTAAAATACTATTCATGAGAAAACATGAAACAACCCCCTCCCTACGACCCTCCCCCCACCCCCCCCAATCCTGGATTCGCCCAAAAGTTCTGAAAGAGCTTAAACATGTGTATGCCGTAGTTGCTAATGCTGATGCTATGTTTTCTCTGACAGTTTAAATTCACAGCACCGACAGCGTTCTTTTGACGATGTTACCACATCGCAAACTTGAAGCATTCTATCAGCATTGAAAAGGTTTTTCAATTTACATACAATAGGGTCTCCTGAAGAAGGAATCGAAACGGGGCCACGTAGAGACCCCGAACCTGTTATAAACTGAATTATCAAGCTGCTCTCAATTTTCTCACAGAGCGATGTTCATTTGAAAAGATTTGTAAAGATAAGAAAAAACAAAGTATTTTCATACAAGTGTTTGAAAGACTGTAAAGACATTTATTTATTTATTTACTTTTGTAATCAAACTTGGAGCGTAACCAGAACTAATAAAGTTGCAACGACTGAAAAATATACTTTGGTTCATCACTAGAGGGCGCAACTCTCTTCTTGAAGAACTCTATACCTCTGAGTGACTTTCAAACGTGACGGTTGCAATCCTGAAGTTTGGTTACCAATTTGAATGAGAAGACAGTTCTTTTATTTGAACTCTAATATTTTTCTGACTTCCACTAATATTTAACTATTAGTACCCCAGTGACATTATAAAGAAATTGTAGTTGCTAAAACGACAAATAGCATGCTAGAGATTATTCAAAAAGGAATAAATACAAAACTGGGAGCATCTTTATGCCTCTATGCAGGTCCACTGTATACTTGCATCTTGGGGGTAATTCTCTACTAGTTACCTAAAGTTAGGCAATGAGATGTTGCACACTAAGGAGGGAATTCTATAATCGGTGCCAGCATTGGTGGCCACCTAAGAAGCGGCCGCTGATAGCGTGTCAATCACAAACTGGTGCCAATTACAGAATTTTATTTTATTTTTTTACGCTGGCGCCTTACATGTAGGCCAGCATTTTAGAAGCCTACATTTAAGGTGCCGGTGTCACGCTTACGGAAGCGCCTAGGGGTGCCTAAGGACGCCTAAGGCCACTTCTGGTGCAAGCCGTGCCCAAGCCAGCCTTAAGCATCCCTAAGCGCTTCTACAAGTGTGACACTGGCGCTTCCAGATCGGTTGGTTAGCCAGCGGTAGGACGCCCTACCGCCGGGTAATCTTCGGCACATGTTCGAGAATTTCCCCCCCTAAGTGCAAATTCTAAGTCAGCTAATATACACCTAACTGCTTTTATGGGTGTATATCACAAACGTGTGTAAACCCCACATTTTAGAAAGCCACTATTTACAGGTGTACAATTGCACTATCCCCCTTTTCTATGAAACTGCGCTAGTGTTTTTTTAGCGCAGAGAACTGCGCTGAATGGCCCGCCCTGCTTCCGACGCTCATTGAGTTCCTATGAGTGTCGGGAGCAGCGCGGGCCATTCAGCGCGGCTCCCCGCGCTAGAAAGTGCTAGCGCGGTTTTGTAGAAGAGGGGATATGTGTGCACTTCAAAGGGATACGGTTTGGGCAGGGCTCGGGTAGAACCAAAACGCACATATGTTGTCTTGTTTTACTCTCCAGGACAGGCCCTTTATATGAGAGATTAAAGTTCTTCTCTTTCATCCCCCATTGCTTATTTCTCCTTCCAAAATGACAATACATAAGGATTTCTGCCTCTGTTGTTAATTAGTGGCATGTACCATGTGTAGAATTGCAAAATGGCAGGCGTACATATGTATCTTGCACAATAAGTTGTGAAACACCAATTTATGTGTGTCACAAACACATGTAAGTTAAAACAAATTATACTTGTATGCCTGCCTCTCTGCAAGCCCACACATTAATGTTCTCGCTAATTCTTGCTAGCCCATGTGTACGTGAAAAACATTTTGGGCTCAGGGACACTCAATGAAGTTACAGGAAATACTTTTAAAACCAATAGGAGGAAATATTTTTCCACTCAGAGAAGCTAAGCTCTGGAACACATTGCTAGAGGATGCAATAAGAGCAGTTAACGTAGCTGGTTTTAAGAAAGGTTTGGACAATTTCCTGGAGGGAAAATCCATAGTCTGTTAATGAAACAAACATGGGGGAAGCTACTGCTTGCCCTGGATCGGTAGCATGGAATGCTGCTATCTGGGTTTTGGCTAGGCACTAGTGACCTGGATTGGCCACCATGAGGACGGGCTACTGGACTAGATGGACCATTGTTCTGACCCGGTAAGGCTATTCTTATGTTCTTATGGTCTCATGAGGTAGAGTCAGCAAATGGCACTCAAAATTCAGTGCCAAAATAAATTGGCTCTGAATGGTATTCTATAACAGGAGTTCCAGGATTGGCAACCTTTACAGAAGAGTGCATAGCACTGGGATGTACACCCAACTTTGGGCACAAGGAATTACAGTAACTGAAATATATTTAGATTTTAGCAAGGCCTTTGAAAATATTCTACACAGGTGACAAATAAACTAAGTGCCCTTGGTGTGGGTACCAAAGTAACAGACTTGATCAGGAACTGATGGAGTGAAGGGCGACAGCGGGTAGTAGTCAATGGAGATCGCTCTGCGTAAAAGGATGTTACCAGCGCTGTACCTCAAGGTTCGTTTCTTGGGCCTGTTCTTTTTAACGTTTTTGTCATCAATATTGCTGAAGGGCTGACTAGCAAGATTTCCCTCTTTGCAGATGATACCAAAATCTGCAATAGAGTAGGCACCCCCGATAGTGTGAATAACATGAGGAAGGACCTAGCGAAGCTTGAAGAATGGTCTGAAATATGGCAGCTAAGATTTAATGCTAAGAAATGCAAGGCCATGCACTTGGGCTGCAGAAACCCAAGGGAACGGTACTGTTTAGGGGGTGAAGAACTTTTGCGCATGAAAGAAGAGCGGGGCTTGGATGTGATAGTATGTGATGAACTTAAAGTGACTAAACAGGTTGAAAAGGAGACAGTGAAAGCTTGCGTGCATAGGGAGAGGAGTGGCCAGCAGGAAAAAGGAGGTATTGATGCCCCTGTATAAAAGACTCTGATGAGATCTTATTTATAACTAGTTTTTTAGCCCGTTACATTAACGGGCACTAGCAACCCTTCTTCCTTACTTTTTTCTCCCCCCTGTCCAGCAACAACCCCCCTTTCTCTGATCCCACTGTCTAGCAGTAGGCCTTTTCCCTTATTTTGCCTCCCCCTGTCTAGCAGCACCCCTTCACTGCTCCCCCTGTTCAGCAGTAGCCCATCTCCATTGGTTTTACCTCCCCCCTGTCCAGCAATAGCGCTTCTCCCTAACTTTTACCTTCCCCCTGTTCAACAGCACCCCTTCCCTGCTCCCTCTATCCAACAGTAGCCATTATCCCTTCCCTTTACCTTATGTGGAGCTATCTCCAATGCTCACGCTCTCTCCCTGTCCTCCTGCTCCAGGGTGCTCGATTTCCCCTGATTTCCCTCAATTTCCAGTCCTTCGCATCCTGTTTGTCTCCGTGGGCAGCGTTTAGATTTTTTTTCATGTAACCCGCTGAAACCGCTGTGTGTGCTGCGCGCCGCAAACAGCTGCACATGCCGCAAATAGAATACGGCCACGGAGTCACAAATCATGGTGGCAGGGATCACGGAATCGTAAGTGCGCATGAGCTCTTAGGGTTTTATTATAGAGGATATTGTGTGCAATTCTGGAAACCACACTTTTAAAAAGATATAAACAGGCCAGAGTCAATCCAGAGGAAGGCACTAAAATGGTTGATGGTCTATGTCATAAGTGAGGACAGAACAACCGAGCGCAAGAACCACCTGTCGTTAAATCTGTACTTTGTTTATTCACTCAATCTGTAACATTTCTAATCATTGTAAACCGCATAGAACTTCACGGTCCTGTGGTATATAAACTGTTGTTATTATTATTTTTACTTTAGAGAAAAGGCAGGAGAGAGGAAATATGATAGGTATATTTAAATACCTATGTGACATAAATACACACGAGGCAAGCCTCTTTCAATTGAAAGGAAACTCCAAAGTGAGAGGGCATAGAATGAGGGTAAGAGGTGAGAGGCTCAGGAGCAATCTAAGGAAATACTTTTTTACAGAAAGGATGGTAGATACGTGGAATAGTCTCCCGGTAGAGGTGGTGGAAGCAAAGACTGTGTCTGAATCCAAGAAAGCGCAGCACAGGCACGTGGGATCTCTTAAGAAGAAGAGGAGATAGTGGATGCTGTTGATGGGCACCTTTATCAGCAATCATGTTTCGATTTTTCCTTTTTCCTATTCCCTAATTTGGAATGGGGAAGCTGCACACTGCTGTTTCTAAGCAGGAGGAGTAGAGTTGAGCAGTTGGGGAAACAAAAGAACAAGGGAATTGGGATCACCTTAGTTTTCCTTTTTGGTGGGCGAGCTTATGTTTAACTTATAAATATGAGAAAATGAATGCTGACATGCTGGGGCATAATAAGATATTCAGATTAGTTTGGGGGCCATTGACGTCTTTTGTAGATTTGCTATAGTTGTCCTTTATCTTTATTTTCCGTTGTTTTTCACCCACACATCCGGGGGGGATGGGGGGGGTGGTATATCTTTTGTTTTGATATTATTCCTGATGGTAATAATGGATGGGGGAGGGAATTTTTATCTTATGTATAGATACTGATTGATTATAAGTGCTTGGTTGATTATCATTATTTGTATTGCACTTTTTGTTGGCAATAAAAACTAAATAAAGTTAAAAAAAAAAAAAAAAGAACAAGGGACACAGGAGTGGACTATAAGAGCCATGCAGTGAAGACAAAGAACAACAGTGACCAGATGTAGGTTTAAACCAGCTTTGGAGGTAAAGAGAGAAATAATTTTCTGGGACCCCAGAGAGTCCTGAAAGAAAAATAAGTGACTGCAAAAAATTTGTTGCTATTTTTGCTTTCGCTCTATAGTTTTTGCCATTGTTTATTTGGTTTTGTGTTTTTTTTTGGTCCTTTTTTCCTGAAGACTAATTGTAAGTGAACTGTTTGGTTCAGATTTCCAATTCTAGCCTGGACTGTTTTTCAGTGCCAATGGAGCATGTGGATTGTTTTGCCAGTGCCCCCTCCCCCCCAACCTGAACCCACCACAAAATTACCGTAGTTTACTCAAAGTAAACGAATCCTGCTAGGCCAAATCCAGGCATGAAAGAGTTACATTTGTTTTGACCAGATTGCAAGCAAGGACTGCCTTTTTTAGGTATTTGTACAGCACACACAAAGAATCAAAGACAGAAAACTTAAGGGTAAAGTATGGCAACACTCATTCTGTGGTATGGGCCTAATGCCCATGAGAATTCTGCCTTCAGGAATGCTTTGAATAAGAACCCAAGGAGAATAGGAAAAAAGAATCGAGTCTTACAACATTCTGCTTTGTGTTGTGAAGCAGCAGTTTATCTACCATGGTATGCTGGATTACCATAACAGTTCAGAGCTGCTCCCATCAAGTACATTTATGTTTTTTTGTTTAAGCCTACTCAGTTGTCTTTACAGTTGCAAGGAAGTAAAAGGTGATAAGGATTTTTGTGACTACACTTCTCCCTCTGTATTCACTGTGATAGGGGATTAACAGACCCGCAAATACAGAAAATCCGCAAATAAATTTTTCATATGTTATTTGCTGTTTTCTATTAAAAACCATCGGAGAGAACGGGAACACGAAGGCCTTGAGCATGCGCAGATGCTCAAGGCCCAGCGCAGAAGGAGGCAGATCTTCGGGCACCGGCACCGGCATGTCCTGTGCGTTGGTGCTGGTGCCAAATGGGGGGTAAGAAATGTGATCGGGTGGGTGGATGGGTGCCTTTTTGATGCCGGATCATGGCGGGGAGGGGGTGCGATGCAAGCAGAGGGTGCCGGATCGCGGGGGAGAGGGTGCCGGATCGCGGGAGGGGGGGGGGGGCGCTACGAACGGGGAGGGGAGGGCGAAACGAGCAGGGGGATGGCGGATCACGCGGGGGGGCCTTCATGAGTGGAGGGAGCAATGCCGGTTCTTGGGGGGATAGAGCAAGGCCGCTGGCCTCGGGGGATGGGGTGGGTGGGAACTAATCAAGCGAGTTTCCCTTAGTTACTATAGGGAAACTCGCTTTGATATACGAGTATTTTGGTTTATGAGCATGCTTCTTGAACGAATTATCTCGTAAACCAAGGTACCACTGTACTTTTTTACAGAAAGGGTGGTAGATGCATGGAACAGTCTCCCAGAAGAAGTGGTGTGTCTGAATTCAAAAGGGCCTGGAATAGGCACATGGGATCTCTCGGAGAGAGAAAGAGTGGATACTGCGGATGGGCAGACTAGATGAGCCATTTGGCCTTTATTTGCCATCATGTTTCTATCATCACTGGGTAGACATTATATGAAGGGACTTGTATCTTAGGGAGTGCTTAAAACTGTACTTAAAAATGTAAAGGGATAATTAGAGATATGTGTTCATTAGTGAGCATTTGGCTCATTAGCTCGTCTTAAATTTGGAGCACATTAAATCAATTTAATACATTAACCAACAAATTAATACAGCTTAAGTTAATTAATGCACATTACAATTTTTTTTTTTATTAAAAACAAATGTGTGCAATGACCTGGAAAAATGTCTGGAAAAGACTAACCCAAAAATGAACTGAAAATCTTTGCTATGCCTATCACCAATAATAGTTATGTACATTATATCTGAATAAAAATGGTTTTAGAACCCTTTCATCCTTTCCTGAATACCAGTCTCCAAGCTGCGCTAGAGCTATATGTCATTGTTGAAACAAGGATTAAGGGTGATTTGCAGGAGGAATTAGATTTATTACAGTACCCTATTTCAGCCCACACTTCTTCTGTGATGCAGTGGAATTACAAGTTAATTAGGGAAGAGCCGGTGCCAGGGAACAAGTTTTATGAGGCCCATCGCTGAGGTACCTGCAGTTGCCCATGAAGAGAAGCCGTCAGCAGTGTTACACAGAGAAACATAGAAACATGACGGCAGATGAAGGGCAACTGGCTCATCTAGTCTGCCCATCCGCAGTAACCATTATCTCTTTCTCTCTCCGAGAGATCCCACTTGCCTATCCCAGGCCCTCTTGAATTCAGACACAATAGAAACATCGAACAGAGACCGGTGATGTTTTTAATCAACAGTCAGCAACCACTTATGGCTGATTTGCATGTTAGTATTTTTTTTTAATTTGAAAACTTTATTGCATTTTTATGATAATGAAACAAACCTGTCAAATGAGTGCAGGACAATTGTGCTCCGACAAATGCATCCCGACAATTGTGCGCATGGACAATTGTGGCGGTGGATACTATTTTGTTTTTTTAAGGGTTACAAAGTAACCCTCTTTTTTGAGGAGGAGTGTGTGTGTGTGTGGGGGGGGGGTTCCCTCCCACTACACTTTACAGATTCACTTGCTGTCTAGTGTTAGGGTAAGTTTTATATCATGATTATGGGAACCCTAATCATGATATAAACCTTACCCTAACACGAAGGCCATGATTTGCTGACACTACTCAGCCCCTCCCCCCCCCCTTGGGAGGGGGCCTGAGGAGTGTCAGCAAATCAAGGCCTTGCACTTATGTGCCAAAATTGTCCTGCGCGCACTTGTCCATGCGTGCAATTGCCAGGGTGCATTTGTCCCAGCGCGAATTTGTCAGTGTACCGAAACAAACCATTCTGACCAACTGGAAGAATCCATCTCCACTAACATATGCATGTTAGTATTTTTAATGCAGTCAGGACTAAAGAAAACTAGTCCTTAAATTTAAAGGTTTATTCCAGTTCTATTATCTGCAATTGAAAAATGACAATTGTGTCAGCTGTGTTGGAGCATTCAGCGTATTTTGCTTACCCTGCCAATAAAAATTTTTCTTGTAAGATATACGAGGGTGGATTTAAAAGTTTGGCAAATTTCCATGAGATGGCGCCACAGTCCATTAAGTCATTGATGCCGTCAATAAGTATTTTGCAAAGTTTGACAAAACCTAGTTTTCTGATGGGACAAAAAAGCTGGAAACTTGCTGGCTAACGTGTATAGCCCTCAATGGAGACTACATAGTTTAACTTGCTTTCTTACCAAACTTTTCCAACCACCCTCGTAAATATCTATTTATTGTAGTTCTTCCAGACTCTGGTTGCTGAGAAACATCGAATGATCAGGGTTCAGCATTGTTAAATTAGACTCAATAGTCAAGAAAGTACTTTGCACAATGAAATGGAGGAATGTATTTAACCAATATAAAATCTCAGGAGGAAAATACGTTTTTATAGTTAATACAAAGTCAAGGTAGCAGAAGACAATGGAACTAAAGCAAAGGGTCCTATCCATAAGCTAAAAGTTGTTTCAATTTGCAATTTTATTGTGATCCACTATGAACTCATAAGGGCTTTGAAAGAATACAAATGGTAATTTAATTTAATGTAACTATCTTTAAAGCATGAGAGGGGAGAAGCCAGGGTCAGATTAAGGCCTAGCCTAGTAGGTAGGGTTACCAGACATAGGGGGCGTTTCCGGGCATCAGGACAGCTTTTCAAAACCCGGCACTTTATCCAGGTTTTGAAAAGCAGATTGCGTCGGGAGCCCTCTCGACCAAGATGAGCAGGCTGGGGAGGGGGGGGGGGGGCGAGGCTAGTGGCAAAGCTGGGACGTGGCGCAATGGGGTTGGAATGGGTGGAACTGGGCGGGCCTGGGTGTGGGCCAATGGGTTTGGATTTTACCTACGTAAAATCTGGTAACCCTACTAGTAGGTATGTGCCTCAGGCCAGAAGAATTTAGGGGTGGGAGGGCCTGCCAGTGTGCTGCTCCGATGACAAGGAATGTCCAGATGTCCAGGTTTGGCCGGCTACACTCCTGGCTCTTCTGATTCTCCCACCTACCTCCTCCCCAGCCACTGCAATTGAATCTTCGGGCAGCTGGCAGTGGCAACAAGTTGAGCCTGCTGCCATCAGTCTGCCCTGGAAGCCACCTTTCTGCGGTCAGTTCCTGTTTCCGCATAGGCAGGACGCTGCATGAAGGAGCCTTCTGGGTCAGGCCAACGGCAGAAGGCTTACCTCATTGTCGCTGCCGGCTTCCCAAAGATTCAATTGCAGCGCCAGAGGAGGTAGGTAGTTATCACCTACGGACAGTATATTAATGTGCATTTACCTGCATGTGCTACTATCAACTCTTTGGCTCTTAAATCTTAAACTCCATGCTGATAGCTTTTTTTATTTTAACCATGTGCTATATGATAAAAAAAAAATAATAATACATTTCCTTAAACCTATTTGTCTTTTCTGCAACTCATGCCAGGATTGTAAACACAAGAGTGGGGACTTTATTTTGTGTATTTAAAGGCCACTTGAAACTCAGATAGGGTTACCAGATTTCCTCTTTAAAAAAATATGGAGGGTTTCCTGTAGGTATGTAATTTTTCTGATTATTTGGTGGGGGGGGGGGGAATAGTTGTGCATTAATGTCTATAAGTTTAATGTGCATTTCGTGTAAACTTATGTATATTTTAAATTGTTTGTATGCACTATGGTAGTTTGGAAATTTAATAAAGATTTACAAAAAAAAAAAAAGAAAGAGGATACTTGGCCCCGCCCCATTGCACCCCAGCTCAGCCCCCAAGTCCTGCCCCCCCTCCCCAACAAACCTCCTGTCTCCTTTCCCGAGCTCGGGGCCACGCCTGGAGGGCTTCTGCGCATGCACCGACGTTAACGCGATGGCATCACATGCATGTACAGGAAAAGGGAGGGGATTAATTTGTATTAAAATGATGTGCTTTCCTCTCCTCTATCACCCCTTCCTCTCTCTCTTAATCCCATCTATTCTACATGATTTTTTTTTCTTTCCTGCTTCTCTCTATCACCCCTCCTGCAATCCATTGTTATTCTCCCACAATTCTCTCTTACTTCCCCCTTCACTCTGATTTCACCCTCTGCTACTACTGCTACTTAATTATTTCTAGCGCTGCTAGATGTATGCACCACTGTACTTTAAAACGTTCAAGAGTAGGTCCCTGCTCAATAGAATTTACCATATAATCAAAAAGACAACCAGGGCAAGTAGGGGGGTCAGAGAGTTTCTCAGGCATGGGGGTTTTGCAAGTGAATAGGGATCTCACTGTATTCCAAATCTGATTCTGGTGCGCCTATGACCCCTTTCAGTGTGTTCCAAGGCTCACTCTGATTTTGAGTAGTCCCCTATAAAGAACTTGCTTTTTTTGTCAGCTTCAGGGCAGGCCCAGCCTCTTTTTTTTTTCTCTCCTCAGCAACTCGCAGCTGCCTTCTGTATGCATATGTATCTCTGTGATGTGCACAGAAGACCTTTAATATTCAGGTTCCTGCTCCGGACAAAACAACAACACTAAAAAAGCCACCTGGACCCTCCCTACAGAGCCTTGGGAAAGAAGACATATCCGGGTAAACCCGGACATATGGTAACCCTACTCATAGATTCCTCTCCAGGATATGCTTTGGTCTAGTGCAGAGCGGCGCTATGGTCCGCTCATTAAGTGCATCCGTTTGGAATATGGGCATATTATTCAGTTCCTGCAATCAGTGGCGAAGCGAGGGTGAGAAGCACCCAGGGCGGTGGCACCCCTCTCGCACCCTCTTCTTTGCCTACCCCCCATCTTCTCCTGCCCCACCCCCCTCCTGCTGAGCACGTGCGCCCCTTCCCTTCTCCCGTACCTTATAACGTTCACAGTGCGAGCATAAACCCCAGCTTGCTGCTCGCACCAGCGCCAGCTTGTCCTCCAACATCACTTCCAAGGCGCAGGTCCAGGGTGGTAATTGGAGTTAATTGGCTCTAATTTGGATTTGCATACACCTCTGCCTATGTGCTATTCTATATCACTGTGTACCCAAAATATCTCATGTGCACCCAGATACTCAAGGCCCAGGCAAGAAGAAGGATATTCGTTCACCGGCTCGTCCTGTGGGCTGCGTGCTGGCACCAGATGGGGGTAAGGCTTCAGGATGGGTGGCCTGGGGATGCCAGTTCACGAGCGGGGGGGGGGGGGGGTTGGCATTCGCAGGTGGAGAGAGCGGTGCTCGCAAATCAAGTCAACTTTCGGTTTGCGAGTCACGATTTGCGAGAATATTTTGCTCGTCTTGCAAAACACTCGCAAACCTCGTTACTCGCAAACCGAGGTTTGACTGTATAGTAATAAAATATTTAATGTTATTTATTCTAAAAAAGTTTTGTAAAAAAGTCAAAAAAGATAAAAAAAGAAAAAAATTTTCTATTGAGTAGTAATAATTTATTGATGTGACAAATCAAGTCACTTTAACATGAAGGTTTTGGATCGATGAAAGATACCCTATGCCATAATTCTTTATTAGGTAATTGTATTATGATCCTTGGAGTGGCAATTCTGAGATTTTTGCCTTCATTTAGCTAACTGATCATTTAGTATTAACTTTTTGTGGAAGGGTATGGTCAGGGGTGTTCCGAAACTTTAGGCACCCAAGTTTCCAAGTTTATTAGCTATATATATTCCACCTATCAATAGTATTTGTCTAAGCTGTTTTTACATTCAGGTACTTAAGCACTTTTCTTTGTCTGTCCCGGCAGGCTCACAATCTACCTAACGTACCTGCTCTCCCACATTTATATCAGGTTTCAGCAGGTGTATGTCCTCGCGCCCAAAGTTCTTCTTCCAAAATAACGTCTGTCAGAGAAACTACCTCGTGACTGACATTAGTGGTGTAGTAAGGGGAAGGGGGGGCGGAAGGGAGCAGGCAGCTATTGGCAGTGATTGGCTGGCCTGGAACGTCCTCTCCGATGTCAGAATTGATGTCATGAAGAAGGCTTCTGGGTGGCGATTAGCAGCAGCAGCAGGGAGATAAGGAGAGCAGCAGTGGTGGCGGACTAGGGGGGGGGGGTAAATCGGGTGCTGGAGGGAGGCTTTGTTTTTGTGTGCAGCAGGGAGGGAAGGAGGGAGGCAGGCAGGCAGGCAGGCTTCGAGGGTGGGGGTGGGACAGAGTCTGGAAGGCAGTGAGGGGGACATGGAAAGGAGGCACTGGGGGCACTAAGGACATAGGAAGGAGGCACTGGGGGCACTAAGGACGTGGGAAGGGGCACTAAGGACATGGGAAGGAGGCACTGAGAGCACTAAGGACATAGGAAGGAAGGAGGGAGGGAATAGAAAGGGACAATTGTTGGGCCTGAGTGCAGAAAGAAAGAAATGAAAGAAAGGATACACAGTCAGAAGCAAATGCAACCAGAAACTGGTGAAATCACCAGACATCAAAGGAAGGAAAAATTATTTTATTTTCAATTTAGTGATCAAAATGTGTCAGTTTTGAGAATTTATATCTGCTGTGTGTGTGTTGGCGCCGGGATGCGCATGGTGGGGGGGGGGTTTCTGGCATGGGGCACTTTGCTGAGTAGGGGGAGGCTTTTTTTTTTCTTTTTTTTTAATAGGCCTGATATTTTGCAGCCTATTAAAAAAAATGAAAAAAAAAAAAAAGCCGAAAGAAGCCCTGCCAGCAGTGACAGGAGGCTGCTTCTCCTGCCACTACTGCCAGGGTTCTTCCCAACTCAATCTGATCCATGCAGTCGGTTGGGAGCGTGCCTCCAATCACCCCCATTTGCATGAAGATGGTTGATGAATCAGTCAGCCTGCCTCCAATCGCAAACGGATCGGATACGGATCGGATGGTTAGTGAATCTAGCCCTAAGACTGAAATAAAACAACCCGTTTCCTCCCCATCCCCGCAAACCATTTGATCCCATCTGCACAAGCCTCAGTTATGATTTTATATTGAATGTATTTCATTAATGTATAAAAAGAAACAATATTCAGTACAATTGTCATTTTATAAATACATATAATACAGAGCAAGGATCAACAAAACCCTTGTCTCTTCTCCCCATCACATATATCCCCTCTACTATCAAGAAAACTGAATAAGCCAAATTATTACAGAATGCTATACAGAAATATCATACTAACAGAATACCGCAGTCACACATGACAGGAACAGTGTTAGGAGAGTTCAACTAGAGGAGTGCAACTAGGGCAACTGTTCCCTGGTCAGAGAGAGCCCTAAGCCAGCTGAAAGCTAAAGAAGCACTGCTTGGGCTTTGCAGTCCCCAGTTATGTCTAACACCAGCTCTAGTAGGATGCATATTTCAAATCTGATATATTCTAATCACAAAATAGAAATAAAATTATTTTTTCTACCTTTTGTCATCTCTGGTTTCTGCTTTCATTTTCTTTTCACTCTATTCCTTCCAGCGTCTGCCCTCTCTGGCTCTTCAATCCAGCATCTGCCCCTTCCATCCACTGTCTGCCCTCTCCCCCTTCCATATGGTATCTGCCTTCTTTCTATGTCCCTCTCCTCTTTCCATTCATTCCAGTTTCACTGCTCTCTTCATTTTTATCTCTCCTACACCAGATCTAGTATCTTTGTCCCTCTCTCCTTATTTCTCTGCTGACCCCCTTCCCACCATCAATCTCACTCTACTTTCTCATTCCTCTGTCTCTCGCCTTTCCCTCGTCTGATCTCTCCATTCCACCCTGACCCCTTTCCCTCCTCTAATCTCCCTGCCAGCTGTTTCCTTCCTTTTTTCCTTCTCCTTCCCCTATTCAACAGTAACTCTCTTCCCTTCCCCTCCTCCCCTCCCAGCAGCATCTCTCCTTTTCCCTCCCTCCAGATCCAGAAGCACCTCTCCTTTTATCCAGCAGCTTCCCAGCCTCCAACAGTGGCTTCCTCCCCTTCCCTCCACTCTCCTCCCAGTAGTGATTCACTTAGGCAGCCTTGGGTCCTTTGATAGGTCACGCTGCCTCTGAGGAAAGAGAAGGTTGCATCATCAGAGGCAGGACGCAACTCAGCAAAAGCTCCAAGGCTGCTGAAATGAATTGCTGCTGCAGGCAATTACTGAGAGCTGCTGGGAGGGGAGTGGAGGGGTGGAAGCTACTGTCAGAGGCTCTCGTCGGCCCTGCACAGACTGGCAGGAATTTTGCGCACCGATCTTGCTAGCTCTGCGCGGACCAGCAGGAATTTTCTGCGGACTGACACCAGTCCGCGGTCCAGTGGTTGAAGAACACTGTTATAAAACATTCAAACCCTGACTATAGCTGTGTTTATTGTATTGCTATGTTAAGTTTAGAAATCTGTTTCACTATTGCTGATGCTTTATATTAGCTATGCTGTATTCGATCATTACTGATGCAGAGTTAAATATGTATATATAAGTATTGTTTTCTTTTTCTGTATTGTTGTTTATTGTCCTATAATGCCAATAAACAGATTTGAACTACAAAAAAAAAAAAAAAAAAAAGCCAATTAGTTAAAGAAGTACCATGTTTCCCCAAAAATAAGACACTGTCATATTAATTTTGGGCCAAAAAAACGTACTAGGTCTTATTTTCAGTGTAGGTCTTATGTTTTTCATGTACAAAGATCATCTCTCCCTTCCTCTCCTCCACCCCCAATTCTTCCTCTTTCCTTTCTCTCCCCCACATGTGCAGCATCTTTCAATCCCTCTCACCCATCGCCTTGTGCCTTCCCTCTGCAGCATCTTTCTATCCTTCCTTCCCTCCCTCCCTCCTATCCCCTGTGCAGCAGAACCTTTGCACGGCATCTTTCTATCCCTCCCATCCCTTGTGCAGCAGAACCCTTTCACAGCTTCTGTCCCTCCCTTCCTCCCATCCCCCATGCAGCATCTTTCTATTCCTCCCTCCCTTCCATCCCCCCACCGCACAGCTGAATTCCCGCTAACCCTTCCATCTTTCCCTCCCATCCAAACCCCACTGACCGCAAGACCGACATTGCTGCCAACGCTGCTGTTTGGAAGAAGGTATGTCGGCCTCTCAGTCGGCGGGGTTCGAATGGGAGGGAGAGATAGAAGAGTCAGCGGGGGTTCGGCTGCGCAGGGGTGTGCACAGCAGGGGTGGGGGAAGCGCTGCTGTCAGCGAATCCAGCACTTCAATTAGGGATTATTTTGGGGGTAGGGCTTACATTAAGACCTACTCCGAAAATCATGCTAGGGCTTATTTTCGGGGAAACACGGGTATATGCCTTAGTAGTGCTATAGCCAACAGTCTTACTAACTTTTTTTTTTTTTTTAAAATCAGCCTAACACTATTTAATGGTCAGCTTGAAAACAAACAAACAAACACCCTGGCATAAAACATTCACTAGGAGATAAACACCCGCAGAGCTCCGATTATCAAACTGTTTTCAGTCACAAACTTTTCCTTTTACAAAAGTTGCCAGTAAAATCTTCTCCCTCAGGAGCAGCAAAACTACACAGCTGCCCAGCAAAATCTAACCCACCCAAATGAGGCCCAGATGCACTAAAGAGGATCAGTAAGACCGGGTGGTTCTGCTCTGATCCGATTTTAGGCTGATTCAAAAAGAGCTATTCATGCTCTAAAATGTTTGCATACACATGATTCACACAGAGGTTTGTTAGAATTCCCGACTCTCCCGTCCGATTCATCGCTGTGAGAGTGACTCTCACGCATGCGCAGAACCGGCAGGGGAAGCCCGAATAGGAGAAAGGCAAGGGAAAACCTCCTGCCACTCAGCTGTTCGGAACAGGAAACCTTTTCTTTTAATGGGCACAGATGCTGGGCCAAACTGCATGCTAGGTGCTGAAGTTTAATCTTCAAAATTAGCTTCTGGGGGGTGGGGTGAGGGCAGGGCTGGGGTGGGGTCATGCCCTCTTTTTATTTCAAAAATATGGTAACCTAGTCTTAACGGTAGCCCACATTGGTAGTTTTTTTTCCCTAAATAGTACAGGAGCCAGTATAGAACCCTGAAAGGATAAGATTTTGATTATTCATGGTTTTTAGCTTGCTGGCTCCTCCCCCCAAATTACATCAGCTTGCATAGAGAAATCGCTGATTTCAAGGGTTTACAGAGAAAAATCACTGATTCCTAGCACTTTCTTCACTGTGTTTTGCCTCTCCTTGAGGAACAGGCCAAGTCTCCCACCATGTTATTCGCGGTTTCACCACATTCACGATGGTTTTTAATAGAAAACAGCAAATAACATATGAAAAAGTTATTCGCGGTTTTTCTGTATTTGCGCTTCTGTTAATCCCCTATCACAACGAATACGGAGGGAAAAGTGTAATCAAAACATTCAAATCTGTGTGACCCAGTTGTTACTAGCTTAATATTTTGCTGAGGTTTTCAAATCAAAGTGCAAAAACACTGCAGGACACTGACCTTCAGACCCCCATTTTTGTGCTCTTCTGTTTTTTTTCTCTCATCCACAAATGGTCATTGCATTCCCCTTCAATGTCTGTCTTTATTGAGGTGGACAGCCATCATGCACGATTTCCAATACAGTAAAACCTTGGATTGCAAGTAACTTGGTTTGCAAGTGTTTTGCAAGAGAAGCAAAACATTTGATTCAATTTTAACTTGATATACAGTGGTGCCTCACACAACGAACTTAATTCGTTCCAGGAGCAAGTTTGTTATGCGAAAAGTTCGTTATGTGAAACGCGTTTTCCCATAACAATACATGTTAAAAAAAATAATTCGTTCTGTAGCATAAAATATGCTAAGATGACATAAAAAAAGATAAATTTTTGGTTATTATTTTTATTTAGATACATCTAAAAACATAATTGTTTTTTAAAACAACACACATTTTTTAAATTTAAAGACAGACTAAGTAGAGTCTAATTTTACAGTGAGAGGGCAGAGTCTCAGCGGCAAAAACTGGGACTTAACTGTTCTTTTTTTTTTTTTTTTTCTACCGTGTTTCCCCGATGATAAGGCAGGGCCATCAAATAAGACAGCCCCCCCTTTTTAGAAAAAAATGTAAAATAAGGCACCCCCCCCGCAAATAAGCCACCCACCGATACCTGCGCTTACCCGAATCGGGTGGTACGGTGGGTGACTCCGTGTGGTCCCTGGCACCCCCGACACGATCGGGGCAAGAGGGAGCTCAAGCCCTCTTGCCCCCCCGACTCCCCGACACGATCGGGGCAAGAGGGAGCTCAAGCCCTCTTGCCCCCCCGACTCCCCGACACGATCGGGGCAAGAGGGAGCTCAAGCCCTCTTGCCCCCCCGACTCCCCGACACGATCGGGGCAAAAGGGAGCCCAAGCCCTCTTGCCCCGCTGATTCCCCAACTCCCCGACAATATCGGGCCAGGAGGGAGCCCAAGTCCTCCTGGCCACGGCGACCCCCTAACCCCACCCTGCACTACATTACGGGCAGGAGGGATCCCAGGCCCTCCTGCCCTCGACGCAAACCCCCCCTCCCCCCAACGACCGCCCCCCCCCCAAGAACCTCCGACCGCCCCCCCAGCCGACCCGCGACCCCCCTGGCCGACCCCCACGACACCCCCAACCCCCTTACCTTTCTGTAGTTGGCCGGACAGACGGGAGCCAAACCCGCCTGTCCGGCAGGCAGCCATCGACGGAATGAGGCCGGATTGGCCCATCCGTCCCAAAGCTCCGCCTACTGGTGGGGCCTAAGGCGCCTGGGCCAATCAGAATAGGCCCGGGAGCCTTAGGTCCCTCCTGGGGGCAGGGCCTGAGGCACATGGTCGGGTTGGGCCCATGTGCCTCAGGCCCCGCCCCCAGGAGGGACCTAAGGCTCCCGGGCCTATTCTGATTGGCCCAGGCGCCTTAGGCCCCACCAGTAGGCGGAGCTTTGGGACGGATGGGCCAATCCGGCCTCATTCCGTCGTTGGCTGCCTGCCGGACAGGCGGGTTTGGCTCCCGTCTGTCCGGCCAACTACAGAAAGGTACGGGGAAGGGGGTTGGGGGTGTCGTGGGGGTCGGCCAGGGGGGTCGCGGGTCGGCTGGGGGGGCGGTCGGAGGTTCTTGGGGGGGGCGGTCGTTGGGGGGAGGGGGGGTTTGCGTCGAGGGCAGGAGGGCCTGGGATCCCTCCTGCCCGTAATGTAGTGCAGGGTGGGGTTAGGGGGTCGCCGTGGCCAGGAGGACTTGGGCTCCCTCCTGGCCCGATATTGTGTGGGGAGTTGGGGAATCGGCGGGGCAAGAGGGCTTGGGCTCCTTTTTGCCCCGATCGTGTCGGGGAGTCGGGGGGGCAAGAGGGAACCAGGCGGACAGAGGGCAGTTAAGCGCAGTGCCTGCGCGGAAGGATGCAGCTCGGGCGACTTCGTTGTGTGAAACGAAGTTCGTTGTACGGATCAAGACATAAAGTTCGTTGTGCGCAGCGTTCGCTATGCGAGGCGTCCGTTATGCGAGGCACCACTGTACAAGCAATGTCTTGCCATACAAGTACATACAGTGTACACACATCTCTCTCTGACGCTGTTCTAAACAAGCAAAGTCTTGCAATATGAGTACATACAGTATACACGCGTCACATCATCACAACTGAGCTGATGGTGGTAGAGGTCTGCACGGGAACGGGGATTGTGGGAATCCCACGGGTCCTGCGGGAGTCCCACAGGAATCCCCCCATAATCCACGGGACTCCCACGGGGATCCCCCTCTGGCCCACGGGATTCCCATGTCGACCCCCGTCTAGCCAACGGGACTCCCACAGGGATGGAAGGCTTTGGAAGAAGGGTTTGTCCATATAATATAATGGACACGTCAGCCTTAGTAAAAGAGGGGGTTTATAAGTTAATTACCTGATCAGAAAACAAAAAAGGGTTCCACCAAAGAGATTCCACATGAAAAACAGCAAAAGAAACTGTGGAATTGATGATCCTGTCAGAAGTAATTGCTGCTTTTTATGGGGACGGGCGGGGATGGAGGTAATTCCTTATGGGGATGGGTGGGGACGGAGAGGATCCTGATGGGGACGGGCGGGGATGGGTGGGATTTCTGTCCCCGCACAAAACTCTAGATGGTGGTTCTCTCTCTGACACTGCATGAGTGTAGTGACTGTTCTAAATGAGCGAAGACTTGCAATACAAGTGCGTATAGTATTTTGTATTAAAGTTTTTGGGTTGTGGAATGAATCGTCTGAGTTTCCATTATTTCTTATGAGGAAATTTGCTTTGATATACGAGTGTTTTGGATTACAAGCATACTTCTGGAACAAATTATGCAGCCAGGTATTGTACTAATCGTCTCTGATTATTCAACCAGCGCAGGATTCGCCCATTCATCTTTTAGTCACATTGCCACCTTGTACATGTAAACGATTCAGATCCATAAATTAAAGTGATAAGTGCTCAGACCCACAACCTATGTGCTCAAATAATGAAATTAAGCAGAGGTTGCATAAGGCAGTGGTTCCCAACCCTGTCCTGGAGGACCACCAGCCAGTCAGGTTTTCAGGACAGCCCTAATGAATATGCATGGAGCAGATTTGCATGCCTGTCACCTCCATTATATGCAAATCTCTCTCATGCATATTCATTAGGGCTATCTTGAAAACCCGACTGGCCAGTGGTCCTCCAGGACAGAGTTGGGAACCACTGACATAAGGGACCATCCTACCTTCTTATCACTTCCTGACTAATCTTCTCTGGCCATGAGCACAGAATGCAGCTCATTTACAGGTAATCATTATTAAGTACCCTGGTTTAAGAACGAGGTCCATTTCCATCACTCCCCATGCAAATCAAATCCAGCGGGAGACGCCGTGAAGAAAGTATGTTTCATGGTTTTGGTTTATTAGACTTACTTTATACTGCCTTTAACTGACATGATTCCATTATTTGTATTTGTTTACAGCACATTGTGAAGCAGCTATTTCTTGAAAAAGACTTTTTTTTTCTTCTATTTCATTCCAGGTATCATTTGGAGAGACTTGAGGCCATCAGCAAAAGAATAGTTAGGCTTTGCAGTTTTTTGTAAGCGCATCATCCCTTAACCATGGCTCGCCAATTGACATTAAAGCAGCATTGCAAAATTGCCGCTTGCTTCCGATGGTGGCTGAAAGTTATCAAAAATGAAGGCGCTCATATGGAGGTATATAACTAGTCTTTGAGGCGTTGGAACGTGATGGCAAGCCTAGCAAGTAAAACTGCAATGACTCTTGTTGATGCAAAGAATATGAATAAACTCAGTTTCTTGTGTAATTTTTAAGAATTTATTAAAAGTGCCTAGTGACTTTTGGGACACCCTGTAATTCAGAGATTGATTATGGGCTCCTCACTAGAGTTCTGCCATCCACACCGAGAAGGCTGTAGAAGTATGTGGCATCAGCCTGTGAAACATAATACAGCTTAGACCACTATGCAAACTGACTAGCTGAATAAAAAGATAGCTGGCATGAGCAGATTGCTCACAGCAAGGGAAGGTCTAAGCCCTACGGAACAAAACTAGTCCTGTGAACTCTGGGGCAGGCAGTGCACGTGCTATGGCCATTGGTGAGCTTTTCTGTTTGATTCATATATTTTCTTAAAAGCATTTCTTTGCTCCCCAAGCCATGTTATCATATCCAGTCCAAAGGAGGAACAGTTTAACGCAGTCCTGCAAAAGCTGTCAGCTACATTGGGCAGCTCAAGTATTTAAAATATATATTCATGCTGTGTTGAAAGAATGCAGTGCTGATTATCCCTCTTGTCACGTGCCATGAACTGCTGATCCAAATAAATATTAATTTTAGCAAACCGAGATCCTGGGAACATAAAAAAAAAAAAATCTGGCCAAGCTAGGCACTGACAGCAGTTTTTCATTAAAAAGTGACGGAATGCAGGGATCCATTGGCCAGGGAAGGAGAGCTTGGCCATTTTCTTTTCTTCCATAAAAATAAAGGGAAAAATCTTGCAGAGACAAATGTTGCTTAAGTGGCTTAAAAAAAAAAATTCTTCTCTATCAAGAGTTCTTAGCTAATGGGAGAAACTCTCTAAAGTGAAAAGTCCGATAGGTTTGACCTGTAGTGCAGCCCATTGGTTATCAATCATATCACATGAAGAGCTGCAGTCTTCCAGGGGTATATGGTAATAGAAGGATCCGAATCACATGGGCTCATTCTGTAGTTGTGAAGGCCACATGCAAGTCAACTCTAGAATTCATAGACAACCACAACCTATTTAGTGAATGACAGGCATTTTCCTGGTTTTAAAATGTAGGAAAAACCCACAAACTTTGAGTGTTCAACATTTCTGTATAAGAATAAGTTAGAGGTGGAGCAGACTAAGCATGCGCAAAATGGCACCCATGCACTCAGTTCGACAGAGCATACGCATCACTGCTATCAAGCAGTCACTTATCCTTCTTAGCGCATGCAAATAAGTATGTGTGCTAAGTTTTTGCTAATTTTAACAGCTGCATGTGATTGCCTTTTACTAGATAAGTGACTAGGTCTCTAATGACTATTTTAATTTGTCCTGAGGCCCACTACAAGGTGGGCCAAAAGTAAGTATACAGCATTCATTCATTATTTCTTTTTATTGTATAGGTATTGAATAGGTACAATACACTACTGAGCAATAATCAAGTAAAAGTGAAATGATGTAACTGATACAAAACTGCACAAGAATGTTATTTGTGACACCTGTATAATGATCCCTTATTCCATAACATATTTTTCTGTGGTGCAGTGGTTAGAGCTACAGCCTTGACTCCCTGAGGTTGTGGGTTCAAATCCCACACTGCTCCTTGTGACCCTGGGCAAGTCACTTAATCCCCATTGCCCCAAGTAAAACTAACTCTCTTGTATTTCAGTTCACTTTATTTTTTAATTTATTGTTAACCGCGTCGAGCACCCTTTGGTTGAAGACCTGGTATATAAGGTTAAGTTTTATTTTAGTTTAGTATATTAGATACAGTGGGAGCCTGCTGGAACAGTTAGGGGAAAATGCTTGAGTACCTTTACGCCTACAAGGTATTTTATGCCTCTGTCATATCCTTAAAACAAGGGAAAAACTGTAGAGTGGAATGTACAAGGTGCAGGAATCTTTATTGAAAGTCTATACAAAATTGTAATCCATAAAAATGGCTCTCATATAGTACATGGAGTATGGAGCCCACACGGTCCGTGTTTCTGAGAAACACTCCTTCCTCAGGGGTCCAGGATGTCTGATGTATCACATATAGAGAGTCAAGCAGAGAACAACGTTGTAATATAAAATGATCAAAGTTTTTGAATCGGAGGCAAGAAATTCTCCTTCTGGGCTAACGCACAGGGTGAGTCCTGCTATACCTGCCCCATCTCATCTAAGGCATTTTTATTCAAGTTATTGAGTCTTATTTCAAAGAGAAGATTTTGTGGTAGTTGGATAGCCCTTCTCTAAGTGATCCTTCATACTTTCTATACCGCTGTTGGGAAAATTTATGACAAAACTGTGTGCATTTCATACAATAAGAAAGCAGGAAAAGAAATACATTTCTCAGATAGGATCGATTAATCAGCTATCAGATAACTGCGCATGGGGTTTAGAATCCTATCAAACAGAATCACACAATATAGGTCAAAAAAACACACAGAAATAGTATTAAAACATAAGACAACCAAATGCATTCTTCTGCAGTGATTTAATCCAGTGTCCCATGCACAGCAATTGGATAGTTTGCAAATCAAGTGGATCATATACAATAAGCAAGAGTGTATAGGTGTATTTCAAAGGTGGCATGAAAGCTGTTATGCTTTAGGTCCTTTTGAGGGGCTAAGGAAGAGCATTCCACGGCGCTGAAGCAACAAAAAAAGAATACATAAGGGCAAATTCTATAAGAAGAGTCCAAAAGGTAGGCGTCTAATTAGGGCACTGTTCAGCACGATTCAAGTAAAATTGGGTGGTTTAGTGAATCGCGCCGAGCGGCACCAATTTTGGAGGCGCCTAATAAATAAGCCAGCTCTAGGCACAACTAAAAGTTAGGCGCCCATGCGAGCACTTAAGCACGCTTAAGAGCAGCGATTCTGTAAGAAGGCGCCTAACACATAGCCACGCCCATGCCTAACATGCACAGCGCCTATTTTTTTGAAGGCTGCCTAAATTTTTAGAGGCGCCTTGTTACAGAATCGCGCTTCCTTGATAGGTGCCTATGTTTCAATCAATGCTGATTAAAAAGCTTAATTGATCTTGTTCTTCAATTTAGATAGGCGCCTATCTAGTTGGGCGCCTCCGAAATAGGTGCCTAACTTTAGGTGCTGGTTACAGAATTTGGGCCATAGTGCCTAGTGGATTCAGGTATAGCTACTAAGGGCTAGATTCACTAAACAAAACGATCGTGTATCGATCGGTTTGCGACCTCTTTGCGACACAATTTCCCTCCAACCCAATTCACTAACCTCTGTCCCGATCATCCTCCGATCCGCGCATGCAAATGAGAGGGAATGGCATTAAAATGTAGGCAGGCAGCAAAAACCCTGCAATACCAACTGGGCTGGCCGATCACAAACAAGCGACTGCTAGGGACCAGTCGTTCACTGATTTCCAACTGCCATCGCCTGCTCTCTGTCTGCTGTCTACCCCAACTCTCCTGCTCTCTGCTGCGATTTTCTCCTGCCAGCCTGCTCTGCCCCGAATCTCCTCTCCTGCTCCCTGCCCTCTGCCCCAAGCGCTGCCCTGGCTTTCACCCGCAGTGCGAGCCCGTGGTTTTAACTTGCGAGTTTAAAGCGGGTTAAAACCATAGGCTCGCTGGACTAAAGTTTTTTTTAAAGTTGCTGCTCTTCGACGCATGCACAGACCATCTGCGCATGCATCGGGATCGCTACAGAGCGATCCGGGCGCCCGGTTGGGGGCCCTCATTTGCATGAGGACAATTCATGAATCAGCCCCCCGGGACGCAGATCAGATCCAATCCAAGGCCTTAGTGAATATAGCCCTAAGAGTGAGAGAATAGTTAAGTGGTATTCAAAGAGTGAGCAAAACAACTGAGGTTTATAGAAAGGGATTGTGACTTTTTTTTCGAGTTATACAACCATACTCAAAGTGGTTTATATGTATACAGGTACTTACTTTGTATCTGAGGAATGGAGGATTGGGTGGCTTGCTCAGGGTCACTGGGAGCAGCTCTGGGAGTTGATCTCAAACCCTATGGGTGCAAGGGCAGCCGCTCTACCACTAGGCCATTCTTCACCTCCAAGGATGAAGGGGTTGGGACTTGATATACTGCTTTTTCTGTGTGGTTACAATTAACGTAGTATACATATTTTAGACAGGTACTTATTTTGTATGTGGGGGCAATGAAATTATAAGTGACTTGCCCAGAGTTACAGGGAGCTGTAGTGGGAATTGAACCCACAACCTCAGGTTGCTGATGCAGCTGCTCTAACCACTAGGCCAGAGGTAAAGTGGGGTATCAGGCTATATAGCCTTATGTAGCAGCACCAAAAACTTATACACAGAGTCTGGAAAAAACAGAGCCCCCTTATATCAGGGGTGCCCAAAAGGTTGATCACGATCGACCAGTAGATTGAAAAGGCAACGCGAGTCAATCGCGGGGCCCATCCCGGGCTCCGCGATAGACTCGCATTGTCTTTATGTTCTGTTCTCCCTGCTTCCCTAACTCCAGGCCAGGTGCGTACAAGCGCCGGGCTCACAGCCTTCTCTCCCCCCTCCCTCCCCCCCCGATGTCAATTCTGATGTCGGAGGGGAAGTTCCGGGCTCCCTTTTACTAAACCGCAATAGTGTTTTTTGGCACAGGGAGCCTATGAGCGTCGGGAGCAGCGTGGGGCATTCAGCACAGTTCCCTGTGCTAAAAACCGCTACCGCAGTTAGTAAAAGGAGAGGGGGTATATTTTTCTATTTTTGTATAGTTGTTACTGAGGTGACATTGCATATTTTAAAGTCATCTACCTTGACCTCTGAAAATACTCCCGAATATAAATGATAATTAACATTTTCTCTGTGTGCTTTATATTTTTTTAAAATTTTAATGTCGGTAGATCATTTTGACTTGGTCATTTTAAAAGTAGCTCACAAGCCAAGAAAGTGTGGGCACCTCTGCCTTATATAGTTTCAAAATACTTTGAAGCATTTAAACATTTATGCCTCCTTTTACAAAACTATGATAGCGGTTTCTAGCACGGGAAGCCATGCTGAATGGCCTGCGCTGTTCCCGACGCTCAATGAGTTCCTATGAGCGTCGGGATCAGCATGGGCCATTCAGCGCGGTTCCCCGCAATAGAAACTGCTAAGTAGTTTTGTAAAAGAGGGGGTTAGGGCCCCTTTTTTCAAGCTGCATTAGAAGTTTTTAGTGTGAGCTGGCATGGTAAACGCTCCTATGAGCGTAAGAGCACTTACCTCGCCAGCCTGCGCTAAAAACTTCTAGCGCAGCTTGATAAAAAGCGGAGTTAGTATGACCTTTGAAAATACTTTAGTATAAATGTTTTTTTTCTTAGTTAATTCATAATCTGTGTTCAAAGCATCCTCCTTCAACCTTGACACAGTCACAAAGTCTTCGATGCCACTCAGCTATTGGTTCATTGAATTCTGGAATTTTCATTAGTTTGAGTTTGCAAAACAGTTGAGTTCTTATGCACTGGAGCTCCATCCTATTGAAAAATAAAGTACAGTAAAACCTTGCTTTACGAGCATAATTTGTTCCGAAAACATGCTTGTAATCCAAAAAAACTCATATATCAAAGTGAATTTCCCCCTAAGAAATAATGGAAACTCAGACGATTCGTTCCACAACCCAAAAACTTTAATACAAAATACTATACGTACATGTATTGCAAGCCCTCGCTCATTTAGAACAGTCACTACACTCCCGCAGCGTCAGAAAGAGAACCACCATCCAGTGGCGTACCTAGGGTATGTGGCACCCGGGGCCCATCATTTTTTGACACCCCCCCCCCCCCATGTAAAAAATTTTTTTTTTTTTATTTTTTTTTTTGCAATAACCATGAAATGGAATAAATGGTCAGAATAGAAACAGGCAGTGAAAATTTTCTTTTATTGAACCTCATATATGTAACCATTATTCCAAACATAACATAACATAAATTATGTCTAAATTGTCATGACATTAGAAGTACATATGGAGTAGTTGCAGATGATGCTTGGGACAGTTCTGATTGTGTTAGTTCGGTTTTATGTGTTTTTTGAATAGAAGGGTTTTTATTTCTTTTTGAAGGTTTTGCAGTCTGTGGTTGATATCAATTGGTTGTAGAGTTGGGGGTCGAGTGTTGCAGCTCGAATGGCTAGGAGGTTGTCGAACAGTTTTTTTCTTTTGACGTTTTTGGTTGGAGGGTGTGTGAATGGTGCACAAGTTCTCCTATGTCTGTTTGAAGTGGATTGAATTATTTAGCTGATGAAATTAGTTACCCCCCATTCCACACACATTAATTCTCTTCCATTTTTGTTCCCATTATAAAAAACACTGATAAGTTCCCAGAAAAAAAATACATTAAAATAAGAAGTGAAAACAAAGGCCCCTACAGATGAGAACATAACATAAGAATAGCCTAACTGGGTCAGACCAATGGTCCATCATGCCCAGTAGCCCATTCTCATGGTAGCCAATCCAGGACACTAATACCTGGTCAAAACCCAAAGAGTAGCAACATTCCATGCTACCGATCCAGGGCAAGCAGACACTTCCCCCATGTCTTAATAACAGATTATGGACTTTTCCTCCAGGAATTTGTCCAAATCTTTCTTAAAACCAGCTACACTATCTGCTTTTACCATAACTTCTGGCCACTTCATTTTTAAGTTTAGATCTTTCCTTTCAAACAGAGACCTTGCTAGATGTCAAATACAGCACAAGGTAACTTCACATGGACTTAGCTGTGCAGGAAATGTGAATCTCCTCATACACCCACCATATAGTGCAAAAATGTGCAAAGGTCTGTTTTTTTCTTTCGATCATTACATAGCCTAATGCCACACAAGCAGCGCTGTTACAAACATATTCTGTAGGTCAATGCTAAGGATAACAAAGTTTCCTTCCTTGGACCAGAAGGAGATAAACCACTGGAAGAGATCCCAAAACAACACCCAAAGACCCACTCAGTGTGTGAATCAGTTGAGTGGAGTGGACTAACTGGGGGGTGGAAATGGGCCCGGAGTTTGCTCAGCAGAATTTCCCAGACCACCTCTTCCTCTCAACACATTGACACGCTGCCACCATCACCACTAGGAACACCTCACTGGGTAGGCCAGCTATGCTATAAACTTTATAAAACACATTATTATATTTTCTTATAAAGCACATATTTTAACTGACCTCTCTGACATCCTCAGCCTTTCCATTCACAAAAATAGAAGGAAGAAAAGTTCCCATTTCCTGCTGTCTCATGTCCCCGGCCTATACAATATTTTTTTTCTGCAGACCCTTCAAAAGTCTGACCAAATCCTCGTTTCACTTGCATTATAAAGTACTGAGGATGCCATCTCTCCCCAATCCCAGGTCCTAAAGTCTAAGACAGTAGCGCAAACTAATGCTGCCAGATACAGGAAAAAAAAATTTTGATTCGATTCAGCCCTATTGAATTGGTTTTTCAATTCGATTTTCCTGCCCAGTTGGGTGATTTTTTTCAAAACTCCTGGTGGGTTTTATAGCTTTTTCACCCCCTTTGGCTTCTCCTAACCACACTGGCGCTGTGGTGTAAATAAAATAAAGAAACAAAAAGGACTTTTCCTCTTTCTGTTAAATCCTAGCTCACGTTTGCAGTCCAACACCAGCTCTGGCAGGATACACATTTCAAATCTGACATGTTATAATCACAAAACAGAAAATAAAATTAATTTTTCTACCTTTTGTTGTCTGGTTATATTTCAAATCTTGTTGGTCCAAGGCTCTGGTTTTCTTCTGATAACTTGCTTGCCAGGGTCTCCTTCTTTCTGCATGCTAACCATCCATCTGCCAACTCTGTCCTCCCTTTCCATTTCCCTTCCCTTCCCAGGAAGTCTGGTATCTTTCCTTTTTTTCATCTCCCTCCACAGATCCACCTTTTCTTAAATACCCTTTCATCCGGCATCTCTCCCTCCTTCCCCACCATCCCAGAGTCCACCATCTCTCTGTTTCTTTTCCTAATTACCCTCCTATCCAGTATCTCTATCCCTCCTCCACACCATCCCTTGTGTCCAATTTCTCTCCCTTTCTGTTCCTTCCCTCCCTAAATCCCATGGTCCATCATCTCTCTCCCTCACCTCTATTTTCAGACCCATTATTTCTTCCCCCCCCCAAAGTTTGGCATATGCATGTCTCTTTGAACACCCCCTTCCCTCCGTGTACTTCTAAATCATGGTCCCCCCCCAAAGGCCTGTCCCCCCTTAAAGGTCTGCCTGTCCCACCTTGAAGGCCTGCACCCTCCTTGAAGGCCTGTCCCTTCCCCTTGTAGGCCTGTCCCCCCCTTGAAGGCCTGCTTGCCTGTCCCCCCCTTGAAGGTCTGCACCCCCAGAAGGCCTGCACCCCCCCGAAGGCCTGTCCCCCACTTGAAGGCCTGTCCCACCCCCTTGTAGCTTCTCCCCCCCCTTGTAGGCCTGTCCCCCCTTGAAGGCCTGCCTGCCTGCCTTTCCCCCCTTGAAGGCCTGTCCCCCCTTGAAGGCCTGCACCCCCTTGAAGGCCTGCACCACCCCCCTCGAAGGCCTGCACTCCCTTGAAGGTCTGCACCCCCCCGAAGGCCTGTCCCCCACTTGAAGGCTTGTACCACCCCCTTGTAGCTTCTCCCCCCCTTGTAGGCCTGTCCCCCCCCTTGAAGGCCTGCCTGCCTGCCTTTCCCCCCCTTGAAGGCCTGCACCCCCTTGAAGGACTGCACCCCCCCCGAAGGCCTGCACTCCCTTGAAGGTCTGCACCCCCCGAAGGCCTGTCCCCCCTTGAAGGCCTGTCCCACCCCCTTGTAGGCCTGTCCCCCCCCTTGTAGGCCTGTCCCCCCTTTAAGGCCTGCCTGCCTGCCTTTCCCCCCCTTGAAGGCCTGTCTCCCCCTTGAAGGCCTGCACCCCCCTTGAAGGCCTGCACCCCCCTTGAAGGCCTGTCCCCCCCCTTGTAGGCCTGTCCCCCCCCCTTGTAGGCCTGTCCCCCCTTGAAGGCCTGCCTGCCTTTCCCCCCTTGAAGGCCTGTTCCCCCCCTTGAAGGCCTGCACCCCCTTGAAGGTCTGCACCCCCCCAAAGGCCTACACCCCCCCGAAGGCCTGCACCCCCCTGAAGGCCTGCCTGCCCCCCTTGAAGGCCTGCACCCCTTGAAGGTCTGCACCCCCCCCGAAGGCCTGTCCCCCCTTGAAGGCCTGCCTGCCTGCCTGTCACCCCCCTCCCCCTTGAAAGCCTGCTTGCCTGCCCGCCCGCCCCACCCTGAAGGCCTGATGCCCCGACCCACCCCGAAGGATCGCTCGCCCCCCTGGCCTCCCCGCACCACCTATGAACAGCCGCAGCAGGATCGCGAAGTCAGCGTCAGCGATCCCTGCGCTGCTTCCTGCGCCACGGTCCCGCCCCTCCTCTGACGTCAGAGGAGGGGCGGGATCGCGGCGCAGGAAGCAGCGCAGGGATGCTGACGCTGACTTCGCGATCCTGCTGCGGGCTGCTTCACAGGTGGTGCAGGAAGGTCAGTGGGGCGAGCGGTCCTTCGGGGGTGGCGGGGGACTGAACGGCAAGGCCGGGAACACCCCCTTAGGGCTGGTACCCGGGGCGGCCCGCCCCCCCGCCCCCCCCTAGGTACGCCACTGCCACCATCGGCTCAGTTGTGATGATGCGACACGTGTATACTGTATGTGCTCATATTGCAAGACTTTGCTTGTATATCAAGTTAAAATTTAATAAAGTGTTTTACTTGTCTTGCAAAGCACTTGCAAACCAAGTTACTTACAATCCAAGATTTTACTGTACTTAGAAATGTCTCGAATTTCAGGCTGATTTTCCTAGCTACAAAAACGTTACCTAGTTACAGAATGTCTCCTTGGAGAAGTTTCTACTGCACTAGGAGGTTTTAGGTTTATTTGGAAAAATATTGGGGGTCCCTTTTTTTCTGGACTCCATGCAATATATCCAATATTGGACTGGGAAACAAGGTAGTAGGTAAGCAAGGGCTCCACTGAATCAAAGCATCTGGAGTACCGTGTGCAATTCTGGAGGCCACATTACAGTAAAGATGTGCGCAGAATTGAAATCAGTTCAGCGGACGGCCACCAGGATGATCTCGGGGCTCAAGGGTCTCTCGTACGAAGAGAGACTGAACAAATTGCAGCTCTACACTCTCAAGGAACGTAGGGAGAGGGGAGACATGATCGAAACATTTAAGTACCTCACGGGACGTGTCGAAGTGGAAGATGATATTTTCTTTCTCAAGGGACCCTCGGCCACAAGAGGGCACCCGCTCAAACTCAGGGGCGGAAAATTTCATGGCGACACCAGAAAGTATTTCTTCACAGAGAGAGTGGTTGATCATTGGAACAAGCTTCCAGTGCAGGTGATCAAGGCAGACAGCGTGCCAGACTTTAAGAATAAATGGGATACCCATGTAGGATCCCTACGAGGGTCAAGATAAGGAAACTGGGTCATTAGGGCATAGACAGGGGGTGGGTAAGCCGAGTGGGCAGACTTGATGGGCTGTAGCCCTTTTCTGCTGTCATCTTCTATGTTTCTATGTTTCTATATGACAAAGAAATCTGATTGTGAATTTGGTATGAGAAGCAAGTGGTAAGTTTAGAGGAGTAAAGAAAGTGCATTTTGTAAGACCTGAAGTTACTTAACATTGTCTAGGGTTATCCTGGCATAAACTACATTACCGTAGTCAAGTCGGGATATAAGAAAAGCTTGCATCAAAATGTGGAAGGAAACATCATCAAAGTAAAACAGGATAGAGCCAAGTTGCTATAAAATACAGAATTTTTCCTTCACTACAGAAGAGACCTGATCTGAAAATGTGAGTTGGTAGTCCACTGTGACATCCAGATATTTAAGATTCGACCACCGGCTTCAAATTCTGCAGAACAGAGCAATAAAACTCATTTACAAAGCAAAAAAATTTGATCATGTTACCCCCCTTATTCCGCGACGCCTATTGGTTGCCTATCTCACATCGTATAACTTACAAAATATGTCTTCTTACATTTAAACTAGATTTGCAAACCCTCCAGCTTTTATCGATAAACTTCTTACTCCTTATACCTCTTTGAGAACGCTGGGATCTAACAGTCAGAATCTACTAGTAATCCCCTCCATCCATGAAATTGTGTACGACACCAACCATAAGACAATATTTTATGGCCCCCCTCAATTTGGAGCGCAATGCCCCTTGACCTTAGATTAGAATCTTCTTTGGAGAAATTCAAATCTAAACTCAAAACATTCTTTTTCAAAGATGCTTTTAGCACTTGGCATTGAACTTTCCAGCCAAGGTAGCGATTCCTGCCCTATTGTGATTTCCCAGCTCTCTTCCTTTCTTTTTTTATGTTATCATCTTGATGTCATTATATTTCCCACCCCCCCCCCTTTCCCTCCTGGTTTCGTGTTAGCCTCATTTAGTCTGTCTACTCCCCCTTTACTTTTAACTAGAGCTGTTTTTTATTTTCCTAATTTTATTGTAATCCGTTTAGATATTTTATGATAGACGGTATATCAAGTATTTAATAAACTTGAGAGGTGAAATAAGTAGGGTATTAAAGCTCTGATTCAGAGTGACCTGAGATCCAGCAGACCGTGGTTTTTGTCAGAGTTCAACTCTAAGCACTGTGAATTCATCCAGGCTGCAATTGCACTGAGGCAATGATGAAGTGAAGACAGCTCAGGATTAGAGAAGTCTGCATAATGAATCGACAGAATATCATCCACTTAGGAGAATGCATTAATGACAAAATCCTGAATAAATGCAGTTAGAGGATGAAGAAATATGTTAAAAAGAAAAGGGGACCAGACCAAGCCCTGTAGCACACCCCAAGCCAATAGACACAAGGAAGAAATAGAAGAAGCTCTCTGAACTGTAAAAAGAATAATCATATAAGAACAAATGAAACCAGTTGAGAACCAACCCCTGAGAAGCCAATGTCTTTGAAATGATGCAGAAAGAATGTGTGATCAACCAGATCAAATGTGACAAGTCCAAAGAAATCACTAGGCCAGACAACCACTAACCAGAACAGAATATAATGTGAATTACATTTCTAAATAGAGTACGCCAGACAAGGTATCATAAAATCATAAGAACTGCCGTAGTGGGACAGAGCAAAGGTCCATCAAGCCCAGTATCCTGTTTCCAACAGTGGCCAACCCAGCTCCCTAGCTAGATCCAAAGTAGTAAAACAGATTTTAGGCTGCTTATCCTAGGAATAAGCAGTGGATTTCCCCAAGCCATCTCAACAGTGGCCTATGGACTTCCCTTGTAGGAATTTATCCAAACCTTTTTTAAACCCCCCACTAAACTAACTGATTTCACCGCGTTCTCTGGCAATGAATTCCAGAGTTTAATTACACATTGTATAAGAAATATTTTCTCCAGTTTGTTTTAAATGTACTACTTAGCAAGCCCCCTATTTTTGGAAAAAGTACACAAGCGATTCACATCTACCCTTTTCACTCCACTCAATATTTTATAGATCTCTATCATATCACCCCTGAGCCGTCTCTTTTCCAAGCTGAAGAGCCCTAGCCGCTTTAGCTTTACCTCATAGGGAAATTGTCCAATTCCTTCTATCATTCTTATTGCCCTTCTCTTTACCTTTTCTAATTCACTATATATTTTTTTAAGATATGGAAACCAGAATTGAGCACAGTATTCGAGGTGCGGCTGTACCATAGAGCGATATAAGAGCATTATAAAATTTTCATCTTTATTTTCCATTCCTTTTCTGATAATTCCTAACATTCTATTTGCTTTCTTAGCTGCTGCTGCACATTGAGCTGAGGGTTTCAACGTATCCTCAACAATGACACCTAGAACCTTTTCCTGGGTAGTGACTCTTAACATAGAACCCAGCATCACATAGCTATAGTTCGGGTTCCTCTTTCCCACATGCATCACTTTGCACTTGCTCACTTTAAACGTCATCTGCCATTTTGATGCCCAGTCTCCCAGTCTTAGAAGGTCCTCTTAATTTAACAACTTTGTGTCATCAGCAAATTTAATTATCTCACTAGTTATTCCCATCTCTAGATCACTGATAAATATATTAAAAAGCAGCGGTCCCAGCACAGATCCCTGGGGAACCCCACTATTTATATCCAAAAATACCTCTCCAAAAATATTTCTAACTGAATAGCTCAAAACTCCCCTCTTCTGCTGTAGAGACCACTTTCTCCTGAAAAGTTGACTCCGTTAAACGCTCTTTATGTATTATAGGAGGAAAAAAGCCTCAGATCCCCGTATGCCACCAGTGATTTTACTTGTAGGCAATACTGGAAAGGGAAACCACCTCATCGGCTAAAAAACCCTTCTTATCGTTAATACATTGTTCTTGCATTCCCTTCTTATTTTGAAAAATCACTCAACAAATCTTTCAACCAATGTCTTATATTCAAATATGGTTTAGAAAAACATTGTGGCAGATATTACATAAACATGAAACTTGTCTTTTATTTAAAGGCTTGCTGCTAGAGAATGACACAGTGACAAAATTCATCACCGTTCCCGTCCCCGCGGATAACCGTGGGAAACCATCTTCATGTCATTCTTTAAGGAGAGAGGGAAGAATCAGAGTATGAATGGCCACAACCACTGACTCACAAGCTTTGCTTTGAAGAATGCTAGTGTAGAAGGACTGAGGTTGAAATAGACACTAGAAAATGACATGGGATTATTTCCTGGAGTTATCCGCGGGGACGGGAACGGTGATGAATTTTGTCACCGTGTCATTCTCTACTTGCTGCGTCCGTTGCTAGTATTTACTTTATACAGTGCTAGATCTCTGCTTTCCGGTCCACCGCCAACTTAGGCTAGCCAGCGTTTCGCCGTGAGCTGCGTCAGGGCAAGGGACCCGAATGCACCATCGGTGCTTGAACTTCACACTCACACGATCTGTGCCGCCAAGTGTGAGTGCAAAGTTCAAGCGCCGATGGTGCATTCGGGTCGCTTGCCCTGGCGCAGCCCTGGGCGAAACGCTGGCTAGCCTAAGTTGGCGGTGGACCGGAAAGCAGAGATCTAGCACTGGATAATGTGAAGAGAACCATCCTTAGTTGTTTGGAGTCTGACTCTGAGGAATTTCTAGTATAATTATTTGTGTATTCCTCTAATTGGGGTTTTCTGGACAGAAATGTAAGCAGCCGTTCTGAAGCTGTTTATAAACCCGTAATGTGCTTCCTTCTGGCTGAAAATTCACTTAGCCGGCTAATGGAAACTTCATAAAAACAGGATGGTCTTTTATGTGGTCATATTTATGCACTGACCTTGGTCGGTTTAGTGCTGAATACAAGGGGGTGCTGAAAAGGTCTCAGCCCAACCAACTGACTTCCTAAATTCTGAACGTTATTTTGCCACTGTAGCTGAAAAGAGTATTTTCTTATTTCATTAAGTGCCAATTTGCAGAAACAAAATTCTATGTTTTGACATTGTTTCACATCACTGATTGAATCATATCCTGATTGGGCTGAGAACTTTTCAGCACCCCCACGTATAGGCAATTAGCCCGTCAAGTGCTGACTCTGCCCCTGGAATACCCCTTCACCCCCCCCCCCCCCCAAATAGCTAGTTTTGCTTTTGGCACTAACCAATCATTTTCAGCTGCTGAAAATGACCGGTTAGATCCAACCAAGCGATTTAACCGACCAGGAACTGTTTCTGGCCAGTTAAATCGCTTTGAATGCCGACCCCATCGTAATCTTCACTGCACAGCAGCAGTATGGCGTCAAATCCCCTCTCACTATACATTGCTTCTGGTTATTCCATGCTCAGGATCCTCCCAGATGCAAGAACTATCCCATTTCTAGAGATCTGGGATGTTCTCTCTTGAGCACCAACATTTCTAGGCATAGAAGATGGAAGAGAAACCACACAAATTTCTTTGTTCTATTGAACTGTCCCTTTAAAGACATCTGCCAAATGACACAGTGCTCTCTGGTCTCTTTGCTCTTCCTATTGACAGACTTTTCTAGTTCAGTCAGTGGGATGGCCCATCTGCTGTACCTCAGAGCTTCACACTCATTGTGGCCACAGAATGAGCTCCACTGTCAAGACTGTAGCAGCTGCACTTCACAAAACAGAAGTCAGGAAGGGAACTGATGGAAACCCTGGGCTGGGTCAGAAACCTTGGTAAGGCCAGGCCAGAACAGGCACCCTCTCATTTCTATACACTGTAGTTTCTAAGCCTGAGATCAACAATTTGAAGCTTGGAATAATGAAAATGTGCATGATGCTGAATGCCAAGAACAGATGTTCTGATTTCATTTGTCGCTCTTACTTCATTAACTGGGAACAGTAAAACAGCATGAGAAGACACAAACAAAACATTCTCCCTTGAGGAATTTCCTCTTGGAACTGAGAATCAGAAGTTCACTTTAAAACTGTGATAATGAAGTAGGTGAGAAAGAAGTAAAGATTCAGCAGGGGACTTCTCAGGCCAGTTAATGTGACCACATCCTTATTATTGACTCACCTATGATGTGTCTTTTTTTCTGCCCAGATCAAACAAGGCTTCTTCAGCAATAGTACATCCTTGCACGGGAATGCGTATCTATCTGATTATGCATGGGGGGTGAGGCAGGATCATAAGCCCTGGAATCTTTCCATTTTGGAATAATAATAGCAGCATAGCTACTTGACCATAAACAATAGTAGAGTCAGTCCTGATTTTTCTACTCCTGATTGATCATTTTTTTCATCTTAAGAAATTCTTATACATCCTCTGGTAACGCGTTCCAGAACTTAACTATTCCCTGAGTGAAAATTTTTTTCCTCCTATTGGTTTTAAGAGTATTTCCCTGTAACTTCATTGAGTGTCCCCTAGTCTTTGTAATTTTTGATGAAGTAAAAAAAGAAAAAAATCGATCCACTTGTACCCATTCTACTCCACTCAGGATTTTGTAGACTTCAATCATATCGCCCCTCAGCAGTCTCTTTTCCAAGCTGAAGAGCCCTAACTGTTTGAATCTTTTCTCATATGAGAGGAGTTCCATCCTCTTTACCATCTTGGTCGCTCTTCTTTGAACCTTTTCTAGAGCCACTATATCTTTCTTGAGAATGAGGTTGCACCATGGAGCGATACAGGGGCATTTTGACATTCTTAGTTTTGATAACCATCCCTTTTTTAATAATTCCCATCATCCTGTTGCTTTTTTGGCCGCTGATGCACATCGGGCAGAAGGTTTCATTGTATTGTCTACAATGACAATTGTGGGTGCTAACCCTCAAAGGCGGACCCTAGCATTCGGTAATTGTGCTTCAGGTTATTCTTCCCAATGTGCATCACTTTGCATTTGTCCACATTAAGGGCTCCTTTTACAAAGCCGTGCTATGGCCTTAACATGTGGAATAGCGCGCTAAATTGCCCCGCGTGCTAGCCACTACCGCCTCCTTTTGAGCAGGCGGTAGATTTTCAGCTAGCACACACTATAGCGCATGCTAATCCAGTGTGTGCATTAAAAACACTAGCGCACCTTTGTAAAAGGAGCCCTAAATTTCATCTACCACTTGGACGCCCAGTCTTCCAATTTCCTAAGGTCCGCCTGCAATTTTTCACATGCGTTTTAACAACTTTGAACAGTTTAGTGTCATCTGCAAATTTAATCTCCTCACTTGTCGTTCCAATTTCCAGATCATTTATAAATAAGTTAAATAGCACTGGTCCCAGTACAGAACCCTGCGGCACTCCACTGTTTACTCTTCTCCACTGAGAAAAATGTCCATTTAACCCTACCTGGTGTTTTCTATCCGATCACCAATTCCTAATCCACAACTGAACTTTGCCACCTATCCCATGATTCTTTAATTTTCTCAGGAGCCTCTCGTGAGGAACTTTATCAAAAGTTTTCTGAAAATCTAGATACACTATATCAACCAGCTCACCTTTATCCACATGTTTATTCACACCTTAAAAGAAGTCAAGCAAATTTGTGAGGCAAGATCTCTCTTGGCTGAACCCATGCTGACTCCGTCTCATTAAATCATGTTTGTCTACGTGTTCCACAATTTTATTTTTTATAATCGTTTCTACCATTTTGCCCGGCACTGAAATGAGGCTTACCGGTCTGTAATTTCCCAGATCTCCCCTGGAGCCCTTTTTAAAAATTGGCGTAACATTGGCCACCCTCCAATCTTCAGGTACTACAGACGATTTCACTAACAGCAGGTCAGCAATTTCATGTTTGAGTTCTTTTAGTACCCGGGGATGTATACCATTCTGTCCTGGCGGTTTATTACTTTTTAACTTGTCGATTTGGCTCAGTACATCTTCAAGATTCACTGAAATTTCTTTCAGTTCCTCCGCATCATCACCCATGAAAATAATTTCCAGTTCAGGTAGATCTCTTACATCTTCTTCCGTAAAGTCCGAAGCAAATAATTCATTCAGTCCTTCTGCTATGGCCTTATCCTCCCTTTCGCTCCTTGGTCATCCAACGGTCCCACCGATTCCCTCACAGGCTTTCTGCTTCTGATGTACCTAAAAAAATTGCTATGAGTTTTTGCCTCATTTGCAAGTTTCTCTTCATATTCTTTCTTAGCTATCTTTATCAGTACTTTGTATCTAACTTGCCAGTGCTTGTGTTTCTTCTTATTTTCTTCATTCGGATCCTTTTTCCAGTCATTAAAGGATGTTTTTTTGGCTCTAATAGCCTCTTTCACTTCACCTAAGCGCCTGGGCCAACCAGTGCCTTAGGCCCCTCCCCAGTACATCCCAGGATGCACTGGGAAGGGGAAGGCCCACCATTTTGAAGAGGCAGGCCTGCTAGCTGGAGGAAGTGGGCATCCCTCCTGCCACGGGTGTCAGGAAGGGGCTGTTGGGGTCAGCAGTAGGAAGAAGTGGGCATCTCTCCTGCAAATCTTGGGTCATTGTTTTGGTGGGTCCAGACAGCAGCAGATGAGGGGGATTTCTTCTTTCTGCCAGTTAATCAGCTGAGCTGGCAGGACTTGGGGAGACCTGCGGCTCATTTGAAAGAGGTAGGGAGAGCAGCCTTGACAGGAGAGAGGAGCTGTGCTTAGCGAGTACACTTCTGAGCAATCGCTAGGTACAGTTCCTCCTGCACAAATAGCATGCATATAATTTACATGCTGTTATGTTAAGAATCACTCATAAAATAAAAGTCGCTCCCTCTACGGACTCTACATCGACTCACCGGATTTTAACGGTGAGTATTAAGAATCTTCCTCTCAGCCTTAATATTGCGTGGATCACTTGGTGCCCAGAGGAAGGAAGATAGGTGTATGTCTACATGATATAAAAATATTAACAGAAAAATGTTTATGTTTATTCAAATTTTTGACCACACTTTGGTTTAGCAACAGCACGGTTTACAAATAACAAAAAGAGAAAGGAACGCCATAAAAAAATAGAAAAGCAAAAAGAAGTAATTAAATTCAAAAAATTAAAATTAAAAATAATTAAAGTCTAAATAGCCTAAATAGTTGCCAAAAGAGAGGACTCTACTCCCAATATTTTCAAGGAAATGTTAGACCAAAGAGATGAGGCTTAACCATTGATCTGAATTTTACATATGAAAGCCCAGAGTAAATCATAACTGGAAGAGAATTCCATAAACTATGAACAGATGCAAAAAAAATATATGTTCGATTTTCACATAGTAACATATCATGCATGTCAACAAGTGAGGTCCAAAAAGCAAGGAGTCCAAGGAGACTAGTCGGGTGCTAGCTCGTTGGGGACACCGCCAGAGAGTGGAACGGTGGGGAGATCCCCTGAGCTTGATGTCACTCTTAGCCCCGACGTTAGGACGCCACCCCTTCAACCAACGCCGCAAGCAGCTAGCTCTCCACGGGACCAGAATGCACCCGAAGAGGTGGTTTCTTCTTCGTTCCCAGAGGCTAGCATGGAGGGCTCGCCGAAAATAACAACGCAGAGTGATATGTTATCTCTGCAAGGACTTGCGACCGGGACAACAGAGGCTGGGGAAATACAAGACGCTACCGAGGTAAAGCTAATTTCAGAACATTTAGATACTACACCATTACAACTTTTTTCACCTACAAAACCACCTAAAGTCACACTCGATGCATTATGGGACTTGGTAGTGAATTTGGGGAATTCTTTAAACCCCCAAATAAAAAGCTTGGATAAAGAATTAAAAGTACAAAAAGAAGAATTAAATGTCCTAAAGCAGGATATGTCACAACTTAAAACAGAGTCACAAAATACAAATAAGGAGCTAATGCTTCTGAAACAAAATCAAGATTTGTTGGTTAAAGATAATATAATACTCAGGAAGAAGTTGGAAGCACAGGAGAATAATGGTCGAATTAATAATTTGAGGTTTATAAATTTTCCAAAGATCCTGTCAATTTCTCCTAGAGAAATGGTGAAAAGGTATTTTATGGAAATATTGGAAATTCCTGAAAGTTCCTTACCTCCTCTTACAAGAGTGTATTATCTTCCTGCCAAACCCCAATCTAAAGAAGAAAAAATTGAAGAACCCCAGGAGAGGTCACTGGACATTTCCGTAATATTAGAACAATCAGATAGAGAACTGGCCGTTCCAGCCACTCTCTTGTTGTCTGTCGCTTTGGCCCCAGACAAGGATTGGATAATGAAACTTTACTTTAAAAATAGGTCCAAAGACTTCCTGGGACAGCACATTCAGATTTTCCCTGATGTCTCTAGAGAGACTCAAAAAAGAAGGAAAGAATTTCTACTTTTAAAACCTGGAGTGACTCAAATAGGTGGCATTTTCTTCTTGAGATATCCATGTAAATGTGTGGTTAGATATTTATCATTGAAGTATATTTTTACAGAACCATCTCAATTAATTGGTTTTCTCTCCGGGAAACGTCTTGAAAAAGGAATAACAACAGCAGCGCCCATGGAAGGTTAACTCCCTGCACTTTAGTAAGACATGGACTTTTTCTTTTAAATTAATTTGAATTAAATTTGTTCTACTCTTCAATCTTGGATCCAATAATTTTGAGGACTAGTGTGAGATCAGCTAGGATATTGTTATTTTATTTATCCATTATTATTTTTCAATTGAACTATGATTGTGGTATATCTTAATTTTGGAATTTCAGTTTAGTATGTTGTTTGACCTCACTTTACTGTACAAGATGTATATGCTTGGTGATATTGTAAAATTCTATAAATAAATAAATAAAAAAAAAAAAACAAAAAAAAAACATTTTTGTTTATTCCAAATGGTCAAAACAGTTCCAATTGAAAAGGTCATACTTGTGCAACAGGAAATAAGTCTCAACAGGGGCCGTGTTTCGGTAAAAGCACCTGCATCAGGAGTCATGAAAGTTCATCTCTTGAAAAGATTACACATAAACCTCTACCATCAAACAACAACAATCCAGAGTTCTATCAGATCAATCCATTCCCCCATATTCAGGCTACTCAGAAGTACTGCATACTAACATGCAAAAACTAATTTGAAAATCTGCAAGCAACAAGTGTTCTGAGAACATACAAGAACAAAAGTCTAGGAACTGAATGAGGCAATAACACCAGAAAATGCACACGTGGAAGGTCCATCATCTTAAAAGTTATTTATTTTCTATTGTGCTGAAATTCCAGATTGCCTTGAATCACTTCAAAGCTGCAAGCACTATGTTCCTAACTAAAACCAATATTTGATATAAATGCCTGAGATAGACATGACTTTCAACAAGAACAATAACAGACAAGTTATAAATGTTTTCTCTTCTTTATTGACCAATTTCACTATATAACATTTGTATTGGCAGCAGTGGCGTAGCTAGGACTCAATGGGCCAAGGGTGTAAAAATTAAGATGAGCCCCTTATAACACCATTTATCCCAAGGTAGTGGGTATTAGAGGGAGGGGGGAGAATCCCTTCAGAGCTCCAGAAAACAAACCCAACAAAAAGCAAACACATTACAGACTTATAGAAAACCTGTCATAATAATAGAAATAGATACTGAAATGCAAGATATATATCAGAGATGCACATTTCCTTAAGCTCACAAATTCTAATTAAGAAAGAAAGAAAAATAATAATTTTTTCTACCTTTGTTGTCTGAGCATTGCTTTCGTCCCAATGTCTCTTCTGCTTTTCTCTGTGTTTTTAAAATCTCATCCCAGAGTCTGCTGTCCTTTTGATATTTCTCTTTCTATGTCCAACATCCATATTTACTCTGCATCCCTACCATCCTGTCCAGCATCTCCCCTCTGTGTCTCTGTCCCTATATTCTCCCATGTTTAGCATCTGCCCTCTCAGTGTCTCTATTTCCCTTCCATAATCTGCATCTTTCGTCTGTCTCTTATTTTATACTTTCCAGAATTCCCCAGGTGTCCTTATCCCTCTCCTTGTATGCAGAATCACCTCTCTGTGTCCATGTCCCTATGTACCCTCAATGTCCAGCATCGCTTCTTGTGTCCCTGTCTCTTCCCATATCCATCTTCTCCCCTTTCTCTTCCCTTCCTCTTATCCCCCTCCCGTGGTCCAACATATTGCATCTCTCTCCCTCCATCCCTTGATACAGCATCACTCTCCTTCTGTTCCCTTCATTCCCCCCATTTGATCTGGGTCTCTTTCTCCTCTTCCCCGTGTCTAGCACTCTTTTGTTCCAGGTTTCTCCTTCTCTTATCACCCCCCCACACACACGTCTGTCATCTTTCAATAACCTCCTCCTTCCACTTGCACATTAGTCATTATCTCTGTGGTCTTCTCCTACATATCTGATATCTCTCCTTCACCTCTCCTTCCATCCAAAAGCTGGCCCATCATCTCTCTCTCTCTCTCCCATGCACATCCAGCATATCTCAATCACCAACCTCTTTCAATCTGCAAACAGGTTCACCAGCTCTCTGCCCCTACCTGGACCTCCCAAGGCAGCCCTGAAAACTAGCTGCGTTGGCTCAGCTCTGCCAGGGTCTTTCTTCTGCTGCATCCTGCCTCTAATGATGCAACTTGTTGTGGGCGGAACATTGCAGAGGAAAAACCCTGCAGGGTCAAGCACAACACAACTAGTTTTCAGGGCTTCTTTAGCAGGTGACCCATGAGTTTTAGGAGGAATTGTGGGATTGGTGAAGAGAAAGGGAGTGATGCAAGAACTGCAGCAGGTATAAAGGGCGGGATGCTGGAACTGCAGGGGGGATGTTTGCAACCGCAGGTGGTCCTGGGCATTTTGTAGGGCTCGCTTAATGGTAGCTATGGCTGCTTGGAAACAAGAATGATTCAATTTGTCATGTTTGTTTATGATGTCTTCTTATATGCTTTGTTGGCATTTAGCTAACTCTGTAATCAATCAGTTTCACAATAACAACTGAAATTTTTAAAAGTTATGCTTATACTGTATGTATTGTAGCACTGTAAAACAGCTTAGGTTAGGGGGCTTTTGGTTCCCACACTGGCCTGATTTTGGCTAAACAAAACCCCTGATGCAGCTACCTTGTGCGTAAAAGAGTTGGGAAAAATATAAATTTCTCCTGCAGACACTAATCCGTGCTTGCTCTCATGACCTGGCTCACAGCCAAGGTCGTATTTTTGAAGGGTCACCTCCTCCTGAGTCTTTTCTTTGTTACCGTTACACTTCAAACAATGGTCTTTTTGTTTCAAGGTTACAGCCTGAGAGCCATAACGTAGCAGACAATTGTGTGATCCTTGGGCTGACCTGTGTCCCAACTTTGTTTGGAAACATGGGGCAGAAAAGCCTTTTGAGTAATCCCCTTCAAAAGATAAAGGGAAGTATAGGAAGAAACAATGAGACAATGTCACTGGACGCAATGCATGTAACCAATTTCATATTTCTCACAGTGAAATGGTGTGGTGACCGTGTCAGTCCACTTTTCAAGGTAATATTTAGAAATAAAACAAAAACAAAGGAAATAAGGTAATACCTTTTTTATTGGACTGTATGCCTTGACAGATATTGACCTGGAAAGTTTTTTTTTGCTGGCTGCACATTGTATGTTTGTGTCACTAAGGAGTCAGCAGTCTGCTCATATAGTGCACATATTGGTGAAAATCAGCACTTCTCACTATTCGCAATTGGCACAGATATACTTAGCCTTACCTGCTGGGGAGAGGCTAAGTGCCCCTGCAGTAACTGCACAAGTGACGGTGCGCACAGTAGGTACTGGCCTGGTTTAGGGGTTAGGCACCCATTTTGTTCACGCTGGAATGGAATGGTTGCTTGGGATGTTGGTCTACCTCACACTTTTAATTTGGGAGTGTAGGCCATTTCATTGCGACCATTTCAGTGCACCCTTCCTGAAGTTGTCATTCCATCGGAAAATTAATATGGTGAAAGAGGGGGCATCTCAAAGAAGGCTTACCCCCTCCCTCCAACTAATGCTTAAAGAAGGCTTCTGGAGCAGGCTCCATTGTTCACACACACACACACACACACACACTGGTGCTTCATGCCTAAATGGACTGGTGAAAGAGCGGGTATTTCACCCTCCACCCCCCTCCTGGTGCTTCAGGCTCAATTGCTTCAAGATTTGAAAGAGGGGGGCAATACCCTTCAATAAAGTTATCTGAAGGCTCCCACTGTGGCCTGAAGTATTCCCCTCCCCCCCCCACTGGTGCTTCAATAAAGTTATCTGAGACAGCATCTGTCAGACTCAGCTCTTCAGGTGATCTGCGAGGGGGCCAACTCAACGCAAGACAGCATCTGTCAGACTCCTCACAAGCCGCCTGTTCAGGTGAGCTGGGTGGGGGCTGACTCAATGCGATGAAACCGCCTGCTCTTAAAGGGCCCTGAGGCAACGACGGCGATGAAATGCCCCCATGCTGAACTAGCCACAACGAAACAACCGTGCTGAATCATCCCATTCCGTTTAATTTGCTGGTCTTTGATTAAAAAAAAAAAAAAAGCAGACCGGGTAGCACAGTCTATAGAATTTCTGCCTACACAGAGCAAATGAAAATAATCACAGCCCATGTGGAGCAAATTTGACTCTATACAGAGAAACAGCTACAAACAATATTCTACAATAGTTCCGAAGGACAGCACCCGTACACCACAATACAATCCAGATGCCGCTCGATGTAATTTACGACTGAACACACCAAAAAAATGGATCTTTATCTGTAATGTCTAAGAAATGCCACTGTTGCAGTGCCGTTCTTTGATCCTCCGCTTCATTTATAACTGATCTCATCTCTGAAGACAGTGGTAAGAAGCTTCGCAGTGGCCTCTCAGACAGCTCATCTGATCTAGAACACATGCTGCTATTTTTGTCTGTTATAACAAAGAAAGTCAGTCAAAAGCATCTGATATCACCAGCCAACCAAAGCCATGCGCAATGTATTCAGGCATGATAAGAACATAAGAATAGCCTTACCGGGTCAGACCAATCTAGCTCAGTATCCCATCTCCACGAACCTGGCAAAAACCCAAATAGTAGCAGCATTCCAGATATATTGTGATAAAAACGGTACCCTCTGTGACCATTAGCATTGCTTTGGACACCGTTTTTTGTCTCTGTTCGTTCTAAACATTTACCTGCACCAAATGCACTATTCATGCGATGGAGAAATTATCCTTCAAGACTCTTGGCAAAGACATTGATTCCTAAACACTGTCAGTGTCGAGTCTTCGCAGTCTTCGCAGTGCTACTACCAATAAAGCGTGTTTTGAACTGTATCCCCGTGGCTGAATTATTAACATCTTATCCTCATGAATCCTCCATTGTGCTGTGCTTCTGTCGTCGTCAAGGCCTCTTTTTGGTCTCTCTCTCCAGTACCCTCTGCACAAACCATTTCTTCTATTTAATAAATGGCGTTGCAACTGCAAATAACAGATGTCAGTGTTCCCCCATATAATTATAGTAATGGCCTCGTTCCTAATGAATGATGAGCGGATTAGGCAATTCTGCAGGATGTGCTGGAAAAAAAATTGTACAGCAAAAGCAAAAACTGCAGTAATGGGGTGTACAAGACGCCAAGTCTTTAATGAACAATCATAAATATAATCATAAAACAGTTGTATCCAAAAGGGTTGATGAACCAGGACCCGACACGGTCCGTGTTTTGAAGAAACACTCCTTCTTCCGGGGTCCTAAAATGTATCATATACAAAGAAACTGATGGATGACCACTGGAGACAACTGTGTTGGTGAACAACTAAGCAAGCAGGGCAGGATTAACTCTTTGTTGGGCCCTAGGCAAACAGGTTTGTTGGGGCCCCTCATTGTAATTTAAATATATTGTAAAGCTCACACAAATGGAGCCTTGAATGATTCTGACTACAGAGGAAAACTGGCAGAGGAGGAAACGGCAGATAAGAGTCCCTGCTCGCTGGCTCCTCCTGCTGACTAGAAGGCAGTACATAGGGAGTGAGGAAGAATAGACAGACTTCTGTGGTGAACAATGGCTCTGCGCCCTCTCGATTCTGTTCTCTGAGGCAGCAGCTAACATACCAGGGCAAAACTCTGCCTTGACGTACACATTTGAGGGGGCCCCTCCTAAATATTTGGGCCCTAGGCCCATGCCTACTTTGCCTATGCTTTAATCCTGCCCTGTAAGCAAGCTGTGTGAGCTCCTACGTGGTGCAGGGCAAAGGCAAAAGTGAAAAAACGAAAAAAAAATTGTGCTACCTGGAGGATGGTATTGTGCAGGTTACATCAAATGAGAAAAATCCTCATACTAAGGACCTGGTTCTGTACATGGCACCATAATTTAGGGGGCGGTAGGTGTCCTATCACCACCTAACTTGTTTTAAGTGGCTTTTATCAACATGGTAATCGACCATGCCATTTAAAACCAATTAAAAACTCATTAAAAAAATAAAAGTAGGCGTCTGCAACGTAGGCCAAAAAAACTCTGACCTATATTGCAGACGCCTAAGTTTTGTGGTAGGCGCCACTAGCCGCGATTCTTTAAACGGCGCCTATGCATGATTGACATGTGGCCAGCACCATTTTTGTAGGCAGCTGCTGATTTAGGCGCCCTTTATAGAATCTGGCCCTGAGGGCTCCTTTTATCAAGGCGCGCTATGGGGGTTAGCACGTCGGACATTTCATCATGCGCTAACCCCCGTGGCAGGCGGTTTAACGCACGGTATTCCGCGCGTTAAACCACTACCGCACCTTTGTAAAAGGACCCCTGAGTGTCTACTGTGGTTGCAAGAGCAGAGAGAAAGGGGGAACGAAAAGACAGAGAAGAGAAAGAAAAAAGATAGAGGGCAAAGGGAAGAGAGAGAGAGAAGGGAAGAGGAAAGCTGAAAGAACTCAGGAAAAGCAAAAGAGACGAAAAATTACAGCAAGCACTGATGCAGAGATAGACACACGCAGACAGTGCTGAACAAGGACCATATAGTTGGCTCATCTGAAAATAGAGCTCACCTGCAGGCACTATGCCATTATGGACTTATAAGAGAAAATCAAAATGACATTGATCCGTCGACATCCAGAATCTTATGTGGTCTGCACTTCTTGGCCCATTTGGAGCCTCATGGTTATAGCTGGAATGGAGCTAGCCACCTTCCCTGTGTGTTTCACGGATTCTAAGTGGGGCTTCTACTCTTAGGGCTCCTTTTACTAAGCCATGTTAGGGATTTAGCACGCGGAATAGCGCACGCTACCTTGCCACGCGCGCTAGACCTTAACGCCAGCATTGAGCTGTGCGTTAGATCTAGAAGCGTAGCGCGCGGTAATTTCCTGCGTGCGCTGAAAACGCTAGCGCACCTTAGTAAAAGGAGACCTTAGCTGTTTATAAATTGTTCCTCTTCAATATTTAAACTCAGCAGTTCTATTATCGGAGTAATGGTGATATTCAGCAGTACCTGGATAACTGTACGGCTAACTTAGGACAGAATAAATTTCGCCCGGTACTTTTCATTCCATTCCAGTCTTATATTCCACCAATACCTGATCAGTTCTAGGTAGATTACAGCATAATATATTAGAACCAAATGTCTAGGAATATCCATCATAGCATTAGAGGAAATCTGGACATTATAAACATCATAAGATAGGGCAGCTTTACAGGGCAATGGGTTATAGCACTTTTCAAACATCTAGGTAATTTCTACATCCTTAGGAAGACCATCTTTGCAAAGCAGATATGCTTTAACCTTTTCCAAAAATCTAAATAATTTCCATTCAGTCTTAATTAGACACCATATGATATAATAGAGAAGCCGAGAATTGTCTCACCAATTTAAGTTGTTAAAACAGCAAATTGCACCCTACCCTGGTATCCTGGGGTTTTTTTGTCTTTATTGATTAGATTGTAAGCTCGTTCAAGCATGAACTGTCTTCTATTTTATTTCTTAGAAGCCGCCGCACATTGAGCTTAGGGTTTCAACGTACCCTCAACAATGACACCTAGATCCATTTCCTGGGTAGTGATTTCTAACACAGAACCCAGCATCACATAGCTATAATTTGGGTTCCTCTTTTCCACATGCATCACTTTGCACTTGCTCACATTAAACGTCATCTGCCATTTTGACATACAATCTTCTAGTCTCTCAAGGTCCTCTTGCAGTTTTTTACAATCTTCTTGCAATTTAACAACTATGAACAACTTTGTGTCATCAGCAAATTTAATTATCTCACTAGTTATTTTCATCTCTAGATCATTAATAAATATGTTAAAAAGCAGAGGTCCCAGCACAGACCCCTGGGGTACCACTGAGAATATTTCCACTGAAAATATTGACCATTTTAAACCACTCTTTGTTTTCTGACTTTCAACAAGTTCTCAATCAATAAAAGGACATTACCTCCTATCCCATGACTTTCTAATTTCCTCAGAAGTCTTTCATGAGGTACCTTGTCAAATGCCTTTTGAAAATCCAAATACACAATATCAACCGGGTTCACCTTTATCCACATACTCATTTACCCCTTTAAAGAAATGCAGTAGATTGGTGAAGAAAGATTTCCCTTAACTAAAACCATGTTGGCTTTCTCTCATTAATCCATGCTTACGTATATGTTCTGTCACTTTGTTCTTTATAATAGTCTCTACCATTTTGCCTGGCACCGACGTCAGACTCACCGGTCTATAATTTTCCAGATCACCTTTGGAGCCCTTTTTAAAAATCAGCGTTATGTTGGTCACCCTCCGGTTTTTTGGTATTATGCAGGATTTTAAAGAAAAATTTTAAATTACTAACAATAGCTCTGCAAGTTCATTTTTCAATTATTATCAGCATTGAGGGAGTCTTCCCTCAATGAAGACTCAGGAAAATAATTCGTTTAATCTCTCCACTATGTCTTTGTCTTCCTTGAGAGCTCCCTCGATCATCTAGCAGTCCAACCGATTCTCTTCCTAGGTTCTTACTTTTAATATACCTAAAAAAGTTTTTACTGTGTGCTTTTACTTCTAGCGCAATCTTCTTTTCAAGATCACTCTTCGCATTCCTTATTAGCGCCTTGTATTTGGCTTGTGATTCCTTGTGCTCTAATAGCTTGCTTCGCCTCACTCGTTAACCACGCTGGCTGCTGTTTGGTCTTCCTTCCTCCTTTTCTAATACATGGAATATATCTAGTCTGGGCTTCCAGGATGGAATTTTTAAATAACATCTATGCATGATGTATATTTTTGACCTTTGCAGCTGCAACTTTAAGTTTCTTTTTTACCATTCTCCTCATGCTATCATAGTCTCTTTTTTTGTTGTATTGGATTTCCTGTGCAAGGATTAGTAACAGTGCTTCTAATTCTGAACATTGAGCTGAGGAACTGGCAGGTAAATCTGTGTTAATCAAACACTGGCCATCGCCTGATACTGCCCCAGCCACACTGTAGCGCTTCCCTTGTCTCACTATTGAAGTTCCATCAATAACACACACATGAGAAAGAGACAATTATGTTAACTTTTCATTGGCTGCTTCCACAGATAATTCTGGCAAAATCAAAGATGATACAATCTTACAATTGTGGCATCACATACGTGTCTTGCACCTTCCTCCATCACTACTGAAGACATCAGATCTAGAATAGGATCCACTCGCACCCCTGGATCTAGTTGCACTCCTCTGTTAATCAAACACTGGCCATCACCTGATACTGCCCCAGCCACACTGTAGCGCTTCCCTTGTCTCACTATTGAAGTTCCATCAATAACACACACATGAGAAAGAGACAATTATGTTAACTTTTCATTGGCTGTTTCCACAGATAATTCTGGCGAAATCAAAGATGATACAATCTTACTACTACTGAAGACATCAGATCTAGAATAGGATCCACTCGCACCCCTGGATCTAGTTGCACTCCTCTACTTTAGGGTTACCATATTTTGAAAAAGAAAACCCTGGACACATAACCCCACCCCGTCCCATTCCACTTCCAGGCCTGCCCTGTTCTGCCTCTGTTCCGTTCCACCCCCCAACCCCACCCCAAAAAGCCTCCTCTCTTCTACAACCATCTCACTGGTCAAGACTACCAGCCCTGTTGCACAAGAAGTTAATAATTTGTGTACTTTAAAAAAACAATTTTTTTTTTTAAAATTAATTTTCAAATCTAGAACAGTGCTTACAAAAATATATATACAATTATCATCAGAGATAGCACTTACAATCAATCAGATATTAATACACGATAATTATCCCCACCCTCCCTCCCACCCTAGTTTGAGAACAAAAGAAAAGCAGTAAATTATAGATGAAATTAAAATCCCAGACAACATTTGTTAAGTATATAACCCCCTCTCCCTCCCTCCCACCTATCCTGGATATGCAATCTAAAAGGGAAAATAAAGGTATAATTCAATTTAATCAGAATGAACAAAATTAGTCAATGGACCCCATGTTAATTTAAACTGCTTATTATGGCATGATGTTTCCACATTAATTCTCTCAAATTTATAACATAAGCATAAAAATTCCCACCAAAAGGTATAATGGAGTCTGTCCCAATTTTTCCATTTTTAGTGATCATAAAGAGCCTGCTCTTATGCCTACCTAATGAAGGTTTAGTCTGTAATGATGTGTATACTGATTTACAAAGTAAATGGCAAAACACATATGTTTAACTTTTTTTTATTATTATTATTTCTTGTGGGGGAAAGAAAAAAAAAAAGATTATACCCCATATGTAGACCTGTCAAAAAAGAAAAGACCATAATAATTATTGCACTAGATCACTTGCCGTGACAATAATTTCCTCAGACACTATCACATTGCAGAATGTCTCATGCTGGTATTTCGATTTAGAGGCAAATCGGAGTATTCTGTAGTCAATATCTTTAGCATGTCAGCATTCATGTTTATCACTGCAGTCTTGGGCACAGAATGTTAGCAAGACCTAATGAAAACCTGTTTTTGAGGGCTGGCAGATACGGTTAAAACAGTGGTGCGACAATCAATACCAGGCTCAGTGGGACAATTGCTTATGAAATTTGATGCCAGCATATGCTAACCTTCTCTCCTCTCATCTCCTTGTCTTTTCCCTCAGCTCCTTCTAAGGTTACTGTCTTTGAAACGTGTGTATATGTGTGTGTGTATGTGTCAGTTTGCCAAGGAAAACATGACCGATGGTGCTGTCAAGTTCTCTTGTGAAGGAGTAGATGCTTTTCTAGCCGTGTCTGGCTGTGAGCTGCAGCAAATGTAAAATCATGAAAATCTCAAGCCAAATTGAGTTCCCAGAGCAATAAGCAGCATCCATAGGATGCCATCGACATCTGCCCTATGGAACCCACATTCAGAATACATGTGTACATAGTTAGGGTTACCAGATGTCCGAGAAAATCCAGACATGTCCTCTTTTAAGAAGACTGTCTGGGCTCCTGGATGGACTTTCCAAAATCTGACATTTGTCCATGTTTTAGAAAGCCCCACGAGCTCTGGCTGCATCTGGAGGGCCTCTGAGCATGTGCGGATGATGTCACACACATCCGCGCATGCTCCAGGCCCTCCAGACATGGCTGGAGCTCATCCAGAAGAGAGGAGGTTTTGTGGGGGCGGGGTTGGAAGCAGAACTGGGTGTAGCTTGGGCAGAATGGGGTGGGGATGGAGGCAGAATGGGGTGGAGTCATGTGTCTGGCGTTTTCCGGAGAAAAATATGGTAACCCTACACATACTCCACTAAATACTTACAGGAGATCAATATTTGAAAACCCAGTGTCAGTTTTCACAGTATACCATAAACACCGATTTATGTTGAATAAACTACTAGAATCAATTAACATATATTTGTGCTTTTCAATATTTTATATTGAATATATGTGAATATGAGTGCTCAATGCCAAAACTAGTAGTTTATTCAACATAAACCGGTGTTTATGGTATACTGTAACCCTATACATAGTACATGTAACTGCCTAGCTCACTGGTCACACATTTGTTTTCTTTATAATATCAGGTTTTTTCATGGAGACAGAATATATCTCTTTATGGCCCTCTGGTGACTTGGAGCACAAGCATATAATACTTTAGCTGCACAAAATAATGTACAACTAAACCTTGTGGTCCCCAAAGAGAGACTTTGAAAAGAAGATTGCCTTAGTAGCAAAAACACATAATAAAAACTTTTTTAGGTATATTAGAAGCAAGAAGCCAGTAAATGAATCAGTTGGACTATTGAGTGACCAAGGGGTAAAAGGGGCACTCAGGGAGGACCAGGCCATATAAAGTCGGCCTAAAGTTAGGCACCATATTGGCATCTACTGTAATTGAACAATAGACTTACGGCCTTTTTTACAAAGCCACGCTAGCGTCTGTGCTGTGCTAACAGCCCCGAAGCCCATAGAGATTTAAAGGGCTTCAGGGCTGTTGCCGCGTGGCTTTGTAAAAGAGGCCGTTAATCATTGCTGATATTTGCACTCAAAAGCTCACACAACGCTCCAACACCACAGTAAAAAATGCCATTGTGGGAGCAATTTTTCTTTATCGGGTAATGCTCAACTCAAATAGCATACATTATATTGTGACAGGCAGGACCCTGTCTCAATCAGAGACTCTGCTGTAAATCCTATTCCTGGCAAACCAGTGCCTATTCCTAGGACTGAAAGCAAACTGTAAGGTCTGGCAAGCAGGTAGCTCACACATCGGAGAGTCAGAGTGCAGCAGTAGCTCAGAATTCCTCTAAATCAACTCTATTATTCCTTATTCAAAACTACAGAAGTAAAAACTCCTTTTAAACCTGCAGCTTTACAAGCTGACATTCAGAGGGCTAAGGAAAGGGGTGGAGTCAGCAGGGTTGACGTGTATCAAGCAGGGCTAGAGCCCGGAAAGAATAAATCTTCCACAGCTGAGAGCTGGGGGGGAGGAGTGGCAGAACAGGAAGAGCCAGAGCAACAACAGAAACTCCAAAGCAGGATAGCACAGCTGAGAATGCTGCCAGGAATGTTGGAAAACCCTGTTTCCTTTCCAGTACCACTGCCTCATTTAAGGCTGCAATCTGCAACTCCCAGGCAAAGCAAGAGTCTTAGGACCAGATTCACTAACTTGCCCGATCCGGGCCCCATCTGGGCAGGTCCGACAAATTCTTTAAGCCCCAATATACAGATGGGGAGATCAGATGAACGCCCCTTTCTGCCTGCACGGATCGCTGTTGCGCGATCCGCATGCATTCGCAGACCATCTGTAGATGGTCTGCGCATTCCTGTCCGAGCTAGGGCTGGTTTTTTTTTTAACTTTAACTTTCTTTTGTTTTTAGCCCTGCGAGCCCATGGTTTTAACCTGCTTTAAACCCGTGGGTTAAAACCACGGGCTTGCAGGTTGGGGAAGGGCAGGAGAGATTCAGGGAAGATCGGGGTAGAATAGGGTGGCATTCAGGGGGAAGATCGAGAAGGGTGGCATTTGGGGGGAAAATCAAGCACGGCAGCATTCAAGGAAGATTGGGGCAGAGCAGGGCGGCATTCAGGGGGAAGATCAAGCAGGGCAGTATTCCGGGGGAAGATTAAGCAGAGCGGCATTCGGGGGGAAGATTGGGGCAGCATTCAGGGGGAAGCAGGCAGGACAGATTGCAGGGCAGAGAACAGGGCTTCCAGTCGGAAAGATGTTTTTGACTGGTCCCCAGCAGTCGCTTCTTCAGTTGATTGGCCAGCCCAGTCGGATCGGATTGATTGTGTTGTGAATCGCTGCCTTCCCTAGTTTTGAATGTCCCTCCCCTCATTTGCATGTGCGGATCGGAGGACGGTCAGCATAGAGTTAAATGAATCGGGCCGGAGGTGAATTTGGTCGCTAATGGGTCGCAAACCGATCGGTACACGATCGGCTTGCTTTGTGAATCAAGCCCTATGTCCCAAAGCAAGATTAGCTTGGAAGGGGGAGGTTCCTGGGGAAAAGTGTAAGCAGGCTGGCTGTGAGAAACGAGAGCTTGTGCAGAGTGGGGGAAGGGAACCACATGGCAGAGAAGCAACTCCAATGGAGGTGAATGAACAAAGGTTTGAGAATGATATTGGAGACTATGCCATGGAGTATGATTATGAACCAGAGGAAGGAATGTGTGTGGAAAGCATATATGAATAAACCTTATTCAGATAAGAAATCTTCCTGGTTAAAAGTAAAGCAAGGATCCTGTTACTGAAGGGGTTTGAAATAGAGAATAAGGGGACCGTTTACCGCAGTAAACCACAGGTCACTGCAGTAAATCCGCAGGAATGGAGACATTTGCAACTTGTTTACCGCAGGAATGGGGACAAGACCTTTCACCGCCCCGTGGGAATGGGGACAAGATCACAGCTGAGTCAGCAGCCCTTGCTCTCCCAGCCAGCCCCAACAAATGTTTTGTTTAATGGACGTTGATGTTCTGTGTGTGTGTGTTGTGTTACCGGCAGGTCTGGAAAATTTTGCCCCATATAAGGGGTGTGTTCCCTATTGTGCATCGCAAGGAGAGTTCATTTAAATACTAATGAGCTTCTTGGATTGTATTTGCATAGGGTTCACACTGGCTGCTACAAGGATCGGTAGCAGCCACAGGGAAACCTTTTGTGCATCAGGAGGATAACTGTCCATGGCAGTAAGACTGCTTTAATGAGTCTTACTGCCACGGAAAGCTTTTGTGCATCGAGGCCGTCGTTTTATGATTTGCTTGAGACAGAAAGCAAAGTTATGGATGGTTTGTTTTTTAAGATATTACATGGTCGTGCTCCATTGCTCTTGAGCCAGATATTGATCTTTCCTTCTCGTCTGAAAAACTTTTGACAAGGAAGCTTGTTGCTCCATTGCTCAGCCACCAACTTACTGCCTGCATCACTTCCGGGACCCGCACCTAGGGAGTGACGTCAGAGAAAGCGCCGAAGCCGATGCGGGCAGTAAGTTGTTGGCTGCTTGCGTCCAAGTTAAAAAGGGTACAAGGAAAGGGGGGAGCCGTGCACGCAGCGGGGGGGGGAGGGAAGAGGGTGGGGGAGGGGCGCCCCGGGCTTTGCTCACCTTCCCTATGCCACTGCATGCCCTTAAGACATACTGTAACCCTCCCCCATTTAACACATATACAAGAGGCGGTATAACAGCTGGAAAACAAGTGCCGAATTGAAAGAAAGCAGCACATAGGCCTTCTGGTAAAACTACACATTTTAGAGTGTCCTGATATGTTATAAATTACTGTAGAAATGAGGCTAAATCCACTTGTGTGCAGCCAGAAAAATATACTGTGAAATGAAGGGCGTCAGAGAGAAAAAAACATTAATTAATATTGCAAATATTTGAGGCACTGGATCATTTTCAGGCACGCAGCAAAATGTTATTCTATCTTTCAGAGAAACCAAAATAAAAAGAAACTCATTAGGAAACGTTCACTCCTAAACAGATTTACTGTTTCTGGCATGCCTTGTAAAGATTAGTGCATAAATCAGTTTAGGTTCCTGATGATATGACCTCATTGTATATACAGCACTTATTCTGTAATATATCAACATTAATGTTCATATCACATTAGACTAGGCGGGTTGATTCATTGGAGGGAAAAATTCTGGCTTCCAGTAGATCAATAGAGAAAACAGAGAGTACTTGATTTGAAATAGAACAACCAAAAACAAAAAGGCAAGAGAGATAAACAACCTATATTAAAGTTTTACTGTTAAAATGTCCCGACAAGGATCCGTGTTTCGGCATCCGCAGATGCCTTCATCAGGGGATACTAAGAAAAAAATAATAAAACATAAATATACATGCTGTGGAAATGATAAGAAACCATAAATGTCATAAATAATTCTTAAAACACAAGCAAACACATCAAATTATAATTATGCAAAGCTATGGGCTCCTTTTACTAAGGTGCGCTAGCGGTTTTAGCGCACATTATAATGCAGCACGCGCTAGATGCTAACATAGAGATTACGTTAGTATTTTCCGTGTAGTGCGGGGTTTGCGTGCGCTAATCTTCAGCGCGGGCTAAAATCGCTAGTACACTTTAGTAAAAGAGCCCTTTATTATGTATATTATCTTATTATATTTGATGCATTATTGTTGTAATTAGTGCCTTGATGTTATATTTGTTGTATTTGATGATGTTTGCATCAATAAAACTGTTTGAATCTAAAACAAACAAAAAAAAAGCTCTATGTGGATGCAGAAGCATGGTTAACATAATAAATTGTTTGAATCTAAAACAAACAAAAAAAAGCTCTATGTGGATGCAGAAGCATGGTTAACATAATAAAACAACGCACACTTTAAAAGAGATATACAGTACTCCCCCGAAATTAGCGGGGGCTCCATTCCAGGAGCACCTGCGAATTTCGAAGAGCGGATCGTAGGCAGGAGAGGGCTGCAGGGGCGGCAGTGGGTGCTGACAAAAAGGCTGATGTCCTGCGGGATCGTTCTTAGTATATTCTGACCGCCTCTTCCGGGAACTAAAATCAGACTACACCAATCAGAAGCTGCTTTTGACATGCTATCTGGCGCATCAAAGCAGTTCCTGATTGGTGTAGCCTGACTTTAGTTCCCGGAAGAGGCGGTCAGAAAATACCACGAATGACTGAGTTCGTGAACCGCGAATTTGCAGAGCCATACGGTAAATACACATACTGTAAAAGATAGTCGCACTATAAAATAATCAAAATAATGTAGATGTTTTTCAACCATAAACAAATATACTATGATATAAAAAATATGATACTTAAAAGCATAGCAAACAGAAGAAAACATTGTAAAAGAAATTTACATGTATATCGGCATTTGTCTATCTAATATAATAAAACGGTAAGCCGCGGCTAAGGACAGAGAAAAAAAAATAAAGACAGACACACACACACATATTCTAGCACCCGTTAATTTAACGGGCTATAAGAATAGTATAAAATAATGTAATAGCATAAAGGCCTAGGCATGCCACAAAAATGGACAGTTTATGATTATAAGCAAATACAGTGACATGTAAAAAATGTATGTATGAATGTATTGCAAACATGGTGAAGGGACTAAAACGCGCCAGACAATCGCGCACGGACAAAGGACCTCAGACAAATGCACACAAGATGTCAGCGCGCCGGATTAAAAGTTAAGTTTAAAGTGCTCCGAGTGCGGGGGGGGGGGGGTAGGGGGGAAACCCTCCCCCCCACTTAGAGAGGAAACTGTACAAGGAAAAATTACACTTTCCTTTGTAATGGGGGGTTCAAACCTCCCATCGGTAGCGCCAACACTTCTAAGTAAACTGGGGGGTTCCCCCCCCACACACACACCCTCAGAGCACTTTAAACTTAACTTTTAATCCAGCACGCTGACGTCCTGCGCACATTTGTCGGAGCTCTGTGTAGAAGCATTTGTCCAAGAAGGGAATATGAAATGTCCTAAAAAATGCAGACACTCAGTATGTTATGTGATGGAATACGCATACAAAAGTAATGGCTCAAATGTCAAAAATAATTGAAAAGTAAAGAAAGGGGGTTAATAAAACATTCTTGTTTGTACTATATTTCCCCTGGTAACACAACATAATCTTTCATGCGTTCCCCTCTTAGTTTCCATTAAACCACTACTTTGGGGGGGAGGGTTCCCCTTTATTTTAGTTGTGTTTACTTGATTTATACAGTGCTATTTTTATTCTCTATAGACCATTGCCTTGTTCAATGTTATCCCCTGATCTGGTTTCTCTCTGTTTTCACGGTTAAGAACATCAGAACATAAGCAGTGCCTCTGCTAGGTCAGACCAGAGGTCCATCATGCCCAGCAGTCTGCTCACGCGGCGGCCCAACAGGTCCAGAACCTGTATATTAATTCTCTATCTATACCGTTCTATCCCCTTTTCCTTTAGGAAATTATCCAATCCCTTCTTGAACCCCAATACCGTACTCTGCCCTATCACACTCTCTGGAAGCACATTCCAGGTGTCCACCACCCTCTGGGTGAAGAAGAACTTCCTAGCATTGGTTCTGAATCTGTCCCCTCTTAATTTTTCCGAATGCCCTCTCGTTCTTGTAGTTTTCGAAAGTTTGAAGAATCTGTCCTTCTCCACTTTCTCTATGCCTTTCATGATCTTGTAAGTCTCTATCATGTCCCCTCTAAGTCTCCGCTTTTCCAGGGAAAAGAGCTCCAGTGTCTCCAATCTTTCAGCATATGAAAGGTTTTCCATACCTTTTATCAATCGCTTCGCTCTTTTCTGAACCCTCTCGAGTATCGCCATATCCATCTTAAGGTACGGCGACCAATACTGGACGCAGTAGTCTAGATTCGGGCGCACCATCGCCCGATACAGTGGCAGGATAACTTCTTTCTTTCTGGTTGTAATACCTTTCTTGATTATACCTAGCATTCTATTTGCCTTGTGCACTGTGCCAATGGCTTCATTGTCTTGTCCACTATTACCCCCAGGTCCTTTTCTAGGGTACTTTCACCTATTACCAGCCCTCCCATCGTATAGCTGTACTTTGGGTTTCTGTTTCCTACATGCAAGACTTTACATTTCTCTACATTAAACTTCATCTGCCATCTCGTCGCCCATTCCCCTAGTTTGTTCAGGTCCCTTTGTAAATCTTCACAGTCCTCTTTAGTCCTAACTCCACTAAATAGTTTGGTGTCGCCTGCAAATTTTATTACTTCGCACTTCGTCGCTGTTTCTAGATTATTTATAAATACATTGAACAGCAGCGGTCTGAGTACCGACCCCTGCAGAACACCACTCGTGACCCTCCTCCAGTCAGAGTAGTGGCCCTTCACTCCTACCCTTTGCTTCCTACCCGCCAACCAATTTTTGATCCATCTATGTACATTTCCTTCCACCCCATGGTTCTTCAGTTTCTGAAAAGTGTAAGTAGGCGTTCATGGGGTACCTTGTCAAAGGCTTTTTGGAAATCTAAGTATACAATGTCTATGGGGTCCCCTTTGTCTATTCGTTTGTTTATTCCTTCAAAGAAGTGCAATAAGTTTGTTAGGCACGATCTTCCCTTGCAGAAGCCATGTTGGCTTGTTTTCATCAGTTTATTCCTTTCTAGATGCTCATCGATGCTGTCTTTTATCAGCGCTTCTGCCATCTTCCCCGGAACCGAAGTCAAACTTACCGGTCTGTAGTTCCCCGGATCACCTCTCGATCCTTTTTTAAAGATGGCCGTAACATTAGCTATCTTCCAATCCTCCAGGATCACGCCTGTTTTAAGGGATAGATTACAAACCTGCTGTAGTAGTTCTGCTATTTCCTCCTTTAGTTCTTTCAATACCCTAGGGTGGATTCTGTCCGGGCCTGGAGATTTGTCAGTTTTTAATCTATCTATCTGCTTGTGTACGTCTTCAAGGCTTACCTCCATGGATGTTAATTTTTCTGCTTGATCTCCTTTGAAGATTTTTTCAGGTTCCGGCACGTTGGATGTGTCCTCCTTTGTAAATACTGATGAAAAGAACATGTTTAGTCTATCCGCCACTTCTTTTTCCTCCTTCACCATTCCTTTCCTATCTCAGTCATTCAGCGGTCCCACCTCCTCTCTTGCCGGCTGCTTCCCTTTAACATAACTGAAGAACGGTTTGAAATTTCGTGCTTCCCTGGCTTGCCTCTCTTCATATTCTCTTTTTGCTCTTCTAACCACGAGGTGACATTCTTTTTGATTCTTCCTGTACTCTTTCCAGTTCTCCCCAGTTTTGTCCTTTTTCCATTTCCGGAATGAATTTTTCTTATCGCCTATCACTTTCTTCACTTCTTTAGTTATCCATGCCGGGTTTTTGTTCAGCTGCTTTTGCTTCCTTTTCTAAATCTGGGGATATACAGATTTTGCACCTCGCTCACCATGTCCTTGAATAAGGACCAGGCTTGCTCTACAGTTTGCAATTTCTTTGAGCTGTTCCTAAGTTTCTTCCTTACTATTACTCTCATTGCTTTGTAGTTTCCTTTCTTGAAGTTAAAAGTTGTCGCTGTGGTTCTCTTTCCCTTCGTTATTCCTACTTCAGCTTTATACTTGATCATATTGTGATCGCTGTTTCTCAATGGTCCCACTACTTCCACTTCCTTTGCAGGTCCTCTTAGCCCATTAAGGATTAGATCCAGAGTGGCATTCCCTCTCGTCGGTTCTCTGACAAGCTGCTCCATGAAGCAGTCTTGTATAGCCTCCAGGAACCCGGTCTCCCTAGCGCATTGTGAGATTCCAAGACTCCAGTCTATCCCGGGATAGTTGAAGTCTCCCATAACAATCGTGTTACCGCTTTTGTATTCTCGCTTCATCTTGGCATTCATTTCTTCATTGGTTACTTCGGTTTGCCTAGGTGGATGATAGTACAGGCCCATCTTTATCTCGGGCCCTTTCCTTCCTGGTATTTTAACCCATAGTGATTCCAATTTGTTGTTCGTCGCCGTTGTGTCCGCTCTGGTCGAGTGTATGTTTTCTTGTATGTATAGGGCTATTCCTCCTCCTTTCTGACCTGACCTGTCTTCGCGATAGAGTTTGTACCCTGGCAGTGCTATGTCCCATTTGTTTTCTTCATTCCACCATGTTTCAGAGACCCCAATGATGTCTAGGTTGTCTTTTTTGGCCATGACTTCTAATTCTCCCATTTTATTTCTTAGGCTCCTTGCATTAGTATACATGCAATTTAAGTCCTGGTATTTTTTTGTCTGCATATTCTTTTCCTGTGCTACGATCTTTATTTTCTTTTCTTGTGCTACAATCTTCTTATCATCCTCTTCTTGGTATGTCAACTCTTGGTTTTTGCCTGTTGTGCCTTCCCAGCATTTTTCCCCACTCAGTTTCCTCACGGGAAACCTTCTTCCGAATCGTCGACTCTTGGTCGACTGATGGCTTTCCCCTTCTTCTTATTTTAAAGCTTGCTTTATTCCTCTCCTGATGTTGTTTGCTAGAAGTCTAGTTCCTGCCGTGCTCAGGTGCAGTCCATCTCTCCTGAAGAGCTTGCTCTTGCCCCAAAACGTTGTCCAGTTCCTCATGAAGTGGAACCCCTGTTCCTCACACCATCTCCTCATCCATGCATTTATTGACTGAAGTTCCGTCTGCCTCTTCACATCTGCCCTCGGTACTGGTAGGATCTATGAAAATACTATCTTCTGTGTCCTCATCTTCAACTTCCTTCCCAGGATCTCGAACTGTTCGATCAGTACATTTCTACTGTAGTCTCTCCCGCTGACATCATTTGTCCCGATGTGGATCATCACTGTAGTCTCTTCCGTCTCTGCTCCTTCTAGGATCCTTTCAATTTTGTCGATGATGTCTTTTGCCCTCGCTCCTGGGAGGCAGGTCACTAGTCGATCCTCTCTTCCTCCTATGTGGCTATCTACTTGCATTAGGATTGAGTCTCCTACTAGGATCGCAGATTTTCCCTTCTTCAGTTTTCGCTCCGGTCGCAGGTCTATGTCCTCGGTGTGTTCCGCTGCTTCTTCTAGGCATTGGCAAGTCCTTGCCTTCCCTTCCTGCTTGATCCCTCTGTGGGTTTCCTCCTTGGAGTCATCTTCCTCTTGTTCTCCATCCCATGTGGGTGTATCTTCATCTTTCCTCTGATGCTCGTGTTTTTCCACCCACCTCCTGTAGGCCTCCTCAATGAACTCCTCGAATTCCCTGACTTCCTTCTTGATGTGTCTCTCTCTCCTGAAGTCTTCAGCTGTCCTGATTGGGTCTTCTGTGATGTGTAGTCCTTTCAGATCCTGTATCCTGTCCTTCAGTTGTCTAACTTCCTCGTTCAAGCTTTCCAGCTCCTGACACCGATCGCATATGTACGACTGCCTCCCCGAGGGGAGGTAGTCATACATATGGCAGACTGTGCAGAATACTTGGAAGCACATCTTCCGGATGCCCTCTGCTTCCATTGTTGTTCGCCTTTTTGGAGTACTCTCTACTATTATACTGGTACCTTTTTGCTTGTGTGTGTGTGTGTGTTCTCTTTTGTGCCTGCTGCTTGCTACTTCCCTATTTCCTATTTCCTAGTTATATGTTTTTCCCTGTATGCAATCCTAATGTGCCACGTTTGACTAGTGTTGACTAGTGTTGTGGTGTTCTGTGTTGGTTAGTGCTGGTGTTCCTAACTTTGCTGTGTTTTTGCTTTTATGTACTTTTTTAGTTATTTAGCTGTGTTATTTGGCTGTGTTATTTGTTGGTTATTTACTTGTGATTATTTGTTGGCGTCCTTACCTTGCTGGCCTTCCTTGGTGTAATGCCTTGGCCCTTCTCGAGGCCCTTCACAAAGGCGCTCTCGCTAAGGCGAGTGCCTTCAACGCGCGCAGAACGGCCGAGTGCCGTTGGCCACTCCCCTTTTAAGGGGGAGTTATGATGGATGATGCCGGGGTGGGCGGAGCTAACTCTCGCCGCTGCCCCAGCTGATCTTGCCTTCTTTTCCTTCTGCTTTCCCCTCTCTCCGGTTTTCTCCTGCTTGTCCCCTTCTCTCCTCCCGCTACTGAACTCTCCTCTCTGCTTGCAGAGCTGAACCAAACATTTTCACATTTTATATTTCCTCCAGATCCTCTCATAGTGGTCAAGTCTAGAAGCTGCACTAGCAGCTATGTCCACCACTCAAACGCGCTCCCCTTTTCACGCTTAGTTTTACTTTTTTTTCACATTCAGTTTCACTTTCAATTTCTGCGCCGTTCAAAGCTTTATTGGTGCATGACAGCTCTCTCAAATTGCAATCCCACCTCAACAGCCTCACCATGACACACCCAGCACACCCCTCTCCTCCCTCTTCTCCTCCCCACACATCCACCCTCTCCTCTCCCCTTCTGCTCCCCCTACACACACCCTCCACCTATACACACACTAGCCCACATCTGAGACCCCCTGCCTACTTCCTCATCTCCTCCCTCTGCTTTTGCCTCAGCCCTTCCCTCTCCCACATTCCTTTGGGGGATTTCCTTCACCACCCTTATTGGCTGCAGAGGCTGAGAAGGTAGCCTCTCCTGCCTCAGGGCCGCTATCAGAGTCTCCATCCTCTCGAGTTGATGTGTCGCTGCTCCTGTGATGGCTGCTTTATGCCTTAGAGAAACTGGGCCATTATATGGGTTCAGCTGCTGACTGCTATGGCACTGGCCCCAGATTTGGTGACCTCTCTACTCTGGGATGCTGATTTCCTGAAAATCCATATGCAATGATTGGGAGGTAAGCTCCTCGATGGAGACATTGTTCCTCACAGAGCTTCCTGTCTCTGAGCATATGTGAATTACAATAAGTATATATATTATAACCTGCTTGATTTGAAAATAGGAGTTTGGGTATTAATAATGAGGGAGAGTCACGTCTTCTAACAGTCTATTCACATCTCTCATTTTTTAATGTAAATTAGATACCCTGTTATTTAGTGATTTGACAATGACATGAATGGTGGCAGGGCTAGGAGACCAAGGACCATCTGATCCATTGTGGATAGGGCTGTCGTTTCTGCATCTGGAGGTCTCTTGGCTGCCTCACGCTGGACATCCCTCTTCAGCTGCCTCCATTTTCTTTTGCATCCTCAATGTCTCTGTTGTTGCAGTAGACAGCATTCAGGCACTGACAAATGACAGCCCACTCTTTGCCCTTTGTGTATGAACAAAGCTGCTGTCCCTTGGGGGCAAACAGGTATATGTGTCTTGCCTGGATCTCCTGTACCAGCATCTCTACCTCAGCATCTGAAAAACTGACTTTTTGGCTGGGAACCTGGGGATACTTTTTGGAAGGCATCTCCAATGAAAGCTGGAAAGGTCTGAAAATCCCATTCAAGATGTTTATTTAGCCATTTTCGGTAATCCTACATCTTACCTTTCGATTATGGCCCGATCGGGAAGACGTCTAGCAGAGACATTGGGCCTTAGTCGCTATTTTCGATTCTTGCATCCACTTATGGTAACCAGATTTCTACTTAAAAAAAAATAGGACACCTGCCGCCCCCCCCCTCCCCCCCACACACACACAAACCTCATGTCTCCTTCCCTGAGCTTGGGGCTGCATCTGGAGGAACTGTCCATGTGCGGATGTCGATGCATCTGGAGGGCTTCTGCGCATGCACGGGTGTCTCTGATGATTCAAAAGAACCTTCCACTCATCCATGAACATTGGCTGCTGCATGAAAAAATACCTAAGTATGATAATTAGTGCAGCATTCAGGTGCTATGGAAAGTGGGAAGGTCTAGAAAGGTTTCTTTGTCATTTTTGGATACGTAAAGGGAATGCGACTTGATATACTGCTTTCTCTGTATAGTTTGCACAGTTAAAGTAGTTTACCTGTTTTAGACAGGCGCTTATTTTGTATTTGGGGCAATGGAATGTTAAGTGACTTGGCCAGGGTCACAAGGAGCTGCAATGGGACTCAAACTCATAACCTCAGGGTGCTGAGGCAGATGCTCTAGCCTCTAGGCCACTCCTCCACTGCACATACGTAGTCCATTCTTTTCAAAAACATGGGCTGTTCAAGATGTACTCTGAATTCTTTTGCATATGAACCTCTCTCTCTCTGAATAATCTGACACTAGTTTCAGCGGCAGGGAGTATCCCTAAATGCTACAATCCTTTCTTACTTTATTTGTGGTTACACAGAGTGATTTAAAGGGAAAGACGTATAATCCACAATAAACGAAATATGAAGCCTAAGAACAACCTTAGGAACCAATGAATCATGGCAATATTGTAGTGTTTGTAACGTACTCTTGGAAATAGTCAAAAATATCCTTCACTGCTAGGCAGATAATTCTAACATCAAATGCAGGTCAAATAAGGAGACTTACTTGGCTGGCTGGATGACTTCACTTGGATTGTTGGCTGAAGTATTGGAGGGACTGCCTTAGACTTTAACCCTTCTGGTTAACTTCTGGGGTCGTTTAGCTAATTCTTGGCAGGCTGGAGTATTTGCTCGACACCCATTCCAGGTTTTAGGCCAGTGACAAAGTGAGCATCACATGACAAAAGAACTCGTATTTTCAGCTCTTGCTGCACTCAACATGGATTCTTTAATACAGGAGGAAACAAATATGTTTAAAGGCCTTCCCTCTGCTTTCGACGCTCAAGATTTTCACTTTTCATAAGGATTTTCTTTCTCTCTCTGTTATTAACATCATAAACATTTATGGGTTTACTAAGTGTTCCCCTTCCTTCCTTAGAGATAAGTAATGCAATTTTTAAGGATTGGCAGCCCAAAAATTTAAGGATTGGCAGCCCAAAAATCTGGTGTCATTTTTCTGGAATGAATACTGTCAAGAGTGTACAACTTTGGAAAGGAGTGCGCGCTATCCCCCAAATTCTGCATATAGTGCCATAGGTTGTACATGCAAATTTAATTGGATTTTTTCCCCCAATTAACGCTGATAATTGGCAACTTAACACCACATAACTGACGTTAATCGGCACTAATTGGAAGTTACATGCCCAACTTGGTTGGCACATTCTATAAAGTGTTATGTGTAAGTTCTAGTGTGTGAATCTGAAAAAGGGGCATGGCCAGGGGAGAGGCATGGGGGGATTGCGGGTATTCCTAAAAGTTAAGCGCATTGATACAGAGTGTGCCCAATCCACATACAACTTAGGTGCAGGTAATTAGGCCTGGCTTTCCTTGGCCTACATCAGGGGTGTCAAAGTCCCTCCTCGAGGGCCGCAATCCAGTCGGGTTTTCGGGATTTCCCCAATGAATATGCACGAGATCTATTTGCATGCACTTTCATTGAGCAGGCGGTAGTTTCTAGCCAGCGCGGGGGTTAACGCGTGATGAAAAGACGCACCCGTTAACCCCACTAGCATGGCTTGATAAAAGGAGCCCTAAGAGATTTTGTAGACTTCGATCATATCTTCCCCTCAGCCTTCTCTTTTCCAAGCTGAAGAGCTCTAACCTCTTTAGTCTTTCCTCATACGAGAGGAGTTCCATCCCCTATATCAGGGGTGTCCAATGTCGGTCCTCGAGGGCCGCAGTCCAGTCGGGTTTTCAGGATTTCCCCAATGAATATGCATTGAAAGCAGTGCATGCAAATAGATCTCATGCATATTCATTGGGGAAATCCTGAAAACCCGACTGGACTGCGGCCCTCGAGGACCGACATTGGACACCCCTGCCCTATATCATCTTGATTGCTCTTCTTTGAACCTTTTCTAGTGCCACTATATCTTTTTAGAGATAAGGAGACCACTATTGAGTGATACAGAGGTCGGTCATCTGAAATCCCTCCATCTCCACACCTGCTACTTCCCCCACCTTCCAATATGTACCTCTTGCCCCTCACCTTTCTCTGTCCCCCTCTGGTATGCAACAGATTCCTTCTGTGATCCTAAGTGTATGGTTCCAGTACTAACAACAAAAATGGGATGATTTGTATAACTGTTCCCAGCACTACTAAATAGAACCTCCCTGATGATGAGCAAATCGAAACTCAGCTTGAGTTGGAGGTGGGAGATCACTGGTAGAAGTGGAAAACGAATTTAGAAGCAGTAAGGCTTCAGGAGAAAAAAAAAGTTTTCAATGGATGTGGTACACAAGCACTGAACACTGAGCACTTTATTTTGGACTGGGACTTGGCTGCATTTAACAAGAAATGTAATCCGGACAATAAGAAATTTCTGAGTGGTAAAACCGAATCGTTGTGAGCAGTGGCGTACCAAGGGGGGGGCGGAGGGGGCGGTCCGCCCCGGGTACCAAGCCCTGAGGGGGTGCTCCCGGTCCGGTCCAGTTCCCCCCCCTGCGCCGGGTGTCGCGTCTGGAAACAGCCTGCAGCAAGATCGCGATGCCAGAGATCTTTGCCTGCTTCGACTGTTTCCTCCGCCACGGTCCTGCCCCTCCTCTGATGTCAGAGGAGGGGCGGGACCGCGGCGGAGGAAACAGCCGAAGCAGGCAAAGATCTCTGGCATCGCGCGATCTTGTTGCAGGCTGTTTCCCCAGGGCAGTAGCGTACCAAGGGGGGCGAGGGGGAGGTCCATCCCGGGTGCCGCCTTAGGGGGGGGGGTGCACAGCTGGCCCGGTCCCTATCGCGCTCCTACCCTCCCAGCGAAAGCAGCATCGGCGCCATTATCGAAAAAGGTAATGGCGCCAGGCCTTGGAGCACCAAGGCAGACCGCTTCTCCCCCCTCCCAGCCGAAACCCCGCTGACCATCCTATCTCTCCCCCCCCCCAAGTGAACCTTTCCGACCCTCCCAGCGAAAGCAGCAAACCTCCCTCCAATAGCGTCGGCTTTATCCTCCCTCTGCCGCATCACTGATGACGTCATCAGTAACGCGGCAGAGGGAGGAGAAAGCCGCGAAGGAGGTTTGCTGCTCTCGCTGGGAAGGTCGGAAAGGTTCACGGGGGGGATAGATAGGATGCTCAGCTGGGGTTCGGCTGGGAGGGGGGAGAAGCGGACTGCCTCGGTGCTCCATTACCTTCTTCGGGCAGCAGCAGCGTTTACAATTCGCTGCTGTTGCCGGCTTCAGGCCTTGTTCTCTGCCGGGTCCTGCCTACTTCCAGTTTTCATGAAGACAGGACCCGACAGAGAGGAAGGCCTGAAGCGGGCAACAGCAGTGAATTGTGAATGCTGCTGCTGCCCGATGAAGTTCAGGACATCAGGACATCGGGGAAGGAGCAGGGAGAAATCGGCTGCTGGCTTGGGGGTGAGGGTAGGGAAAGAATCGTGGAAGTGGAGAAATCGGCACGATGGCTTTGTTCGGACTAGGGGGAGAGAGAAAGAAAGGAAAAAATAAAGAGGGGGCCAGGGGGAGAGAAAAAGAAAGGCAGAAAGAAAGAGGGGTCAGGGGGAGAGAGAAAGAAAGGCAGAAAGAAAGAGGGGGACCAAGGGGAGAGAAAGAAAGGCAGAAATAAAGAGGGGGTCAAGGGGGAGAGAAAGAAAGGCAGAAAGAAAGAGGGGGGCCAGGAGGAGAGAGAAAGAAAGGCAGAAATAAAGAGGGGAGCCAGGGGGAGAGAGAAAGAAGAAGGACCAGAAGAAGGACCAGAGACTCATGAAATCACCAGACAAAAAAGTAGGAAAAATGATTTTATTTTCAACTTAGTGATCAAAATGTGTCCGTTTTGAAAATTTATATCTGCTGTCTATATTTTGCACTATGGCCCCCTTTTACTAAACCGCAATAGAGTTTTTTAGCGCAGGGAGCCTATGAGCGTCGAGAGCAGCGTGGGGCATTCAGCGCAGCTCCCTACGCTAAAAACCGCAATCGCAGTTTAGTAAAAAGGGAGGGGGAATATTTGTCTATTTTTGTATAGTTGTTACTGAGGTGACATTGCATAAAGTCATCTGCCTTGACCTCTTTGAAAACCCGCGGAATATAAATGATAATTAACATTTTCTCTGCGTACAGCGTGCTTTGTGTTTTTAAAATTTTATTGTTGGTAGATCATTTTGACTTGGCCACAAAGGTAAGGGGGAGGGAGGGGAACTGCTGAAAGACATCTAGTAATCCTTGCAGGCTTGACTGCAGGGAATTATTTTTGTAAAATCATGTTTTGTTATGTGACTGGCATTATCTAGACTTTAATTTCTATGAATGAATAGAATGAAAATGATATAAAATTACTTGCTTGTTTTTATGTGCGTGCGCTGAAGGAAAGTGGAGAGAGAGTGGGCTGAGGATGCTGAAGGGAAATGGGGAAGAAAGTGGGGAAAAGACGCTGATTTATAAATTGACAATTGTACAGAATATTGTTTCTTTTTATACTTTAATATAAACAATTCAAGGCTTGTGTGGATGGAATCAGGTGGTTTGCGGGGTTGGGGACCGAGCTTACGGGGATTAGTCCAATAAAATGGTATTTTTTTATTTCTCATTATTTGTTTTATTTTTATTTGTTAATTTATAAAGTGGTGATTGTTATGTATCAGTTTTTTCAAATTTACATCTACTGTCTTTATATTTTGCACTGTATTAGAGGACATGTGTTACTGTTTTTTGTGGTGTTGCATTGTATCCAGGGTCTGGTTTCTTGGCGGATCAGTTTAACTTTTGTCTACATATTTCTATTTTTAGTTTGTGATTATTCCATTTTGGGCGAGGGTGTATCTCTGTTCTGTGTGTATGAAAAAGACATAGTTTTCAGTTGGCATTGACTACAGGACCAATTGACTGTGCGGGATCTGGCTTGTTTAGTTTTACAATGTATGTGTTGGTGTTCTAGTGCTCACTGCAGTGTTTAAGATGCAGCCTTTTCCTAGGTACACTCTTGTGGTGCGATATGTAGATTGGTACTAAAAATCATATTTTTCATATAGATGGGGGGGGGGGTGTCAAAAAATGATGGGCCCCGGGTGCCACATACCCTAGGTACGCCACTGGTTGTGAGTAATTCAAGGACTAAAAAAAACTTTTTCTGTTCGTCTTACAGAAACATGACTCTCTTCAACAGACTGAGGAGAAATTAAATGAAATTGATGGCAGGTCTGAGATAGCAGCCATTTATAAGTATACAAAGCACTTTAATTAGCACCTTAACCTGCACTTTATGAATGTAATGGTGTTATGTGTATTATGTATATTGCAAAATTTTAAATAGTGTTTAATAAATAACTGATTTAAATTTAATAAGAGGGCATTATATATGTATTTATTATCCTAAGTATATGGTTTTCAGCATGTGTATTATATTCTTCCCCTTGTGTGTAGCACAGTGGTTGAAGCTACAGCCTCAGCACCCTAGGGTTGTGGGTTCAAACCCACGTTGCTCCTTGTGACCCTGGGCAAGTCACTTAATCCCCCCATTACCTCAGGTACATTAGGCAGATTGTGAGCCTGCCGGGACAGACAGGGAAAAATACTTGAGTACCTGAATAAATGAATGTAAACTGTTTTTAGCTCCCCTGGGAGAACAGTATAGAAAATTTAATTAAAAAAAATAAAGACCATCTGAAGTGAGGTTTCCCTTGTAGGACAAGAACTGCTGCTTTGGAACCAGTACAAACCTTCCCATGCAAACTCTGCTACAGATTGTAAAGTAGCAAGCAATGTATTTATATTTAAGATTAGATACCAAAATTATTATTTATACAATGAGCCCATTAAAACTCATCTTCTCAACAATTATTCATTTTTAGGATGTTGCATTCATACAAATGAGCTGAGAAGATTCATAGGTCAGTCAGAATTATGGTTAATAATCCCCCCCCCTCCAACACACACACACACACCTAAATGCAACCTTGCTATGAAAACAACCAGCTTAATTATTTTTGTAAATATCTCTGCATTTGTATATGGATAATGTAGTGAGAATTCCAGCCCCAAAGTCTACAGCAGGGGTGCCCAACACGTCGATCGC